>NC_091455.1:31837909-32572909 GCF_027789765.1 Dendropsophus ebraccatus | reverse complement strand
TCTTTTTTTTTTTCATATCAACTGGTGTCAGAAAGTTATACAGATTTGTAAATTACTTCTATTTAGAAATCTCAAATCTTCCAGTACTTATCAACTCCTTTATGTTCTGCAGGAAAGTGGTGTATTCTTTACAGTCTGACATGGTGCTCTTTGCTCCCACCTCAGGAATTGTCCAGATCAGTAGCAAATCCCCTTAGAAAACCTCTCCTTAGAAAGCTTTCCACTGCTGTAAGTACTTATCCGCTGCTGTATGTCCTACAGGAAGTGGTGTAAACAGCGCCCTCTGCTGCCGATGTCGGGAACTTTCCAGAGCAGTAGCAAATCCCCATCCAGTAGTTGAAAAGTACTGGAAGACTTGAGATTTTTAAATAAAAGTAATTTATAAATCTATATAAAGCCTATAACTAAAATTTCAGCACAAAAATCGAGTAGGAAAGCAGGTGCAATGCATGCTGGGAGATGTGGTTTCCTGGACGGATTCCATGGTGTAAAACTGGGATCATTTGTAAGTTTGAATCTGGGGCTAGGAGCAGCGTAGACAATCTGTGGGGGGTCGGTGAATGCACCTACAGTGGTACCTCCGTTTAAGAGTAAATTGGATTCAGAGGGTTTTGCAAGAAGAGCTCCCTGTACTGGGTGGGAGGGGGAGTGGGGGTGGGGCATGGTCTGCATAGTGGGCTCTACAGCTCTGTACTCTGACCCTGGAAGTCTTCCTCACCTTCCAAATCATAGCAGATCCACTTTAGGCTGGGGCTTACATCAGGGGACAGGACTGTGGAGGTAATCTCTCCATAGCTGTAACCTCTCTCTCCCCGGACAGAGAGCGCTGCATGTATGTGCCCACATCTGTCCTGCTCATTCCTTCTTGCTCCCTGCAGTCTCTGTCAGCCCTTGTGTTTCCCATCCTCTCCATTCCTGCTATAATGTGCCTGCACTCATGCTCAGCTATACACACTGCTGCTATAATGTGCCTGCATTTACACTCAGCTATAAACATAGCTGCTATAATCTGCCTGCACTCACATTCAGCTATACACACTGCTTTAAAGAAAAGTTTCTGTCACTGTCCTCCTGCACAGCTTTGTGATTCTCACTTCCTGATTGGTCCAGGCTAAACACACACACACCTTCCCCATTGTGATCAAGTGACCACACAGACCTCTGACAGCAGCCCTGCTTCTCTATTCTATCCTGTACTACGCTACTGCATTATGGGTATCTGCATCTCCTTTCTGTATCTACAAACTGCTGCTGTTTTTCAGCTTTATGCAGTTACTATACATTATACTCCACATACTGATTGCTATATTGTACAGTAACGTATAATATCACATATTCCACTTTCTAAATGTTTGTTTTACCTGTTATTCAGAATTTTAAAAATCATTATTTTTGGGGTGCGGAACCAATTGTCTGCATTTCAATGATTCCTTTTGGGAAAATTTGCTTTGGTTTAAGAGTGGATTTGGATTACAAGCACGGTCTCGGAACGAATTATGCTCGTAATCCAAGGCACCACTGTGTATGCTTTTTGTGCATATTATTTTTTTATGGGATCTACTCAGAAACATGTAGGACATGTGCTTGGCCCAGGTTGCTGGATCTGATATTGGGCCGACTGGTGGGTTCTGGTGTTTTGGGGTCTACTTGTTACGGTGACCAGGAGTGGTAACATCCACCCCCGGACACGCAGCAACCGGACCTTGGTTAGAACTAAGGTGAAGTGCGAGGTGTAGGTGCAAGATGACAGAGTGCCACTTTAAGCAACGTCCAAACGTTACTTAGTTTCCTAGTGCAAAAATAGTGACAAACAGTGCTCAAGTAGTGCAAAAACCAACAGTAGTAATCCAACAGGCAAATAGGCAAATTCATAGTAGAAATAAAGCAGCAGGTGTCATGGACTCTACCGGAGGGAAGATTGACAGGCAGAGAGGCCAGTAACGGACCCCTCTGCCTGTCATTCATCCCCTCGGAGCACACTGACAGGCAGAGAATGGTGACTAGACAGGGGCGGGAAGCTGCTCAGATGACTACCTCCCCGCAGCTGCCTGTCACGCGCCCGGGTGATTTAACTGCTTTTTTTTTTTTTTCAGGTTTACAGCTCCTGCTGCAGCCGTGGCCGGTACATGCCGTGGCTGCTGCAGGAGCTGTATACAGGGGTTCAGGGAACCATATGAGCCCGATTGGGTTGATTGATAGTTACCCTTTAAGGACACATCAAGTAAGAAGGAGTTCACCTTTAATGGAACTGCACTGCAAAGCCAACACCCAAACTGAGGTAGAGCTTGGTTGAACTTGATGGACATGTGTCTTTTTTCAACCGTATTGACTATGTAACTATGCTATTTCTGAAAGAAAGCGGCCGCCATGTTTTTCTGAGCCTGCATAACCCCTTTTGAAAAAAAACCTATTGTTTTAGGAGTTCAGGATTATTGTATGCACCTGGCATTATGAAATAACTCTGGGTGGTATTACAAGATCTGTGCACGTTCTCATTCCTCAGATGGCTGAACAAAACATAATCTTTTTGGAGCGCAGTACCCTGGCCTTTAGTAGTCACGTCAGAGTCCTTTCCGTCACCCTGAGGACTGGACATGTACTTGTACAGCTGCTTTCATCATCAGGCTGCTGGCACTGAATACAGCGTGTTCCATGACAATTATAAGCTGCCTAGAAAACAGCAAATCCTTATTAAAAGAGAAGCGTAAGGTGCGCGGCGTACCGCAGCGAAATGTGTTGGTACAGTCCAGCACTCTATGAAATCTGTCTATGTTACTTAACTCATAAATGTCCTGGAAATATCGAGGGAATCAACGTACTAAAAAGATGTCCCGGACTTTGATATATTAGAATAGGCACCAGACATGGCATAATCCCTCAGCATATTATTACTAACACATGGGGAAGAGAAAAAACTTAGAAATGTGAGGAGCAGAGAGGACAGCACATGCTGAAATTCTCATATTTTATATCAAAAGAAGAATAATAGACAATAGAGAATCACACGACGCAGACATTAGGTCATTTGTGTCAAGTTTGGACAAATTCACCCAAACGTTTTTTTTGGGGGGGCTTTGTCACATGACTGCACAGTGTTGTGATAGTTGGGGTCACGACAAAGTTTTGGGGTCGCCACAACTTTGCTCTACCTGCGGCTTGGTCAGCGCTTTTTAGTGGAATCTGCAATATGTGAACTAGACTTAGGGTACTATTACACAGGCCGTTAAACGAGCGCCGATCTGCTAGATCGGCGCTCGTTTACTGGGCCTATTACACGGCCCGATAATCGTTTAACAAGGGCTGCAGGGACATCGTTACCAATGTCCTTGCAGCCATTGTTTAAACTATATACATTAACTATCCAGGCTGCAGGGCTCCTCTTGTTCTGTGCTTCTCCCCGGGTCCCGCGCTCTCCAGCTGCAGAGCGGCCTGTCTCAGCTGACAGGCCACTCAGCCAATCACTGGCTGCAGTGGTCCCGGCCAGTGATTGGCTGAGTGGCCTGTCAGCCGACACAAACCGCTCTGAAGCTGGAGCGCATGGACCCAGGGAGAAGCACAGAGGTAATGTATTCTTCTTTGCTATTAGTCAGCAGCGGCCGTGCACCGCTATTACATGTAGCCATGCGCGTTCGGTGCCCGACAATTATAGGTCAGAACCTATATCAACGATCAGCTGATCGTTGTCTTTATTACACAGAAAGATAAACGGCCGGCTAGGGTCATAAAGGCCGGATACACTGTCATAAAGGCACATGGGAGAACTCATAGTCTAAGGGTCCTATTAGGCCCCGATAAACGGCTGAATCGAGCTGATTCGGCCAATTATCGGTCCGTGTAATAGAGGCAATGATCAGCCGATGACAATGATCATCAGCTGATCGTTGTTTTAGGTTTGGGCCTAAAATCGTCAGAAGCCGACCACACATCGCTGTTTGTAATAGCAATGCGTGGCCAATGGCTGACGATTCCCCAAACACCTGATACCTTACCTCTCAGCCAATCACAGGCCGCTCAGACACTGCTGCCGATGGGGCCAGGAAGTTTCGGAGTACAGGAGAGAAGACCGGGAGAGGGGAGAGGCAAGGTATCAGGTGTTTGGGCAAGGGCTGCATGTCCACGCAGCCCTTACTGCCCGATTATCGGGAAGTTTAATCAGTGTTTAGACGGAACAATATATCGTTTGGAAAAAATTTTATTGCGGTCGATTTAAGATCGCTTAAGCCCATCTCACACATAGGGTGAATTGGTGAAAGACTGTTTACACAAAGCGATCTGCGAACATCGATTTGAGAACATGTTGAAAGATCACAATGAACAATTTCTTGCTCATCGCTTGATCATTTGCTGTGTTTACACGAGCCGATTATCGCTCAAATGCAATCGTTATCACGGAAATTTGCACGATAATCGTTCCGTGTAAACGCACTATTACACTGAACGATTAGTGAACGAATGTGGAATTACAGCGAATGATTAACGATGATGGTCAGATCTAAATCAACGATCAATACATGAATGATCTTTCGATCGTTGCCTGCAATTACACAGGACGATTATCGTTTAAATTTGAATGATATAACGATTTTCCGCATGGTAATTGTCCCGTGTAACAGGGCCCTAACTTTGATGTTGTCGAATTTGTGTCATCCCTATTGATCCTTGCCATTATACATTATTGTAAGGCAATGTTCACACTATGTATCAGACCGGCCGTTCCGTGACCCCAGCCAGGTCACGGAATGGCCGGTCTCTGCCCGGATCATCGCGGCCAGTACTTAAGTACCGGCTGGATGATCTGTCCGGCCGCAGAGCTCTGATGCGGGCGCATCAGCGCGCGCCCACATGAGAGCTTCCCATAGCGCACAGTGAAGCGTGAACTGACAGGTCTTTCTGTGACCGGAATTCACTGAATTCCAGCCGCAGAAAACTGACATGTCAGTTATTTGCGGCCCCGTATGGGATCCCGGCCGGAGCGTATACGCTGTGTATACGCTCCGGCCGGGATCCCATAAACAAACAGGCATTGTTACACCGCGCAAAAACTACGGCCGTCATTGCCATCGGCAACAACGGCCGTACTTTGACGTAGTGTGAACATAGCCTAAAATTGATCTTTTATGTATGGATATTGTGGATGTATTGATTTTACAATCCAATTAAAATATGTTAAAAAAAAAAAGAAGTCATGTACCAATACAAAAGACCAAAATGATCATGATCAGCAAACTGCCAATTTATAAGCTGCCAAATAAACAAGGAAACCATTGGTAGCGCGATGGGTTATAAGCTTGTAAATCTTGCATTGACCCAAGGACTATGGTTGGTCTGATCCTGGGGTAAGTTACGATTAAATAGACAATTAGACACCAGCAAGGATCAGATCACCAACTATAGTTGTTCTCATCTGTGTTAAAACAACATGGAAAAATACACGTACCACATCCGCAGTGGATTTCATGCTGTGAGTTCCGCATCGGTTTCTGGTACAGTTATGCCCTATGGCCTCTGCATTCTCGCAGCGTATTTTCAATGTAGCCCCTTTGCCTTATTAACTAATCAACTGCTGGACCTTTAAAAAAGCTCATACATTACTTGCCTGCAATCTGGCGTGCTTCTCCGGCTCCCGGGTCACTGACGGAGCTTAGCCAATCAGTGCATTGCGGAGGGACAAGAAGGGGCCTGACACGTCATGACCCTACTTCCTCACTTAGACCTAGAAACAACCAGGGATCAGAATGGAGGACAGCGGACCTCAGTGCTGGAGCCGGGGAGGTAAGTTGCATGTTTTGTTTTTTATTCATCTACCCCCTTCCCTGGCAGTTTTAAAAAAAAAAAAAGTTCCTGCCCGGAATTCTCCTTTAAAGAAGTCTGGCAATTTTTTAAAATTTTTCAACTGTCAGGGGGAAAATAATTAGCAATCATTGCTTACCTCTTCCCGTGCCTGCAAAACGCTGTACCACAGGCTCCGAGACCCACACCGGAAGGTTCCAGGACCCCAAGTTCCGATGTTGTCAGAGGAAATTATCCGACCTGGCTGATGGACTGCCCCATCAGCCAATCAATGACTGCAGCTGTGTCCTGTCCCGGCCACTGACTGGCCGAGCAGGCTGTCCACTAAACTGGTTGTGACGTTCCAGGCTAGTGAGATCCAGTAGCCCGGCGGGGGTCCCGGTGCAGTAAGCCAGCTATGCAGAGGCAGAAGGAGAGATAAGTAGTGATTGTTTATTATGTGCCAAAGAGATACAGCTACCGGCCCTACTGAGATAGAGGCTGATGAATTTTCTTAATGTGACGTTTTTAATATAATAAGTTTGCATAAAAATACGGGGTGCTCACTTCTACCAAATATACAATTCTACGAGATGAATATCCATACGAAAAGAAGAAAATGTAGAGGGCACTCACCGATAAAAAACGTATTCTTTATTCATATCTTTCTTAAAAACGCCATAGCAGGACAAGCAGGAGAGCAGACACCTGGACTTGTCCTGCTATGGCGTTTTTAAGAAAGAAATTTATAAAGAATAAGCTTTTTATCGGTGAGTGCCCTTTACATTTTCTTCTTTTTGTATGATTGTTTATTATGTTACTCCCTGTTGGCTGGCAGATTTTAAAAATCACTAGACGTCGACTTTAAAGCAACACTCCAAGCAAAACTATGTTATGCCTAGTGCAGAAACCGATGGGGTGGTGCATCACAAAGACCCTTAGGGACAACCAATGGAGACTCCCTATGTCATGCCCCACCCCCACAGATCCTGCCAGAGAAATAACACAGGGAATCCATCTTATTTGAAGCATTCTGCTTTGGCGTAGATGTATTTGTCTATCACATTATCCGGACGCCCCACTAGTCATGATTCCATCTGCAATCTACGCCATCCAATCATTAAAACTAGACATGAGCGAACCGGGTTTGGGTTCGAGTCCATCCAAACCTGATCGTTCGGTATTTGATTAGTAGCGGCTGCTGAACTTGGATAAAGCTCTAAGGTTGTCTGGAAAACATGGATACAGCCAATGACTATATCCCTGATTTCCACATAGCCTTAGGGCTTTATCCAACTTCAGCAGCCACCGCTAATCAAATGCCGAAAGTTCGGGTTCGGATGGACTCGAGCATGCTCCAGGTTCGCTCATCTCTAATTTAAACCCCATCAGCGTGTCATAAGCAATGAGCAAGGAATTCTGCAAAGGAAACGTTACCTTTAAAGATGAAATCCTGTTAATCACGCTTTCTATTTCAGGAAAGAACATAGAAGAGGAATTCAAGGACTGGCAAAAAGCATAATTCACAGGTCATACATAAGATGGAGTTGGCATTTTAAAGCCTGCGGGTTAATCGAGCGTAAAGCTTTCCCTTTGCTTAGAAGAGAATTGTTGCATCACTGCCAGATTAATTTCATCAATCCTAATGAGATGAAATCAGACACCACCTGTCTATGGATAGGAAGAGCGAGAACTTAAGTGCCATGGAAGCTGAGCGGGTAGGACGGGCGAGGCAAGGAGGACGGCAGAGATGTTACCTTATATAGGGCAAAGTGTACTGAGCCAGAAAGTGAGCCAGAACTAATATAAGGCCCCTTGTATGTGCCCGTATAATGGCACCATATACCGATCCTTAAAGGGAATGTCATTTCATTGTTTTCTATGTTTTTATGGGGGCAGACACATTGCCTGAGCTGCTTTTAACAGCATTTAGAGATATGCTTTACAGCAGCCCCATAGACATAAGAAACAATAGATTAGAGCTGAACTCACTGACTGCTATGGGAGAGTTTTTATAGGGATGGTCAGTGACCTGTGCAAAGGAGGGGGATGTGACCATCACCTATTGTGTATGGCTTGATCCTATTGTATCTACATTCTGGTGTCACCTGTCATCTAGGATTAGCAAAATCACAGCTACTTTCTTGCTAAAACAGGACCACCCCTGTCCTCGGGTTGTGCACGGTATTATAATTTACCTCCATTCACATCAATGAAACATGGACAAGGGTGGCGCTGTTTTGGGAAGATAGTGGTCATATTTATTTAAGCTTGGAAAACCCTTTTAAAGGGTTAGTTCACCAAAAAAAAACTCTTTTAAATCAACTGGTCCCAGCAAGTGCCAGAGATATGTAATTTACTTCTATTAAAAATTCTCAAGTCTTCCAGCACTTATCAGCTGCTGTATGTCCTGCAGGAAGTGGTGTATTCTTTCCAGTCTGGAGAACAGGAGAGATTTTCTATGGAGATTTGCTACTGCTCTGGACAGTTCCTGTCATGAACAGAGGTGGCAGCAGAGAGCAATATGTCAGACTGAGAACAATACACCACTTCCTGTAGGACATACAGCAGCTTATAAGTACTTACAAATCTCTGGCACTTTCTGGGACCAGTTGATTTGAAAGAATTTTTTTTTTTTGTGAACTACCCTTTTAATCCTGTCTGTTATTATATGGAGGAGACTAGTGAAAATCTTTTCTACAAAACAAGCATCATCTTATTATTAGTTTTATTAGCCAGAATGAAAGCTGCAAGATTTCAAGATTATTTTATAATATAAAAATAAAAAAAAAATCTGATGACACATTCCCTTTAATATGGCCATAGGATTATCCTATAGGATTGCTCTACTGGGTTCCTTTTCGGATGCAAATTTTTCCCATAGACATCATTGGATACAGAAATTCTTCGCCTGAACTGTGATGCAGATTTTGCATTGGGGCCCTGGAAGTTCAAGCTACATCTCTGCCCCTGTGGCCTTAAAAAGTTAGTATACCCTTAAAGGGGTACTCCGTTGAAAACATTTTTATTTCAAATCAACTAGTGTCAGAAAGTTATAGAGATTTGTAATTTACTTCTATTAAAAAATCTCCAGTTTTACAGTACTTATCAGCTGCTGTATGTCCTGCAGGAAGTGGTGTATTCTTTCTAGTCTGACACAGTGCTCTATGCTGCCACCTCTGTCCATGAGACTAACTGTCCAGAGCAGGAGAGGTTTTCTGTTCAATCTTTTTATTGAAAATTTTTCAAAAGTATTTTAACAAATGCCCAATAAAACATGTATTTGTACAAAGCACGGCATAGTAGGATACAATAAAGCTTATGGTTACATGTGAGATATAGTAACATAAAGTCCGGTTAACTAGGACCATGGTGAAAGAGGAATAAACAGGAACATTAATATAAACTAAAACAGAACCATCATCATTGTTCATGGGTCAGTTATTAGAGGGGTTAGCTCTTACGTAGTTATCATGGGTACATAGACTGTGGAAAGGTGTTAGTCACGCAAGTGATGTCAACGGTTTATCTGACATAATGGTGTTGCAAGTCACAATTAACAATGATATATTGGGAGTAGAGAGGAGAGGTTTATTTCTCCTGAATTGAAGTTATACATGAAAGTAGGGAGAAGTGACCCAAGGGCGCCATTTGTTTTCACATTTCAGGAGAGGTTTTCTATGAGGATTTGCTGCTGCTCTGGACAGTTCCTGACATCGACAGAGGTGGCAGCAGAGAGCACTGTGTCAGACTGGCAAGAATACACCACTTCCTGCAGGACATACAGCAGCTGATAAGTACTGGAAGACGAGATTTTTAATTAGAAGTAAAATACATATCTATAAATCTTTCAGAAAAAATGAAGGACTACCCCTTTAACATGAGTAATAGATTTGGTTACTTATGTTACTCATCACCAAGTGCCCCGGCTAGTTTATGAGGTTGTGCCAGGGAGGGTAACCTAACCAAGGATAAATGATGATGATGAGTCAGCTTTCGGTATGTAAGCCGGAATACTTTTATATTGTTGATATAATAATATCCAAAGCGGCCAAATATCCCACAACTTGGTGACGGAGGCCACCGCCGACTGTAGTACATTCCTGACACAGGTTGTGTATTATCCTTCCTCTGATGACATGTGTGATGCTGGAGGAGGAGGACTTGTCAGGCATCGTCAATCCATTATATTGAGCAATTTGGGAAGTAATCAAAACAAGGGGAAAGTTTGCTTAAGGGGCCGAGAGAGCTGTGGAAATTAGGCCAAGTGCCATGTTCCACCCCGCAAGATAGAAAAGCCTAAAGCTCCACAATTCCACATTTTAGAGCTATCATAATTCAATATGTCTATTTTGAAAGAGCAACAATGCAGATAGCAACGATCTGCAGCCGTCGCCCCGTGTAATAGGAGCAGCGGCATCAGACCGCCATTATCTTCTATGGGCTTTGGAACAAATTTCCAGCAGATGTGGTAGGTAAATGTACAATAACTGAATGTACACCTGCCTGGGATAAATATATATCTATCCTAAGATAATAAGAGGGGAAATTATATAAGGGCAGAATAGATGGACCACAGGGGCTTTTTCTGCCGACAATTTTCGATGTTACTATAACACACACAGGCACCGAGTCACGCCTACCACCTGCACCCATCCAGTCCTGTGGTTTACAGCAGCACTCTTTAGTTTCAATAGTTTTTATTGAAGAAATTTTTGGTATAAACAGTTTGAGAATATTGAGCAGAGAGGTACAATCTTACTATAACATAAATTTCAGTTTACACACCGCAGCAGTACATTTCTCTCTTATCCCTCTTAACAGCAGGACATCTCCTCCTTAGCAGCAGTACTTCTCCCCCTTAGCAGCAGTACATCTCCCTCATAGCAGCAGTACATCTCCCCCTTAGCAGCAGTACATCTTCTTTTAGCAGCAGTACGTCTCCTCACCAGCAGCAGTACTTCTCCCCCTTAGCAGCAGTACACCTCATCCTTAGCAGCAGTACTTCTCCCCCTTAGCAGCAGTACATCTCATCCTTAGCAGCAGTACTTTTCCTACTTTGCAGCAGTATTTGTCCTCCTTATCAGCAGTACATCTCCTTCTTAGCAGGAGTACTTCTCTCCCTAAGTAGAAGTACTTCTCCCCCTAAGCAGCAGAACATCTCCTCTTAGCAGCAGTACATCTCCTCCTTCTTCTTAGCAGCAGTACTTCTCCCCCTTAGCAGCAGTTTTTGTCCCCCTTAGCAGCAGTTTATCTCCTCTTAGCAGCAGTACGTCTCCTCCTTAGCAGCAGTACTTCTCCCTCTTAGCAGCAGTACATCTGTGGTGTCCCACCACAGCTGTTGCTGGTCTGTACACCCCTCGCAAAAGCCTGTACTCAAAGTAAAAGTGGTACTTGCTATCGCTATTGTTTGTATATGCACTTGTATGTTGCACAGCTGTAGTAAACAAGGAGTTATAATTTGTTGGTGGTCTGCACACCAATAAAAGCTATTTTCTGTTCTCCACCTATCTCTATTCTCCCTTCTTTCTCTGTACTTTCTTCTCCACCACTCACAGGAGGTATTACTCTGTAGGAAGTTGTCACATGGGAAGAGGAAGTACACACCCAACCTTAGTCAATCCGGTGTAGTCTAGTCTAGTGTGTGGTAGTGGATAGATTTATGGGAAGCACTCTTTTCTTCTGCAAAGCAACACTTAGCCTTATTATGCAGTGCTAAACTACTCAGGAGAGGGCAAGTCAGAGATCACCCTAACCAACACCATGAACATTTCTAACAGTGCAGGACAGTATCCTGAAACAACAGGAACTGATCCAGATAGAGCAAAGTTGCTACAAGCCTACGTACGCTATCTCACAGCACAGGTGTTACCAGATAAACTTGGCCACCTTGCTCAACTCAGGTAAATAGGTCTGGGACTTATGTCACCCTAGGAGGACGGGTCACCCGACACTGTAGGGCAACAAGTGGTACAGCAACAACAAAGGTCAAAACACGGGTAACTCGGGTAACTCCCCAAAACTCCTCTCTACTGCTCTAAACTTACTCTCCTTCTCAGCACGCAACCAAGTCAGCTCAGCTCTTCTGCTCCAAAAGCTCTTAATGCAGATTGTGTCTAGTCAAGTCAGAAGTCTATTATCTGCTACTCTACTGAGTATTCCTGAAGTAAAGAAGATTTTATTTATGGTAACAGGACTCAGTGATTATTGTTCTGGCACCTACACAGTGATTACTCCATCCTTGGGTCATCTCCTCTTTCTGTAGTTGGCGGTACGGATAGTCCAGGTGGGTCACAGCTCCACTCCGGACCACCGTGATAAGTACCTATGGAACACCCCCTCACAGCCCAGCAGGTCACCGACCAAAGAGGAAAGGGTATAGCCATCCTTCCTAAAATGAAAGCAGGTGTGCCCCCATACATGTGTGCCCAACCGTTACTGGCATCATAACAATCTACCATCCGGCTGAGCTATACTCTGACCAACGACTACAGTAGTGGCGTCACACAATACCATCTGGCAAGTGACTGGTCGTCCATAGGGCTACACCACATGTCTCCTCCTTAGCAGCAGTACTTCTCCCCCTTAGCAGCAGTATGTCTCCCCCTTAGCAGCGGGTACATTTCCTCCTTAGCAGCAGTACTCCTCCCCCTTAGCAGCAGTACTCCTCCCCCTTAGCAGTAGTGAGTCTCCTCCTTAGCAGCAGTATGTCTCCCCCTTAGCAGCGGGTACGTCTCCTCCTTAGCAGCAGTACTTCTCCCCATTAGCAGCAGTACGTCTCCCCCTTAGCAGCAGTACTCCTCCCCCTTAGCAGCAGTACGTCTCCCCCTTAGCAGCGGGTACGTCTCCCCCTTAGCAGCAGTGTCTCCTCCTTAGCAGCAGTACTTCTCCCCCTTAGCAGCGGGTACGTCTCCCCCTTAGCAGCAGTATGTCTCCTCCTTAGCAGCAGTACTCCTTCCCCTTAGCAGCGGGTACGTCTTCCCCTTAGCAGCAGTACGTCTCTCCCCCTTAGCAGCAGTACGTCTCCCCCTTAGCAGCAGTACTCCTCCCCCTTAGCAGCAGTACGTCTCCCCCTTAGCAGTAGTACTCCTCCCCCTTAGCAGCAGTACTCCTCCCCCTTAGCAGCGGGTACGTCTTCCCCTTAGCAGCAGTACGTCTCTCCCCCTTAGCAGCAGTACGTCTCCCCCTTAGCAGCAGTACGTCTCCCCCTTAGCAGCAGTACTCCTCCCCCTTAGCAGCAGTATGTCTCCCCCTTAGCAGTAGTACTCCTCCCCCTTAGCAGCAGTACTTCTCCCCCTTAGCAGCGGGTACGTCTCCCCCTTAGCAGCAGTACGTCTCCTCCTTAGCAGCAGTACGTCTCCTCCTTAGCAGCAGTACTCCTCCCTCTTTTGATGCAGCACATCCTACCATATTAGCAGCCATAGTAGCTTAATCAGCCTTACTGTAACTGGAATGGACATAACTACTAGAGTAGCAGGACCTATGTAGGAAAAGAGACAGGGATCATGATAATACCTTTATACCTTTTGAACATACTCATTGATGATATAATGATAATTTCTCAGTGGTGCCCCCTTCAGGTTACTTATTACACTACTACGAATTGCATTGTTTAGCTAAACAAACTGCATACACGTTGTGCCCGCAGTGCTTTATTCCCTGTTTAGGTCATCTCAGTCAAGATCACACTACCCACAATAAACCTGGCAGCAGCCCTACACAAGCAGGATTGGAGAGACAAGCATAATCCTTTTGGCGAAAAAGCTATATTTACTTGAAGTAATGTGTCCAAAAGAGGCGGCGGAGCCTGGATGATGAGAAAGGCGGCAGGGAAGGAAGAATGGATGGGATTTTTTTTCTATCCATCTGCCCTATAACTTTTCCCTTCCAGACTATAAAAAACGCTTCTCTTGTAGCCGGGTATCACTTGCTCAGCAGTAAGTTGTGCCTGGGTAATGCACCATAGTGTGTAATTGTGCAATTTTATTATGCTGCCACTAATGGCTGTGTCAGTAACTGCAGGGCTGCTCAAGCCCTGGTCCAGACACAGTTACTTACTGTATTGCTAGAACTGCTACATGAAACACTAGCAATACTGAGCCTCCCTGATGTCTATAAAATGAATGTTAGTATTAGAATAGACATTTCACTTGGGGAAGCTGTCTGTGTCAGGAGCGCAGTGTAGCAGAGCAAGTCATAATAGTTATTCCTGCTCACTCTGATTCACTGTGCCGTGGCTACAGAACTACTGACGCAGCATCTTCCCCAAGTGTGATGTCTATTCTACTATTAGCCTGCATTATATAGACATCAGGGGAGGCTCAGCATCTGCATGCAGCAGGACTAGTGCAGGGACCTAGGCTTGACCTGCACTTCCCAACACAGCCATTAGTGGCAGCAGAGGGGGCCATGTAAATATATATATACCTCTACACTTTCTTTTATAAAGGTATATAACTTTATTAAGGTAATGTAATCAAAAATTATTGCTGGAATACACCGGGTACTCCATTCTTCACCCTAGATGCAGCTACCGACTGCTGCCGCACCAGATGGAGCAGGATTGGGTAACCTTGTACTCCATGTAGGTGTGGGTGTCAGAGGTGGGACCCACATCCATCACATATTTGTGGCACAGCCTGTGGCTAGTCCATAAATGTGTGAGCTAAGAATACGTTTTTATAATAGGATGGAGGCATCCAGGGCCGGCCTTAGGGTAGATGGCGCCCTGTGCAGAATATTCTTTTGGCGCCCCCCCCCCCCCCCCCCCGGCTGATTGTAGCCCATCCCAAGCCTATCTCTTGGAGACACACACTGTATATACTGCTTACACGGACAGATACAGTCACATATACACATACAGACACACGGGGGAGGTTCATCAAACAAGGTGTAAAGTGAGACTGGCTCAGTTGCCCCTAGCAACCAATCAGATTCCACCTTTCATTCCTCACAGACTCTTTGGTTGCTAGGGGCAACTGAGCCAGTTTCACTTTACACCATGTTTGATGAACCTCTCCCACAGTGTATATACTGCTTACACAGACACATACAGACGCACAGTATATATATCCTGCAAACACAGACACACATACAGTCACATATACACATACACACCACACATACCCACCACTGGGAGTTGTTGTTCTCCTACCACACAGAGCCACACAGGAGCATGCTG
Source organism: Dendropsophus ebraccatus (assembly GCF_027789765.1). Lineage (NCBI taxonomy): Eukaryota > Metazoa > Chordata > Amphibia > Anura > Hylidae > Dendropsophus > Dendropsophus ebraccatus. The sequence continues at coordinate 32,557,959 of NC_091455.1, read as the reverse complement.
GGAGTTGTTGTCCTACCACACAGGGGCATGCTGGAAGATGTCCTACCACACAGGAGTATGCTGGGAGTTGTTGTCCCACCACACAGAGCCACACAGGAATATGCTGGGAGTTGTTGTCCCACCACACAGAGCCACATAGGAGTATGCTGGGAGTTGTTGTCCCACCACACAGAGCCACACAGGAATATGCTGGGAGTTGTTGTCCCACCACACAGAGCCACACAGGAGTATGCTGGGAGTTGTTGTCCTACCACACAGAGCCACATAAGAGTATGCTGGGAGTTGTTGTCCTACCACACAAAGCCACACAGGGGCATGCTGGGAGTTGTTGTCCCACCACACAGAGCCACACAGGAGTATGCTGGGAGTTGTTGTCCCACCACACAGAGCCACACAGGAGTATGCTGGGAGTTGTTGTCCCACCACACAGAGCCACACAGGAGTATGCTGGGAGTTGTTGTCCTACCACACAGAGCCACACAGGAGTATGCTGAGAGTTGTTGTCCTACCACTCAGAGCCACACAGGAGTATGCTGGGAGTTGTTGTCCTACCACACAGAGCCACATAGGAGTATGCTGGGAGTTGTTGTCCTACCACACAGGGGCATGCTGGGAGATGTTGTCCTACCACACAGAGCCACATAGGAGTATGCTGGGAGTTGTTGTCCTACCACACAGGGGCATGCTGGGAGATGTTGTCCTACCACACAGAGCCACATAGGAGTATGCTGGGAGTTGTTGTCCTACCACACAGGGGCATGCTGGGAGATGTTGTCCTACCACACAGGGGCATGCTGGGAGATGTTGTCCTACCACACAGAGCACTAACACACACAGAGCACACACAAACTCCACTAACACACACAGACAGAGATAGATATACTCACAGTCACACTGCAGTAGTAGTGGAGAATGTCTCTGCCCATGAGGAGAAGCAGGTAGAGCGGAGGATCACACTGCTGATGTCTCCGTCGGGGGAGGGGGCGGGGTTATGGGCCTCTGTGAGCTGGGAGACGCTGTGGGGGGCGGGGGATGGGGGCCAGGCTGCAGTCACATGTCCGGGGAGAAGAGCTTCCTCGGCTGCTGTGCAGAGGCAGGGACGGATATATGGCCTCAGGGATGCAGGTGGCGCCCCCCTCCTGCCGGGAGTGCACAGCGCCCTGTGCGGCCGCACTGCTCGCACACCCCTAAGGCCGGCCCTGGAGGCATCAGCACCTTCTTTTCAGTCTGGAGAGCAGGATAGGTTTTCTATGGGGATTTGCTGCTGCTCTGGACAGTTCCTAAGATGGACAGAGGTGGCAGCAGAGAGCACTGTGTCATTACTGGAGAGAATACACCACTACAAATCTCTGGCACTCACCAGCTCCAGTTGATTTAAATGGGTAGTTCACAAAAAAAAATTCTTTTTTCAACTGGTCCCAGCAAGTGCCAGAGATTTGTAATTTACTTCTATTAAAAAATCTTCAGTCTTTCAGTACTTATCAGCTGCTGTATGTCCTGCAGGAAGTGGTGTATTCTTTCTAGTATGACACAGTGCTCAGGAACTGTCCAGAGCTGCAGCAAATCCCCATAGAAAAGCTCTCCTGCTCTGGACAGTTCCTGACATGGACAGAGGTGGCAGCAGAGAGCACTGTGTCAGACTGGAAAGAATACACCACTTCCTGCAGGACATACAGCAGCTGAGGTGTGTGCTTGACTTCCTATATCTTATATTTTTCTGTCTCTTTTGTTTATTGAAATACTGGAGGACGTGACTGATTTTTAAATAGATGTCCTTTACAACAGTATAACTTTCTGACACCAGCTGATTTAAAAAAAAAAAAAAATCTCTGGAGTACCCCTTAAAATAATTTAGTAGTTAGCACAACACTCACCGTTACAGGTCCGGGGATTGTCTATGGGCCCGGATGAAGCCCAGTCTCGATTGCTGCCCCTCTTGCTGCCCATTTTACAGAGGATCGACTAAGCTTCTCCGCACTGCAGCTTCTCACTATAATATTGTCAGAAACGATTGCACATTCCTGGAAAATTCCACCGTTCCCTTCTTGGGTTAGGATTACTTTTTCCATCTCGTGGACTCTCTGTAGGAGCTGACATCTTGCTTAGAATTTTTGGCCGGCGTTGATCATTCTCCTATTACAAGGAGAAGCCTATAGGAGAACAATGTTAATAATTAGACATATGGGACCATTAGTATCATACAGAGATGTTACACAGCCCAGTGCTAAGACCCCCGCATCAGTCACAGAAGAAAGGCAACCCTCTCCCGGGACTCGCTCTGTGTTGTCTCATGTTACGCAGACGATGGGCGATCCTTCATTTATGCTACAAATTAACATTAGTGGGTTTTTTTCTTATGATTTATACCATTGACTTGTTAAACTATATGAACCTTCTCAGACATCTCCTAAGTGTGGGGACACCTGTGCTGTGTCTTATGACACCTGGAAGATGTATCATTTATACATTGAAGGTTACATATTATCATATAGAGGACTGGGTTCTCAAAGAAATCAAGAAATAAATACATTTTGGCTATTTTCTTTTAATTATTTAATTAAATAAATAATTTATTATCATTATTATTATATTGCTTGAAAAAGCACTATATTGTAATCCGTATTCTTCCTTTTCTTCGCTTCTTCTTCTTCCAGCCATTCTTCTGCAATTAATACAGCCCGAACCGCTTTGCGCACAAACTTCGTTCCGACTGCGTTTCAAAGCCCTCGGCAGTGTGAGGTGTGCTATCTTTTTTTGGTTTTGATCGGATTTGTCATTTATAAGAAATTTACGTTTAAAGACCCCTAATTTCCCATAGGAAATAATGGCCTATTGAAAATAATGGCCACACTGTAAACGCTAACAGCCAATCACAGCACATATTCAAATAGTTGAAATATAGCAGCCAATAGAAATTCTAAGGTCTTGTCAGTCAGTGCCTCACAACATAAACACAGTCACGTGTCCACTATTGGCCAATAGAAGATGTAGAAGATGGAAGATCCTTAAAGGACAACTCCGGCCAAAAGTATTTTTTGATATTTTATTACTTATGGAAAGTTAGACAAATTTCTAATATACACTTATTATGGGAAATGCACATATAGTGCTATTTCCCTCAATTTAGTAGATCAGGCAGACTTCAATTTTTCTAAAAACCAGTGACGTCACGAACCAAACCAGAGCAGGGCTGGGCTGGGTGTAATTCCTATGAAGCATCCAGCAGGGGCGCAGTGTATGGAGAAATTCTATAGTAAGAATAACTATCACAAGTGCCAGCAGCCCCATCCACGGCACATAGGATGGGGCTGCTGGCACTTGTGGTGCAGCTGCCCCCATGCCAGCAGCCCCCAAGTAAATACCCCCACCAGTGAAAGACCCCCAAACTACCCCTATCAAAAGTGCCATCAGCCCCGTCCATAGCGCTTAGGACGGGGCTAGTGGCACTTGTAGTGCGGCTGCCCCCTCTCTCTCCCCCCCCCCCTCCACTCCACAGGACAGTAGACCCCAGACCAGCCGCCCCCACCCCCAAAAAAAAAACCAAACTTCCTTTTTCAGGAGTGCCAGCAGCCCTGTCCACGACGCGTAGTGCGGCTCCCCCCCCCCTGCGCAACAGCAGACCTCAGACCAGCGGACCCCCCCCCCCCCCCCCAAGGACCCCCATAGCTTACCACTGCACAGCCTCTTCCCCGGTGCCCCCCGATCTGCACAGAGAGGAGATACACATCCTCCTGTACTGCAGCATCTCCCCGCTCTCTCTCCCGTACAGCAGCGGAAGAAGAGAGACAGAGCGGGGAGATGCCGCAGCACAGGAGGATGTGTACCTCCTCTGTGTGCGGATTGGGGGGCACCGGGGAAGAGGCTGTGCAAAGGTTAGTTATGGGGGTCCTTGGAGGGGGGGTCCGCTGGTCTGAGGTCTGCTGTCGCGCGGGGGTGGGGGGGCGGGATCCGCACTACAATTGTCAGCAGCCCCGTCCTATGCGCCGTGGATGGGGCTGCTGGCACTCCTGAATAAGGAAGTTTGGGGGTTTTAGGGGGGTGGGTGGCTGGTCTGGGGTCTACTGTCCTGTGGAGTGGAGAGGGGGGAAGAGAGAGGGGGCAGCCGCACTACAAGTGCCACCAGCCCCATCCTAAGCGCTGTGGACGGGGCTGATGACACTTCTGATAGGGGTAGTTTGGGGGTCTTTAAGTGGTGGGGGTGTTTACTTGGGGGCTGCTAGCACGGGGGCAGCTGCACCACAAGTGCCAGCAGCCCCATCCTATGTGCCGTGGATGGAATTACACCCAGCTCTGCTCTGGTTCGGTTCGTGACGTCACTGGTTTTTAGAAAAATTGAAGTCTGCCTGATCTACTAAATTGAGGGAAATAGCAGTATATGTGCATTTCCCATAATTAATGTATATTAGAAATTTGTCTAACTTTCCATAAGTAATAACATATCAAAAAATAGTTTTGGCCAGACTTCTTCTTTAATAATTTTGTCTCACTGACATGTGTAAGATTGTCATGGTAACCGAGCAATGATCTTTACCATTATAAGAAGCAGAGTTCAGTCAGTAAAATAGCAGAGCTGAGCCAGTCCGACACCCGCACTACGTAGCAGAGCTGAGCCAGCCGTATAGCAGAGCCAACACGGGCACTACGTAGCAGAGCCGACACCCACACTACATAGCAGAGCTGAGACCGTGTAGCAGAGCCGCGACCAGCACTACGTTGCAGAGCTGAGCCAGCCGTGTAGCAAAGCCGACTACCGCTCTACGTACGTAAAAGAACGATACCCAAGTCGCTCTTAAAGGGACAGTACTCAGGTCGCTCTTAAAGGGCCGGTACCCAAGTTGCTCTTAAAGGGACGGTACCCAAGTCCCTCTTAAAGGGACTGTACCAAGTGTTAAAGTTTCTCTAAAAGGTAAATCAAGTAGTGCACTATGTATTTCCCTGGAAATGCAAATCTTATAATTGTATATTGTTCACCTTTTACAGCTTTACACCTACATATCCTGTTACCTATTACTGATGCTTTCATTTCGGACTACTTTATCCCTAGGTGTGATGCTAACTCTACCAACATTGTGAATCCTATATTATTGTTGAAGGTGAACCTTCATTAAATCAATTTCTACAAATAGTATATGTACCCAACTGCCCCCTCCCCCCTTTTAGCCCCTTTCCTGTCTTGACTCCTTTCCCCTTTAGCTGCTATACATACCGTCTCCATGTTCAATGGTATGTAATTGTATTTCATATAAATTATGCATACTATCACTCATAGGCTGTTTTCTGCACCATGTTCTTATTTATGGCCTGAAGAAGGGCCTAAAGCTCCTGAAACTTTGCACATTTCTCACTGCACACTGCAACTGCATATGGATAATAAAATTATTTAGCCAAATATTACTCTCCTTTTTGGCTCCTTTGACACGCTGGACTAAACATAGATCACTCATTCCTACACCAACAAACTTGACTTCCCTAAGTGCTGTAGGCGCTGTCACCACAACTTAGCGATCCTACAGAGAGTCATTTGTTATAATTTATGACATCAATAGGGAAACTTCCCATAGAGAGAAGCGGATCCCTTTATTACCTCTTACGATTCAGTAAATATCAGGTCTTTTCGAGGATTTTCCATAAGCTACAACCCTCACCTCCCCAGGCGGTGCGCTTATAACCTGATTGTAATCTACACCTAAAACTTACAGTGGTTTATATAACTTTACCGGAAAAATGAACAGTTTCCAAACATGTCCCCCCTGTGGGTGGCGAGTCCTCAGCACTGACGCACACGTCTCCTTATATGTTTTGACAAATATAGACTATATATATAGTATATGTAAGATATTATTAAACACAATCTGCACAGTTTAGTGCAATACAAAAATACTGGAGGTTACTCAGGTGCTTTTGGTTGAGGTAGAGACAAGGTGCTTGTAAGAGAAGGTTTTGAAGAAGAGAGAATAGAGGAGAGAGGGAGCCTTAAGGGCTCTCTAATTAGTAATGTACTCTCCCTGAAACAGTTTGAACTGAAGAAGAGATATCGAGAACACTTGTACTCACGTATGTGACCACCTTCTGCCCCATAGTAGCGGGCTGCCTGTCCTCCTGGGTAGTACGAGCCCCAGGCCTAGTTATCTGGGCTAAGTAGACTTCCAAGACTTAGTAACTTTGTTCCACTGGGATCAGTACGTGTGACCCCTAGGTATCTGCCCTGCATGTTTTAGAGAAGTTCCTGGCGTGGACAAGGTGATCCTTCTTCTGGCTACTCTCCCCCTTTGTACTTTCTAGCTCTGAATAGTTGCTGTGTATTTCATAAAGAGAATCTGGAACTGGCTGGCTTGTGTTACTGACATAGGACCTGGCCTTAGCCAGGCCTGGCTTAACATCAGCCTTGGTTCTTGCCACAGTTCTTGCATAAAATTGGGGCGAGAAATAGCTCCTCCTGTAACTACTGTAATCAAGAAGAGGCTGATTTGGTTCACTTATTTTGGTCCTGCCCCCGGAGTAGAAGTTATTGGGATGGTATTGTATGTATATTACGGAGTAAGGGTTTAATGACTGGGACTCTTTCCCTAGACATGGCGGTTTTGGGATCATCACCTAAGGAAAAAAAGGGACAGAATCTATTAGTAAAATTATTATTTTATGCGAGGTTAATTATATTGAGAAACTGGATGAGTGATAGATTGCTATCAGTGGATGAATGGGTTAACCAGGTTAATATTATTAAATCCTTGGAATGGGCAAGAGCGAAAGGGCATATTCTTAGAGAACAAGGTTATAGGAAAATATGGAGTGGCTGGTAAATTGGTCTTTGAGTTTTTTGGAGGGGACTAAGTGCTTTTTATTATAAATGTATTTATTTATTTTCTTTCTTATTCATTTATTTAGTTATTTATTTTTCTCTCTTTTTTTCGTTTCGTTTCTTTTCGTTTCTCGCAGTCTGGACAGGGTAAGGGTGGGGTGGGGTTGGTTGAAAATGTCTGGAATCATGATTTGATTATATGGATTATGTTTTTGTAAATTATGTAATTATGTATTTATTCCTCTGCTGAGGAGATGGTTGTTAATTTCTTTTTTTTATAAAAGAAATAAAAAAAAAGACTTCCAAGACTTAGTAACTTTTTTCCACCGGGATCAGTACGTGTGACCCCTAGGTATCTGCCCTGCATGTTTTAGAGAGGTTCCTGGTGTGGACAAGGTGATCCTTCTTCTGGCTACTCTCGCCCTTTGTACTTTCTATCTCTGAATAGTTGCTGTGTCTTTCATAAAGAGAATCTGGAACTGACTGGCTTGTGTTACTGACATAGGACCTGGCCTTAGCCAGGCCTGGCTTAACATCAGCCTTGGTTCTTTGCTGCCTCCTCACACACTGACTAGAACCGACTAGACTGACTACTCTGACCAGGAACTAACTCCTTACTCCAAGGGTCTAATCAAACCCTCCTGTGATTGGTGGGGGCTGTGTGTGCAAAAAGAGAGAAGACAGATCATAGGATAGAGACTGAAGGGAAAGCTCCTGCACCTATAAGTGGATAAAACCTCACATGTGACACAAAATAGTTAACCCTTAAGTCTCCTTCAGCTGTGCTTCACATAATACATATAATACAGAGCAGCACCTAGTAGGAAAAACACTAATTACAGTGAATACCTCATCCCCATCTGTGTGAACCCAAGAGAGTTAACTTACTCAGGTGCAATAGAACTTAGGGGCCCATACCGGGTCACTACACTATGGTTTAAATCCAGTTTTTATACCGAAAAAAAAATGTTTTCACACTGGCCACTAAGCCTAAGGTGACACTTCCCCTTCTTTAAAGATTCCTAGAAGTCATCTCAACATCTTGACAGGTAAGAATACAATGTAAAGGCCCTGTTACATGGGCTGATCTGGAGGAGCAAGCGAGCGCAGACCTGTCAGATCAGCGCTCGCTTGCTTCTCGTTCTCCATAGGAGATTGTGGCGGTCTGCTCTTATACATGGTGTGACAGCCAGCAGACTGTCAGTATCATTCTAATTTTTTTCAACATGTTGAAAGACAAGGATCAACTGGCATCGTGCAAATCATAAACCGTGGGGTGCAGATTTTGGAGTTTTGTGATTTGACAGCCATGCTAGACCTGGCCTGAAGCCTTGAAAAGTCCTAGTATACCTCTATGGAGCCCCAAAAAGCCCTAACTTATCCCCAAAGACTAAGGAGAACATTTATCAAGACTGGCATATGTGTATGCCAGTCTTAGATAAAGCCATGCCCCCATTCACCACCACAGGATTCACTAAGAGGCAAGTGCAGGGGGGGGTGCACTGCTACTTACTGTATGTCCAGATGAGGTAAGTGTTGATGCTGTTGCATCACCACCTAACTCTTTACACTTTGTGGGCCAGTCACTCTGCACCTGACCCATGGAGTATAAACAACAAATAGATTTACAATATTCCCTATGGGAAAACTATGCTCAATACTCAAACTGCCTTCTACAACGGATTGTGTTCGAGAATGGGTGTAGTGGAAAAATGCAAGATGGAAGCATAAATGTTGCCCTCACAGACAAACAAAAAATTAACCAGCAAATCCAATACAACTATTTTCACTGCGCACAAAAAGAGAAAAGTCCAAAAGATGTGCAGATGTGGCTACTATAGCTATTTAGAATTGAGAAAACTGCTATAGAAAAAAATGAGGTTCTTAGGATGTCATTTGATCAAATAGTGTGTACCATCTCACCATGGTAAGGTGACCTAGAGTGGGACGGACCCTACACTGTAGACTGTATTACCATAGGTTATAGCCTCATCGGCCCTACAGTACAGAATCCCAGTCTGTGATAATGCATTGACACCAATGGCTAGTTTACTACTCAGCCCCTCAGATTTTTTTTTTTTTTTTTTTTTTTACAATTTAGAAACCTATTGCCAGCAGCTGCTTTGTATGTAATTATTAGTTATGTAGCAGTTACGTAAGAACACTGTAAATGAATTAGATTATCTAAGCAAGCCAAAATACACAGCAATAAAGTATTGTGAATATTATGTTAGAAGGTTCATTGTGCTCGGTATCTCTATGCCACTCATCCAATTACGCATGTTTGATTAATAGGAATTAGCAATGTGTTGCCGTCTATCTGGTTGGACAGTTGAGGTAAATGCAGATGCATTAAGCTCACAATGGACGGTCTAGATTGGCTAAAACATCAGCTATAATATAAGGCAAGATGTGGTGGTTATTTTCTGCAAACATTGATACAAATCAATGATGAATCCACGTTATATGTGGATTTCACCCGATACAGTGGGGAAAATAAGTATTTTGTACACTTCTGATTTTGCAAGATTTTACAAACAATGGAGAGTTGTGTAATTTTTAGAGATAGAATCTATAAAAAAAATCCAGAAAATCATATGATCAGTATGATTTTAAAATAATTATTTAGAATGCTATTGCATGAAATAAGTATTTGATTACGAACCAGCAAGAATTATGACTCTCACAGACCTGTCATTTTTTTTTTTCTAGAACCTCCTTCCACTCTGCTCTCATTACCTGTAAAAAAAAAAAAACACCTGTCCACACACTGACTCACACCCCAACATCTCCACCATGGCCAGAGAACTGTCTAAGGATAACAGGGACAAAATTGTAGACCCGCCAAAGGCTGGGATGGGCTACAGGACAATAAGTAAATATCTTGGTGAGAAGGCAACAATTGTTGGCACAATTATTAGAAAATGGAAGAAACACAAGATGTCTGTCAATCTTCCTCTGTCTGGGGCTCCATGCAAGATCTTGCCTCGTGGGGTAAGAGGGACCTGGTCGATGACCTGAAGAGAGCCGGGACCACAGTCTCAAAGATTACCTTCAGTAACACACTATGCAGTCATGGATTAAAATCCTGCAGGGCACACAAGGTCCCCCTGCTCCCACAAGCATATGTCCTAATACCAGCTACAAAGTGTATGGAGTTGTCCCTGGTAAGTGATAGAGTGCCCATACAAGCGGCTAGATCCGGAGAAGTGGGGGTCAATATGTTACTCTCCGGGATGTGGCACAAGGCTCAATTTAACTGGGGCCCTTCAATTGAGAGTGCCCTAGAAGTAACCTGAATTTACCACTGACCCCCTTAATGCCCTAGACCACCAGGCAGGGCCATATTACTAGCTGCTGCTGCCCTAGGCGCTAAACCTAATGACGCCCCTTCTTCGGGAGCGTGGTTTCGGCCACATGTATTTCTCTACATGGAGAAACATTGTCTGAATCACGTTTTTTATGGTTTTTAACTGCTTAAAACATAAACAAATTTCCACATTGAATCAATGATTAGAGCAGTCTGCATATTGTCTGAAGGAATTCTTACCACAGGATTGGTAAATTGGTAGGTAATAGCTCCAGGCGTCACATTTACTGCCGCCATACCTGAACGATACGGCCATACAATGACTGGATAACACCCATATCAGACCTGACCAATACCACAATACTGTGACACTGAATAACACCACCATGCCAGACCTGACCAATACCGCCATACTGTGACTGGATAACACCACCATACCAGACCTGACCAATACCGCCATACTGTGACTGGATAACACCACCATGCCACACCTGACCAATACCACCATACTGTGACTGGATAACACCACCATACCAGACCTGACCAATACCGCCATACTGTGACTGGATAACACCACCATGCCACACCTGACCAATACCACCATACTGTGACTGGATAACACCACCATACCAGACCTGACCAATACCACCATACTGTGACTGGATCACACCGCCATACTGTGACTGGATAACACCACCACACCAGATCTGACCAATACCACCATATTGTGACTGGATAACACCGCCATACCAGACCTGATAACACTGCCACACCAGTCCAGAACAATCCCGCCATACTGTGACAGGATAACACCGCCACACCAGACCTGCCCAATGCTGCCATACTGTGACTGGATAACACTGCCATACCAGACCTGACCTATACCATTATACCCCCCACCCTGAAAAAGACACCAGATTTACTGGCAATTCTGCATAGGAGGTTGGAGACAAAAAAAAAAAAGTTGTTTCCTTCCCCCTGCTCCTGCCCCCTGCAGATGCTTCCCTAGGCACCGGACCACGGGTGCCTAGTGGCAAATACGGCCCTGCCACCAGGGTGCTATTTTGCCCATTTTGTGACCCCCATATAAGAATTGCTCATGCATTGTTCTTTACTACATTGATAAATCTGACCGTTCCCTCGATACATTGCGTAGCAGGCTAGAACAAACATAGCTGTTTTTCCTTAATAAAAATGAAAATTGAATGAATAGGAAACTTAAGTTTAATGACAGAAATCATTTCCTCTTCATTGACTGACGTTCTATTCATATCTTTAGGAAATACAGCTTAGGGGAGTCTCATTAGAGCGCGCGGCTCCTGACAGACACTGGCCGGTTATTGGTTTCAGAACAAAAGTACATGGGATAATCTGGCTCTCGGGTGACGTCACGCTGTGATTCTCTCCAGAATTTGACTGCGCTCTTTAATTCCTTTAAACCCTACTAACCTATTTTGGTCCCATGTAATGAATAAATAACATTCAGTCAGCACTGCCCTGGTTGTAATGCAGCCAGTTTCGTAGATATTTCATTTCCCTTAGAAGTGTCTAAATGCGTATTGATCCGGTCAACGTCAATGAACAGTCTCCGAGATCAAAACCGCCAAAATCTGAAATGAATGGAAGAGCCTCTATAGAATATCCCGAAATGCGTGTGTGCAGTAAATGTCAATTCAGCAATTACTCCTAGTACTGAGGTAATCACATCCAATTCATCCAGTCCCTTATATTATAGTGAAAACCGTTTTGTATGAATGAAGTTTAATCAGGGAAGTGGAATGTGATTTACTACTTCATGGCAGAAGACGGCTTCATTCATGTTGAGATTCATCAGAGAGACTTACTGGCCCTAGAACTTGGATACCCCTAACCAGATAGGTTATTGAATCCCTGTCGAACGTCCCACAGGAGTGGGACGGGAAGCAATGGAAATAGTTGGAGGTATGATTTGTATGGGCAAGTCACTAAAAATATACCGGGTTGCATATGATTGAGAGACAGAGGTTATGAAGCATATTAAAGTAGGCTAGTGGTCACAAACAGATGTCAGACAGGATCTGGTGTGATACAGTGGAGTAAATGTAGTCGTAGTCAGACAAGCCAAAGGTAAGGCAGATCTGTGGATGAGGTGCTATGAGATAGATGAGAGAGTAGTCAAATGAGAGTCAGGCAGAGCTGGATATGAGTTCAATGAGACAGACAAGAGTGTCAGATAATCCAATGTCTAGGTTACGGTGGTCAGATAAAATCATGATGTAGAATCCAAAAAAATAGTCAAAAATTTAATCACAACAGTCAGGTTTAAACTCTGAAGGTTTTGGGTGTCCCACCACTGGGACCCTTACTTATAAAAAAAGGGGGAATCACCCTTTCATCATTGTGATGTCTGTATGACCAATGGAGCCAACACAATCCAAACACGTCTAGAAAAAGTATTTACCTGCCATACACATGTGCACAATCATGTGTAAGAATCCATAAAGAGTATGGAAAACGGTGATATTCTTTTATTTTTATCAATCTATCAATAGTATTGACCCTGGCTTTGGTAAGATAATACTTTGTTTTTTAGTTTATTGTCTTTTAAGGCACTGTCATGGTGGTCAACCAGATAGAACAAAACAAAAAAAGAATAAAGAAATTAACATTTATTAGTAGGTGGGAAAGGAAAAAGTTCAGTGAAATCCCAATTTTTACAATACTTACATCCATACCTCTTATAGGAACAGCTACGTCCGCCGCAAAGATTGTGCCCGTAAATCTACAGCATCATTGTTAGCAGCGGATGATTCACAACAGTATACGGCCAATTCCAGTAACAATTACCGGCCATTATATCTGAGTGCAGATTGCGCTTTCACTGCTTATGTTAGGCTGTGATGTCTAAACAAAAGAAAGACCAAGTTTACAATAGTCTACGAAATACTACCTGCTAAAACGAGGCCGCATCCTGAGCCCATATTAAAGGGGCTGTACAGGATTAGGAAAATGTAGCCTAATAACATAGATTTTTTTTTTTCAAACACAGCACCACATCCACCCATCCGTAAAAAAAGAAGAAAACTGGGCTGCAATATCACACTGTGGGCACAGGTGGAGCTGTTAGGGTGGGAACCCCAAAGAGGGGAATGATAAGTAGATTCACCCTCATTCATTTTTCATGGTCATTATCTTGATATTACGGTTGTTTTTCCTTCCTCGTTTTTGTACAGAATATGAATGAAATTCCTTCGGGATTGCCTTTTTTCCGTGATGTAAATGATCTTCTTGTACCAAATTGGTCATGAAACAATTTATATTTATGGAAATTGTCCATTTCTCAGTATCTTGGAATCTCTAGTAGTGTATTTATAATAAATTATGTTCTCTCCCAGTACAGACTATAAATCTGCCAGCCATTACCATTGTATGCACGTCTAATATTGACTTTAGACTCCCCCCCTCTCTGAACAACCCTTTTAGACCTTACGGCCAGTGACATTTGAATTGGTAAAAGCTCTGGACTGCAGACAGGTCAGTACAGCGCTAAGATTCTTCTTCTATGAAGGCATGATGCTGTGATGGGTGCAGTATGAGGTCATTTGCTGAAATATGCAAGGCCTTCTATGTAAGAGACATTGGCAAGAAACAAAAATTGGACACATTTTTTTCTTTTCTCAGATAGCAACCAATCATAGTCCAACAAAACTGAGCTGTGATTGGTTGTTAAATATGTCTGATTTTTCTTTCTGACACTGATTGATAATTCTGGGCCATTGTCTGAATGGGAGCATATGTTGTTCTTAAAGGGAAACTATCACTATCAGCAGAATAGACTAATCTAACCTGCCGATATGTCCCTACTGCACAGGAGACGCCGAGGAGGAAGGTAAGACACATCCCTTCCTCCTCGGCGTCACCTGCAGTGCAGTTGGTCGTGTGCTCCATGGTCTGATGAGACCATTGGGAGCATGGGGGAGCCATTAGGAGCAGGGCCGTTTTAATACACTGGTGGGCCCAGTGCACAGACCTCAAGAGTGGGCTCCCTCTCCTTATAAAGCTTAACTGAATTATATTTATCAGGTATTATCACTGGTGCATTATACTCAGTGCATCAGGTTTTATGACAAGTTATAAAAAGGGAGTATGGTCGGGGAGCATTGCTATGTCAGGTACAATACCCCTAAATCTTTATGAATAATGGAGAGTGAAGCTAGTGGGGGCACGTACAGACCTAATATCACCACTGGAACAGTTTCTGGCTATAACAGGGGGGGGGGGGGGGGGGACACAGGAGCTTACAGACTAGGAGGACTTGGGGCACAGGAGTTTACAGACTAGGAGGACTTGGGGCACAGGAGCTTACAGACTAGGAGGACTGGGGGCACAGGAGCTTACAGACTAGGAGGACTGGGGGGACACAGGAGCTTAAAGACCAGGAGGACTGGGGGGACACAGGAGCTTACAGACTAGGAGGAGGACTGGGGGGACACAGGAGCTTACAGACTAGGAGGAGAACTGGGGGGACACAGGAGCTTACAGACTAGGAGGACTGGGGGGGACATAGGAGCTTACAGACTAGGAGGAGAACTGGGGGGACACAGGAGCTTACAGACTAGGAGGACTGGGGGGGACATAGGAGCTTACAGACTAGGAGGAGAACTGGGGGGACACAGGAGCTTACAGACTAGGAGGACTGGGGGGGACATAGGAGCTTACAGACTAGGAGGACTGGGGGGACACAGGAGCTTACAGACTAGGAGGACTGGGGGGGCACAGGAGCTTACAGACTAGGAGGACTGGGGGGACACAGGAGCTTACAGACCAGGAGGAGGACTGGGGGGACACAGGAGCTTACAGACTAGGAGGACTGGGGGGGCACAGGAGCTTACAGACTAGGAGGACTGAGGGGGCACAGGAGTTTACAGACTAGGAGGACTGAGGGGGCACAGGAGCTTACAGAATAGGAGGACTGGGGGGGACACAGGAGCTTACAGACTAGGAGGACTGAGGGGGCACAGGAGCTTACAGAATAGGAGGACTGGGGGGGACACAGGAGCTTACAGACTAGGAGGACTGAGGGGGCACAGGAGCTTACAGACTAGGAGGACTGGGGGCACAGGAGCTTACAGACTAGGAGGAGGACTGGGGGGGACATAGGAGCTTACAGACTAGGAGGACTGGGGGGACACAGGAGCTTACAGACTAGGAGGACTGGGGGGACACAGGAGCTTACAGACTAGGAGGAGGACTGGGGGGGACACAGGAGCTTACACACTAGGAGGACTGACTCAGACCTTCTAGTCTGTAAGATCTTGTGACCCCCCCCATCATACTAAGATCCTGGGAAAGCTGGGTGGCCTCAGTCATACAACAATATAAGATGCAGGAAAGCTGGGTGACTTCTGAATGGCAGTAAGTGTTAAAATACCACCTGTGGTCTGTGCCGGGGGGGGGGGGCTTGAGACCAGGGGGCGGGGCTTATCGGGACATACTCCGGACAGGTCCAGTGGGCAAATCCTCTGTCAGTGGGCCCCCAGCTTCAATTCCCCCCCTCCACACCCCCCCACCTCGCTACTACTTACATCCATGGTGCAGGTGCTGCTCCCCGGCCTCCACACACTCTGCCTGGGGAGAGGCTGGATGCTTGTACAGTCGGCACTGCCTCCTGGGCTCCCCCGCAGACAGGGCCAGCAGAGCATGGAGGGCAGCCTGTAGCTGCTTCCTGTAAGACCCGGTCACTCTGTCTCACAGGAAGCAGCTACAGTCCTCCTCCTTCCCGACCACCACCAGCCCCGCACTGCTACAGGTGTCACAGAGCGCCGACACTTTTGTCTTCAGCTCCTTCCCCTTCACTGCTCTCCTCAGCCGGGGGGCCCCTGTCACGTGATCTGAACTAGGGGGCCCGGTGCACGTGCACCATATGCACCTAGGTTAAAGCGGCCCTGATTAGGAGCACTGCCTGCCCCCACTTTGCCAATCCGACCTGCCCAAGACACCCCCATTCCAATTATTATCATCAGAAAGGGTCTGGCCAGGGTCGATTGAGCACTATGGTGGTCTCACCAGACTTTGGAGCACTGCATCGGAATGGTGTAGAGGAGGAAGGTAACAGACATACCTTCCTCCTCGGCGTCTCCTGTGCAGTAGGGACATATCAGCAGCTTAGATTCATCTAACCTGGTGCTAGTTCCCCTTTAAAACTCTATGGGGGAGATTAATCAAACTGTTGTAAAGTAGAATTGTCTTAGCAACCAATCAGATTCCACCTTTCATTCCTCACAGAGTCTTTGAAAAATGAAAGGTGGAATCTGTTTGGTTGCTAAGGGCAACTAAGACAATATTACTTTACACCAGTTTGATAAATCTCCCCCTATAAGCTGTTCAGCATTGACAGATGTGTAAGCTGCCTGAGCTATAGTAACTAATACAAACCCTTACCATCAGAGGGACAGGCATTTGAACTGTGCTGATAGCAGGCTGGAGATGGTCATTCTCTTCTTGGTTTCCAAAAAGAATTTAAAATCTTCATTTATCTGACCACAGAAAAGTTTTCCATTTTGCCGCCTGAGTCCATTTTATATGAACTTGACCCAGAGAAAAGTTTTCTAAAATTGTTCTAGAATTTTAGGTGCAGTTTTTCACAGATTGAGGAACCTCTGCCTTTCTAACATGCTACTTTCATACCCAATTACCCAAATTGTTCCCCTAGCTGGCTTTATTACTACCACTTACTTTTCCCGCATTTTGTTGCCCGTGCCAACTTTTTTTGCAAAAAAAAAAACAGATGCTTTTGTGTTCATCCTTTCTGATCCGTTTTTTCTTTGACTTCTATTATTTAAAAAAACGGATGAAAAAGGATCCTTTTTTTTAACGTACACAAAAAAATAGTCAACCTCATTTATGTGTCCTTTAAAAAAAACGGATTACATTTGATCCATTTTTTGTTTTTTTTTTAAATAATGGAAGTCAATGGAAAAATGGATCAAAACGAATGCACACAAATGCATCAGTTTTTTGCAAAAAACGGATGAAAAAAAACGGACTGCAAAAACGTAGTGTGAACCCTTGCATCAGTGGCTTCCTATCAGCCTGTTATTGGTAATAAAACTTAAGCTCTCTACGTGATAACTTACAAAAGCATTGTTGGGCATGTCTCTGGGCAGCTCTCAGACCACTTCTCTCTCCACTCTCCTTGTTCCTCTGCACAATCTTCATGTATAGAGTGCTGCTGAGGAGATTTTTCCCCAAGGTACCAGGAGTACAGTGATATAGTAGGTGAGTCCCTACAACCATTAGCTGCAGAGTTATAAAATTTCCCTAAGGGTACTATTACACGGAATGATAATCGGCCGGATCGGCCCGATTCGGCAGATTATCGCTCCGTGTAATAAATAGAACGATCAGCAGATGACAACGATCATCAGCTGATTGTTGATATAGGGTAGAACCTATATTTGTCCGGCGACGACAATGCACCTACGTGTAATAGCGGTGCACGGCCGGCGACTGACGATATACTTTACCTATCCACGCTCCACGATGTCCTAGCAGCCCTTGTTAAACGATTATCGGGCCGTGTAATAGGCCCAGTAAACGAGCGCCGATCTAGCAGATCCGCGCTCGTTTACAGTTATTATCGGGCCTTCATCGGCCGCAGTAATACTACCCTTATTCATTTGGCTGGCCCCCTTCCACCCAAACTGTTTCAATTCCCATATGTGGTGGCTCCATTAACTCGTACCCTTCTTCCCTTTGACATATTAGCTGACAGATCTGATCTTAAATCTTCAGAGCATTTTACATACCTAAAGTTGCGCCATTTTATGATGCCCTGCCTGGGTTCTCTTACAGTCTTACGTCCACCAAAGGCTTACTCGCAGACATCTACCATATTCTCAATAAATTACTGATGCAGTGGTATCAGACCCCAGAGCTGATTCATAAACTAAATAATAGCATTTCTCTGCTTTGTTGGAGGTGTTTGGGAGCTGTGGGATGTGTGTTAATGTTCTTGTATGTATGTATGTATAAAGTGATGAAAACATTAATAAAAATTACAGTTATAAAAAAAGCACCCTTAACTAAGAGGTTGCTCTTCTATGAGATCTGCAGATTCACTAGCAGATCCTATGAGATGCCGCTTCACACTGCTCTCCCCTGCCTCCTGATTCTAAAAAACTCATATAGAGAAGCAGGGGACAGCATTGTGAAGCTGCATCTCATAGGATACACTGGTGAATCTGCACACAGCAGATAGCATAGAAGAGCAACCTAAGTTAGGGAAGTTTTATAACTCTGCAGCTAATCGCTGTGGACCTACCTACTATATCACTGTAGAGGTTCATGAGCTCTGTCTGCCTAGTCTTACTTGTCATTCATAACATCTCTGCCTATTCTTGTTTATACATGGGCTCTATGCCTGGTCTTACCTGTCATACATGAGCCCTCCCCCTTGTCTTAAATGACATACATGAGCCATCCCCCTTGTCTTACATGTCATACATAAGTCCTCCCCCTTTTCTTACATGTCATACATGAGCCCTCCCTCTTGTCTTACATGTCATACACGAGCCCTCCCCCTTGTCTAACATGTTATACATGAGCCTCCCCCTTGTCTTACTTGTCATACATGAGCCTCCCCCTTGTCTTACTTGTAATACATGAGCTCTCCATCAGGTCTTACATGTCATACATGAGCTCTCCATCAGTTCTTACATGTCATACATGAGCCCTCCCCCTTGTCTTACATGTTATACATGAGCCCTCCCCCTTGTCTAACATGTTATACATGAGCCTCCCCCTTGTCTTACTTGTCATACATGAGCTCTCCATCAGTTCTTACATGTCATACATGAGCTCTCCATTATTTCTTACATGTCATACATGAGCCCCCCCCCCCTTGTCTTACATGTTATACATGAGCTCTCCATCTAATCTTACTTATCATATACGAGCTTTGTTTTTCACTTACAAAATGTTACACTATGTATATAGACAGAGACTCAAAAAGTCTGACTTTAAAGCCCATGATGGCAATGTTGACAGTTCATACTCTCAGCAGCTTCCTGCACAGTAATAATATGTGGATCACCACCTGCTTTACCCTAAAATTAACACCAGATTTTCCTGATGGGGTTATTGACTATTATCCCATAGTCACCGTATTTTCCTGGAAGCCACAGACCACATCCTGGCTCCCATCCCTGCTTTTCCGAGTCCTCCATACTTATTCATTCCTCAAGATGATGTTTATTTTCTTAATCCTGTACTGAATACATATCAAGTATTCATCTGTGGAGGAAGTTTAAAGAAGAAATACAACGAGGAAATTACTTCATCAGCCCAGAACAAATACGTTCTCTAAGAAACCCCCCCCCCGTTATTTACTGTTATATGGCGGCCATCCACTCAATTTCAACATTGTGTGAACAGATCCTTTCTGTGTTTTTAAATCCACTCCTGGTTTTGGTTGCAATATGAGGACCACAATACTGACTGAAATATACGTAGTGTAAACCCAGCCTTAATGTTTTTTTTGTTAGTTTAAAGGCAAAAAAAAACCATATTATATACATTACACTATAACATAAACTTGCTCAAGGGTTCCAAATCTAATACTCTTTAGTCCGACAGCTGTTCCTCCTGGATCACCGTACATATGCATGCTTAGATAGCCTGGGTGTGCATGTGCTCACAATAGAGAGAGAGTAATTACCTCTGGCACCAACTTATCTCCAATGAGAACCAAGGAGTCCACATGTCTGGGACACCTCCATACACATTAGATGTTGGGCCAGTCTATCGAGAAATGGAGGGATAGACCAATATACATGGATTATGTCCAAAAAGCATTTTGGTCAGTACTTGGCCTTTATTTGAGTTAGCATTTTTAGCAAAAATCAGGGAAATTGACACACACAAAAATTAGCTGTTTTTTTTGTTTGTTTGTTTTTAACCCACTGTTTTTAAATACTGACCAAATCACTATGGGCCCTATTAGACGGCACGATTATCGTGTGAATAATCGTTATATCTTTCGAATTTAAACAATCAAATTTAAATTACACAATCGTTCTGTGTAATTGCAGGCAACGATTGAAAAATCGTTCGTGTGTCGTTGATCGTTGATTTCGATCTGAAACTAAAATTATTGTTAATTGTTTGCTAATTATTTGATGTAATTCCACATTTGTTCGCTAATGCTGCATTTACACAGAGCGATAATTCGCCCAATCGTATGAGTAACGATTTCTAAGTAACAATATGTTTTTTATAACGATCAGCGTTTAGACAAAACGATATATCGTTTGAAAAAATCGTTATTGCAATCGTTTTAAGATCGCTTAAGCCCATCTCACACATAGGGTAAGTCGGTGAAAGACTGTTTACACGTAGCGATCTGAGATTTTTTAGCGAATGACCAATGACGATTTGAGAACATGTTGAAAGATTAAAATGAACGATTTCTCGCTCGTTGCTTGATCATTCACTGTGTTTACACGGAACAATTATCGCTCAAATGCGATCGTTATCGCGAAAATTCAAATGATAATCGTTCGTTGTAAACGCAGCACTAAGTTCCACTGAGTTCACTAATCGTTCAGTGTAATTGCACATTGTTCATTGTTTTGCTGGGATCAGAAGGAATAAATAATCATAGTAACGATCGCAATAACGATCTCGTTTGTGATCGTTTATCGTTAAAAATCACTCCTCAGTGTTTATGGCCATCTTAAAGGCTATGACCACAGCAAATCTGACCTTTTATTTGGTCATCAATCAGCTTCTTCAGAAAGAAAGGCTGATAAGAAGTCTGTCAGAAAGTAGTTTTTCTGACGGACTTCACAGATAACAGGATAAAGGGGGTTTCCAAATAAAACATAAGCCCCTATTACAAGGAGCGACAGCAGCAGATCGTTGCTCTCCACGTTGTTTGGCTTTAAACATGTTGAAAGACAATGAAAGACAACGATCAGCCAACTTTGTTCATGTCAGCTGATCGCTGCCTTTTGTTACACATTACGTCCGTAATGGCCAATAATCGTCCAGATACACCCGATAATCGATTAGTGTAATGGGGCCTTTACTTGTCCCCTATCCACCAAGATTATTATAAAGTAATAGAACTTTGTAATGTGTTTCAATCACAGGAAAAAAAAAACATTTGCACCGGAAATGTCCACAAAAATGTCCCGAAAATCTGACCGACCAAGTCCCTGTGTACGTTAAAAAAAAAAAAAAAAAAAAGGGTCCGTTTCGATCAGTTTCTATCTTATAATGTACGTCAATGGAAAGTGGATTCTAAATTATGGCATACAACAGCATCTGTTTTTTCCCTTTAAAGCGACTCTGTACCCTCAATCTGTCAAACTCCCCCCCCCACCCCCAAACCACTTGTACCTTCTGATAGCTGCTTTTAATCCTAGACCCGTTCTGCAGTCCGTTTGGCAGGGGATGCAGTTATTGCCCTAAAAACCAACTTTTAAATTTGCAGCCCGTGCCCAACGGGAGTATCTGTGCTCTAACTTTGCACCACCCCTCTGTCCCTCCTCCCCACCCTCTTCATCATTAGGAATGCCAATGGAACATTTTCTCCATGCTGAACATTGCACAGGTGCCTTAACGATCCAGCCCATGTGCTGTGCTGACACCGGTGGGGAATAGGAGACAATCTGCCTGGAGTGTTCCTAATGATGAGAAGCGCGGGGAAGAGGGACAGAGAGGTTGTGCCAGCCTAATGCATACACAATCTAGGCCATGCCCATTGGGCACAGAGCTGCTAGTTTAAAAGTTGTTTTTTTAGGACAATAACTGCATCATCTGCCAAACGGACCCCAGGACAGATCTTGGATTAAAAGCAGCTATCCGAAGGTACAAGTGGTTTGGGGGGATTCAGATTGTGGGTACAGAGTCACTTTAAATGCATACGTTAAACAGTTTCTATTCTTACCACTAGGCTTAAAACTAAGCTGAGACTCTGTTCTGACTGCGATGATAAGGAGGAGGCTGCTGGAAAGAGATTCATACAGCATTAAATCAAAAGATGACACCTGTGAATAGAGAAGACGAACAGATGAAGATCACAACTCAGCATCCCCTTACTTGCGGAATGACCTCTTCAAAGATCACAAAGTATACAAGTATACAAGTATACAAGTATCCAGGAAGTGAAGCCTTGATACAGTAGTAAGTGCAGGGAAAAAAGCACTTTATAAGCATTTCCCATAATAAGTGTATATTAGTGATTTGTATAACTTTGGGGGGGGGGGGGGGGGGGGGGGTAACACAATACTTTTTTTTTGCTGGACTTCTCCTTTACATGCTGTTAAAAAAAAACAGCTCAAGCAAGATGGCAGCCCCCATAATAATGTATAGAAAATTAGATTAAAAAAACAACAACTTAGAAACAGATTAGAAAAAAAGAACATGCTCCAGTATCTGTATCTAATCAGTTACGGAAAATCTATTTGCAATAAAAGCTCCCTGTGGAATGACTTCTTCATAGGTCACATAGCGTGCTCAGTAATGTTTTACCTAATGTTTTATCTCAAGGGGACAGATTCTGTCTATTGTCGTCTATGTCCATGAGCCTGGCTGTAAAGCATGTCCCCAATTGCTGTTAAGAAAAGGCCAGGCAATATGGCAGCCCCCATAACAATGTAAAAAAAGGGAAATAAAAGGAATTTACAGTCAGACAATAGAATCAGATAAGAATAAAATAATTATTTTAAGCATCAAACTCTAATCAGTAAAAGTAAATGTAGGTGACACATTCCCTTTAAATATCAGGTTGATTGAGATGGGGCATGGTCTAAAATAAAGTTGAAGTCAGGTCAGGTCTCCACTATAGGAATAGCATGGTTGAGGAGTACGGTGCCGCCTGGTACTATCTCGCGGATCTCTATATATAGTTATTCCGGCGGTGACAATGGACTGCAGGTATTTCTTACTTGATATAACATTTATTGCTCTCTCCTTAGCAACATGTCTGTTTTCTAAACACTGTGGAAGAACTCCTCCAGATCTGGTATTATATTGAGTCAGCCGCTGAGCGCTCTTCTCGCCATGTCACTCGGAGAAGCTCAGACAGGGACAAATGATGTTTTGCCCATTACTTGGGTTACGGCTTCTTTAAAATAAAACAGAGCAGCGTCGAGTGGGAGTGAGGAGGCAGGCGGATCTCCGAGAGATGAAATTGACATGGGGATGGATGGTTTTTGGTTTACTCTGTTGACCAGGTTCCTGGAAGAACTGTAAACCATTCATCCTAATATGCGGCCAAAGTAAATGTAAGATAAATATTCCACCGACCTGTTTCGATGAAAGACAGCACTGGCTGCGCGGAGAGATTACAGCAGTAAATTAGGCGTATTACCGGTAGAAGTAACATTGGGTTATTCTATTACTATAATAATCTGATAAATAATTTACAGAAACTGTGCAGAGATGTCACTGTACAAAAAAAGCAGAGTCACTGAGGCCGTGTTACTCAACAGGGATTCTTTTAAAGGGTTTGACCATCAAAAATCTTTTCTTTCAAATCTATTGGTTCCTGAAAGTGCCAGAGATTTGTAATTTACTTCTATTAAAAAAAATCTCAAATCTTGCAGTACTTATCAGCTGCTGTATGTCCTGCAGGAAGTCGAGTATTCTCTCTAGTCTGACACAGTGCTCTCTGCTGCTCCCTCGGTCCATGTCAGGAGCTGTCCAGAGCAGTAGCCAATCCCCATAGAAAATCTTTCATGCTTTCTAGACTGGAAAAAATACACAACTTTCTGCAGGACATACAGCAGCTGATAAGTACTGGAAGATTTGAGATTTTTTTTTTTTAATAGAAGCAAATTACAAATGTCTGGCACTTTCTGGCACCAGTTGATTTGAAAGAAAAAATATTTGGTAAACAACCCCTGTAAGGGTCCTATGCCCTTACTTAAAGGGAACCATTCACCCCGTGGCCCCCGGCAGAAACTGACATACAGTGACATAAAGGTCAATATACTTACCACATCGCTCCCGGTCCCGTCCCGAAGCCCGTTGTTGACACGGAGAAATCGACGATTCTTCTTCTCGCGCCCATTATGGTAATGAGCGCCGCCGGGTCCGAAGTCCAGCCTTCTCCCCGCCTCCGACACTTGATTGACGCCAGGTCCTCTTCCTCCTCGTCTTCTTTCTTCTCGCCGGATCCCGCGCAGGCGCCGTGACAGTCGTTTTCGGCGCATGCGCAGTTCACAATTGAAGCCGCTCCGCAGCTTCACTGTTTACTGCGCGTGCGCCGATTTGCTCGAACACCGTATCCTGTTTACCGTGCAGGCGCAGAAGAGGTGACGAGACCATCACAGCGGCGCCTGCGCGGGAATTCGGCAGAAGACTGAAGACGTCAATCAAGTTCCAGGAGGCGTGGATGGGCGGCGACGAGAAGAGGACCTCATGAATAAGTTGGACTCGTCCGTCGTTTCCTATGGACGTTGGACTCATCTCAGCTCATTACCATAATGGGCGGGAGAAGAAGAATCGGCGATTTCTCCGTGTCAACAACGGGATCCGGGACGGGACCGGGAGCGATGTGGTAAGTATGTTGACCTTTATGTCACTGTATGTCAGTTTCTGCCGGGGGCCACGGGGTGAATGGTTCCCTTTAAAAGTGACACTCCACCTGTGTAGATACACAAGAGAGGGCTGGTAACCCTGTTATTGGTGGCAGCTTCCGGTCTGTGTACACAGCTAGTTGGGCCACAGGTTCAGGAGTGTTGGGGGTGTCAGTAGTCTAAACAACATTGAGTTTAGAAATGTTTTAAAGGCACCACTGAGAATGATGGCTGCAAACACTATTGATTCTGGAGATAATCTTATCCCTGTCCTTAGAATTGGTAGAATTTTCAGAAGTCAGAACCCTGGTGATCAGCATGCTCTTCTTTGTAGGGAAGAAGGTAAGGTCTCTATCTGCATCTACTCACTTTGGTGGCTAGACCCAAAAGAACTGTTGTCCCTTACAAGGGTCCTGGCTTAAGCCAGGCCCTGGCTTAGCTTCTGCAGGGACGGTGGTTTGTGTGTCCT
This sequence comes from Dendropsophus ebraccatus, assembly GCF_027789765.1. Taxonomy (NCBI): domain Eukaryota; kingdom Metazoa; phylum Chordata; class Amphibia; order Anura; family Hylidae; genus Dendropsophus; species Dendropsophus ebraccatus. The sequence goes on along the minus strand of NC_091455.1, from coordinate 32,532,814 downwards.
CTCTCACTAAGAATCAGACTAGAACTAACTGCACTTCCTCCACCAGTGACTCCTCCTACAGGGGTCTTTTCATGCTCCTGCCTGTGAGTGGTAGGGATAAGTGTGTGCAGAAGAAAGATAGAAGGGGATAGGACAAAAGAAACGAGCACCTCCTAGTGGTCAGCACATAACACATAAACCCATATAAACATAAACTTTAATGATCCGGCTCGTCTGCAGTGTTCACACAGGTGATGACTAGGAGAAATTGTTCTAGGGGCATTCTTAATGATGAAGAAGGCGGGGAGGAGGGACGGACCGGTCGCAATGCTAGGGCATGGGTACTCTAGGCCACGCCAATTTGACACAGGGCTGCAAGTTTTTTTAGGACAATAACTGCAACACCTGCCAAACGGACCCCAGGACAGATCTTGGATTAAAAGCAGCTATCTAAGGTACAAGCTGTTTGGGGGGGGTCAGATTGTGGTTAGAGTCGCTTTAACCTGAGAGAAGAGCTTTATGACAGGTGCACAGGAGAAAACACTAGTAGTGGGACATGACATATATATTTTTCTGACACCAGTTGAATTAAAGAATTTTTCTTTTCACTGGATGAGATTTTGCATTTCAAAAAAGTCTAAAAGTCACAGTTGCTTCCGGATTTTTCCATTTTGGCAGAAGAGACACATGGATGAAACCCCGATTATAAAGCTGTGTAAACAGGCCTGAAAACAAGACAGTGGGAGAACTAAGGACACAAACTATATCTGTTTCACATGGCTGAATGTAGTAGATTATAGGACATAGTGTAGGGTCCCAGAGCAGGTGTGCCACTATGCTTCTCGCAAGGTACTTATGTAAGGTGTCATACTCTGGGCTGAAGGCTGCTGTTTTGCACTTTCACCACTTGGTGTCTCACTCTCCCCTATTCTCTCCCCCTTCTGCACAGCTCAAGGATTGTAAAGGGTTAACTGTGTTCACTGGTCTGTTATCTGTCCACAAACCAGTAGCTTGGGTGTCTCACACTACACCACCTCATAGACACTGACACCTATTTCTTCCAGCACTTTCCCCACCAATAGGAGGTTAGTCCCGGTCACCCCTATTTAAGCCTTACTAGTGGGAGTTTTTTGTTTTTTTTTCCCTAGTTTTCTAGTTGGTGTGTTGAGAGTTTACGCCTGGGCCTGGCCTGGCGGCCAGGACCCTTCACAGGGACAAGAGATTACTGATTCTTTGGAGAGACTTACTGATAACAAGCATGCAGTGCTAAACCTACAGGTGGGTTAACTATCACCTGGAAATACCTTGTCTACACCTGGGGAAATATCTTCCTTAACTAGAGTCAGGACAATCCATGCAAAGGATTTGTCTGCAGTGCAACAAAGTGCAGGCAAGCCGACAAACTCCATTGATTTCTGCTCAACCTTCTGTACTATCAGACCTGACACTCCATGGGCTCTTCTGGCAGAAGGGTATATGTATGTTCTAATCCATGAGTATGAGAGTCTTCAAGCAAGTCACTAACTTATAGTACAAGTTGCCCCAGCAGAGTACTGATCTATTAGACAAGGCCCCCAAGATAGACCCCTAGCCTTAATCTACACAGGTAACACTTACTACGGATTCCTCAAGCACCCAAATTACCTACTATGTATTGTCCACCAAGTGAAAGGACTGTAATATTTTTGCACCTATTGCATGTTCTATTCAAAAGTATATTTTTTTATTGCACTGAAGATTTCCTTAAAGTGTCACTGTCAGTACAAAAAAACTTCTGACATGTCAAAAGTTTTGATCGGTCCGGGTCTAAGTGTTCAGACCCGTATCGATCAGAAGAATGAGCGAGTAGAAGATATGTTGCAGAGCATCCACTCTCTGCTCTGAGTTAGAAAAAAAGAGTCAGACTTATAATGGAGCTCTATGGAGCGTGACTGTTTTTTTCTGACACAAAGAGGGGAGCGGACATCTCTGCAGCACAATCTTCTCCCGGCTTGATCTCCTGATTGTTAAAGGTCTAAACACTCGGACCAATCAAAACTTTTGACATGTCTGTATGACATGTCATTAGTTTCTTTGTAACGACAGGTACACTTTAAGTAAACTTTTGTTGCTGTTAAAGTCCTGGACTCTGTTGTGATTTTGAACCTGCACCTACACACCTTGTTCTACCTTTACAAAGCCAGTGTTAGAATACCCGGGGGTGGGCATACCAATCCAGGCCACCATCACAAGTGCCTAGTCGGTACTGCCCAACACCTAGCCCACTGCTAACCACACCTAACAACCCCAGGTTACTACAATAGGACTAAAGGCTACATGTAAATCACTAGTTCAAAAAGAAATAAAAACACATACATACAATCAAACTTTAGATTCCAAAACTCATGGACTGGTTCCCATTTTGCTGCCAAGTATTGATGTTCTGCATAGTTGGCAGCAGGATGATGCCTGCAGGAGCGCCATCTCTCATCTTTATTGTGAAATATCTGTCCCAGCGCTGACTTTGTTTCATTATAAATACCAAGTATCAGCACATTGGTACAAGGTTCGGCAAAGATCGAAAGTCCAGCCTGCTTCCCACAAATATTCCAGCTTCATTGGAACCTTGCGGATAATTAAAAGCATGCCAACGCATTTTGGGGATGTACCCCTTAATCATGGCACAGTAGTGAGATTTTGTGTCTTATATTTATATGTCAAGATCTTAGAGACTCCCCATCATATGATCATCGTTGCCTCCCTACCATGTCTTCCGTTGGCCTGTTAGAAGCCGCTAACAAGCCTTCTTACCTGTCAATCACTCTGCAGAGCGCTGTGACAGGACAGAGAGCCGTGACTAGTCACAGCCCAGATGACTAGTTCCCGCTGCTCTCCCTCCCTCGTGCTATTAAAAGACATTTTGCCGCCATATGAAGGTACCAAAGAAGCAACCAAGGACATGTTAGGGAGGCTCCTTAGCACATCGTCAAAAAAAAAAAAAATAATAATAATTGAGGTTTGGAGGGGGGATATTATAGTTTGGTGTCCAGGACGGGGTTATCGGAACAATAACTTTCTGGAAGGTCTCTAGAAAATTTAGGACAGTTGGCCACTATGTGATCAAAGGAACAAGTTCATGTACACAATGAAGAAGCCCCTTAAAGAGTCACTGTCGTATTTTTTTTTTTTTTTTTTTTGCAGAAATCAATAGTCCAGGCGATTTTAAGAAACTTTGTAATTGGGTTTATTGGGTGACTGTCAGAGGAGATACAGGGTGAGGTATTTGTAGATTAACTCTTTGTTGTCCTGTTTTGGTCTTTTATTTAGCTCTCTCCATAGGACAACAATGAAGACAGGGGGGAGAGCTTCAAACTGCTTTTTCATGATAAAAATGCATTTTTCGGCTAATAAACCCAATTACAGAGTTTCTTAAAATCGCCTGGACTATTGATTTCTGCCAAAAAAAAATTACACGACAGTGACACTTTAAAGAGCTGATGGAGGGGGAATCAGGCTTCTGCCAATCTATTATTGATGACCGAGGTGGAGTTTTTACAACTACTGAACCATTTTACTTTACCTACTAACGTCAGTCACTAGAATCTCAAGTAGCTCAAGTTTGTTTTCAGTAGAACACATTAAAGCCATTTTGTCGCTATTCATCAAATAGCGACACATAAAAGCAGACTCCTTCATACGCCGCATCTTCAAGAGGATCTGACACAGCAAAGAACTCCTGTTAAGATTGAAGTGCTAAGTGCTTTATTAGAGCCCATCCCTTCCCTATATGCAGGCTCTGAGCTACACAACTAGGGTCCTGTAACATGTGAAGATTTGTCAGCAACAGGCGGCCAAATGCCTGTCATCGAGATGTATCTATCGTTTGTGCAGCCATGGAAACTGACAATTTCCAGATCGCGCAGCAGTACACGCTTACCTAGTGTGCTGCTGCTGTTCTCCGGCTCCCCTGTCCGGCTGCAGTGCCTTCAGGCCCTGCCTCCATCTGTCAATCATTCTGAAGAAGGAGGCGGTCAGAAGACTCAGCGGCTGGATGGGAGAACCAGAGAACAGGATGCCGGATCGCAGGAGCAGCGCACTAGGTAAGTATGTACTGCCGTGTGATCTGGAAACTGACAGCACGGATATATGTATATGCGTGCTGTCAGTTTGCCTTTGTCTTTATCAGCCGGACAATAAATCATAAAGCCTGCTCTAAAGACACAGTTAGCAGAGGATCAGTCATTTTCCCCATCCTCAGCTAATCATTGTCAGTTTTAAAGGAGCGTTTCTTGCAACCCTCCTGGCTGATCATTGGCCCATGTAAAAGGCCCTTTACACATGATGTCTCAATCATATTGAGATGACAACCTCTGCGCTAAGATGCCCATACAACTTATACTACAGTTGGCTGATTCCACTGGTTTGGCTTCCCATCTAGGATGTATGACGTCCCACATGCTCTCCTCCAAACATGTTGGAATTTTACAGTCTCACCCTTTTTTCTTGGAGGGATAAGCTGGCACCAGAGCGGTCTTGCTTCCCCATAGAGAACACTTGAACATGCAGCCAGTCATTACGCCTTTGTGCACCCCGCCAATTTGAAACAACACAAAAAAGACTTTGCAAATAGATCACCAATCACCCGGACTTGACACCAACGATGTTTCTTCAAAGAGAAGTCCCATGAAATTAAAAAAAAAAAAAAAAAAAAAAAAAAAAAAGCAGAAAGACAGGGGGGTGCGGGAACATACTAAACAAAGTATACTTACCAGTCCCCTTGCCTCCGTTGCGCCACTTCCGGGTCTGATGACCACAGGATTTTATTTTCAGCTGGAATCCAGGTATGTCACATACCTGGCTTCTCCAGCTACAATCACTGCCAGGCTCATCGATTACTTGCTGAACCAATGACTGCAGTGTCCCACCCCAGTCACTGAGTGGCTGAGCGGGCAATTGATCAGCCAGGTACCTCACATGCAGCTGGAGGAGCTACAGGAGTCTGGCGGCTGTCAGTGGCACCTAGGACACAGAGATAGGTAAGTATACTTTCTTTATTATGTTCCCACACACCCCTGCCTTCCTGTAGTTTTTTTTTTTTTGTTTGATGAGACTTCTTCTTTAACTCCCTTACAAAACCATATTGGGATATAGGGGGAAATGCCTGGATGGCAGCAATGCATAAGCTGCACACAAACTCTAAGATGTTACATCATTGGAGGGTTCTTAGGTTCCTATAACCTTGTCACAAAAAAAGACGTCACTCATCACCCACATTTGGAAGCCTACTGTGCATTGACAATAACAAAGCACATGGTGGACATGAAATATCGCTATAATAATCTGGTGGCCAATTGTTCCATCACATTCCATTATGTTTGTGTGTACAGACTGGTATTATTGCCGAAACATAAAAAGGTATTTACATAGAAACTGTGAGGATAATAATGTGAGCATATAAAAACACATAAAATTAATAACATTGCTTTTATTAACATATATACAATACATATAATCAGTGCATCTACCCCTTTGTTCTAGCGATCGGCGGGTCTCAGTACCCGGACCTCGACCAATGCAAACTTCTGACATGTCGCAAGTTTTTTTTAAATGACAGGTCACTTTAAGGTTAAACTTGTGGTTCTGAAAGCTGAGACAGGTTCCCTCTAAAGGGGTTTTATGTAAATGAAGAGTAACTGCGTAACGAACATTTAATGACTTTCTTATATTTTCCGTGTTTGTGGTCCCCCGCATTCTTTCTGCCAAGAAAGGTTCCAGTGGTGGGCTGAAATGTGTCCCCTTGCACAGGCATAAAGTGAGATACTTTCCCTATAGGGTTCAGTTGTACAAAAAAAATAATACGGTGCAACATTAATTTTTGTACTGTTTACCATTGTATGGAATTGCATCGCCTTCTCTACTATTCCTTACTGCAAATAAAAGGCATACCAATTGTAAAGTTGGTGCTATATAAATAAAAATTATTATTAAAAATTATTACCAATGTGTACCAGCCCAGGACCAATGAGATTCCTCCCAAAAAAAAGTCCTGCACAAGTGAGGAGTTTGATAGGGAGAGATGCACTTGGGGAAGTGCTTCTCCCCACTCATTCTAATGGGGCTATCCGTCCTGAGACAACATCTTATAAAGTGATGCTTTATTATAGAACAGGTAATGACAAAACAGTCTGCAATGTACATAAGAATTTTCCTCTCATATAGTGAGTGATCTTTGGCCAAACTCGAACCCTCTGCATTTGACTCCCAGTGGCTGAAGAAGTTGGATGTAGCCCTAAGGCTGCTAGGAACTTCCTGGGACCGCATCCAACATCTTCAGCCACCGGAAGTCAAACGTTTGAGGGTCTTTGCTTGGCCGAACCCAAACATTGGATAAGTTCCCTTATACACTACTCACATAGGGGCAGATAGCACACGTTAGCTGTTTGTTGTGTTCTGGAAAACAAAGGAAATGTATTCTCTGCCTGGTCGGAGAAATGGGTCATCAGAAACCTGTTCCATAGTAAAGTGTTTCCACTGCATAAGTTCAGACATGGAAATATTCTTTTCTGCCTTCTTGCCTTGGTGACAGCTCTGGGGTTTCAAGCGATTTTCTTTGGTTTCATCTAAAATGAAAAGCAAGATATGAACAGAGGGTATAAAGCTACAGTAAGAAAGTCACCGGACAGTAAAGAGACTTACTCACAACAAAAGAGGTTTTTAATTATTGTAAAAAAAAAAAAAAAAAAAAAGTTTTCTTCAACTTTTGAACATGGATTCAATTTTTCACATAGTCGATATGTCTGATAGCAGTCAATGAATAGCCAGAGGCTGATGGTGTCTGAGCCCTGTCACCTATAATCCCATAAGATGGTGCCGGCTTTGTTTGACATGTAAAGCTTTATTAGTTGTAGTGCAGAGGGTGGAATGTACAGTGCAGGAGCTTTAGCCTTGTACTCTTGTGCAACAGTGTGTGTTACTTATTGCACTGTTTTATGGCTGGCATGATAGGCGCTAGGTGTGAGATTGTTAGGGGTCCAATCGCTGGGCCCCCTGTGATCTCCAGACTGGAGTCCCCGATATCCTGTTTTGAATTCTGCAATAGATCTCCACCATTGCATTCACTCTCTATGGAGCTGTAAAGGAGAACCTTCCTCCCCACCTGACTGTCAGAACATACTGTAGTATATGCCTGGCTATATGGGAGTCAATGTTATTGTGTAATGTGTATGGGGAAAAACCTCAGTACAAGGCATCAGCACAGATCTATAGGCGGGATGTCGCCGTGTGTGATCAGAGTGTAAGGTAAAATATATAAATAGGGATACAGGCGTTACCTGCACGGCTCTTTGGTTGCATACAGTCACACTCCAGCAGCTCGTGGGTTACACAGTCTGAGTCTTCATCCAGGGTGAACAGATCTCGGAGTTCGTCCACAGAAAACCGAATATGTTCTGATTTCTTGCCCAAATCCACCACGGCCCCAGACAGTCCTTGTTTGCTGATCTGTCTCTGGTAGATCTTCTCCTCTATGGTACCTGCACCACAATGTAAATGTACAGGGTAAGAGGTACATCTGTCTACTCAGTGACGCTGGCCACAGATGGATTGTCCAGCAAATAAGATGTACTGTAAGCATTCATGTAGCAATGCGTGGTCGGCGGCCGATGATTTTAGGTATGGACCTAAAGAAACGATCAGCCGATGATCATTTTATTGGCTGATCGTTGTCTCTATTACACGAACTTGGACGATTATCGCTTTGTGTAATAGGGCCCTAAGCAAATGAACTGGATGTAGGATAGTGGATACTGTCGGTATGCACTACTGGCACATAGTTTAACAGTGAGTTTGGGGCAATAAATACTGTGGATGGGGTAAATAAGCCCCAGTGTTTATGTATCTAATAAAGGGGTCGATACAACCCTGAAACACCAAAGAAAAAAAAGTTTAATAATAACCATAAAGAGCCTCAGAAGTTTGGAGCAGTGCCGACATCAGTCTCACTGGTAATAAATCACAGTGTGGGACAGCAAGCAGAGATCTTAACGGGGTACTCCGGGAACAGACATTTTTTTTTAAATATAAAACACTCTTACCTCTCTGGTCCAGCGCCACTGCCGATAACCTGCCACTCTGTCCTTTGGCCACTTCGGTCATGGGGCTGTGACGTTGCAGGCCCGCCCAGTCAATCAGCTGCAGCGGTGTCCCGTCTCTGTCACTGATTGGGGGGGTGGGCCTGCAACGGAATTTGCCCCTGTGTGTAAGGGCCCTTTTACACGGAAAGATTATCTGACAGATTATCTGCCAAAGATTTGAAGCCAAAACCAGGAATGGATTTGAAAAGAGGAGAAATCTCAGGCTTTTCTTTATTACCTGATCTCTGTTTATAGTCCATTCCTGGCTTTGGCTTCAAATCTTTGGCAGATAATCTGTCAGATAATCTTTCCATGTAAAAGGGCCCTAAGTGATAGGGAATGCAGTTCAGTATAGTACATGATGGATAAGGCAGGAGATGTGCGGTGTGTAGTAGTAGTACAGTATAGTACATGATGGATAAGGCAGGAGATGTGCGGGTAGTGGTAGTTGTAGCAGTAGTAGGCATTTTGAAAGATTCAACTGGAATAAATCTCATGTATATCAGACATTGTTGGTAAATAATTTGATTTGTGTGGAATGAAAGCAATGGAGAAATCCTGGAAGTTCAGCAACATTACTGAACTCCCAACCCACTGCACAGCCTGGAGCTGACCGATTCAGATTAGATAACTGCAATAAAGCGGAGTTATTTACAGGCCTATGCGGTGAACACATCAGAAAAAAAGATCCTTGCCTTATCTTCTTATATATTGCTCAAGGGTTACACAATGTTTACATTTGTGAGTGATAGAAAGAAATACAGAGCAGTTAAATAAGATCCCCTATATCACAGGTGTCAAACCCACGGCCCACCAGCTGTTGCAAAACTACAATTCCCATCATTCCTGCACAGCCAAAGCTTTAGCTTTGGCTGTCCAGGCATGAAGGGAGTTGTAGTTTTGCAACAGCTGGAGGGCCTGAGTTTGTGATCAGTGATCATTCAACCAGCTCTCCCCTCTCCCTGCAATCATTGTGTAGTCACTATGTTATAGGATCACCTGTGGTCAAGAGTCTGTATATATGCACAGTACGCTGCTGACCATCTCTCCACACTCGAGCCATTGCCTACAACACAAAAAAAAGGAAATATCAGCATTTAATTACGATAAGATTGAAGTCAGCTTTGTATCCATCTATAGCGATTAAAAAAAAAAAGAAAACTTTTCTAAGCTCCATACGGGGTGTAACTGTTGTATGATTCTTGCCTAGGGTGCATCCGAAATATGAATTTCTTTAATACAATTAAAGTCAGGACAAGCCAGATAAAGAGCAAGCAATACAAGAGAAAAAAGAATTGCTGAAGGTGCGCGCTGACTCACAGCATATAGACATCAGCTGCTACAGCCATCCCATTCAATAGGAGAAGGGCGACACCTAGTGGCAGAACTTTATATAAACCCACAGGAAGCATTATAGGTATTTAAAGGGGTACTCCAGAGAAAACTGGTTTCAGAAAGTTATATAGATTTGTAAATTTTTCTTATAGTTACCAGCTGCTGTACGTCCTGCAGGAAGTGGTGTTTTCTTTTCAGTCTGCTCTCTGTTACCACCTCTGTCCATGTCAGGAACTGTCCAGAGCAGCAGCAAATCCCCATCAAAAACCTCTTCTGCTCTGGACAGTTCCTGACATGGACAGAGGTGGCAGCAGAGAGCACTGTGTCATACTTAAAAGAATACACCACGTCCTGCAGGACATACGGTAGCTGATAAGTACTGGAAGACTTGAGATTTTTATATACAAGTAAATTACAAATCTATATAACTTTCGAAAACAAGTTGATTTGAAGGAAAAAGATTTCACTGGAGTACCCCTTTAATAAACACAATCATTTTAAGATTCAGGAATCCCACAGTGATACATCCTTTATTCCTGTATCAGTGTAGACCTACCATTCAGGACCCTTGTGAGAAGTTGTGAGGAAGCACATTCATGATTTTATAGATTAATACGATATCCTAATAGTCCATAGCTTAACATTAGAGATTAGCAGACCTGAGTGTGAAGTAGAAGCTAGATGCAGCCCTAAGGCTGCCTGGAAAACATGGATACAGCCATAGGTTATATAGCAGGAATCGGCATTGTACTAACCTGTAGGTCATTAGCTGGATTCCAGTCAATGTCATATAGAATTAGGTGGCATGCTCCGATCAGGTTCAGTCCCACACCGCCAGCTTTGGAGCTGAGCAGGAAGATGAAGTCTGATGAATATTTGCTGTTAAATCCGTCCACGATTTGCTGCCTATGGGTGACCGGCGTCTGTCCGTCCAGCCTGGTGCACTTATACCTGTGCTGCTGACACAGGCCTTGTAGTATATTTAAGGTTTGGGTATAGTGTGAAACCAGAACAACTCTGCAAAATACATGAATTTACAGGTTAATATTTCCAAAGGGGTCACCTTTGATTCTGCCTTGTCCCTAAGACCACACACCCAGGCCATTACCACCTCCAATTTATCATAGGACATAAAGGGAAACTCCAGGGATTTTTTTTTAATCAACTGGTACCAGAAACTTACTACTATTTAAAAATCTCCAATATTCCAGTATTAATGAACTGCTGTATGTCCTGCAGGAAGGGGTGTATTCTCTCCAGTCTGACACAGTGCTCTCAGCTGCCACCTCTGTCCATGTCAGGAACTGTCCAGAGCAAAGCAAATCCCTGTAGAAAACCTCTCTTGCTCTGGACAGTTCCTGACATGGACAGAGGTGGCAGCAGGGAGCACTGTGTCAGACTGACAAAACACAGCAATCACTGAACTCAAGGAGATCAGTGAAAAAATACCATTGAAGTAGTCAATCAAGAGTCTCCACTGATGCCCCCCAAAATTTAAATAAACAAGAGTCCATGGAGCCTAGGGAAACAACAGGGTGGCCCTAACTAGCCAGAATCCTGCTCCACACTGAGGAGGGGCAAATACCCGGAAACGGCTGTCTGTGGATGGATGCCTGCCTTGACAGGCCCTTGTCATGTCACAATACTCGCACCTTGAGTTAGACATTGACAAAAAGGGGCCACCCTGTTGTTTCCCTTTTTATGTTCCAATACTCGCAACCGAGTGGGACTTAAGGGACTATCTATCAGGGTGGTGTGGTGCTCTCCCCATCATGGAGGCACCCTGTGGCAACAGGCTAGAGATATCTGGCTATTCCGTGTTTTAAGACTCGCAACCGAGGCTCCACAGACTCTTGTTTTGCACTGTGTCAGACTGGAAAGAATACACAACTTCATGCAGGACATACAGGAGTTGATAAGTACTGGAAGACTTTTTACTGTTACAAATATGTATAACTTTCTGATACCAGTTGATTTAAAAAAAAATTATATATAATATTATATATATATATATATATATATATATATATATATATATATATATTATATATTTTATTTTTTTTTATTTATTTATTTATTTTTTGCTGGCGTACCCCTTTACCATGTACTTCCGAGTTACAGTCCCTTGGAGTTACAGGCTTAACGCCTAAGGCTGCACTATTGATTATTCCAATGACAGTATGAAGACAATATCTACATCCTATAAATCAGCATCTTGCAGTAGTGCAGTCTCAGGCTATGAGCCTATAACTTACAGAAATTGCATCTCAGCAAAACAGAGGGAATAAAAAATAGCTTCAATATTTTCATAGAATCATCTTTAAAGGGGTTATTCAAGATTAGAAAAACACACAGCTACAGTGGTACCTTGGTTTAAGAGTAACTTGGCTTAAGAGCGTTTTGATATAAGAGCTCACAGTTTTTCAAAATTATGACTTGGTGTAAGAGCATTGCTTTGGTTTAAGAGCTCCCTGTACTGTGGGAGCGCGCATGACGGAGCAGCATGGTCTGCATACCGGGGTCTACAGCCCTGTACTCAGACCCAGAAGGTCTTCCTCACCTTCCAAATCATAGCAGATCCACTTCAGGCTGGGGCTTGCATCAGGGGACAGGACTGTGAAGGTAATCTCTCCATAGCTGTAACCCCTCTCTCCCCAGACAGAGAGCGCTGCTATACTGTGCCCACATCTGTCCTGCTCATTTCTTCATGCTCCCTGCAGTCTCTGTCAGCCCTTGTATTTCCCATCCTCTCCATTACTGTACAGTAACCTATAATATCACATATTCTGCTGTTTCTGAATGTTTGTTTCATTAATTTTACATGTTATTCAGAATAATAAATCATTATTTTTGGAGTGTGGAACCAATTGTCTGCATTTCTGTGATTTCTTATGGGAAAATTTGCTTTGGTTTAAGAGTGGATTTGGATTACAAGCACGGTCCCGGAACGAATTATGCTCGTAATCCAAGGCACCACTGTACTTTGCTGCAACGACAGCGCCACCTCTGTCCTCAGGTTGTGAGTAGTATTACAATACAGCTTCATTTACTTCAATGGAACTGAGCTGAAGAAGCCACACGGAGGAGAAGAGAGGTGCTGTTTCTGGAAGAAAGTGGCCATGTTATTCTAAGCCTGTATAACACCTTACTAATACAGTACATGGTGCTCACCTCTCGGAGGGACTGTGCTCCCTTATAGCGAATAATAATTTGGTTAAAACCTGCAGTTTTCCAGATTCAGCCTCAGTGGCTGTACTTATGCTGTAATCCTGGGGAAAGAGTTCAGCTAAGGTTTCATACAAGCTCCGCTCCTCACAGTCCACATTGCGGCTTTTCTCCTGAAACAAGAAGGAAAGTAATAGGAATATATACAGCAGGAAAATTTAAGTTCTTACTGTGACTGGAACATATGTAGTACATATGTTGCAGTGAAATGATAGAATCAGGGATTTGTTCAAATCCCGGGAAATAATGAAATGACCGCGCCGATCCATCATTTCCCTAGGGAATTGATCAAATCTCTGACCCCTTTCAAGGAAATGATGGAATGAACTCTATCATTTCCCCCTGCCACATAGAATTTGCTTATCATATCACCTCTCTGCTCCCCCCGGCCCGTCCGCTCTGATCCCTGTCCGCCTCCACCACCTCTCTGCTCCCCATTCTGGTCATTTTCCCTGCTACGTGCCTCCTGCTCCCCTAGCCTGTCCGCTCCGCTCCCCGTCCGCCCTGTCGCCATATGCCCGCTGGGAGGTGTGCCGCTCTGCTCCCCGCCCACCCCCGGTCTTGTCCGCCCCACCGACATATGCCTGCCGGGAGGTGTGCCTCTCTGCTCCCCGTCTACCACGCCGCCATATGCCTGCCGGGAGGTGTGCCGCTCTGCTCCCCCTTCCGCCGCCATGCCTGCCGGGAGTTCCCGTCCGCCCTGCCACCATATGCCTGACGGGAGGTGTGCCACTCTGCTTCCCGTCCGCCCCTTTCCCCCCCCCCCCACTATATGCCTGCCAGGGAGATGTGCCGCTCTGCTCCCTGTCCGTGCCCCCCCCCCGCCATATGCCTGCCAGGGAGGTGTGCCACTCTGCTCCCCCGTCCGACTCCTCAATCGTTCATTCCGTCATTTTCCTGAAATGGATCAGGCATTTGATCAAATCCCTAGGGAAATGATGGGACGGTGTGTTCATTTCATCATTTCCCGGGATTTGATCAAATCCCTGGATTCTATCATTTCACTGCAACATATACATACAGCACAAAACCGAAAAAGAATTTATAACGGATGCAAGACCAGTATATATAAATTTACTTTATTGTTTACATATCAGAAAGTGAAATTGTTTAAAAACAGATACATCACAAGGGGGCTAGAGCTAATACAAATCCCCATAAAAACGGTGGATTAACAAGGTTCTTATATATAAAATATACCGTCACAGAGCAAAATACAAAATGATGAACCTATACATGTACTGGGCACTGGGCTGGTACTACATACAATAGATAAATATAACTCACAGTGAGTATATAAAGATAAATAAATACCATCTTCCTATAATAAAACATTACCCATACGTGTCCTTAGTTCATGTATCCACCTCACCGTACACCCGACGCACGTTTCGCTTGTTGCTTTATCGAGGGTGATCTCGAACATATACATACAGTACAAAGTAGCCCTGCATGTCATCTCTACTGAGGACATACAGCCAGCCAGTCACTGGCAGCGTCAGGCACACAGAGGAGCTGACTACTCCGTCAGGACAGCGCACACAGCAACTGTCACGTATCCACACCGCCTGTGATACCACCTGGAACACTCACCTGGATGGTTTTATAGAGCAGAGATGGGTGGTTGCAAAGTTTCTTCAGGGCCCCAATACACACGAGATGGGGACTACTCTCCCCTGAGCCTTGTAAACAAGACCGGACAAGACGAGAGCTGAGCAGCTTTCTGTAAAGATCCAGCTGGAACGCAGACGGTTTGCAGAAGACAATGCTCTCGATTTTAGGAGGGAGAAATTTATTAATAACCTCCTGGGTTCTTCGCAGAACAAATAGTCCCGTTAAACGGCCAAGTTCTGCGGCTCTTTCCTCTCCCAGTTTTTTTTCCTCCTAGAAGATAAAAGTAATTACGGCCATTATACTAGAAATAAGAAGTTATTATTAGAGGGAAACTATCATCTAACCTTCTGATATGTAGAGTGCACAGGGCGCTGAGGATGAAGGTAAGTCTCCTACCTTCACCCTCAGCGCTGTTTTCATAATACTAGTGTAAGAGTGTAAAAGTGTAATCCCTATGCACATATGTTGCTATGGTACACTGGAGGCTGAACTACTGTCCCCAGTGCACTGATCTAGCTTCGACCGATCCGCCGCTACTAAAGGATATCAGCAGGGCTGGCTGGGGCAGATTGGTGCCCTGGGGGTGGTAGTCCCGCCTCGAGTGCAGCAAAATAACTTATTAGCATAAGGATTGAACTCCCAATATCCCACAAATGGTGCCGAGGATAAGGGTAAGAAAAATACCTTCATCTCCAGAGCCCCATACTCTATAGGGACATATCAGCAGGTTAGATTCCCTTTAGATTAGGAAAAATGGATCTATTACTTAATGCAAATTCTGACCTATAATGTGCAGCGACCATATATCTCACAATGTCCTCTCTCTTATGTGGGAACCCATAACAGATTGCTGGTGTCAATGCAAATCATATCCTGAATATACTTACTTTATTGGCTGAAGGCTCGCGGGATCTGATTATTGGTTCTTCATATACTTTTCTGTAAATGGACAGTGAGCCGAGAATTCCTGGATTAACAAAGTCGATCAAAGCATAAAACTCCTGAAGATCGTTCTGTACCGGAGTGCCTGGAAGAAAGGAACATTCACTAGTCGTGTTGAGCGGACCTGCTGAACTGTTCAGGTTTAGCAATGTTCCCCAAGCCGTAACGCCAGGCATTTGACACACAGTGGCTGGAGAGGTTGCATGCCGCCCTACAAGAAAGGCATCTTGTAATACTACATTTGGCCTGTAGGGGCCACTTCAGGGAAGATGAGCAGTCAACAGAAACGTCTCCCAGTAAAATCAGCTTTTTTCCAAGGGGTCTTAGGAGCTGATGGCTTTTACATTAAATGGAATTTTGAATTCTAAAATAGCTTGTTTTAACCCCTTAAGGACAGAGCCTGAAATGGCCTTAATGACAGAGACAAATTTTATGAATATGACCTGTGTCACTTTAGTCATTAATAACTTCGGGATGCTTTTACCTATCCGGCTGATTCTGAGATTGTTTTCTCGTGACATATTGTACTTTACATTTCTGGTAAATTGGAGTCGATACTCATAACAAATCTTTATGAAAAAATCCCAAATAATGTGAAAAAATGTGAAAAAATGCATTTTTCCAACTTTGAAACTTTTTTGCGTATACAGAAAGTGGTTATACCACATAAATTATATATTAAATAGCATTAGCAACATGTCTACTTTATGTTGGCGGCATTTATTAAACTATCTTTCATTTTTTTTTAGACAATAAGGAGCTTAAAACATTAGCAGCAAATTTCCAAATTTTCAGTCAAATTTCAAAATCAGATATTTTTAGGGACCTGTTCAGGTTTAAAGTGTATTTGAGGGGCCTGTATGTTAGAAAGCCCCACAAAGCACCCCATTTCAGAAACTGCACCCCCCACACTCTGCAAAAGCATATCCAGAAAGTGTTTTAACCCTTTAGGGGAGTCACAGAATTAAAAGCTAAGTGTGTAAGGAATTTGAAAATTTTAATTTTCTGTGCAGAGATTTTATTGTAATCCAATATTTTTCATAATTATAAACCTATTACCAGAGAAATGCACCCCAATAATTATTGTCCCGTTTCTGCAGTTTATAGAAATACCCCATATGTGACCCTATTGCTCTATTTGACGCAACCACAAGCCTCAGATACAAAGGAGCGCCTAGTGATTTTCAACGCCTCCGTTATATTTGGTCATTTTTGACTGTACCACTTCAGGTTGGCAGAGGCTCTGGGGTGCCAAAACCTAAAAAACACCCCTAAAGGGACACCATTTAGAAAACTACACCCCTCAAGGAATGTAACAAGGGGTGCGGTGAGCATCTGGACCCCATAGGTGCTTCACAGATTTTCCGAACAATATGGCGTGAACAAAAAAAAAAATTATTTTTTACACTAAAACGTTGTTCTAGCCTTCAATTTTTCATTTTCTTAAAGGGATAAGAGGCAAAAAAAGACACAAAATGTGTAGCGCAGTTTCTCCCGAGTACGGAAATACCCCACATGTGGCGATAAAGTGCCAAGGGGGCGCAGGACGAGCCTCCAAAGGGAAGAAGCGCCAATTGGCTTTTGGAAGCTGAATTTCACTGAAAAGGATTTCAAGGGCCATGTCGCATTTACAGAGCCCTCGTGCTGCCAAGACACTGGAAACCCCCCACAAGTGACCCCATTCTGGAAACTACACCCCTCAAGGAATCTAACAAGGGGGGCAGTGAGCATATGGACCCCACTGGTGACGGGCACAAATGTGGAACAATGTGACGTAAAAGTAAAAAATTTCATTTTTTCACTTTCATGGCACAAATGTGCCCGTCATCAAGGGGTCCATATCCTCACTGCACCCCTTGTTAGATTCCTTGAGGGGTGCAGTTTCCAGAATGGGGTCACTTGTGGGGGGTTTCCAGTGTTTTGGCAGCACGAGGGCTCTGTAAATGCGACATGGCTTTCATCATCCATTCTAGCCAAATCCAACCTCCAAAATCCAAATGGCGCTCCTTCCCTTGGGAGGCTTGCCCTGCACCCACATGGCGCTTTATGTCCACATGTGGGGTATTTACGGACTCAGGGGAAATTGCTCTACACATTTTGTTTTTTTTCCCTCTTTTAACCCCTTGTGAAAATGATAAATTCAAGGCTAAACCAACATTATAGTGTAAAAAATGTAATATTTCATTTTCACGCCACATTGTTCCACATTTGTGCCCGTCACCAGTGGGGTCAATATGCTCACTACACCCCTTGTTACATTCCCTGAGGGGTGCAGTTTCCATAATGGGGTCACTTGTGGGGGGTTTCAACTGTCTTGGCAACACAGGGGCCTTTTGAATGCAACATGGCCCCTCGAAATCCATTCCAGCCAAATCCAGCCTTCAAAAACCAAATGGCGCTCCGTCCCTTCGGAGGCTTACCCTGCACCCGCATGGCGCTTTATGTCCACATGTGGGGTATTTCCGTACTCAGGGGAAATTGCGCTACACATTAAATGTTTTTTTTTTATCTTTTAACACCTTGTGAAAATGAAAAAATCATGACAAGATTAATGATTTAGAGTAAAAATTTTACAAAAATTACACTAAATGTTGGTCTAGCCTTGATTTTTTTCCATTTCCACAAGGGGTTAAAAAAGAAAATGAACACAAAACGTGTAGGGTAGTTTCCCCTGAGTACGAAAATACCCCACATGTGGGCATAATGTGCCATATGGGCACAGGGCAAGCCACCAAAGGGACAGAGCGCCATTTAGAGGCTGGAATGGAGGATAGAGGCCATGTCGCAATTACAAAGCTCCTGTGCTGCCAGGACAGTAGAAACCCCCGACAAGTGACCCCATTCTGGGAACTACACCCCATAAGGAATCTAACAAGGGGTGCAGTGAGGATATGGACCCCACTGGTGACGGGCACTTACGTAGAACATGTGCCGAGAAAATAAAAAATACAATTTTTTTCATTTTCACGTCCCAAATGTGGCCGTCACCAGGGGGCCATATCCCCGCTGCCCCCCTTGTTAGATTCCTTATGGGGTGTAGTTTCCAGAATGGGGTCACTTGTGGGGGGTTTCTACTGTCCTGGCCGCACAGAGGCTTTGTAATTGCATCATGGCATCCTCTAATGGGAATGGCGGCCATACCTACTTAGCTGGGGAAAAGGGACCATTCTAATTTATTTGGGGGTGTTAGGCCAATTATTAGTTTATAAGGTTGGAAATGACAGGTGTCCATCAAATTCAACCTGTGTTGATCCAGAGGAAGGCAAAAAAAAACCCTCGTAAGGCAGACGACAGTAGCCTCATCACAGGGGAAAATTCCTTCCCGACTCCATAATGGCGATCAGAATAATCCCTGGATCAACGTGACGCCTGAAATAGGAATAAGGGACAGAATTTAGATAATGTAGAACCCCAATGACGTGTAGTGCGCCTTGAAGCGATCCAGTATGCAGAGGCCGGGGTGATCAGGACAGGTGTCACACTGGTAAATGTTGTCCTTCCTGATCCCCCTGTTACGCCACACTCTGCACTTCTTCTGGGGTCTCCTGTTTTCCAGTGTGGGGGACGTCACCTGGAAAATGTTGTCCTGGTGCGATCCGGGGTCCTTCATATCCAGAAGCGCTGGGTCCGCTCCATGGCTGCTAAATATTAGGGCCCTATTACGGCTTCTGATATGTTCGGATCATGCCGCAAGCTACAGTAGCTCGGGCAGCGAGGGACCAGAAGAGGGGGTGCTGGTATAAAAGTTATCCCTGTACAGGTTGTAACCTTTATCCAGCAGTGGGAAGATCAGTTCCCGGACGATCTTCCCACTTGTTCCGAGGATGGGGGGGGGGGGAGGGGGCATCTGGGGGCATCTGGGGCTGGATTCGGGTGTCCCTTCCTACATACACTCTAAGGGTAAGTGCACACTGCGGAATCGCGACAGATAACCCTTCGTGCATTCCGCAGTTGGCACCCGCCGGCGGACTGATGCAGGCGCACGTCTCCGTCCGTGTCATAGACTCCATTCTATGCATGGGCGGATTCCGCTCTCCGTCCAACGTGTTCATTCTTTGGACGGACGATGGAATCCGCCCATGCATAACATGGAGTCTATGACACGGGTGGAGACATGCGCCCGCATCAGTCCGCCGGCGGGTGCCAGCTGCGGAATGCACGAAGGGTTATCCTTCGCCATTCCGCAGTGAGCACGTACCCTAAATCTGTAAGTGTACCCTGAGGTACGCTCACACAGTTTGTAGAATTTCACACCATACCGCCATCTCTTATTGGGACGGTACTGGCGGAAAAGACGTGTCTGGGGGGCAGCGTACGCTACGCTACCCCCAGACACGTCACTGGATGATGAGGATGATGAGGATGAATGGAGGAAAGAAGGATCCCCCCATTCATCCTTACTGGCTGTTTCGGTGTCGGAGGCAATAATAACGTATGCGTCCGACACCGAAAACACCCTGGGGGCCATCTTTATACGGGGACTAGTATATGGGGTATGTAGTGGTGTAGTGTCAAACTTTATTCAATGTAGTGTGGTGTAATGTAGTGTTTTTTTATGTATTTTTTACAGTAAGTATAAAAAAAAAAAACTACGCCAACAAAGGAGTTGCTGATAAATGCCGCACTTATGTGCGGCACTTATCAGCAGACCGTGGCAGTAGAATATAGAAAAAAAACACCCTACGCCAAAAAGGAGGAGTTGCTGATTAGCAACGCACTTTCGTGCGATGCTGATCAACACTCAGCGGCGATAGGGTGCGGAAAATAGAAAAAAAAAATTTGAAAAAAAAAAAAAAACTAAACTTTTTCTACATTCTGAACATCCCTGTAGCTGCTGGTAAGTGTATTACACATATCAGCCGCTAGAGGGCAGCAGAGCGCAAAATACGGAAAAAGCCGACGCTGGAGCCGAAAATAGCCGAGAGAAGCCGAACGTGACGTCACGGAGGAAGCCGAAGACCCGACGAAGACGAGGACGCCGCAAACCCGGAAGACGCCGATCAGGAGCCCGGGACAGGTGAGTAATGTACAAATACCTGCTCTGGACCCCTCGGCTACCTAGCTGAGGGGTCCAGGGCAGGTATTTACTATATTGTGGGACTCTGATCGCCGTGCCACTGGCCCGATCGCCGTGAACGGCCGGCCGGCCGTTCACGGCGATCGGGCCGGTGGCACGGTGACCACCATTACTTTTTACAGTAATGGCGGTCGGTGCCGTCCTCGGACAGCACCGACCGCCATTTTTTTCCGGGTCATCGGGTCACCGATGACCCGGAAAGGTTCCGATCGCCGCTATGGGCTGATCTGAATTGATCAGCCTATAGCGGCGATCGTAAGCACGGGGGGTGTTAACCACCCCCCGTGCCGTGAAGCTAAGATGGCCTGCTATGATTTATAGCAGGCCATCTTCCCCGACCGCTGTGTGTGAACACACAGCGATCGGGGAAACATCGGGCGTACCTATACGCCCGTTTGCGTTAAAGCCCAGGCAACGGGGGCGTATGGGTACGCCCGATGTCGTTAAGGGGTTAAAGTAACCCTTAATGTTTTCCATATGATAAGCAGAATAGACAGTGTGGCAGAGGATCAGAAGAGTAAGGAATGTTGCAAAACATGTTGCTGACTAGAGATTAGTGAACCTTGAGCACACTCGGGATCATCCGAACCCGAACACTCTGCATTTAATTACCGTGACTGACGAAGTTTGATGCCACCCTAATTCTGCCTGGAAAACATGGAGACAGCCATAGGCTATTTCCATGTTTTTCAGGACTTCTTCAGCTGCCATAAAACAGACAGGGCCTGCTGACAGATGAGGTATCTGACATACGTCACTGTATGACAATGACTGCCCTCTACACAACCATAGTAAAAGAAATATTAGGGAGTTGCTATTAATGCAATTCCCTAATAATAAATAAAAAAGCAGAAACATTTGGAATAAGGAATGAGAAGCTACCGGACAGGATGATCCTTCTGCTGCAGGAGAGGCTGCTGAGAGCCGAGGTGGTCTTTATGGAGCTGTTCTTTAAGCGATGGCCTTCATCACAGATAATGAGATCGAAGCTCAGCTCCTGGAATTGTTCTAGGGATCGCAGTACCATCTCATAGCTGATGATGAGCACCGAATATAGAGGAGAAGCAATGAAGTCTTCCACTTTGTGATCCTGGAGAGAAAGACATAAAATATTTACTACTAAGATTATGTTAAAGGTGATCTCTGGTGAAAATCTTTTTCTTTCAAATCAACTGGTTTCAGAAAGTTATATAGATTTGTAATTTAAAAATCTCAAGTTTCCACTACCAATCAACTACTGTATGTCCTGCAAGTAGCGATGTGGAATAGGAGCGTCAGAAGCAGACCGCTGCTATATGCTATGGGCTGCCCGGACGATCTAGTGATCACCCGGTGATGAAATGCCAGATGAGGTTTGGTCTCTGCAGTTATTGAGAATGTTGGTGACCCCGCCCTGTGACTTGACATGGTCTATACCAGGGGTCCTCCACTGGCGGACCGCGGTCCGAACCCGGACCACAGAGGCCAGCTGTCCGGACCCCTGCTGCAGCACTGCTCCCTGCACAGTTATTATGTGCGCTCATAACGAGCGCTCAAATTTACCGTGCGTCGGCGGCAGCACTGCCAGAGAGTGAGCCATTGGCTCCCTCCCTGTCAGTCACTCTTGTGGCCGCAGCGGTCACAAGAGGCCGCTCTCCCCTTCTGGTGCCGGAGCTCGAGTGACGTTACTGCGCAATGGAAGAAGTTTTACAAGCTGACCTACTGCAGCAGTGGCTCTTATTACAGGACCATGGTGATATCAGTGAGCTCAAGGGGAACCCATACTTTCACAAATGTGGTAAAGGCCGGATATTATATGGAGATAGGGCCCAATACTTTTATCCATTTAGTTTATACTTATAAATCTGGTCAGACACAGTCAACACCCATAAGGCTGATAAAATATTCCTAATGAACTCTCAAGCGTGCATGTTGTCATTGGGCAGGGGGGAGTAAGTCACTTATCTCTGCTAAGAACACAGGATGGGCAGGCTGACATTTAAATCGAATCTGTCACTAGATTTATTCCACCTTAAATAAGGGCAGCATAGACTAGTGACAAAAATGCTGAACAGATTGGTGTGCTACTTACATCATTCTATTCAGCCATTCTCCTAATATGCAGGAGAATAGGATTCTTGCCGCACCCCTCCCCCCGCCGTCCAGATGCTGATTGACAGTTAACTGCCTATACACAGCATGGATAGATAACTACCAATCAGCAGCTAGTGGGCGGAGTTTTCTGGTTCTCATGAATATCCAGGACTACTGGGCTCATGCACATAATAGAGAGGACTACTTATTGTCCATGTTATTCAGGAGGATATCTCTGGATCAGCTGCACAGAACAATGTAAGTGATCCATCATTCTATTCAGCTTCTCTGTCACTAGTTTATACTACCCTTAGATAGGACATCATAAACTTACTGACAGAGTCTCTTTAACTGATGAACTATGTAAAGTGCTGTGGAATAAGCATAACATATCCCATTATATTCCCCAGACATATGTCAGAGGAATATTTGCCAAACATCCTCAATACATACATTCAGCTAATCCAATTCAAATCAGGATCAGCCAACCGTAGTATATTGAGCTACCTAAGCGTCTCCTAGCCCAATGCTGATTCCTATATGGACTATATCCCGCACTATGGAAGAAGTTAGCTTCTGGTTACTAATTTAGCATAGACAAAGTATATTAGTGATTATTAATACCTGATCCACAGCAAATACTCTCATTCTCTCGTTTCCTAGCCACTTCTGAAATTCTTTCCTCCAGTTCTTTACCAGGCTTCCCGGAGTAACAATCAGAGCTCTCTTCAGAACAGGCTTCCCTCCATACGGACCTTGGCGTAGAAGGGTCCAGATCAGAGAGATACATTGAAGGGTTTTGCCTAGGCCCATCTCATCTGCAAGGATAGCTCCAAATTGCCCACTGACCCTATGCAGAAAAACATGAAAATCTCACTTCATACACCCCATCAGGAAATTCTGAGTTAATAGAGGTACAGTCCTCTGTTCTCCTCATCTCTTGGTCAGAGCAGAGGGCAGTAACAGTTTCTCTCATCCTGGAGGACCATCGGTATCTATAGAAGGTCCCCTATTCAGGACTGCACTATATTCTAGTAGTTACCCTTTAAAGAAGTATTAAAATGACAATCCTCCCTCCCTGGACCTTCACTTTCATGTCCGCACTGACACAGGAGGCAAAAGCACACCCAGCAACAGAGCCCATCCCCATCAAGGGGAAACACGGGCAACACGGAAACGGAAGGCCAGGGAACAGGCATTATAACAACATTTTGGAGCCCTGGACAATCCCTTTAAGTCTTTTGCTTAAAAAACTTCCTCTTACCTCATGCCCATAACACATTCATAAAGAAATAGGATCCCTTCTCTTTGATGGGGCCGCAGATGGACTGACACATAGGGATCCACCACCACGTCTACAACAGGAGAGCCGGATTTATTGAACATTTGCTGGTGATACATTGATGGTCTTGGCATCACTATAGAGTCTTAAAAGAAGATGGAAAACCTCGGTTTATAACACTGCAGTTATATTCTACATACAGTGGCGCTATGTACATAACATAATGTAACTGTACAAGAGCCCGTTCCCACGGAACAAAAGCTTTTCTTTATGGGAGGGCTCGTGCGCCTTCACTTCTGTCGCTCTCTGCCCAAAGAATTGTCGCCGAGGCGCGCAAGCCCTCCCATAGAGAAAGTGTCACACTTAGGCAGACGGTATTCCACCGCTTTTGCTCAGTGTGAACTGGCCCTAATGAAGGATAACCCAATGGAGCAATTCAACTCCATTCATTTCAAATGAACTGAGCTGCACAACCCACACCCAAACTGCGGACAAGAGAGATGCTGGAAAAAGTGACCATGTTTTCTAAGCTGAATAAACCCTTATCAACCAATCAAATCTGTTGGAAGCAATCTTTATTTCCATGCACCCATTTACACTACTGTATGTAGATACTGATGTAAGAGGCAAAAAGACAATGGGCAGGTTCAGCCATGTATACTTGGTGCGCTGGGATCATGTCGGGGTTTGCAGTTCTGAGGGTCTCTAGATGTGCCAGTGTCCTTGGTTTTATCTTTCACAGGGTTGGTGAATGGTTTTAGTGAGGCATAATCTGCCGATATCGGGGTGGAAGCCATGACCGCTGAGTGAAAACATCTGCCGCTGGTGTAATCTTCTGCAGAGATCACACCCATCACCTCGATCTCCTTGCCACCAATCATCAAGGTGTGGCCTTCCTCCAAGCTTTCCAGATCCTTCAGTTTGTACCCAGAACCTGTGAAGAATAGAAGTTATGTAAAATAACTCAGGTTATAGAGCAGGTACTATACTGGATAATATGGTCATAGATGGTCAGTCAGTGTGACATGAGTTCATCATCTCCTAAGGCTGGGTCCACATTACGTTTTTGCAAACAACTGGTGCATTTTTGTGCATCCGTTTTTTCCATTGATCTCCATTATGAAAAAAACAGATCAAAATGCATCCGTTTTTTCAAACGTACAAAAAAATGTGGTCGACTATGTTCAGTTTTGATCCCCTTTTTTTTTTTTTTTTTTTATAATGGAAGTCAATGGAAAAACGGATAAACACAAATGCATCAGTTTTTTGCAAAAACCGATGGAAAAAAAAACAGATTGCAAAAAACGTGTGAACCCAGCCTAACATCCAAGTCTATATTGTGGAGATTTTACCAGCATGTCCATTGTTCTTCCTATACTACACATTAAAGGGGGTAATCCCTAGATATCAAGCTATCCCCTATGCACAGGATAGGGGGGACCCCCACCAGTCAAGAGATTGTTGGTCAATTGCCCCTCTAAGTGAATGGAGTAGCAGTGCGCTACGTTCTGCTATGTCTGGAGGTTCCATAGACCGTTAATGGAGCAGTGGCCAAGCTTGCATACTACTGCTCTAGCACCTGAACATACTGGGAGTTGTAGTTCTGCAACAGATGGAGACTATGGACTCCATCAACTTAACCATGTACTTATGTACTGACACTGATGTGTTCAGTGGGCTGGATCCATACGACTATCAATATTCGCATTACCTTTTCCAATATCTTTGCCCTCCATGTCCTTTAATGTCACGGATCTTTCTCTGGTGATCAGGACTGCATCTCCTTCCCACTTCTTGTGCTTCTTCTTTGACGCTTTGCCCCATACCACACTGAAGTACTTTGCTGGGCGGCCGGGCTCATCCTCCTCACTTTTACCATCTGGAGCCTGATGGGCCACACGGGAAGGAGATGTAAATCCTATAGAGACAAAGCAGCAATGGATTCTGTAAAGAACAACTAAAAATAGTTGGATATATCGGATATGCAATGTAGTGACCAACACGGAATAGAAACAGATTTACAGTAGAGATTTGCTTAGTACTTAGAGAACTCAGGGTTATGCTATGTGTACAGTATATATGGGTTTATAGTGCAGGGTGTACAATATACATGGTCCTAGACAGCATACCAGAAAACTATTTTTTTACTATGCAAAAGAATAACTTTTTTCAATCTGGATAATAAATTTTTTTTAATCTGGATTTCCCGGTCATACACAAGATAAATGTCAGACACTCTTAATGGTTGTAATGCAATAGATCCACCAGCTAATATAATGTGGAAGCCCAGGTGTGTCTGTGGTCAGGGTATAAGGATCGGGCACGCTGGATTTCCCAAAGGTCTTCAGAATTTGAGGATACAAAGAACAACATTTGTTAAACTAAACTCCTGCTTTAAGAGGGTTGTGATCTTATAGCAATCCTTGTCCTTGCGGCAAAATACTAGAGGTCTTCTCTAAAGTGTGACACGTTATGTTGGCTTATAAAAATTGGTCCTAACTATCCTTTAGATAAAAGTAGCAGTTTTATAAGGAGACAACCCTCTCTCTATAGGCACCAAAGCATAGAATGATAGTGTTGATTTGTCTCCTGAATGCAATTTCTAAATAGTCTTCATTAAAAATGTTCTACCATTTAGTTGCTACTAAGACTAAAACATAAATATAGTAGGTACTTTCTCATATTACAGACAGCAGCAGGAGGGGGGTCAGGGGTTAATGGAGGGCAGGGTTATGGACCTTACATGTTCTTTCCCTGACAGTCACCAGCCAGAAAGAACCCTGCCCTGAGTTTTTTGCAGCTCTCCCTTTTGGTAAGGTAAGATGCGTGGTAGTTGGGCCCCCCTGACTTAGAGGACATTAAAGGGGGAACTCCACATAACTAATAAACAGCTGCAGGAAGGGGTGTGTGGGGAACATAATAAAGAATTATACTTACCCGTACCTATGCCTCCACAGCGCTGCATCTTCTAGCTCCTGCAATGCCGTGACCCAACTCAGAAATGTCCACATAGCCAGTCAGTGACTGAGGTGAGACGAAACTGCAGTCACTGACTGGCTGAGTGGGTACTTTCCCTCGGGTCGTGATGTAGCAGAAAGCCGATAAAAAAAAATTAAATCCGCTGCACTGCGGTGGCACAGGGACGGGTAAGTACACATACTTTAATGTTCCCCCCTAACCCCTGCATGTAGTGGATTTTTACTTGTGGCCCGGAGTTTTCCTTTCACCTCTGTTCTCATGATCTCAGTAGTCAGACCCCCATCAATCAATGACCCCTATGCTGTAGATAGAATAGTATTCTTGTAGATGCAAGTATTCTTTATTCTTCTGAAAACAAAGATGGCTTACAGATCGGAATTTTCACATTTTCCAAAACTTAATAAAGTCACATTTATATATATAAAAAAAAATATTTAACTTTAGAATTACAAAAATGTATAAAGCAGATAGAATACAAGATTGTTTTAATTCCTGGAATGAGAAACATAAATAAATGAAATAGTTTACAAAAAAAACTTTCTGTAGCTGCGATTTATAGTATTTTCTAGGAAAAATGTGCTTTCTGTACATTTATCATAGATTATGGAACAGTACTGCAAAGATGGAAAAGGCTCCCAGCCAGGTTGCCGGATGCATGTAGGAAAGTGGATTTTATCGCTTTGCCTGTTAGGATTAAAGGGGTCCTCAGACGTATTGATAACATTTAGTGCAAAACTTGCTGTGTGCCAAGAGCAGATCTACGCTTATAAGACGAACCTGTTTGCATAGGATCACATGCCTTGTCCATGTCTGAAACAAACATACTTGTGTATTCTAAACAATCCCTGTAAAGGGCAACCCAGATTTCAAACACTCCAAAGTTAATCCTAAAAGTTAAAGTACAAAAAAAAAAAAATAAATAAAATTCGAGCATGCTGAAGTCTTATCTTTCAGCATTTGATTACCGGTGGCTGAAGCAGTTGGATGCAGCCCTAAGGAGTTCTGGAAATAATGGATACAGTCTACAGCTGTATCCCTGTTTTCCAGGCAGCCTTAGGGCTGCATTTAACTGCTTCAGCCACTGGTAATCAAATGCTGTATGCTCAGGTTCAGACTAACCTGAGCGTGATCTCTATTTAAAACTTCCACCTCCCTATTAAAGGTAAATTGTGAGTTTCCAAAACTATGATGGAAGGTTATAAAAAAAAAAAAAAAAAAGTTAAAAGTTTTAAAGGCTGAGGTTGCACTACTTCTGCAGTGATGTTCTAACACCGGTGGATCCAAATCATCATCATCTATATTACATTCTAGTGGCAGTGGTGTGTAAACATTCATGTTGACAGTGATGAGAACAGTCAGACCTGTACAGGTTATAAGAATCTCAGTAGTGCAGCTTTAAAGTCTGGCATTTTTTTCAAAAGAGCCAGGGAGAAGGTGGCTGAACATAACATGCACCTACCTCCCCCAAATCCTTTTCTGGGGTCCCGCTGTCCCCTATTGGATCGTGGACGAAGGTCGTGAACTGTTAGCCCCACTCAGCGGCAGAGACTGGACCCCACAGCAGGGCTGACGGGTCACAACCCGGCTCCACACTCTGACTGGTAACTGGAGCAGGAGACAGCGAACCCGAGTGATGGAGCTGGGAGGTAGGTGCATATTGTTATGTTTAGCCACCTCCTCCACGGATTATTTAAAAAACGCCAGACGCTGGACTTCTCCTTTAAATGAATAATCCTATTTCAGCCAATATAGCTATATTTGTAGAACTCAAGTTAAAGTTAAAAGTACCACCAGGCCCAGGCTGAAGCACTGCAGGAGGGACGACCCACCCCCAGTGGGAGGAAACCCCCGCCCCTCTAATGTGGCTTCATAGATTCTAATGGAGCCCCTCCCACTGGGGGTGGGTTCGCCCACCTCCAGTGCTTCAGCCTGGGCCTGATGGTACATTCCCTTTAAATATTTTCCCAAATACATTTATTTACCAAACTTGTCTCCTCCTGATATGCCGCTTTTTCCATTACAAATGTTGACAGCTCGTGATCTAGGTTACTGACCACCACTCTGCTCTAAAAGCAATGTTTTTGGAGTGTATATCAATATAACGCCATGGTATTAATAAATAAATTTCCGGCGCATAAGAACCTTTTTAACCCCCGAAAAATCTAATTAGAAGTCGGGGGTCGTCTTATAAGCCGGGTATGGTAACCCCATACGGTGGGGTGGCTCAAAAATGCCCGCATCCCCACTGTATGGAGCGACCACTATAAAAAAAAAAACAAAAAAAAAAACAGTTAACTCACCTGGGGCCCGTTCCTGGCGCAGGCAGTGTGACATACATTGCCTGCGCCAGGGATCCCCCGAAGCTCTTCCGAGCGTCTCATGAGAGACGCTCAGCTGCTGGGAGAGCTTCGGGAAAATGAAGGAGGCTCCGGAAGTACCCAAAGCCTCTGTCACTCTCCCGAAACTCTCCCGGCAGCCAAGCGTCCAAGATGCTCGGGAGAACTTCCACATTACACTGCCTGCGCCGGGAACAGGACAGGAGACGAGCGGAGGCTGGGAACAGGCCCCAGGTGAGTTAACTGTGTTTTGTTTTTAATTTAGCTGCTGTTAACCCATTAACCCCTGTGACCGTTAAAATTTTCCGGCGTATAAGGCGAACTTCTTACAATCTTCTTCAGCGGTCGTCTTATACGCCCAGTCACCTTATACGCCGGAAAATACGAGATTATATTTATATTCATATCTCTATATCTATACACACACACACACATATATGTTTCAGGACAACTACTGTAGATCCACTTTCTTCCAGAGACCGCACCGCTCACTTCCAGTTGAGATATGATTTGCAATCAACCTCTATTCACTTCAATGGAAGAGTAAAAAATCACCACCCAAACTGGAGACAAGAATGATGCGGTCTCTGGAAGAATAAATATATTTCCTCAGCTTGCAGGGGGTCACTTTTAATCAGCTTATATATATCAAGAATGGGTTGTGCAAAGCAGAGCACCCCTTTAAATGTAAGAGGCTTTTCAGAATTTTGCCAGGTTGGTGATTTTATTTTTTCCCCATCAGCACATAGGTTGGCAGGTACAGATTCAGCTTAAAATAGGCCCTCAATTATTTAAAAAAATAAAATAAAAATAAAAAGTAAAAATAAGGTCAAAGGTTATCCAGTACAGCGTCACCCTTGTCCTCAGGTTGTATATGGTATTACAATTCAGCTCCATTCATTTCAACGGAACCGAGATGCAAAACCCGTATCCAAACTGTGAACGGGAGAGGAGCTGTTTATGGAAGAAAGCCGCCATGTTTTTCTAAGCCCGGATAACCCCTTTAACCATAAAATCAACCCTGATGAAATCGTACGCATCCCTGGCTCGCTGAGTTCAATACCAGAAAGATTACAGTCCAATTTAGCACTGCAACACCCAGACCGCAGCCTCTACAAGTTACTATACTCCGGCAGGTCCCGCCTGAGTTTTAACGCCTTTAACCTCTCCACTTTAATTTTAGATTTGAGCAGTTCCTCTTCTAGATGCTGCCTCCTCTTCAGGCATTCCCTCTTCTCCTTGATATAAAGTCCATATTGTTTCTGGTTGTGTAAAATGATCTGATGCTCTTTCTTTACCAGCTGCAACGTCTCTGGGCTGCAGGCGCAGGTGGTCCTCAGCCGCGGGCAGCTCTGACTGAAGCATTCTTCTATCCTCGGAAGCGGCGGAGACATGGACAAGTTTATATCCACCGAGGAGAGGGAAGGAGACACCGATCTGTCTAAGGTTTGTTCAAACTCCAGGTCCTCGGCATCTTCAGATATCACCTCTGCCCGCGGAGGTACCAGTAAAGCTGGCGGCGGCTTCACGTCTTCGTCATCATGCTCCAGCTCCACAGTGACGGTCGAGATGTGATCCGGTAACGGTGGTGGCAGGAGGTTGCTGATCGATTCTGGTTTCGTATTTTTCACCTCACTGAAATTAAAAGTAACAAAAATAAAAATTATAAAAATTCACATCTTTCCCACATACTCTGCTCCCCCCTCGCATGCATTCAGGCCCTGCGGCAGTCCTCTTCTTCCTTCTGATGACATTTTGTGCCCGCTCTGCCAATCTACAGGCTAAACCAATAGTTCATGCAGCCCAAAAGGTCATCAGAATAATATTTATTTGGATGGTGCCAACAGATCCCGCAGCGCTTACAGCAGTAAAGGGGGAGGGGAGTATGTAGGCCTCTTTTTCATTGCACAAGGTGGCATATAACAATTTATTTTTCCCCTTCGAGGTTAGGATGCGGTCCCATACATTCTTCTTCAAGCCTTACTTATCATAGAGGACAGCTGTCGTATTTGGAAGGGGGGGGCTGTTGTTAAACTACAGGGGTAAAGGGCTGACCTGCTTGGTAAACCAGCTCCATTCTCTTTGATCACCATTCGTTTACTGACCCTAATACAGTGATCATGTGGCCACGGATGCGTGAAGGAACGATCGCAAGATCATAGGTGCGGCCCTTTGCTTTAATCAGCTGTCAGTCAGCGATTTTGAATTGGATCTAAGTTGATTGATCAGTCAACAAGAAATTGCTTGTTCACCAGCTGATCGCTAGTCCTATCACCTGGACCCATACTGGATTGATTATTGACCAATGTAACCTCCTCCTGTCCCTTATCAGGACATCTGGCTGCTGGAGACCTTTGGTCTATTTAGTTCTGGCAAATACGTGTGGCTATAAGCGTGTCGTATGAACTCTGCACGGCCTGAACTTTTATTTCTAACTAGGTTTGTGTGTCTTCCGGTCAGAGATTTTTAGCCACAAAGCTGAATTTTTATGCAAATTGTTTTAAAACTATTGCATTAGCATAAAGCGCCACAATGTGCCAATTGTCTCCAAAAATGCAAGAGTACGGGGGTACGAGATCAATCGTTTTTATAGATTTCACAATTAAAGGGTTAAGTCACGGTGACATCTGTAACAGAATGATTCTCCGTGCGGCCGGCATCCTGTATGTAGCATATAATATAGATTTAGTTTAGTATACACATGTATCATAGGTATTTCCAAAATAAATGGTAAAATACACGGAAGTGGATAAGAGATGGGAGCCGTGGAGCAAGGCCGGCCTGGGAACCCCCTTGTCGTCCCCCCATCCCCCTACCAGCGGCTGAGAATAGCAGCGGCCCACCACCAGTGCTGGGATTGGCCGCTCCGCCAGCTTTATATCCTAGGACTGGAATTTCAGGTTTGGACTGGCTTGTGGGATCTGCCGGCTCCATTCTGCTGACTGCGGCTTTACACTATCTGCTATGTAACCGCTTCTGGTTTTTCTGTTCTCTCTTTATTTGCATGTAAATTATTTCAGCCTTGGGCTTTGTATAGAAAACATTAAGCCGCTCCCAGCCACATGTACCCGCACCCTGCAGTCTATGACATACGGACGTTATACTGCGCTAAATGCAACGGTCAATTACTTTAATATCTATATGGCTATTTTCACAGTATATATATAGGTAGGATGACACCCTGACAGATTGTATTCAGAGACACTGCTCATATATAACAACAACATATACTGTGCGGTATACGTCAGACCTGCATCCTGCGGATTAGCCCTATCCAATGGGGCTTATGGTGACACAGTATGTGACGTCACTTTTGTGGATGTGCAAATAGATGCAGATTCCTATTGAAAATAAACTGGGAATTGGCCTGGGTTTTGATGGTTTCAAGCTGAAATTCCACTCTGAAAACAGCGCCCCCTCTGTCTGCAGGTTGCATCTGGTATTGCAGCTTAAAAGGGTTAACCCAAGATTATTAATTATCTCATTGTTAAGAGGATAGAGGGATAACTAGCCAATCAGATGGGGTCCCTGCAATGAGAAGATCACAGATGTCATTTCATCTAAGTGAATGTAGCCACGTCATTCACTCTCTATGGGACTCGTGAACGTTGCTGAGCACTGAATGAAGGTCCCATAGGCAGTGGATGAAGTAGTGGCTGAGAATGCATGCTACTGCTCTATTCTCTTGGGGGGATTCCCAGCGGATGGACCCCACCAACCACATATTTATCCCCCTATCCTGTTGATAATGGATAACTTAATCTTAGTATAGCCCCTCTAAGGCTGGGATCACACAATGTAAAAATCACGGCCGTCTTCTATAATAACCACCGTCATTGCAAAAATAATGGCTGTTATTTTAAAGCTAAAGGACGCTATTTGCATAAAGACGGCTGTTATTTTTACATTGTGTGAACCCAGCCTAACGGCCATAATTTAACTTCACTTCCACCCTATGATCATTAGGGATGAGCGAACCGGCCAAGGTTTGGGTTCGTATGAACCTGAACTCTCGGCTTCTGATTCCCGCTGTCTGTCCGCTCTATGGAGAGGGTGCATACAGCCTGAGGATCGCCTAGAAAACTGGGATACAGCCTATGGCTATATCCCAGTTTTCCAGGCAGTCCTGAAGGTTGTATCCACCCTCTCCATAGAGCGGACAGACAGTGGGAATCAGAAGTTGAGAGTTCAGGTTCATACGAACCCAAACCTCAGCGCGGTTCGCTCATCTTTAGGGTACAAACACACACACTGTATATGCAGCAGATACGCAGCAGATTTGATGCTGTGTTCAGTTATTTAGATCTAATCTGCTGCGTATCTGCTGCGTATCGCCGCAGTAAATCCAGTGCTGCGGCCGGTGGCAGCGACTGATCATAAAGCCAGAAATGATAGAAAATTATCCTAAAATTCCCAACCCATAGGATAGGGGCTGATCGATGGGGGTGGGGGCCCAGTGATCATGAGAACAGAGACCCTCCTTAAGATTCCCAATCCATAGAATAGGGGCTGATCGGTAGGGGTCTTCTCTAAAATTCCCAATCCACCATACAGGCTAATCGGTGGTGGGGGGGGTCCCAGTGATTATAATAACTAAGGACCTCAGTAATATCCGCTGGTTGACTGGTGGGGGTCCCAGTGATCGCTGTGAATAGGACAGACCACCACTCTCCCATAGACTATGAATGAGGCTGTATTTGACCTGATCAAATAGGGACAAGGTAAAGCTTGGGAAAAACGACAACTCCCAGCATGCCTGGGCAGCCTTCGGCTGCCCAGGCATGCTGGGAATTGTAGTTTTTCCCCCAGCTGGAGTGCCACAGGTTGGTATGAGGTGATCCTAGCCCTCTAATAGACTGTCAGCACTCTCTCCCCCCAGTCAGCAGTCACTTACTTGGCAGCTCCGTTGACGACGTTGCCGAACTGCGGGATGATGTCGAGCAGCTTCTTGGTGGCCTCGGTGAGGGGGCCGTCAGGCGCGCTCTTGCATTGCAGCAGCTCCTGCTTGCCGTGCTCCTTGAGCCTCTTGTAGAGGGTGCGCAGGCCCTGCGGGGTGCGGGGCGGCCTCCCGGGCCCCATAGCATTGTACTTCTCGGCTATGATCTCCCAGCAGTTGTTCTTCTCTATGATGACGGAGTGCTTGTTGGTGTGCTCCTCCAGCACCCCTATATAGGGCCGCACCAGCTCCAGCAGGTCCAGCTTTTCAAACACAGTGAAGTTACACGATCTCGCCTTCATGGCTATAGGCCCCGCACTCCCAGCACGGCACATAAAGGATCGGGCTTAACTAGGTTAGTCTCGCTTAGGCCTACGCCTACAGGGGAGGGTTTAGTAAAATTCCTCCGGCTTAATCTGACACGGCTCCAGGAAGTCGGCTTTAAAACACAGGTCTGACCTATAGTAGGGCTATAGCAGGGGGGCTCGGGGTTATACTGAGATCACAGCCAGTCCTAATACACACACTACTGCGCTCAGCGTTTTATTAACTCGACGGATAACGGCAGCAGCGGCGGGCGATGATAAAGTGTCCCTGGGCCGCCGTCCCTCACGGCCCCCCTCAGCCGGCGTGTAAGCTTTGGCTTATTTGCATAATGCTGGTCCTGCTGTCAATCAAGGGGGCTCGGCCGTTTAGGTCCCGCCCAAGGCTCAGGACTCGGCTGTAAAGCTCGGCCTCGCCGCGGTGGATTGTGGGGGAAGTCCGGCGGCGCCATTGTCGTAGCGGCAAAAAAAAAAAACAAAAACGCAATGGACTTTAACCCGTTCGCGAATATCGCGAGGATGCAACGAGGGTGAAGATCAAATTTAGGACGGAGGGTCTTAGAGGCCTTTGTTGCCCATAGCAACCAATCACAGCGCGGCTTTCATGCTTCAGGCGGGAAATAAGAGAAAGGAGGGCTGCGCTGATTGGTTGCCATGGGCAACAAGGTTTATTGTCTTTAGGAATCACCAGCCATAGTGACAGGCAGGAATGGCTGATAACAGAGAACAACAACGGGAGGTTAAAGGGGTTATCCAGTTCTACAAACACAAGGCCACTTTCTCCCAGAGACAGCCCCACTCTTGTCTCCAGTTTGGGTGCAGGTGTTGATGCTCAATTCCATTGAAGTGAATGGAGCTTAATTGCAAACCGCACCTGAACTGGAGACAAGAGCGGTGCTGTCTCTGAAAAAAAGTGGCCGTGTTTTTGTAGCGCTGGATAACCCCTTTAGGGTGCCTTCACACCTACCGTATCGCAGTAGAAGATCCGCAGCAGATTTAACTAAATGAATGAACACAGCATTAAATACGCACTGTCAAATCCGCTGCGGATCCGCAGCAGATTTGTAAGTGCGGATTTAGCGCTGTGTTCAGTCATTTAGTTAAATCCGCTGCGGATCCGCAGCGGATTTTCTACTGCGATACGGTAGGTGTGAAGGCACCCTTAGGGTAACTTCACACGTACCAGATCCACAGCGGATTTTACGCTGCGATTTGCAGCAAAATCCACTGCGGACCCTGGTATAGTGAAGTTCTATGGGGGTCACATACCCGCAGCGGAATTCTCATTCTGCTGCCAGTATGTGACCCGGCCCCTTTAACCACTTGCATGCCGCCGTCCCGTAGCTGTGTGACGCTCACGGCTCTCCTCACTCCCTATCAGCCAATCAGTGCTGCTGTGTACTGATTGGCTGATGGGGAGTGAGGGGAACGGAGGGTCTCACATAGCCGCAGCGGGATGCGAGGGGTTGAAGGGGCTGGGTCACATACTGGCAGCAGAATGAGAATTCCGCTGCGGGTATGTGACCCCATAGACCTTCACTATATCAGGGTCCGCAGTGGATTTAACTGCAAAATGTAGTGTGAAATCTGCTGCGGATCTGGTACTTGTAAAGCTACCCTAAAAGTGGCCTCAACTACTGGGACTACCACCCGCCCATGCACTAGAGGGGCCACAGGGAGTGTGGGGGTGCTGGGTGGTTGGACTCCAAGCAATTGGTAGATGGGGTCTGGAAAAGTGAGTGCGCTACCAGTCTGTGCCATGTGACTGAGGCAGCCTGTCTATAGGAGGTGTCAGCTGCATGCAGAGAGAGAGAAGCACTCAGCATCTCACTTCTCTCCCTACTCATTTTTGTGATTGGTCGGATCCTGAACACCCAGATCCTGACGGATCAAGACTTTTCACACATCTCATGTAATGTCAGGTCAAATATGGGTGTTTTCTGACCTTAGCGTACACAATGGGAATTTCCTAATTGTTATAGCGCACACCACATGGTATACAGTTATATATCAGGGAGGCACTGCTTACAGTGTGACCACACGTAGGCTGGGGCTACATGATGACTTTGGCAGCAATACAGTTGTGTGGCCACAGATTGTGGCGTTGCGCTTCTAGGCTCTGCATTGTAGATAACGCAAGTGAACAGGACTGTGCGGTGACCTGACCCCTGGCAGGAATCCAGGATAGACCTCTGGTTGAGGCCACTTGAGGCAGCACTGCCCCATTCACTTACAATAGTCAGCCCAAAATATGACACATCTACCATTGAGCGTGCAATCAAGGTGGCTATATAGCCTGACCCAGACCCAGCGGTTTTATTGTGTTTTTTTTTGTTGTTGTTTTTTTTTCAATAAAATAACCTCAAAACATTTGCTATCAACCTCTAAAAAGTTTTATATTTTATGTTTTTGCACAATAACAACTCTCATTACTGAAGATAATTTGCATTGTGTCACCATATTCAGACCCTCCACAAAACATTCTTATTTCCATTGATGTAGCTTTGGAGGGATGGCGGCTGGTTATTTGCAGGGCAGGATATTTGTAGGGATCATTTTCGATACATTACTTTCTTTTAAGTACTTAGGGTGCCTTCACACCTACCGTATCGCAGTAGAAAATCCGCTGCGGATCCGCAGCGGATTTGACAGTGCGTATTTAATGCGGTGTTCATTCATTTAGTTAAATCTGCTGCGGATCCGCAGCGGATTTTCTACTGCGATACGGTAGGTGTGAAGGCACCCTAAGGGTGAGTTTACACTACAGAATCTGTGCGGATAAGTTCCGGTGGATTCCGTCGCTCATACCCACCTGCGATGGCGCGCAATTCCACCCGTGCCATAAGACACCATTCTATGGCCGGGTGTATTCCTCCTTCCGCCGAAAGAACTGACATAATAATAATAATAACATTAATAATTAATTAATAACACGTCAAATCTTTCGATCGACATCGGAATCCGCCAAGTCATAGAATGGTGTCTATGGCACGGGTGGAGATGCGAGCGGGTATGAGTGACGAAATCCGCCGCAACTTATCCCTGCGGATTCCGTAGTGTGAACCCATCCGAACATTTTTTTTTTTGAGAGGTAGGATTTACAAAAAAAAAAAATTAGCATTTTTGTATTTTTCAGTTTCTGTGGTTATAGATGTTACAGTAACAATATAATGGAGGTTTTTCACAGCGCTACTATGTTCAAGTTTTTTGGATGTTTTTCATGCTGAAATAATAATGTAAATGACCTTTAGCTCTGCACTGTAACTTTTTGTCACATACAGATGTGAGACAATGAAGTCACAGTGGAGCTCTGGCCTGAAGAGGATCACACAGTGCGCCCCTCCATTACTTTTTTTTTTTTTAATTGCGCTAAAACGCTACAGCCACATACTTGCCAACAGTCTGTAGTAAATGTATTATAATTATACTCTTGCAAAGTTTTATTTTTTAGATCAACAATCATAAATAAATGCATGTAAAAATAAAGAATACACAGACGCATACAGATATTTGCTAAAAGCGGAATACCTCTTTAAGGTATGGCAAACGTGCAACATTAAACATAAAAACAATGCCTCGGCTAACTTAGGGTGGTATTACACGGAACAATTATCGTTCGAAAATTTTTTAAATCGTTCGGATTTAAACGATAATCGTTTAGTGTAACAGCAGACAACGATTAAACGACCAACGAGAAATCGTTGGTCATTTAACAGGATTTGGACCTATTTTTATCGTTGATCGTTTGCAAATCGTTCGCATGTAATAAGACGTTGTTCGCCGTGATGACGACAGGACAAACGCAATAACGATAATAAGTAACGATCATCGTTCTGTGTAATTGGGTGAACGATTTCAGGTCGTTCGCCATAGCGGTCGTTTTAGTTTGTTTATTGTTAATCGATGATCGTATACCCTTACTCTATTGTGGTGTGAACTGTATGGCTTTCTGTAGGAACTATTGGTCTTTAGATTTAAGTGTACACCGGACCATATCGTTCGGTTGAAATGCAGTTAACGATTAACGACCGAACGAGAAATCGTTGATCGCTTTATAAGACCTGGACCTATTTTTATCGTTGCTTGTTCGCAAAACGTTCGCAAATCTTTCGCATTGAATAAGACATCGTTCAGTCGTTCGCAATAGATACGAACGCAATAGCGAATAAATAGCGAAGAGAAACGATCGCAATTACGATCATAAGTAACGATTATCGTTTAATGGAAATGACTGAACGTTTTCAGGTCTTTCGCAATAGCGGTCGTTTGAGATTGTTAATCGTTAACGATTATGCAAACGATAATCGTCTGGTGGAATAGGGCCCTAAGTGACAGGTAAGACGTGAGGTACGTGCTTCGCTGTGGAAAAACACATGACGCCAGAGGTAAAGACCCCAATTCCCATCATGCCAGGACAGCCAAAGACTTTCCGGGCAGGAAGGGAGTTTTAGTTTTTCAGCAGAGCCAGGGCTGGGCAATACCGCCTTAAAGCCTCCCTATTATTTGGTTCTCTCCAGGGGGGTGCAGGATGTGTAGTACAGTTGCCATGGCAACCATATTTAGCATAGGACCTGTGTACATCATAAGGTTGCCGTAGTAACCATCCCCCAGAATGCTCTATGTCCGCCCTCTGCGTTCACATGGTGTCTCTAGCCTGTGAATAAATAACACTATACACTTCACTGTACACTTGTGTGGATAACAAATACATTTGTTTTTTGTTTTATTTATTACCATGTTTATTCTTTTACTGATTTTTTATTATGATAACTCTATGGGACTTCAACTTTTATCATTTACTTGAAACCATAAGGCATTAGAATACATGTGTGTAATATATTATGGCCACTTTGAGCTCTGAAAGTCTTATTATGACCCCAAGTATTAAGTATAATAGCTCTGGACCTGATCAATTGGGGTCTGAGACCTCCAGCAATTGTTACTAGTGAGGTGAAGCTCTTAGCTAAGTGCTTCTCTCCCTGTCCCCACTCCTTGTGTTTATGTGAATGCTGTTTAGCCAACAGTTATCAGTGGTGTATGAGCACCTGAAGATCTTTGTGCCCGGCTATACAGAGATTTCCGATCCCAGGATGGACTTTCTGCAGCTGGTTCCGGGAAGGAGTCGTATAACCCCAGCCTCATTTACACCCTGTAGTGCTTGTGTACATACATCTTATCTGACTCCTGCTCTTCTGTTTACACCTTCAGAATTTTAAATGCAGTTTGTTGAATACAATGGCAGGAAGAGATCCTAAATTGGGGGCCAGAATAAAGGAAAGACTTCTACAATCCTCCCCCTGGTTTCAAATTTAATCATTGTAATGAAATACCTGAACGTGTGAACACCCCCTTATTTGCAAAATCAGTCATGGTTGTACAAGTAGTTGTTCTGCTAATAAGAACATATTAACCCCTTCAAGACAGAGCCCTTTGATGCCCGGGTCAAATTAATGCAATGTTCCTCCTCGCCTTCTAAGAGCCATAGCGCTTTTATTTTTCCACCTACAGGGCTGGTTGGGTGTAATTTTTTTTGCGCCATGATCTCTAGTTTTTATTAATATCATATTGGTGTAACAGAAAAATTTAGATCGCTTTATATTAATTTTTTTCTGATGTACAATTTAATAAAACCAGCAATCCAGGTGTGTTTTTTTTCCCCGTTTACGCCGTTCTCCGTGCCTGAGAGCAGACTCTATGCACAGATCGCTGAACCGATAGGATGGAGGTAAGAAGCTTGTTCTGTCACTGAGTAACTTAAACACCGCGATCACTATAGATCACAGTGTTTAAGGGGTTAATGAGACGCAGCTGCCTCTTATTACCTCCGGCTCTGGACACTGATGTGTGCGGGACCACTCTCACTGCAGCGGTCCCGGACACATCAGAAGCCCCTCAGTCAGGAACGTATATATACATTCCTACTGCACGGGTTATGTGTAGTAGGAACATATATATATATATACAGATTACTGACGGGAAGGGGCTAAAACAAATGTACCACTAGGTACATCACTTTGTGTTTTTTACATGTCCTTCCTTCTGTGATGCAGCTGCATTAGAATTAATGGAGCGGCGCTACAGAGGGGAGATTGTTACACTGGGACCTACCCCCAGTGCTCCAGGGCGGGAAAGACTGTCGCAGAGAAAAGACTGGCGCCGAATTCTTATTTCCATGAAGGGTTAAATATATAAATAAAAAAAGCAAAACAAAAATTTTTTTTGCCTTCTTTTAACATTTTACACCGTTCACCGCAATACCATATATAAGTAATTTCAAATTACCCTATTTCTTAAGACATTTTTACAAAATAAACACACTTATCAAGAAAATAGTTTTCTTTTTTTATGTGAACACTTTTTTGTTTATTAACCCTTTGAGGATTAAGCCCAAAATGACCCAGTGGACGGCGCAAATTTTCATTTTTGTGTTTTCGTTTTTTCCTCCTCCCCTTCTAAGAGCTCTAGGACTTTCAGTTTTCTATCTACAAGGCCATGTAATGGCTTATTTGTTACAGGAATAGTTGTACTTTGTAATGGCGTCTTTCATTTTACCATAACATGTATGACGGAATCCCAAATATATTATTTATGAAGATATAAATTGGTGAAATCATAAAAAAGAATGCAATATGATATGGTAACTTTTGGGGGTTCCGGTGTCTACGTAATGCACTATATGGTAAACATGACATGATACGATTATTCTATAGGTCAGTCTGAACACAACCACATGCAGGTTTACACAGATTCTCTAATGCTATATATTTTTTTAATGAAATACTTTTTTTTTTTTGCAATTAATTATTAATAAAATGGGCCTATTGTGACGCCTATAACCTAGTCACACTGTGAGGGTCCCGATCAGTAAGACAGACTGCCCCTGTCACTTACACCTAAACATTGCGGTCGTGCCGCGATCATGGCGTTTAAGGGGTTAATGACAGGCTGCAGTGTGATCGCTGCAGTCTGTCATTAACAGTGAGGGCCGGGCTGTTCACTGCAGCCAGCCCCCACCTCCAGTCCTCAGCACGCTTTATAGCTCAGGACGTACCTGTACGCCCAGGGTTGTCTGGGGACAGACTTCCAGGGCGTACAGGTACATCCAATGTCGTCAAGGGGTTACGGTAATTTTATTAAAGATTTTTCTTTTTTTACATTTTACTCCCAGTAATGTGACTGGATGACTGTTTCTAAAATCACAATTAAGAACTTACAATTGCTGCATGTAGGCAAGCCCCTGGCCATTACAGCAATGCATGGGTGGCCTATATTCACATCAGTGAGGGTGCCCCTTGCCCCCATCTAACTGCCAAATGCCAGGGTCACTATTGATCATAAGCAGGGTTGAGCGGACTTGCTGAACTGTTCAGCAATTGTGTGGCCTTTGAATACCGGTGGCTAAAGTTGGATGCCGTCCTGGGGAGTCCTGAAAAAACATGGCCTATGGTTGTATG
This sequence comes from Dendropsophus ebraccatus, assembly GCF_027789765.1. Lineage (NCBI taxonomy): Eukaryota > Metazoa > Chordata > Amphibia > Anura > Hylidae > Dendropsophus > Dendropsophus ebraccatus. The sequence continues at coordinate 32,491,148 of NC_091455.1, read as the reverse complement.
CATGTTTTCCTGGCAGCCCTAGGGTGGCATCCAACTTCTCCAGCCAGCTGAGCGTTTGGGTTCGAGGAATATTGCAGAACCTAAACAGTTCGGTAAGTCCGCTCAACACTAATTTAACAGCTAGGGCTGAAGTTATCACTGATCCCAGCTTTAGCAGCTGAGGTGATCACATAGGGCCAATGGGATGTACATCATTCCATGTTATAGAATTACTGTAGATGCAATTTTATTAAACAAGAACATGGCTTTTAAATATGTATAAAGCATTTACAGTGTAAATAATTTAAACACAGATCTTACCGGTAGGTGGTCTAAACCTGGAGACGGCAGTGACTGCAGACTTCTGGATTGTGACCACAGGTTGTGCTGCTTCTACTTCTCCAGAAGATTTTAGGTCTTCTCCACAACTTTTTTCGAAGGCTTCTGAGGATACATTGTCATTCTTGGGCTTTACCAATAAAACAAAAATAAATAGCGTTATGGTTCTGAGAGGAAAACCAGCAAAGAAATAAAGGTTGTTTTCAGGGACTTTTACATTGATGGCCATCAATGTCTGACTGGTGCGGTGCCAACACCTGGCACCACTGCTGATCAGATGTGCTGCAGAGCCTCAGCTCTGGAATATATATACAATGAAGGGTCTGGAAGCAGATGGTTCTGCTGATTGTGTAGTGGTAGCACCGAGTTCCTACAGCACAGCCTGGTACTACTACTGCACAGTTATCAGAGCCGTCTGCTTCTAGACGTTCATTGCGCAAATGCCAAAATAGCACCTCTACCTATGAGACATTCATGAGCCATCAAAGTCAAAAGTGCAGAAAACCCCTTTAACGTACCAGCCTGCAAAGCTGGAATGTGAAATATAAAATGGCGTTTACAGATTATAAATTTGTGGACGTCATACAGGTGTTTAACAAGGATCTGTTCATTGCCCTTATTCTAAACCTTAGGGCCCTATTACACCGAGAGATTATTGTGCGTATTATCATTATATCCTTTGAATTTAAATGATATTCGATTTGTGTAAATGCAGGCAACGACCAACAAGAAATCTTTCATCGTTCGTTTGGTGCTGATACCATAATCATCGTTTATGTCGGTTGATCGTTGCCTTTTACAATTTCCTATAACACCAAGCCATCATCAGCCGCAATGGCCAATAATCGGCCAAATACGTCCGATAATCGCTTGGTGTAATAGGGCCTTTAGATATAAGCCACAAGTTTGGCCGACGTTCTGAGCTAGAATGTGTTTTCAATGGGGAGGGAGGAATAAGCTGCTGCCAGACATCAGCTGCTGCAGTGTATTTCTGTGGTTGGTGGTGGTTTGCTAAGCCTTCACAAGGCACGATCAGTCATACTGCCGGGCTACATGAACAATAACAATCATTTATGCAGCCTTTTAAATTCCACATTGCTGTCCACACTTTACCTGTTTACATAAGGCGATGTGCAGCCAATAATTTCACTGCACAAAAGATGCAATTAGCTTTTTCTCATTTGTCATCTGATGGTTTGCCCATTAAAGGAGAAGTCTGGTGCATCAAGGCTTCACTTCCTGGATAACATGGTGATGTCGCTTCCTGGATAACATGGCGATGTCGCTTCCTGGATAACATGGAGATGTCGCTTCCTGGATAACATGGTGATGTCGCTTCCTGGATAACATGGCGATGTCGCTTCCTGGATAACATGGAGATGTCGCTTCCTGGATAACATGGTGATGTCGCTTCCTGGATAACATGGTGATGTCGCTTCCTGGATAACATGGTGATGTCGCTTCCTGGATAACATGGTGATGTCGCTTCCTGGATAACATGGTGATGTCGCTTCCTGGATAACATGGTGATGTCGCTTCCTGGATAACATGGTGATGTCGATTCCTGGATAACATGGTGATGTCGCTTCCTGGATAACATGGTGATGTCGCTTCCTGGATAACATGGTGATGTCGCTTCCTGGATAACATGGTGATGTCGCTTCTTGGATAACATGGTGATGTCACTTCCTGGATAACATGGTGATGTCACTTCCTGGATAACATGGTGATGTCACTTCCTGGATAACATGGTGATGTCACTTCCTGGATAACATGGTGATGTCACTTCCTGGATAACATGGTGATGTCGCTTCCTGGATAACATGGTGATGTCGCTTCCTGGATAACATGGTGATGTCGCTTCTTGGATAACATGGTGATGTCACTTCCTGGATAACATGGTGATGTCACTTCCTGGATAACATGGTGATGTCACTTCCTGGATAACATGGTGATGTCACTTCCTGGATAACATGGTGATGTCACTTCCTGGATAACATGGTGATGTCGCTTCCTGGATAACATGGTGATGTCGCTTCCTGGATAACATGGTGATGTCGCTTCCTGGATAACATGGTGATGTCACTTCCTGGATAACATGGTGATGTCACTTCCTGGATAACATGGTGATGTCACTTCCTGGATAACATGGTGATGTCACTTCCTGGATAACATGGTGATGTCACGCCCCCAACTCCCAGAGCTGTGTGGGCCGTGGCTGCTGGAGAGGATGATGGCAGGGGGACACTGAGGGACACAGGGCACTGGAGGGACACTGAGCATCCCTCTGCCATCATCCTCTCCAGCAGCCACAGCCCGCACAGCTCTGGGAGTCTGGTCGTGACATCACCATGTTATCCAGGAAGTGACATCACCATGTTATCCAGGAAGTGAAGCCTTGATGCAGTAGTAAGTGCAGGGAAAAAAGCACTTTATAAGCATTTCCCGTAATAAGCGTATATTGGGGATTTCTATTACTTTTGGGGGGCAATGCAATGCTTTAATAAATATGCATTTGGAACACGATCTGAGCGCTGTGGAAACCACAACCCCATTTTCCCTCCCCACAGAGCACAGGAGCGTTTGCCCGTGTCGACTGTTCAAGTGTATAGGGAAGATTTGAGAGAGAACTGCCAAATGCTCTATCACCCGACAGTTATGGAAGGTACATAGGCACCTTTACTGTGACATCATCTGTCAGATGACATAAGAGGGCCGGGATTTCCTCTTTTGATACATATAAAATGTAAAGATTTCATAAATACTAGAAGACATTGGCAGAGTTACTGTAGCAGTTACCTTTAATGTTGTAGTCACGTGTGACCCAGTATTCACTTTAACAGGTGGCACAAAGCGTGGCCTTTTTGCTGCGTTTCCAGCGAGCTGTTGGCTTGGAGCTGCTGATCGCCTCATACTGAGATTATCTGCAATAAATAATAGCGCACGGTTATTCTACAGGAAGATACAGTATACAATCATTATTTGCACACGGAGGAATAATTACACAACTAGGTGAAGTGGTAACAGCGCCTGGATTTCTCCCGTCTGATCCTAATTTCTCCACAAGGTGTGGGATGTTCCCGCCACCTGTGTTTCACAAAAAGAAACTGTTCAGCCAAATAGTGCGGTGCTGTTCAAATCCCGCGCGTGTTCACCTCACCGCTCTTCTGTCTCCCATAGAGAATGCATTGCAGAGTGTGGCTTCTAGCCTTTAATCAATATGTAGACAGCATCGGAACGAAGCCGCACCGTGGAACACCAATCATCGCTGGCGAGTGTATTCACCAGTGCGAGGCAGCTGATCGCTGGCGCTATTACATAGTGTGATATCTGCCTATTCAGCTGCTGGTAATCACCCTGTGTCATATAACTTATCACCTGTCCGGTCAGCCAATCACTGGCCGTGGCCAGGATGAACGTTTTATTTTACACTTAAGGCAAGGGCTGCATTGACATCACTAACAATATACATATATACAGCCCTTGCTGCACGATAGTCGAGCCATGTAACAGGCTCAGTAAACGAGTGCTGATATAGCAGATCGGCGCTCATTTACCTTTGTGATCGGGACGTGTAATATGGCCCTTACTCTAAAGGTAGCCAAACCCACCACATGCTAAAGTCTAAAATGTTTGGTGATCTTCTGGGTCTTCCACAACAAATTATGTCAGTAAAGAGAAGGGTTGGACTTGTTGGACTTTTGGCACCCAACCCTATTATTCTGGGAGGGATAAGTCGGCAGCATAACTGTCTGTCGGCTACTTACCCCTCCTCCTCTCCATAAAGCAGACATGAGCATTTACTATACAGTTGTTGGAAATGTTTGGCCACCTTAAAGGGGTTATCCAGTAAAATTCTTTTTCTTTCAAATTAACTAATTTAGGAAATTATATAGATTTTTAATTTACTTATATTTGAAAATCTCAAATCTTCCAGTACTTATCAGCTGCTGTATGTCTTGCAGGAAGTGGTGTATTCTTTCCAGTCTGACACAGTGCTCTCTGCTGCCACCTCTGTCCAGGCCAGGAACTGTCCAGAGCAGGAGAGGTTTTCTATGGGGATTTGCTGTTGCTCTGGACAGTTCCTGACATGGACAGAGGTGGCAGCAGAGAGCACTGTGTCAGACTGGAAAGAATCCACCACTTCCTGCAGAGCATTCAGCAGCTGATATGTACTGCAAGACTTAAAATTTTGAAATAAGGTAAATTACAAATCTATATAACTTTGGGATATCAGTTGATTTGAAGTAAAAAGATTTTCGCTGGACAACTACTTTAAGTAATCAGAGCAACTGTAATCACTGACAGAGATGGGACAGCACCAAGGATTGGCTGAGCGGGCTGTCACTGCTGAGAGGAGCCCGTCCACAATTCTGACATGATTATAAATTGCACATCTCCCCTTTAAGGGTGGGTTCATACTGAGGAATTCTCGCAGATAATATCCGCGGAATTCCGTCGGCTGTCCGCGCGCCTTTCCGCCGGCTCCATAGACACCATTCTATGGGCCGGCATATTCAGCTTTCCGCCGAAAGAAGTGACATGTCACTTCTTTCGGCGGATAGCGGAATACACAGGCCCATAGAATGGTGTCTATGGAGCCGGCGGAAAGGCGGGCGCACAGACAGCGGAATTCCGCGGACATTATCCACGAGAATTCCTCAGTATGAACCCACCCATAACAGGTGGTTTATGTCCAACGACTGATTAAAGCAAAGGACCAATTCGGCCAATTGTATCAGAAGCTAAATAAATGTTAATTAGTGATGAGCGAATACTATTCGATCGAATAGTAAGGTATTCAATCTATCGATTATCAAATAGTTCGCCGAATGTTCGATAAATATTCGATAAGCGTTCAAATCCCCCAGCTTCCGGTTTTTGCCTCCAAGTGGTCAAATAGATGTTTTTCAATAATCGAATACTTGTTCCCATAGACTTTAATGGGACTATTCGGGAGATATTCGTACGAATATCGAATATTCTAATATTTCACTATTCGCTCATCACTAATGTTAATACTGATGTAATAAGCATCAAATACAGACGCAGACGTACTGCCCCGCTTCAATGGGCATATACCATCCACAAAATAGAGGGGGGCATCGTCCTACATTGGGATTACACTTTTATAGGGGCATTCTGTACATATCTCCTATTATTATGACATTGTAGTAGGGAACCCCAGGTGGGGACGCCCCCTATGTGCCAGAGATTGGCTCTGCAAGAGCATCTCCTCCTCTAGTGGACCCAATGGGGGAGATTTATCAAACATGGTGTAAAGTGAAACTGGCCCAGTTGCCCCTAGCAACCAATCAGATTCCACCTTTCATTCCTCACAGACTCTTTGGAAAATGAAAGGTGGAATCTGATTGGTTGCTAGGGGCAACTGAGCCAGTTTCACTTTACACCATGTTTGATAAATCTCCCCCTGTGTGTCCATGTATTTCAGTGATCAGTGACAACCAGCGTAGTCCCCATAACCAACAGGGTCACCACATCCTTTCTAATAGAACTACAATTCCCAGCATGCTGCTACAAAGAAGTCCCATATATACTGAAGCAATGTGGCACTCCAGCTGTTGACAGCTACAACTCCCATTATACCCAGGCTGCCAGTGCATGATGGGAGTTGTAGTTTTGTCTCAGGCTGGTATACACCGATATGTAAGAACCTATATACATTACTCACACCAGGGACCAGCCGGCGTCGCAGCTCAAACCTCCCTCTTTCCCATCATGCATCACGACCCGCCAATTCCCTTCATACACAACAGAAGTAGAGCGTCAATCAATTTCTCGCTTATTAAAGTTTATTGAAGAAAAAAAAAGCGTCCACTAGTTACTATAGCAACAAGCTTCAGGTTGATGGGAGTGGCTGTAAATACGGGTAACACGCTAAATAAAGTTTAGTGAAGAGAACAGTCGCGCAACTGTTAAGTCGCCATAGCAACTGTCTGCCTGTGCTGAGATAAAGCTGAGCCTGGCCCACAGTGTGTGAGATGGAGGAGAGGGGAAGCTGCAGAGCCCGGCCATTGCTCTATATTGCTTCCCCTCCCCCTCAGTTAACCCTTTCCTGTCAGAGATAAGTCAGTAGTGGCTGTCTCTTATGTGAAGCTGTCAGGCTGGGCTCACACTAGGCGTTTTATAGAGAAAAATGGCAATAAAACAACTGCAGTTAGCAGAGAGTCAATGGGGAAAATAAAAAAACATACCCACAGCCACAGGATATGTTTTACGCTATGTTGTGTATGCTTTTGTTGTTGTTGTTTTTTTACGTCATTTGCAGTTTCTGCAGGATCTGCGGTCTGCGTTTTTCCACAGAAATGTTAACATTTTTACACCATAAAGGAGGGTGAAGGCGTCACGGCTATATGCAATAGAAATCCAAATCAATAGAAACCAATTTTTCAATAGAAATCTTTAACAATAGAAATGCAAAACTTTTGGCCGATTCCTCAAGCTAATTTTCCTTGTGCTTAAAAGACCACAGCACTTGCATTTTATCACCCACAGACCCATATGGGGTCTTATTTTTTATGACACCAATAGTACTTAGTGATGAAAGAGAAGTGTCATGTTTCAAAAGAATTTTGACGTCATAGAGACATGTTGATCGGACCGGTTCTGAATGTTGACATCCTGACTGGTCAGAAGATCGAGCTGGGAGAAGTCTGCATTGCCGTGCAGTCCGCTCCCGGCTCTGTGTCAGGGCCCTTGCACACTGAGTAAAAGAGACAGAATTTACGAGGGGAGGTCGCGCAGCGGATTCCGCCTGTCATTTTGCCTGTCCTATTGCTTCAATGGGATTTCTCTTGTGCGTCTGCTCTACGCTCAAAGAATGAACATGTTCATTCTTTGAGCGGAGAGCAGAGGGGCATGAGAAATCCCATGAAAGCAACAGGATAGGCAGAATGATAAGCGGAATCCGCTGCGTGGACTCCGCTCATAATTCCTGCTTCTTTTACTCAGTGTGCAAGGGCCGAGTGTGAGAAAAGACTGCCTCATAGACTTATCACGACCCGGAAGACGACCGCACTGACATGTCAAAAATGTTTAGAATTGACAGTGACACTTTAAAAAAAAAAAAATAAATTCTATAAAAAAAAAAAAAAAAAATTCTATAAAATATGCTGCAAAACTGAAAACAAAAGGGTTGGGCATCGAAAATTCATTACACTATTCCTTTCTCTAGTTCAACATCATTGTGTGTTGGAAATTCAGGAGGCTCACTTAACCCTTACACAGCCACCAGGTTAAGCCAGCTTTAATAAAGGTGTATGATTACCCTAAAGTGATACTGTCACCCCCTGTTACTCTTAATTTCATCGGTGGTCACCTAGGCGGGGCTTCACGGCAGTTGGGCTCCATCTCCTGGCTGGGGAAAGGGTCGACTGCTGTGAAGCCCCGCCCAGTTGACACTGTCCCCCGATGAATTGAAGCAATTTTAGAGCAGAAAGAAGACACAGAAGGCAAGTTTTATACAGGTATATATCAAGAGTGCAGCATCTAAGCTTATGGATGGTACAGAGAATCACACATAGAATAAGGGGGTGACAGTATCACTTTTAGGGCGAGTTCAAACTATGGAATCGGCTTTATTGAAAATAACTTAAATACGATCAGTCATCACCAAACATACAAGTAATACAGCATCCATACATAACTTGACTGTACAACATACTGCATAGGTTCCCTATCATTATCCTACACAAAGCAGTAAAGCATTGCAGACAGTGATGGGGGAATAGGGAAGGGAAAAAAGGGGGTAGGGAGGGAAAATCACATGCTCAAAGCTTTATTTAAAGACAACACAACACAAGGGGGAGGAGGAAGGAGAAGGGTATTAAAGGGATTATTGAGCGCTACAAAAACCATGGCCACTTTCCCCCCCTCTCTTGTCTCCAGTTCAGGTGCAGTTTGCAATTAAGTTCCATTTCCTTCAATTGAACTGAGTTTGAAACCCCACCCAATCTGGAGACAAGAGAGGGGGGAAAGTAGGCATGTTTTTGTAGCGCTGGATAACCCCTTTAATCCTCTTCTTTCAAGTCCAGATCGTCCATGATGGAATAGTCTCTGAGCAGGCTGTGGATCAGCACTCCAGATCGGTCATGGTCTCCGGATGTTCAGGATGAGGCGGTTCCTTGCCACCCATATAGTGTCCTTAAAACAGTTCATAAGGCGCCAGGCCTTCTGGATTGCTTCATTTGTATGCTTCCCACAAAACAGACCATATAGCACCAACTGGTATGTCAGCCTGTTTCTTGGTACAGAGTCCCTGATTTCGAGTTCCAGGGCGTCCAAATGGCCCTGAGCAAAGGGGTATTGCAAAAAGATGTGCATAAATGTTTCCTCCGAAAAGGGGCACCTGGGGCAGTACCTCGAGTTGCACAGGTTGTGGGCGTGCATAAGTGACCTCAAAGGCAGTCCCTCCTGAATGACCATCCACGAAAAAGTCCTTATGCCTGTTGGTCAACTTTGCCAAGGCCGCATTTGTCCAAACAGTCCTTATGGTAACTTCTGTGATCCCTGGACCGGGCTCCAGTGGGTCCTGTGCTCTGATAAGCTTGTGGATCGTCTTGGGTTTCCACAAGTCAGGCTTGAGTCCCTCCAGATAAAATTCCCTCACAAACCTACCGACATCTCCGTAGAACCAGGGAGTGTGCCAGTTGTGAGGGATGGAGCTGTCCCACTTGTCCCAGCTCAGACCCCTCCAGAGGGCAGGAGGAACAGGCGAGACCTAGACCTGGCCGCAGAGCCTTTCATCTGAATCAGAGTCCTCCACACACAGTCACATACAAAGGCTGCCCGCAGCAGGGTGGGGATGTCCGGGACACCTTCTACACCCTTGCGGGGTTGCCAAAATTCCATGTTGACCCCCATGGAGTGGAGTGCGGAGGCATGTGAGCCTTTCTGTTCAAATAGATAGCAGGCAGGATTCAGTGCCAGGTTTGCATGGAATTTCGGCGCCAATTTCTAAGTGTGAACGGGCCCTTAGGGTAGTATTACACGGGCCGATAGGGGCCCGATAACAACGGCAAACGAGCGCCGATCTGCTAGATCGGCGCTCGTTTACTGGACCTATTACACAGCCCGATAATCGTTTAACAAGGGCTGCAATGATATTGTTACCAATGTCCTTTCAGCCCTTGCTTAAACTGTATACTTTACCTATCCACGCTCCAGGGCTGCTCCTGCAGTCCGCTTCTGCCTGGGTCCTGCGTGCTCTAGCTTCAGGGCGGCCTGTCAGCTGACAGGCCGCTCAGCCTATCACAGGCCGCAGCTAGAGCGCGCGGGACCCACAGTAGCAGCCCTGGAGCGTGGATAGGTAATGTATATTGTCAGTCGTCGGCCGCCAATTATACGTTCTAACCTATAACAACAATCAGCAGATGATCGTAGTCATCGGCTGATCATTGTATTTATTACACAGAGCGATAATCAGCCGAATAGGCCGTGTAATAGTACCCTTAGGCTATGTTCACTCAACATATGGACAATGGCCATTGTTTGGCACTCAAAAACAAAGGCCATTGTGTTGAGTGTCAACCAACAGCTGTTGTTGCATTGAAAATTGCACTGAAATCCATGCACAACAGCGGGAAATAATTGACATGCCAATGGGGAGTGGTCTGAACAGTCCATTATAGGATATAAATACCTTCATGATGACAGAACTAAACAAAATAAGAGAACAATGGAAATGTTTAACTACTACTACTGAGCCACTCAAAACATTAGCTGGGGATGGATTTTATACTGCTGGTGCTTCTCGATGTCTACCGGAATCATTACAATAACCAAAAACATCAGCCCATCTCTGTGGATAGAAAAAAAGAAAGGCTAAACATGGGCCACACTGCATCATTTTCATGTCAAACTCCCAACCCAGAAGCATCTTGTGACTACATTTATGATCGGTGCAATCACTCTTTGCTTTCAAAGCTTCACTGGTGGCTTAAAGGGGACCTTTTCCATGACTTTTTTTTATTTTTTTCCACAGGCAAAATACAACATAAAAATTCACAAATTATGCAAACGTGATTTTGGTACACAAATTGCTTCAAGTAATTCATAACCCCTACAATGCCCCCTCACCCTTGGATCTGTGGTAAAATTATGCGGGATTCGCTGCACCCACCACTGGATCAAGGATGCAATCTATAGCTGGATAACTTTTATACCAGTGTCCCACTGTATGAGTGCTAGTAGTACTATGGTGTGTGGCACAATAGGCAAAAACCAAAAAGGCTTCCTAAAAACCGCTACTAGGACAAATTCATAGGGTGTGGGACAGCAGATCCCTTTGTAGTGACAATCTGATATGTCTAAAATATAAGAACAAAAGAGATGTTATCAGTTCAATAAATTTATTGGAAGTGTTGATCTATCATATCAAGTACTTGGACCATACGGTGCCATGCCAAAATCCTAAATATGGTATTAAAACTGTCTGTGTACCGAGCAGTTCTTGAATTTCAACAAAATATAACAAAAGGTCCCTATTTATGTGAATTAGGAAATGACAGACCCCCAAATACAACTTCTACAAAAAATGGTGGGAAAACACATTTTTCCGCCATGAGTGTTACAAATGGGGCATCAGAAAGGAAACAAGTTGAGATGAGCAAACTTTTTAAAAGTTTGGTTCAGCAGGTTTGCCAAACTTTGGTGTAAAGTTCGGGTTTACTGAGTACTGAGCCTTAAACAAACCGCATTCACATGCAGACTGATCAAAATTTATGATATGTCTCTCTGACATATCAACTATTCAGTTGCAGATACTATAGTAGGACTATTGGGGTTGTTTTACAGCAAAAACTACAAAACACACCTTTTTTTTACGGCAGAAATGGCTTTTTAATTTCACATTGCTTTCAATGGATGAAGCGGCTGTTTGGAGTGTTTCCTCTTGTGCTTTTGCAGCATGACCCTCCCCCCCTCCTAACCCCCCCACCCCTCCCCCCCCCCCCCCCCCACCACCACCTTTACTAAAACACATTAAAACCTGCATCAGAAAAGCCCGCTAAACACCAACAGAAAGCTGCGTCTATGTCCTTGTTTTTCCGACCCCGGGGTACCAACAGGTTGGTAGCCGAGGTCAGGGAGCTGATTACCTATAGTGCCTATGGGGTGGCCTGAGGAAGAGGAGGATATGGTGTCATGGCTAGCGGCTCCTTTGTCACCACCGCCCAGTTACAGTCCGACTGGGGTGAGGACCTAGTACCAGACAATCACCACCATCATACTGGAGAGCCATATTAAGCATGGAAACTGAAATAATTAACTGAAGTGTAGTAGTCCCAAAGAGGCTGTCAAGCTTGCCTGAGCCCGCTCCAAGTACTCTGAGTGGCAGAAGTTAATTTCCAGGCCCAGTTGCTCCCTGACAGGGAGTTTAGAATAGAGCCATGCTTAGGCCCAGAATGCTGTCAGAGAGACCAGACACCCCATCCTGTGGAAGAACCTTCTCCCTCCGGTCCACCTCAGAACTATAGGTGATAGTTCAGGGAAAAGCAAAGACGTCTGGAATGGCTGAACCCAAGAGAACAGTGTCCTCAACATAGACAGGCCATCATCCAGGAATTTGGTAAACTTAGAGGATACAGCTTTGTAAAGCATTTCCAGCGCCGCCATTGTTACTTTGTGAACCGCCACTCTGTCAAGAGGGAATACCTCCCGAACTACATGCATAATCTTGAACCCAGTAAGATGGAATACACCACTATGCGGGGGACCACACGGATGCAGGGCTGCTGCCATCACCCGGCCGTGTGTTATGGCTCATCAGCAGAACTGAAGGTGTTGGAGGAAGATCCACAACAGCCTCCACATTGCTTGAGGGTCTGTGTTTGATACAAGAAGCAGAAGCTATCCCTATGGCGTTTAAATCACCCTGTCCGTCCCTTGTTCTTCCAAGGGAGTCCCCAAGTCGACAGACACCATCTTACCTTCTCCTTTAGATGGCAGTCCCTAAATCGTCATACACCATCTCACCTTCTTCTCTAGTGGCAGTGCCCAAGTCGTCAGACACCATCTCACCTCTTCTAGTGGCAGTGCCCAAGTCGTCAGACACCATCTCACCTCTTCTAGTGGCAGTGCCCAAGTCAACAAACACCATCTTACCTTCTGCTTTAGGGTCAGTCCCCAAGTCGACAGACACCATCTCAATTTCTGCTTTAGGGTCAGCCCCTAAGTCAGGACATACCATCTAACCTTCTGCTTTAGGGGCAGTCCCCAAGTCAGGACACACATCTCACCTTCTGCTTTAGAGGCAGTCCCCAAGTCAGGACACACATCTCACCTTCTGCTTTAGGGGCAGTCCTGAAGTCGGGACACACATCTCACCTTCTGCTTTAGCGGCAGTCCCCAAGTCAGGACACACATCTCACCTTCTGCTTTAGGGGCAGTCCTGAAGTCGGGACACACATCTCACCTTCTGCTTTAGCGGCAGTCCCCAAGTCAGGACACACATCTCACCTTCTGCTTTAGGGGCAGTCCCCAAGTCAGGACACACATCTCACCTTCTGCTTTAGGGGCAGTGCCCAAGTCGTCAGACACCATCTCACCTCTTCTAGTGGCAGTCCCCAAGTCAACAAACACCATCTTACCTTCTGCTTTAGGGTCAGTCCCCAAGTCGACAGACACCATCTCAATTTCTGCTTTAGGGTCAGCCCCCAAGTCAGGACATACCATCTAACCTTCTGCTTTAGGGGCAGTCCCCAAGTCAGGACACACATCTCACCTTCTGCTTTAGCGGCAGTCCCTAAGTCGGGACACACACCTCACCTTCTGCTTTAGGAGCAGTCCCTAAGTCGGGACACACATCTAACCTTCTGCTTTAGGGGCAGTCCCCAAGTCAGGACACACATCTCACCTTCTGCTTTAGGGGCAGTCCCTAAGTCGGGACACACATCTCACCTTCTGCTTTAGCGGCAGTCCCCATGTCAGGACACACTTCTCACCTTCTGCTTTAGGTGCAGTCCCCAAGTTAGGACACACTATTTCACCTGTATTTGCAAAAATATTTAACTTGACGTCCCCTACTAGTATAACTATTAGTTAAGATGGGAATATCCCTTTAATGCGGCGTAGGATAACAGTAAACATAACAACCAAGAAATTAATAAGGGTTACGGCCCTATTACACAAAGCGATCATTGTCCGTACTTGGCCGATTACCGTCTGTTCTGGACGATAATCGCTTGGTGTAATAGAGCTTGTTGAAAGGTCACGATCAGTCAAAATGCACGATGACGGCTGACCGTGATCTTTGAGCATGCTGAAACAAAACAATCAGCACAGTGACAGTCTGTTGTGCGTCGCTCCATGTAATAGGAGGCAACCGGGATGATCTGAAGATCGGCTTATTCCCTCAGATAAGGGGCCAGTTTGTCCTCTCTCTCTGTAGGCTCTGCTATATTGGTAGTTTCTGTGATGCTCTTTTGTTGTTCCTCACTGATATAGTCCTCTGTGCCTCTGTGCTCCTATATACCTATGATGAAGACTTTTACTATCCAGGGGATTGTTTTCCAAGAAAACAGCTTCGTATGGTGTAGAAAGCTCCACCAGAGAGTTGTCTCTTAGGAAACACATGCGATCTTCTTTCTTTGTCATTACGATGCAAGAAGGGAATAAGATTGCAGCGAGGCCCCTCTGTCCAGGGTCTCAGTCGTCTCCTTAACCTCACAGCCTCACATCACCGTCACTGGGTAAGTCTCTTACATGAAGATTTCTTATTCTATCACAATACAAGAACTCATATAACGTCCATTATAATGATCACTATAATGAGTATCAAACGTCACAGGAGGATGAGACATGTCCGATGTGATTTACATGGGTCCAGTCAAGTTATCTCTCCCCCCCCCCTTCCATATCCATGAACGTTTGGCATGTTCCTTCTCTATGGGGAGGGGAGGGGCAGCTTATCTCCGACGAGAACAAAGGGGTCAGGCAGTGTAATAGGGCCTTTAGATTTCCCTCATCAGACCAGAAGAAAGATTCCACAGCGGGATACTGTGAGATGCTACACACTTGCACAGGACTATAAATTGTTGAGGATTTACTGTGCAGAATCTGTACCAAAAAAACACAACAAATTTAGTCAATAAGAACCTAGAGGAATAATGCCCCCTGCAGCTGGGGTCCTCAAGACCAAATTTTATCACAGTATTATGTTAGTAGGTCAGAGCTCTACATGTAGATTGTTCATTGAGCTCCATTTACTTAATCGCTGAAAACTCCTTTATAATGTTTGTCCAATTCTGATCTCCTGAGGGTTGCCAGTGTACTGTGGGTGCTAGAGTTACCAGGGCTACACATGATGCCTGAAGAGTATCCTGCTTAGGTTCTATTCCAATGGGACCTATGCATAATACTTTCCAGGCATTATACTGATCAGAGCTGGAGGGATACTTTAAAGGGGTTATCCAGCGCTACATGGCCTCTTTCCTCCAGAGACAGCACCACTCTTGTCTCCAGTTTGGGTGCAGGTTTTGCAATTCAGTTCCATTGAAGTGAATAGAGCTTAAAGGAGTTATCCAGCGCTAACAAAACATGGCCACTTTTCCCCCTACTGTTGTCTCCAGTTCAGGTGCAGTTTGCAATTAAGCTCCATTTACTTCAATAGAACTGAGTTTCAAAACCCCACCCAAACTGGAGGCAACAGTAGGGGGAAAGTGGCCATGTTTTTGTAGCGCTGGATAACACCTTTAATTGCAAATCACACCTGAACTGCAGACATGAGTTGTCTCTGGAATAAAGTGGCCATGTTTTTGTACAGCTGGATAAACCTTTTAAGTATTGCAGTCCTGTACAATTAAAATACATGTGTATTTTCTTTTAGACACCACCATGGGCTATGACATTGAGCGTTTCCTTGGCAGTGTGAATGACGGACTTCTCTGCTGTATATGTAATGATGTTCTTGAACACCCATTACAAGCCCCCTGTGAGCATACATTCTGTGGTGTATGTATACGGGGCTGGCTCAGCCAACAAAGTAACTGCCCGGTGGACAGACAGGCACTCACTGCCACCAATCTGAGAAAACTGCACAGGTAATAATAATTAGAATTGTTGTAGTTCGTATTAATAAAACCTAAATGCTTTCAGTACTACCACTCTCCTGGTGACATGGTACTCCTCTGTGGGGGTCTCACTAGTTGGACTTCAACAGATCAGCCATTTATGCACAAGCTTTGTACTATAGAAGTAGACGGCACTTCTGTGTCTAGGGTGGTGCTCCCAGTAAGAAAAAATTCCAACAGTAATATAAAAGTTCATTCTCGGCACTCACCATAATGCTTCAAAAAATTTTATTGTAGAAAAAAGTCCATCAAAAAATACAACAGCAACAGGACGTTTCGGCGTGAAGCCTAACGCTGAAACGTCCTGTTGCCGTTGTATCTTTTGATGGACTTTTTTCTACAATAAAAAATTTGGACGCATTATGGTGAGTGCCGGGAATGAACTTTTATATTATTGTACTATAGAAGGGCCCTCAGGGTGACAAGCTGCAGACAACAAGTGCCCATTGGTCTACCAAGAATAACTTGTTCATAGCCAAGTTTGTATAACTATAATAGACTTCTGTCTGTTACCAGGTACATGAGGAATGATCTAAGCCGGCTTCAGATCCGATGTAGGAACCAAAGAAGTGGCTGTGAGATGGTTTGTTCTCTGGAATCCATCGATAAACACGATAGAGAGTGTGAGTTCAGTCATATGTCCTGTATAAATCACGGTGAGTTGTCAATCACTAGACTTCATTCTCTTTCCGTTCTAAGTAAAGTTCTATATGAGCTTTCTTGTGTTAGGCTGCACTGTCCAGTTTCAGAGAAGACATTTGGCTGTCCACCTGGCCGTGTGTGAACATCAGAGACGGGAATGCACCAACGGCTGCGGCTATACCACTCTAAGTGCTAAAGATGTACAGCATAGCTGCATAGCCGAACTCAGGACAGGGCTTGAAATCCTAAGGTAATAAGGTTTACACACACACAGACACAAACCGCACTGCCATGGATGTAGGGTTTCATATCCGCTTCAGCTCAAGTCAGTTTGATTGTTAAAGGGGCACTCCAATTTTTTTTCCTCTCAAATCAACTGGTGTCAGAAAGTGCCAAAGATTTGTAAATTACTTCTATTAAAAAATATCAAATCTTCCAGTACTTATCAGCTGCTGTATGTCATATATAGTGGCGTCACGGGGAAGCCGGTCCTGCGGGCCATTTTTTGAGGTGTATGGTATGCATTTACTATACTTAAATCATCTTCAGATCAGAAATGCTATGCAGAATAGAAAAAACAAAGAAAGAGATGAAGTCTGGCCTGGACTCACAGAGACAACACAAGGAGAGTCTCCTACAGGCTCAAAGAGAGATTAAAGAGCTGAAGGTATTTTTGTGTCTATTTCCATTTCAACTACATAATAAGATTTCATTTAGTTTAAGCAAAATGTACAAAAACATTCAGGCCTCATGCACATGTAGTGATAACAAAACTCAGGACATTTCAATGGCCCCATTTACACGTCCGTCCGTTCTGCTAAAAAATAAAAAGCACAGGTCCTAGAATGGACCCGCAACTGTGACACAGATCTCTGTCTTTTACAACAATTGCGGGCCTTAGGTACCCTGCCATGTCAATGTCAATTCTTTGGGCGGATGGCGGATTCTGCTTGCAAATATCATTGACCCTATGCAGGCCCGCTTCTGCCATGAGGCGGGGGCGGAAAGATCTTCACCCCTGTCATTTTAGTTAAGTTCAACTTAGCTAAAATGACAGCAGCAGTCACAGCCTCACCACATATCCTTCCGCCCACATTCCCCGGCGTCCCCACGTACCGCAGGGTTTTCTGTCCTATGTCACCCAGCAGCCTTGTCTCTGATTGGTCGCGTGCCACAGCCGCAGTCACCAGGAGTGTTGCCCTGCTCTCCGGTAAGTTCGGGGGGGTGCGCGGTGGTGCAGTGTGTAGCGGTGCGAGACGGGAAGGGGGGGTATGGGGGTGCGCGGCAGCCCAGGTTTGCTTCAGGCGGCAGAAAGCCTAGGAATGGCCCTGACTCTATGGAACGGACGGAGCTTCAAGCAGAGGCCCGCCCGGCAGAGTCAGCTTAAAGGGGTTATCCAGTGCTACAAAAACATGGCCACTTTCTTTCAGAGACAACACTACTCTTGTCTCCAGTTCAGGTGCGGTTTGCAATTTAGCTCCATTCACTTCAGTGGAACTGAGCAGCAGAAAACCTGCACCCAAACTGGAGACAAGAGCGGGGCTGTCTCTGAAAGAAAGCGGCCATGTTTTTGTAGGGCTGGATAACCCCTTTAAAGTCTAGTTGCGTATTTCGCAGTGTGAATGTTCTCTTATACAGAAAAATATAAAAAATGTACAACGTTTAGTTAGCAGTAAAACAGGCCAAATTTCCACACAAAAAAAAGGAAAGGATGAAAAAAATAAAATAAATAAATTTAAAAATTCTTCACAGATTCATGGTTTGTACTGTATGGTTATATTTTTTAATCATATTTTATTATTACACGAAAACAACCTTTAAAAGCCATATAACTGAACACACTCATGTTACTGTCCCAGAGTCAGATGTCTCGGCTCCTATCTGATGTGGAGACTTTGAAGACTTCAGAAAGAAAGCGTCGGCAAGACCTGGAGCGGGCCAACCAGGAGAAGCAGGCCAACCGTGATCAGCAGGAGCTGGTGGAACGTCTGAAAGGTTTACAGCAAGAACGTGGAACAAAAAGTAAGGATGAAACACACAGCCCTGCCAGCAGTCATTCTTTACCTGTTGTCGAAACCCTCGGAAGAAAAACCAAAGAGTTCACAGTAAGCTGAGTTTTTATAGGTTGTTATTTAGTATTTTCCAGTCAATACACAGCAGCTAGTGAGTTTGCCCCTACAGCCATTATTTTCATGCTTTCCTACAAGAAAAAAAACTGAAAAATAAGGTTTATGCTTCTTGGGAGGAAAGGATGAAAAAAATTTAAATTGGATACATCTTCAAAGATTAATGATTTATACCCTATGGGTATTAGTAATCATATTTATTATACAAAAAAACAGTCATTAAAAGGCATTTAACAGAACACACTTATGTTATTCTATCAGAGTCAAATATCAGGACTCAAATCTGATGTAGCGAATTTGAAGGCTATAGAAAGACTGCTTCTGCAAGACCTGGAGCAGGTCAAACCGGAGCATCAGAAACCGAAGGAACTGAAAGGGTTACAGCAAGAACGCATTACAAAAAGGAGTGATGAAACACACAAACCTTCCAGCAGTCATCTCTTACCTCCCCTCGAAAGCCTCAAGAGAAGACCCAGACAGGTCCCACAAACAGGCAGCATCAGTGAGGAGAAAGAGCTAATCTGCAGGTCTGTGTAAGGGTCACATATACAGGCCTATATATTATTACACGGTAAATAATCCATGTTGTTGTAGCAAATTTAGCTTAGATTAATAGTACAAATTCTGTAATATATCTTATCAGCAAGTAACAAATTCTGTAATATATCTTATCAGACAAAATACTTCCTTCTCCTTTTATCAGGCATCTCCCCTCTCTCCATTCCCTGCTCTGAAAATCAGCTTGGCAATTACTTTTGTTTACTGGTTACAGCTTGTATTTTATTTATATTTTTATTCATTGTTTTTTTCATTATTTTTTTTCCTGATCATCTTCTGTATTTCAAATATCATCGGCCTGCTCCACCTCCAGACCTCCTGACGGGATACTTCAAAAGGTCAACGTCCTAAGCAAACCTTCAGGATCAAAGCCTTCACAGATGTAAAGAACACATACGTACATGTACACTGACCGGCATACTTACCACTGGATTATTTAAAGCTTATTAGCTGTTGAGTTTCCCTTTAAAAAGGGTTGTTTGGCCAGGACCCCTTTTTGGCAATGTCTGGGGTGGGTGAAAATAATTACATCAACTTACCTCCCTGGCTCTAGCGCTGCTGCCCACATTCCTCTGCTGTGTGGCAGCACTGGAGCCAGGTAGGTAAGAGGATGTAATAGTTTTTACCCACCACCTCGTGGACTCTCTCATATCAAGGTATATATGGGACTTTATAGACACTTTGCTAGTTTTTTCAACTGTGGGGTAAGCACATGTACAGAATTAACAGTATGCATTGTTGGGATTTGTTTGGTTGCTTCTATTTACTTGTGGCGGTTATATGACTCTGCGGGGACCATGGCGTTTGCCCCTCGGCCTTGCACTTTTAACCACTTTCTACATTTGCTGGGCACAGCAGACATTATTTGTTTTCTACACTTGTACATGAGCACTTTAATCATATTTGCACTTTTTGTAGCACATACTCTACCAATAGTCACCATCATGCCACCTTTGTGCCTTTAATATGCGCATGTGTTTTTGTATTTTTTTATGTGGCACTTAATGATTGTTTTGGTCTTGGATATATTAACAATTTATTAACAATGTCCTATAAGCAGCTTAACACAGAGGCAATTTGATACAATCTTTGGTGTTTAGTATTCAATAGTCACCAAAATTGGTTACATTTGACATCATACTTGTTCCATATACCCGACCACAGATTTTGCAACCTAGTGGCAGCAGCATTGATAAATTATATTTTTATATATTGAGTAGTATTTACCTGTCCACAAGTTAATATACTATTAAATATACTGTTGTTTGCATATGCACCTTGATACTATCCTCAATTCATATCATTTTGGGAGGCTGTGTGTGAGATATACAGTGGTGCCTTGGATTACGAGCATAATTCGTTCCGGGACCGTGCTTGTAATCCAAATCTCTCTTAAACCAAAGCAAATTTTCCCATAAGAAATCATTGAAATTCAGTTAATAGGGTCAACACCCCAAAATAATAATTTTATATTCTGAATAACATGTAAAACAAATGAAACAAACATTTAGAAACAGCAGAAAATGTGATATTATGCTGTACAGTATAGCAATCAGCATGTGGTGTATATAATGTATAGTAATGGCATAAACCTGAAAAACAGCAGCAGTTTGTAGATACAGTATGGGACCGCAGATCCCCATAATGCAATAGTGTAGTACAACAGGCTATAATAGAGAAGCAGGGCTGCTGTCAGAGGTCTGTGTGGTCACATGACAGCAATGGGGAAGGGGTGTGTGTTCAGCATGGACAAATCAGGAAGTGAGAATCACAGAGCTGTGCAGGAGGACAGTGAGAGAAACCTTTCTATACAGCAGTGTGAATGGCTGAGTAAGTGCAGGCACGTTATAGCAGCAGTGTGTATAGCGGAGTGTGAGTGCAGGCACATTTATAGCAGAAATGGAGAGGATGGGAAACACAAGGGCTGACAGAGTGCATGAAGGAATGAGCAGGGTATATGTGAGCACATACATGCAGCACTCTCTCTCTGGGGAGAGAGGGGTTACATTTATGAAGAGATTACCTCCACAGTCCTGTCCCCTGATGCAAGTCCCAGCCTGAAGTGGATCTATGATTTGGAAGGTGAGGGAGACTTCCTGGGTCAGAGTACAGGGCTGTAGACCCCGCTATGCAGACCATGCACCTCCCCCACTCCCTCTCCCACCCAGTACAGGGAGCTCTTAAACCAAAGCAATGCTCTTAAAACAAGTTACAATTTTTAAAAACTGTGAGCTCTTCTTGCAAAACACTCTCAATCCAAGGTACCTGTGTGTGTGTGTGTGTATGTATATATTATATATATATATATATATATATATATATATATATATATATATATATATATATATATATATATATATATACACATACACACACACACACACCACCCAAGGCATTAGACAAGAGATGCAATTACTGTCTATGTGATGTTAAATCATGTTGTATTTTACTGTGAGCTGTGCCCAATATCTATATCATACGGGATATGTACATGGTATCTAGGTGCCATTACTATAAGATCCATCTTTATATTATAATTGTGTGATTTATTATTTAGTAAACGCTTTTCTTGTATCCTCCACTAATGACGAAGGTGCCTAGCATATCGCAACAGGTGGGGTCTTCCACTGCTGTACTGGGTTGTTTCTATTCAGGCCGTATATCTATACCTGGTGTATTCATGTCCATTATCTTTTGGGCAATATTATATGCATCATCTGTCTGATATGTAATAAAGAACATTATTGGTTGCATCCCGTTCTTTACAGGAAAACTTATTAGTCTGGTTTAATGAAGCTATTTAAGGGCCCTATTCCCCTGGATGATTATCGTTCAGATTATCGTTAGAATCTAAACGATAATCGTTTGGTTGAAATGCAGTTAACGATTAACGACCGAACGAGAAATCGTTGATCGCTTTATAAGACCTGGACCTATTTTTATCGTTGCTCGTTCGCAAATCGTTTGCATTGAATAAGACATCGTTCAGTCATTCGCAATAGATACGAACGCAATAGCGAATAAATGGCGAAGAAAAACGATCGCAATTACGATCATAAGTAACAATTATCGTTCCATGGAAATGAGTGAACATTTTCAGGTCTTTCGCAATAGCGGTCGTTTGAGATCGTTAACGATTATGCGAACTATAATCGTCCGGTGGAATAGGGCCCTAATGCCCCTATTCCACGAGTCGTTTGAAGGAGCAAACGAGCACTATTAGCGCTCGTTTGCTCCTCGTTCCCCGCTCGCTGCCGCCGCTATTCAACGCGGCGTCAGCGAGCGGGTGAGTGCGGGAGGGGCGGCGGGGAGCTGCGGGGGGGCTGCCCGGGTGATCGCTGATCGTCCGGGCAGCCCATAGGATATAGCAGTGTCTGCTGCCGATGCTCCTATTCAACGGAGCGACGGCAGCAGATCGCTGCTATATCAGTCGCTTGTTTTTCAACATGTTGAAAAACAAGCGACTGCAACGATCAGCCGACATGAACGATGTCGGCTGATCGTTGCACTCTATTCCACGGGACGAATATCGTTCGTAGCAGTCGATATCGGCCGAATACGAACGATATTGCTCCTCTAAACGACCCGTGGAATAGGGCCTTAAGGGTCCATTTACACAGAAAGATTATCTGCCAAAGATTTGAAGCCAAAGCCAGGAATGGATTTAAAAAGAGGAGAAATCTCAGGCTTTCCTTTATGACCTGATCTGTGTTTATAGTCTGTTTTTGGCTTTGGCTTCAAATCTTTCTGTGTAAATGGACCCTGACCTTTATCTGGGTGTGTACAATCTGTAGCGCCTTTCTTTCTCCTTTTTATTGCAAATTTGTAGCGAGATTAGGAGATAGAGAGAGATAGTGTGAGAGAGAGCAAGCGAGCGAGATAGAGAGAGATATATATCTATATCTATCTCTCTCTCTCTTGTAGTGCCCACCCTCTTGCTAGATATATATGGGGTGTGTTGTATTGCAGCTCCACTAACCTAAAGTGAATGAATATAATCTGCAATATCATACTACATCAGACACTACAGAACACTGCACATGGAGGGATTCTGCGGTGAAGAGCTCCGCTGCAGAATTCGACCCTTTTTGCTCAGTGTAAACTGGCCCTAAGACTACCCCCTCTTCCAGTGCACACCAAATAAAAATGATTAAAAAACATCAGACAGCAGTAATATCTGAGAGGCAGAGAAGGAGGTACCGTAATACCGGTAGGATACAAGGGTGGCCAGACGGGTGAAAGGTGCATTTTTCTGGGCACAGTACCACTTTACCGTATCTCTTTTTTCCATACCGTGGATGCCTACAGCTTGCTCTGCCGTTCATATGATTGCGGCATATGGCAGTTTTTAAGCAAACCCCCCCACACTGTATGAAAAGACCACAGATTCTCCAGTTCGGTTTCAAAGTTTTTCAACACCCCCCCCATAAGTCAACACCCAGTTAAGACGACCCCTGACTTTTGAGAAGAATTTCTTGGGTTAAAAAGTAGTCTTATA
Source organism: Dendropsophus ebraccatus (assembly GCF_027789765.1). NCBI lineage: Eukaryota > Metazoa > Chordata > Amphibia > Anura > Hylidae > Dendropsophus > Dendropsophus ebraccatus. The sequence goes on along the minus strand of NC_091455.1, from coordinate 32,467,917 downwards.
CGCAGGAAAACACAGTATATGCAAAAAAAAAGGGCCAGTGGAGCCTCATTTATGGAGCCTTGAAACACAGGACTAGCCAGATATCCCTCTGGGAAGGACCCAGCCGAGGTGTGGCTCCTGTAAGGAAACAACCAAAACCACCATTTCTCGGGCGTCTTATTGGGGGACACAGACACCATGGGTATAGGCTGCTGTGACTAGGAGGCTGACACTAAGAAAAAATAAAGCAAGTCGGCCCCTCCCAGCAGGCTATACCCGCCCACTGGCACTGAGCTAATCCAGTTTAGCTTAGTGTCAGTAGGAGGCAGATGCAGGTCTGGTTGCTCCAGATCATCTCTTTTTTTTTTTTTTTTCCTGTTACTAACCCCTTTTTTTTCCCTTACAGGTTGGGCACGGTGAGTAATCTAGACTCACCCTGATCCCACTTCCCAAGTGACCAGGGAACAGACCCTAAATATAGAGGGACTGTCTACCCTAGGTCACCTACGGCCGGACCCAGCGCCCAGGACACAGACCTGCTCAGCTGTCTGTCTCCTCATTGCGGACCTTGCTCCGCCAGCCCCTGCACACTCAGCCTCCCAGAGTCGAGCGTTCAGCGTGGCACAGTGCCGGCAGAAGACCAGAAGACATCGGATGGTGAGTTTCAGTTGTCTGGTCTCGGTTCAGTTGTCTGCCCGGGCGTTCTGCGCGTCCCCTCCGCTCCCCCTGTGTGCGCTCGTGCCTGCCCCCGGCGCGCGGCCGCCTCTCTCGGCCCCCCGCTCCCGGCTGTAGCGCGCAGGGCCTGTCTCCCCCGGCTGCTCCTCCACTCTGGGCCTGGTGTCGGAGGATACCGGTGTCCCTCCGGTCCCGATCGGCAGCCTCCTAGGCTCTCCCGGCAGCGTACGCTTCTCTCCGGTCCCGGCCGCCATCCCGGTTCAGGCTCCTGCTTGAATTTCCCGCGCGCGGGCCGGCGCGGTGACGTCACTGCGCTGAGGACGCCGCGCTAGTACATTCCCGCGCGTCGGCTCCAGGATACAGGCTTCCGGTCCGCACGGCATTACTGCGTCCTGCTCTGCAGCCGTTCTGCCGGTCTTCCTGCTGAGTCCCTGCTCCTGCATCATCCTCTTCAGGACGCTTCTGATTCTCCCGGGTAAGCTCTCTAAAGGATTCTTTTCTTTATTTTACTGTCTTCTTACTGCCAGCTCACTGGGTATCTGTTCTTCCCCTGCAGGCTGTCAGCCTCCCCAGTCTCCGAGTACTCTGCTGGAATCTTTCTACCACGACACCTTTTTTACTTAAGCTGTCTGCCTAGGAGGATACACTTGTGTTTTTTTCCTTATATTGCATTATGTCTGATTCAAGGTCTGACTCCTCTCGCCGTCAGCAGCCTCCTCCTTCTTCTGTTACTTACTATTTCTGTTCATCCTGTAACACTAAATCTTCTTCTGGCCATTCTCAGCCACTCTGCACCGCTTGCTCCATGCAGTCCGGTTCTTCTCAGTCCCTTGCACAGGATCCCCCTCCTTCCCAGGAGTCGGATGAGCCAGCTCCAGCTTGGGCGCGTTCCCTCTGTCGTTCTGTCTCTCAGATGGCTGAACTTTCCCAGTCGGTCGCGGCTGCCCTCGACCGTCTATCCACTTCCGCGGCAGCTCAGGCTCGCCCTCTCCCTTCCACCAGTCACTCCGGTCGGAGTCATTCCCGTAAACGCCCTCGGGCGGCGTCTTCTCGTTCGTCTTCAGGCTCCCCTAGGTCGAGTTTGGCTCCTGCCCACATCTCCCCAGCTAGACAGTCTCATTCTCCTGGAGACCAGTCAGATTCCGAGGGAGCTTCCGCCTCTGACTCAGAGGATTCTCACATGTCTGCCACGGTGGATAACCTCGTGGCCGCCATCCGTGATACCTTCCAGTTGAAGGATTCAGCGGACCCACCTCCATCCAGGGAGGTCTGTTTCAACAAGAGCGCCCTCCGTGTCCATAGCTCCTTTCCCAGTCACAAGGAATTTGACGCTTTACTCACCAAGAGCTGGAAGTCCCCGGATAAAAAGTTTGCCAAGCCCAAACGCTTGAAAGCCTTGTATCCGTTTTCGCAGGACCTTGTGTCTCTCTGGTCCTCCCCCCCTTCTGTGGATCCTCCGGTTTCCCGTTTGACTAAGGCCACTACGCTTCCTCTTGACAACGTGGCTTCCTTCAGGGATTCCACCAATAGACGAGTGGAAGCCTTGGCTAGGTCGGCTTTCGAGGCCTCCGGATCCTCCCTTTTGCCCACCTTTGCCTCCACGTGGGTTTTCAAGGCGATCTCGGTGTGGGCTAAACAACTGAGGGACGGTCTTCTTTCTGGGGCGCCCCCTGAGGACCTGGCTGACCTTACTCAGCAGATACAAGATGCGGCCCAGTATATCTGTTTGGCTTCCTTAGACTCCGCAGCCAGCTCAGCCTTCGCATCAGCAAATATCGTGGCCATACGCCGATCCCTATGGCTCCGTGAGTGGCGGGCTGACCCGGCCTCAAAGAGGTCTCTTACCAGCCTCCCTTTTGCAGGTTCCCGTCTTTTTGGGAAACGCTTGGACGAAATTATTTCTGACGCTACCGGAGGTAAGAGTACCAGTCTTCCCCAGCAGCGCCCTAAGCGTCAGGATACCCGACGCAAGCCGGGTTCCTTTCGCTCCTTTCGGTCGCTCCCGCCAGCTCCCTTCCGCTAAAAATGCGGGCACTCAAAACAAGAGGACTGGTTTCTCCAGGAACCGTCCTTCCTGGCAAACCCGGAAGAACTCCTCCCGGCCCCCATTCAAGTCAGGCGCTCCCAAGACCGCCTCCTCCTGAAGTTTTCCCCCCGTGCGACTCCCCGCAGGTGGGCGGCCGTCTCCTGTTTTTCCAGGAGGCCTGGCTCTCCCATGTCGAGGACGCCTGGGTGCGGGACGTGGTTTCTCGGGGCTACAAGATAGAGTTTTCCTCCATTCCTCGCGACCGCTTCTTTCCTTCTCGCCTGCCTCGGTCTCCCTCCCTGGCGGCCGGGTTCTCTCAGGCCCTTCAGTTTCTCCTCGACAAGAGAGTTGTCGTTCCCGTTCCTTCTCCCCAACGGTTCCGCGGTTTCTATTCAAACCTTTTTGTAGTTCCGAAAAAGGACGGCTCGGTGGGTGCAATTTTGGACCTCAAACGACTGAACCGCCACGTCCGGCTATCTCATTTTCGGATGGAGTCTTTGCGTTCTGTCATCGCGTCCCTGGAGCCGGGAGAGTTCCTCTCCTCGGTGGACATCCAGGACGCGTATCTCCACATTCCGATTCCCCCCCCCCCACCAGCGTTTTCTTCGCTTTGCCATCGGATCGGACCACTTTCAGTTCGTGGCCCTACCTTTCGGCCTGGCCACGGCCCCTCGTGTTTTTACGAAGACCATGGCGGCCGTCATGGCTCTTTTACGGTCTCGAGGGATTTCAGTAACGCCCTACTTGGACGACATTCTGGTCAAAGCCCCGTCCAGGGACCAGAATTTGGAAAGCCTCCGTATAACGTTGGACACACTCTCTCGTTTCGGGTGGCTCCTCAACCGACCCAAGTCCTCCTTGACCCCCTCCCAGTCCATCGTGTTTCTGGGGATGAGGTTGGACTCGCTTCAGGCTCGGGTCTTTCTCCCGGAGGACAAGCTGGCGTCCCTTCGGTCTGGGGTTCGAGCCCTTTGCAGTCATCGCCCGGTGTCCATTCGATTCTGCATGAGGGTTCTGGGAAGGATGGTGGCCGCAATAGAGGCAGTGCCGTTTGCACAGTTCCACTCTCGTCCCCTTCAGCTCTTCCTTCTGGCGCAGTGGGACAGGTCACTCCCTTCACTGGATTGCCGGGTCAGCCCCCCTGCTCGTCTTCGGCGGGATCTCCAATGGTGGCTCCAGTCTCCGAGCCTCTCCATCGGTCGCACATTCCTCCCCATTCACTGGCAGATCGTAACCACCGACGCCAGCCTGCAGGGCTGGGGAGGAGTGTGGCACACTCTCACCGCGCAGGGGACTTGGTCGCCGCAGGAGTCTCAGCTTCCTATAAACATACTCGAGCTTCGGGCCATCAGGCTCTCTCTCCTGCACTGGCAGTCGCAGCTCCGAGGTCTCCCCGTCCGCGTACAGACAGACAATGCCACTGCGGTGGCGTACGTGAATCATCAGGGCGGCACCCGCAGCAGGGCCGCCATGACGGAAGTGGCGCTGATCCTCTCCTGGGCAGAGGTAAACGTGCTGGCCCTGTCAGCTGTCCACATCCCAGGGGTGGACAATTGGATGGCCGACTACCTGAGTCGCGCACGTGTGGATCCAGGGGAATGGACCCTGCACCCCGAGGTGTTCTCCCAGATATGTCTCAGATGGGGAACGCCCGACGTGGATCTGATGGCATCCCGGATCAACCGACGTCTGCCGAAGTTTGTCTGTCGGACGCGGGACCCTCAGGCTCTGGCGTCAGACGCTCTGGTGATTTCCTGGCGGCAGTTCCGCATGCCTTACATTTTCCCTCCCCTCCCGCTCCTTCCACGGGTAGTGAGGAAAATCAAGGCGGAAGGGGTTCCAATCATCCTGGTGGCCCCGGACTGGCCCCGCCGCGCCTGGTACGCGGATCTAGTGAACCTTGCCGTCGACGCCCCCTGTCGTCTGCCCGACCGTCCGGATCTTCTAAGTCAAGGCCCGATCTGCCACCCGCATTTCGCGTCGCTTCGTTTGACGGCGTGGCTGTTGAAACCTGGGTTCTAAAATCCCGGGGCTTCTCGGACGCGGTCGTCAGGACGATGATCAGGGCGCGAAAGTCGTCATCTGCCAGGATTTACTATCGCTGTTGGAAGGCCTACCTCCGTCATTGTGAGGTCTGCGCGGCGCACCCGCTTTCCTTTTCGGTGGCCCGGCTCCTCGCTTTCCTCCAGGCAGGGCTGGAGTCCGGTTTATCCCTTAGTTCCCTTAAGGGTCAGGTTTCCGCGCTTTCTGTTTTTTTCCAGAGACCCTTGGCTTCGATCTCTCATGTAAAGACCTTCCTTCAGGGTGTGGCACATCTTGCCCCCCCTTATCGTCGTCCAGTTCCCTCCTGGGACCTGAACCTGGTTTTGGATGCTTTGCAGTCTTCTCCGTTTGAACCCCTCCGGGACGTGCCCCTGACTATTCTTTCCTTCAAGGTGGTCTTCCTGGTGGCCGTCACGTCGGTTCGGCGGGTATCGGAGTTGGCCACTCTTTCTTGCCGCCCTCCCTTCCTGGTCTTTCATCAGGACAAGGTGGTGCTGCGGCCTGTGGCCTCATTCCAGCCCAAGGTCGTGTCGCCTTTTCACCTCAATGAGGATATTATCCTCCCCTCCTTCTGTCCCGCCCCCTCTCATCCGAGGGAGCGGGCGCTTCACCACTTGGACGTAGTTCGCGCCTTGCGCATCTACCTTGCGCGGACGAAGTCGTTTCGCACTTCTGACTCCCTTTTCATCATCCCTGAGGGTCCTCGCAAGGGTTCGGCAGCGTCCAAGGCGACTCTTGCCCGCTGGATTTGTTCTGCCATCTCTCGAGCTTACAGTGGTAAGGGTAAGGCGCCTCCTTTCGGAGTCTCGGCTCACTCTACTCGGTCGGTTGGGGCTTCCTGGGCTATCCGGCACGGGGCTTCGGCCCTTCAGGTGTGCAAGGCCGCCACATGGAAGTCTCTGCATACCTTCTCGAGGTTTTACCGCGTGGACACCTTTGCATCGGCTGATGCGAGCTTGGGCCGCAAGGTCTTGCAGGCAGCGGTGGCTCCTTCTCCTTGAGCTCTTCTCTGCTCTTTCCCTCCCAAGGGACTGCTTTGGGACGTCCCATGGTGTCTGTGTCCCCCAATAAGACGCCCGAGAAAGGAGGAGTTTTTACTCACCGTAAACTCTCTTTCTCGTAGTCTTCATTGGGGGACACAGCACCCACCCCTTGTTTGTCTGTGTTGTAGTTGCCGTTTGGCCTGTGTTTTCAGACCTTGAGTGTGGACTGTGTTTTTTCCTTTTCCTTCGGCTCCTCCTACTGCTTTTCACTACTGGATTAGCTCAGTGCCAGTGGGCGGGTATAGCCTGCTGGGAGGGGCAGACTTGCTTTATTTTTTTTTAGTGTCAGCCTTTTAGTCACAGCAGCCTATACCCATGGTGTCTGTGTCCCCCAATGAAGACTACGAGAAAGAGAGTTTACGGTGAGTAAAAACTCCTCCTATTAAGTGGTCCTATAAGTCAATGTAATAACAAGGGAAAAACCATGGCCAGGTAACCATCCACATACAGCGGTTTCTGGGTGTCAGTGTGGAGCAGGATTCTGGCTAGGTGGGAGCAATGCCTAGTAAAGCCATAAGAGAAACAAATCACTGATCTCAGAGAGACCAGACAAACAATAACACTGCTGGCTGTTGGTTAAAGCACTCAATGCAGTGAAATCCTCCTGGGAAACATGAATATGCAAAGAGTTTGTGGAGCCTCATTTAAGAGTATGGAAACAGAGGGCTAGCCAGATATCCCTCTGGGAAGGACCCAGCCAAGTGTACAAATTCATAAGACTGATAATGGTGGTAACATGGACGACTGGAAGGGTTGAGTATTTATCCAAACATCCAAGTGATTTTACACAACCAGCTCACTACATCCACTGCGAACATCCATTTTCCAAACACCCAAGGAGGGTAAATGCTTATATACTGAATAAGGCAGTGTATACAGAAGGAGTACATGCTCAATAACTATAGCATCGCCTGTTATTTTATTATAAAAAAAAAAAAATGAACCAAAGAAATAAGACAAACACAGAAAAAATTACTATACTGTACATAAAAATAAACAGTTTTGCACTTTGACTAGGAACATGTGTATCAAAATACATTAACTATCAGGCCCAATATTGGATGGTGCGGCCATATCACACCTCGCTGTCCATTGGTCCTTCAGTGCTGTGTCGCTTTATAACATCTCCCAAAATATTCACATATATAACATGTCCAGAAGTGTTCCTCCTATCTGGTGAAGGAACGAACATGACGTCCTCTGCTGCCATTGCCTCCAAGGAATTTTCCACGTGAAGCATTTCCACCGCCTGCAGCTGTAGTCCAGGATGGTCCAAGACCACCACCACCGCGGCCCCTGGCAGCTCGTTCACGAGGGTTTGGACGGTATCCTGAAGAAAAAAGGAAAAATAATGATCAGTGTAATGATGCAAAAAGGAGGATAAACACTAGAGATGAGCGAACCGGGTTCGGGTTTGAGTCGATCCGAACCCGAACGTTTGGCATTTGATTAGCTGGGGCTGCTGAACTTTTGATAAAGCTCTAAGGTTGTCTGGAAAACATGGATACATCCAATGACTATATCCATGATTTCCACATAGCCTTAGGGCTTTATCCAACTTCAGCAGCCACCGCTAATCAAATGCCGAAAGTTCGGATTCGGATGGACTCGAGCATGCTCCAGGTTCGCTCATCTCTAATTAACACGCAAGGCACATGTAAGGGTAAAAGTAACACTTTTCATTATATATATTAATATATATATATATATATATATATATATATATATATATATATATATATATATATATATATATATATATATAGTGGTGCTTTGGATTACGAGCATAATTCGTTCTGGGACCGTGCTTGTAATCCAAATCCGCTCTTAAACCAAAGCAGAATCTCCCATAAGAAATCATAGAAATGCAAACAATTGGTTCCACACCCCAAAAATAATGATTTATTATTCTGAACAACAGGTAAATCTAATAACAAACAACAAACATTCAGAAACAGCAGAATATGTGATATTATAAGTTACTGTACAGTGATGAGGAGGATGGGAAACACAAGGGCTGACAGAGACTGCAGGGAGCATGAAGGAATGAGCAGGACAGATGTGAGCACAGTATAACAGCACTCTCTGTCCAGAGAGAGAGGGCTTACCGCTATGAAGAGATTACACCTCACAGTCCTGTCCCCTGATGTAAGCCCCAGCCTGGAGTGGATCTGCTATGATTTGGAAGGTGAGGAAGACTTCCTGGGTCGGAGTACAGTGCTGTAGACCCCGCTATGCAGACCATGCCCCTCCCCCATTTGCGCTCCCACCCAGTCCAGGGAGCTCTTAAACCAAATCAATGCTCTTAAACCAAGTCACAATTTTTAAAAACTCTGAGCTCTTAAACCAAAACGCTCTTAGGTTACAAACCCACTTGCCGGATCTGCAGCGAGTCTCCTTGCTGCGTTTTTGCAGCGAGACTCGCTGCAGATCCTGGCCCTATACTTTCAATAGCAGAGAAACTCGCAGCAGGGATGTACATCCCTGCTGCGATTTTGTCTGCAGCCCGCCCCATTAACCCCCCGGCCGCCGGACATTATACATTACCGGGTCCTCGTTCCTGCTTGCTTCGGGGCTCCCGGTGTCTTCACGGCCCGCCCGGCCAATCAGTGCGCTGCGGCAGGGCAGCGCACTGATTTGCCGGGCGGAACGTGCCGGGAGCCGCTGAAGCAAGCTGGAGCCGGGATCAGGTAATGTATATCGCCCCCGGCCGCACGATCGCCCGCAGCCCCCGGCCTCACGATCGCCCGCAGCCCTGCAGCCCCCGACCTCACGATCGCCCCCAGCTGGGGGCGATCGTGCGGCCGGGGGCTGGGGGCGATCGTGCGGCCGGGGGCTGTATATACATTACCAGGTCCCCGCTCCTGCTTCCTCGGCGGCTCCCGGCACGTTCCGCCCGGCCAATCAGTGCGCTGCCCCGCCGCAGTGCACTGATTGGCCGGGCGGGCCGTGAAGACACCGGGAGCCCCCTGAAGCAAGCAGGAACGGGGACCCGGTAATGTATAATGTCCGGCGGCCGGGGGGTTAATGGGGCGGGCTGCAGACAAAATCGCAGCAGGGATGTACATCCCTGCTGCGAGTTTCTCTGCTATTGAAAGTATAGGGCCAGGATCTGCAGCGAGTCTCGCTGCAAAAACGCAGCAAGGAGACTCGCTGCAGATTCGGCAAATGGGTTTGTAACCTTAAAGCAAGTTACTCTTAAACCAAGGTAACACTGTATGTATGTATGTTATATATATATATATATATATATATATATATATATATATATATTTATATTTTTTTTAACATACTGTACTTCGTATCACCTTGTGCAAAATTGCTCGAACTATTAAATTACTACATTTCTGATGTCACAAGGTAAATGGCGTAACCGCAAATATCCACCAAAGAGCAAAAATGTTTCCAGAAAAAAATTGAATAAAAACTCATCAAAAAGTTGAATATATGCAGGTAAGCTACCAATAAAAACTACAGGTCATGGCGCAAAAACTTACACCTCTAAAAGCTCCATAGATCAAAAAATAAAAGCGTTATAAGAATACTAATAGAGAAAAATGGTTTTACATTTTTTGAAATAGTAAAATAAAACAGCAAAATAGTAAAATAAATCTGAAGTTTTATAAATCGTTGTAATCCTACTGACTTGATGATTATAATGTCTATTTTACCACAGGGCAAACTGTGTAAAGACAAAATGGAATTTATAATAATTATATCTATATCTATTTTTTACATTTATATTTTATATATACAAAGTACAATTTGTGCCACAAAAAAGTAAGACCGCATATGAGTCTGTAGGTGAGACAATACAAGTGCTATGGCCTTTTAAACACTAGGAGGAATAAACAAAAAGGCGCAAAAGCAAAAATCTGTTCTGTCCTTAAGTACTAGTTGTTACTGTTAACATCTCAGGTTAATTTACTTACAACAGTCAAGGGCAGAAATCACATTGAAACACTTAAATGGAATAGGAAAAAGGAGTATGTGACATCTGCAGACAAAAAGAGTGGTTACTAACCTGCAGAACTTTGCCTAAGAGATGGCAAGGGTCCCCTATCAAAGTTGCTTTGAGCTCCTCTGCTTTCCACATAGGTTCCTCGTGGGACGGCCTGAGCAGTCCAGTTTAGGAGACGAACACCCTCACGACGACTGTAGTTAACTAAACAAAAAGAAAACAAGACAGCAACAGAGAAGTTAGGCTAGGGCAAAGGAATGCAGATGGCCTTTCCAATATTACAGCATTTTATATATATATATATATATATATATATATATATATATATATATATATATATATATATATATATATATATATATATATTATATTATATGGGGCTACATTGCAATGTTCTAAAGCTGCTTTCTGATAGGTTGCCTTTGCTTTTACATCTTTTTTTTAGGTGGCTTAAAGGGCTTATCCAGCCTTATAAAATTGAAAGCCTCTTTCCTCACCTGATTAGAGGAAATGCCAGAAGTCAGACCCCACCAATTGAATACTGACGGCCTATTCTAAGGATAGGCCAATGATTTTGTAAGGTTGGATAACCCCTTTAAGATCTCAAACCTGTGCGATTGTAAAACATTTCAATAAAGTTGCACAACACATGTCCCTTTGGTCCAATGCACAGCAAGATGTCACAGTGGGTCAACAACTCTTTGTAAATTCAAATCCATGTTGAAACAATCAAATTAGGTTAATAGGATGATTCAATAGTTGGAGCTGACCTTTAGGAGCAGGAGGAGTGAAGAATCTGCTCTGGCTATGAAATGCCCCTCTGCCACCACGGTTTCCTGGAAATCCACCACGGGTGGAAACCTTCTGGGTAACTTTTGGAGGTCTCTTAGGTTGAGGTATTCCAACTTGGGGGACGACTTCTTTACGCTCAGCAGCCACAAAGTCATCCACGTGCATGGAAGGAGGGCGGCTTGTGTTCTGTTTCCTCTGCCTAAAGAGATCGTGGGGTCGCATTCCCTGTCCAAAGCCGCCTCTGCCCCTCCCACGTGGTGGAGGCACAAAGTGGGCTCTTTTGGCTGGTTCAATGTACTCAGACTTTCCACTATGAAAAAAGGAAAACGGGACAACAATTCAGACAACCAATAAAAAGAACAGGCCGCACCAGCCAGAGGCCATCTCCTACGCCTACAGAAAAGTCTGTTTTATTGCGTTATTACTATATTTTCCACATCATGTTCCTTTGTTGATGTCACCACTCCCCGCATTAATGAATGCAATTAACACTGCAGTCCATTGTGTATATAATAAATAATAATAATATATATATATATATATATATATATATATATATATATATATATATATATATATATATATATATAGACACACACACACACACACACAAACACGTACGTGTCAGGTACCCACCTAGTAATGAACGTCTCATGTTTGTGTTTTCCCAGTTTGAAACCTTTAGAGGCTTTTGTCCGACCCGGAGATGACGGCTCCAACAAGAAGGATTTTTCCAGTTCTGATTTTATGTCAAAGTCATTGCAACATTTGGCAGAAAGGTCAATTAAGTCAACTTTCATCTGCAATAAAATAGACCTTCTATTATGGCTTGTGTGTGTGCACAGGACATTGCAAATAAGAGAATTATAAATCAGCTGAAACGGTATAGTAAAAAGGGAAATGAACATACCAGGTCTAGGTCGACATCTGCTTCTTCAGGCTGGAAGGGGGAAAACGAGAAAGTCTTCAGCTGCTCGTCCATTACATCTGCTATAACATAGACAGTCCTGCAGGGCGAGAAACAGAAGATGCAATGATCATCATGTGCCAGAATCACAGACTATAAGACAAAGAGCACACAACAACCTAATATCTCCCACTACTCCTAATATATATGTATGAGCTGTAAACTTTTTTGCTATGAAAACATCTTGGCCTGGCTATCTATAACCCCTGGGCTGTTACCTGTTATTGAAAAGGTTCTGCAGGGAGTCTCCGGCTGGTAAAGCAGGCTCTAAATCTTGCTCACTTAATGGTACCGGCTCCTTAGTAGTTTCAAGAATCTGCCGGAATCCAGACACATTGTCCAGTAAAGACTCCAGACTGTCATCTTCTTTGGACTGCTCCTGGAAACACACAAATCAGCACAATCAGCACTGATCTCATTAAAAAAAATTTGGAAGAGGGGCAAAAAATTCCTTAAGGGTGCGTTCACACCTACAGGATCTGCAGCAGATTTGATGCTGTGTTCAGTTATTTAAATGAAATCTGCTGCAGAAAATCAGCTGCAGATCCTGTAGGTGTGAACGCACCATAAACCTACCAGAACAACTTTCTCTAGATCCAGTAGCAGGTTCTGTGCAGGGTCTTCCTTGTTGAGCAGCAGATGCTTCATCTCCCCTGGGCTGAGACCAAGAGTTTTTGACTGCTGAGCACCGTCCACTTCCATCATTCCTCCATCATCTCCACATGTCTGCCAATGACAATCAAAGGGTTAAACCAGAGCATAAAAAAAGTGACGCAAACTCATCCATTAGTTGTCCACCTGTGTGAAAAGCTTCGGAAACCAAAATTATGAGTTTGGACACATTGGGGGAGATTTATCAAACATGGCGTACAGTAAAACTGGCTCAGTTGCCCCTAGCAACCAATCAGATTCCACCTTTCATTTTCCAAAGAGTCTGTGAGGAATGAGAGGTGGAATCTGATTGGTTACTAGGGGCGACTGAGCCAGTTTCACTTTACACCATGTTTGATAAATCTCCCCCATTGTGTTAGGCTTACATGTAGTATTCGGTCAATATTTTTAGCCATAACCAGGAGAGGGACAGACAAAATCTTCAAGAAAAGATTTGCACCTTCTGTGATTTGGACCCAGTCCTGGTTTCCGGCTACAAACACAATGGTGAACCCTGGCTATTAGTAATCTCCAACTTGAATACAACCAAGTAACAGGGACCACAAGAGGAGAACACTCAGCAGCATCCAGTTTTCCTGGATGCTGCTGAGCCTTTTCCTCTTGATGTTCATTTACTGGTATCCATTACCAGTGGGATCAGGGAAATAGGATTAAAGTGACACTGTCACCCCCTTTTGTGCATTCTGACATCTCTACACAGGTGTAAAGGGTAAATTTCGCATTTTTCATACCTTATTTTATATCATACGTCATGGTGCTTGTTCAAGTAAAAAGTGTCCTTTTATCAACTGCAGATTGTGGCAATAGCGCCACTTAGCCCCGCCCACACTGGTCCAGTTGGCCCCGCCCCTTGACGTCCATTGGTTGGCTGCCGTAAAGGGGGTGGGGTCTAGACCTTTTGGCCAGCCTGTTCCAATGGTCGACGATGGGGCGCGGCCAACTGTGGCGTTGTGGGCGGGGCTAAGTGGAGCTAATGCCGCAAGGCCACGTCCACTTAATACAATCTGCAGTTGATAAAAGGACACTTTACTTGAAGAACAAGCATCATGACGTATGATATAAAATAAGGTATGAAAACCGCTAAATTTACGCTTTACACCTGTGTAGAGATGTCAGAATGCAAAAAGGAGGTGACAGTGTCACTTTAAGTAAGGGTTCATTTACACAGAAAGATCATCTGCCAAAGATTTGAAGACAAAGCCAGAAATGGATTTGAAAAGAGGAGAAATCTCAGGCTTTCCTTTTTGACCCGATCTCTGTTTACAGCCTGTTTCTGGCTTTGGCTTTAAAGTGACACTGTCACCCTCTTTTGGCATTTTGACTGCTCTGCACAGGTGTAAAGGGTAAATGTTACAGCTTTCATTACTTATTTTTTATAACACCTCATGGTGCTTGTTCTGGTAAAAAGTTGTTTTTATGACCTGTGGATTGGTATATGTGGGCGGGGCCTTGCGACCTTTGTGCCACATCCGTGACTTCACCGCTGCATAGGCCCCGCCCCTCACTGGCCATTGGTGTGGGACAATCTAGGTGGTGGGGCCTAGAGCTTTAGGCTGGCCCTTCCAATGGCTGCTGAGGGGGTGGGGCCTATGCAGTACAGTAAGTGGTGCTAGGGATGAGGCCCCGCCCACATATACCAATCCACAGGTGATAAAAACCACTTTTTACCAGGACACGCACCATGAGGTGTGATATAAAATAAGTAATGAAAGCTGTAACATTTACCCTTTACACCTGTGGAGAGCAGTCAAAATGCAAATAGGGGGTGAAAGTGTCACTTTAAATCTTTGGCAGATAATCTGTGTAAATGGACCCTTACACCTAAGAATTGTAAAATGCTGGAACCAACCAAAATGAATGAGACCAGCTACAGTGCCCTGAACAAAGGAATGGGGTGCCATTATGAAGAGGAAAATAACTGGCAACATATCCTAATAATATGTTACAACTTTAAACAATGGGAAGAACACTTTAGAATGGGGAATATAAGAATATCAGGTGTACTATACTTATCAAGCTCCACTTCTCCTTCCCCTTTTACTCAGTTTTGGAATAGACAGCTACTCCATGAATTTATACCTCCCTATGTTCTATACTATTCAATGCAACAAGACATTTACTTAAAAAAAAACAAAACTTCAATATAGTTCACCATCACTGAAAGGGCATAAATAGCTGCAAAAGGTTTACTTGCCAATGGATCAGAATTTAGTATCTGCCGCATGAAATCCAAGAAAGATGAGGCTAGCTCTCCGGTGTCCTTTCCAAACCCAGAAATTATTCGCTTGAGGAGTAGGAAGAGAGCATTGTTGTTTTTCCTGAGGGAGCTGAAGCAAAAATGTGCATTAAAAGACTTGCAAAATATCATCAATTCTATTAACTAAATTCCACAGAAATTCTATTAAAAGTTTTTTTTAACTGGAAACATTGCAGTTCTTAAACTAACCACTAGGTGTCAGCACTCGCACCAATATTAGCAGCAGCCTTTCTGGTTGGTGGGGCACAAACAACTCCAACACGTTATTCTCCAGCTGCTGTGAAACTACAACTATCAGCAAGCAAGAGCCTCATGCTTGAAATAGTAGTTTATCAGTATAATGGCTTGCTGTTATTTAATGGAAACATTTACAGTGGTACCTCGGTTTTTAAACTTAATTGGTTCCGGAAGTCAGTTTGAGAACCGAGCAGAGTGTTCCAATAGGAAATAATGTAAATGTGTTTAATTGGTTCCAGCAGCCACCAATAATTACCTACAGTATCCATATATTACATTGATAAGTGCCCAGTGTAATCTCCACAGTACAGCACTATATACTGTACAGGACATTATATACAACAAACATTTAACAGAACCAGCAATTATAGTACAGTAGTCACTAACTCCTCTCTCGTCCTTTACTGTATAGTGTCCCCCCCATCCCAGCACTGTAATGTATGGGAGATGGTGGTGCACTGCCTGTACTACTACTGTACTGTATATGCACTCCAGCAGCCTTATACAGTACTGTATGGGAGATGGCGGTGCGCTAGATGTACTACTGTACTATATATGCACTCCAGCAGTATTATACAGTACAAGACGTACTGTACTGTAGGTGAAGCCTCACCAGAGCTAAACTCACCAAGTACATCCCACCATTCACGCTCGTAAAAACGTTCTTCAAGACTGGGGGCCCCAAAAGTGTTTGAGAACCAAAGCAAACTTTCCTTGAAAATACTGTCTGAGTTCGAAGCAGTTTGAGAACTGAGGGACCACTGTATTGTTAGCCAAGAGGCTAAAAACCCAAGAGTACTCATACACAAACACAGTAGTAGTACTACTGTGTGTGGCACGTCAGATCAGGAGACCAGCCAGGTAAACAAAACAGGTCTCAAAACAGATTTTAAAAAATTTGACGGTCTTTAAATACAAAAACAATACAAGAACAAAAAACCAAACCCTTTAAATAGGTTATCCAGAGCTACAAAAACATGGCCACTTTCTTTCAGAGACAGCACTACTCTTGTCCCTAGTTTGGATGCAGGTTTTGTAACTCTGTTCCATTGAAGTGAATTGAGCTCAATTACAAACCACACCTGAACTGGAGAGCGGTGCTGTCTCTTAATAAAGAACCTGTTTCTACATGTGGCATAACTAAACCACCATCATGTCATCATGGGCTGCTGCCTGTCTTAATGCCACTTGCTCCCTCATTCTGGTTACAGCCACAAGAGCTGTCCGTTTTACCCAGTACACACAGCTTCCATAAATCAATATTATGTAAACAGCATAGCATCAAAAGTTATGCAGACAGTCTACAATGCTGCGCTGTGTTACTGCATCTCAGCTCCTGTTCACTTCAATGGGTGCCAAGTGGCAGTAACCTGGCAAGGTCAGTATAAAGTTTATAGAAGGGTTTCTGGCTCTTTACACCGTTTACATCTAATTGGCTGGGAGCTGGGACGCTGCAGAACTAAGAATTAGAGCATGGATAGAAGGCAGAAAGGTGATCACAGGATCGGGCAATGCAGAGTATAAAGTGTTACCATGAAGAGACATGCGTTGGCATAGGAGCCGTAAACACAAAAAACAGATACTTTTAAATAAAGTTATTTGTAATGTGGCCTCATTTCTGATTCCTTGAAGGTGGTCCCACATTTTAAGAGCGGTCATGGGTTATAGCTGTATTGACATTTTTTACTTTGTTTAAAGGGGTACTCCGGGCCGGGGGGTATTTTTTAGGATCGCCGGGGAGGGGGTGGAAATTGAAGTCGGAGGTCACTTACCTCCCCCGTTCCAGCGCCGGTATCGCGTCGCCCGGTACTCCCGTCCCGCGGCCTCTTCCTGGTCAGAGCTGCCGCATGAGACGTGACGGAACGGCGATCCTCAAAAATACCCCCCGGCACGGCGTACCCCTTTAAGTCATCTATCGCTTCAATCCATAAAAAAAAGATTCCCATGAATAAAAACCATTTATGGTTCCATTGTTACCTCTTCAAGTGAAAGAACCCAAAATCGTGCTCCGAAAGGAACATCATAGTCCTGATACAGGTAAGGAGGGTGGTGTAGCTGCTGTCACTATTAGCTAAGGTTTCCATCAAGCAGTCACAGATGGAAGGAAGATGATCTTTGCTGGGTAAGGAGTTAGTTAGCTGATCTGCTTCTGATGCTGAAGCTTCTCCTGAGGTGGGTATGATCAGAGCAATGTCCTAAAAGTTCATTTAAAAAAAAAAAAAAAAAAAATCACTACAGCGGCTGAAGCAATTACAGAAAAGCCTGCGCTCACGAGAAGTAATTGAAAGAATACCTGGTCACAGAGGTACTGAACAATGGAGGCAGCATACTCCGCACATTGCTGGTGGATGACGTTGTCACCTGCCGATTTTATTAACGTCAGTAGCTCTTGGAAGACTTCAGTATATCGCTCATCGCCTTTTCCTCCATTTATAAGGTGTAAAATTGCTACTTTACAGGCTCTGTGGGCAGCCAGAGAGTCGAGAAGAGCGAGCAGTCGAGCTGTCTGACCCGTGCACTGCTTCTCCTTGTCTTCTGGGTTACTGAAACAGCGTACAGCACATTAATCTCCAAAATCCAACAACTATATCACAGATCTAGAAAGGGTTATCAACAAGTCTTAAGTTATTATACAGTTGAAGCTTAGAAAATAACTTTCAAGCAGGAGTAATAGTCGGCAAACAAGGCCCCTTGCACCCTTGTGTTTAGTCTGTGAAACATCAGCTGTATGGTGGCAGCATCTTATAGACTGAAAACATCCCTGTGACTGGAAATCGCATCATAACCCATTATGTAGAGAGCACAGGATAGGGAAAAAATTAGCAGATAGGTCAGGGTTCAACTGCAGGGACCCCCACTGCTTAAAGTGTCACTGTCGTTAAAATTTTTATTGCAGAAATCAAAAATACAGGCGATTTAAAAAAAAACTTTGTAATTGGGTTTATTAGCCAAAAAATGAATTTTTATTATGAAAAAGCAATTTGAAGCTCTCCCTCTGTCTTTATGGTTTTCCTATGGAGAAGAAAGTAGAGGCAGCAAAACAGAACAAAGAGTTAATTTACATTCACATCATGGGCTCTCTCCTCTGACAGTCACCACTGACCTATCTGACCACTGAATAGCACTGTGAATAGCTCCCCTGCTGTGTTATCCTTTGTTCTCGCTCTCTGCTGCCGGCTAATCTCTCTCCTCCCCCCTCCCCCCTTCATAGACCAGACAGATCCGACTGATGAAAAAAACTGTCGAGATTTCCTGATTCTGAGCAGTGGATGACAGAAAGGAGAGGAGGGGGGACCTGGGAAAGGGCTTTTTACATGCAGATAATGGCATATTTGCCTAATAAACCCAATTACAAAGTGTCTTAAAATCGCCTGGACTATTGATTTCTGCAAAAAAAAAAAAAGAAAAGAAAAAAAGAAATGACACTAAGAGAAGTGACACTTTAAGAGAATGAGAACAGAGGTCACTTGTGTCCCAAAAGAATGGAGGAGCAGTGTGCATGCTCGACCTCCAGTTAATTTACACACTGTTGGATCTTCAAACATAGCCAAGTTTAGTGGTCACCAATGGTTCGGAGGTTCAGAGCATAAATGCAGCCATAACTGAGCATGGGTGCTGCTGCTCCATTTACTCAGGGCACAAGAGCCTGCCCATCTCCATCCTTGGGGGTCCCAGAGGTCAGACCACCACTGATGAACTAGTCAGTACAAGCACTACTTTGATCATTAAATAAGCTGTGAACATTCATTTCATGCTTTATGTTTATTGGACCTATGCGAGTTAACCACTGAAATACTCACTGGACAAATATTTTGTACATGTCTGCAATATGTAGCATTGCTAAAATACATGTGCTCTACTAGGACCAACAAGGAAAAATCTGTGACATACCTCTGCAGGTCTTCTACAATAAGATCTAGGACTGTGCGCATAATTAAGAGAGTGGTGGGAGAGGCCAGGTCACACAACTGAACACAGATGCGTCTGACCATATGCTGGAGGGGCTGACACGAAGACCCAGCGAAGGACCTGATGATATCCTGCAGCAGCTTGGACTGTACATGCAGGTGCATGCTCCACAGCTTCCTGGTGTTCAGCGCCACCGCAATGTCCTGTGGTTCAATAGCCTAAAAGAAAACACAAAACCTTTAAGCTCTAGAACGAATAGCCGCTACTTGCTGTCCAATCCTGTGACCATCTGCCATTAAAAAAAAAGCACACAAAGTGCCAGCTACTTACCTGAGTGGTCTGCATTGGCAATGGTAAGGGAAGAAGCTCTGACAGAATAATAAGTCCAGAGAAGAAGCCCTCGGGTGCTTTTAGGACAGAGCTAAGCACCTCTTTAAGCATGAGTGACCAGGTGTTGTTGGCCAGAGTCTCCTCAGAGATAGTCAGCTGTTCATTGACTCCTTGTGTAAAGGTCAGGAGGATATCTATGATATCACTCTGAATTTTCTGCTCCTCTCCGTCAAGCCTTCCAGAAAGAGGTATGGAACACAACAGCATATGCAACGTGACCAGAGTGGACGGCACCCGCATGTCTTTAAATTCAAAGCTGCCACCTCTCAAGAGCTCTGTGAGCATTGTCTTGAGCAATGACAGAGTGCAGCGAGCCAAAGAGATGGTTACTGCTTTATACAGTGTGGTCCCAAGGTTGACGTGCAGCCTCCATGGCTGGATGAGAATGCTGTTCATTTTCTGAAGGATCCGTATAAAGGTGTCAAGTCCCTCAGCAGAGAAGAGCTGAATGACGGCAAGATTCCACTTCAGGTCCTTCTGCTGTCCTGCAATAGGAAAATACAGAGGAATATAAATATTGTATATGGCTCAAGGGTCAATGACATTCCATAGTGATATCATATGCCTCAATAGTGTCACAGAATAAACCTGTACTTAGGATAGAGAAGAAAGAGCTCTTCCCTGTTAGTACAGACTTCTCTTCAGGAAACCTGTCCTGACAGCAGTTCTCATGTTTCAGAATTCCATAATCTGTAACCCAACATCCCACTTTCTCCCTTACAATAATTCTCTATGATGTTAATGCATTGCAAAATTGTTTGGACAGAAGGACAGGCCTATACCTACCTTCAACAGGAGCAGGTGGACAAGCCACGTGGCAAAGAACCCTCAGAGCAGTCAGCAGTCCCATACCTTCCGGAGCCATAAGATTGTCCAGGTTCTAGAAATAACCGCACATTAGGTAGGTCAGTGAAAGCCGAGAAAGAAACTGGTTATTTAGTTCAAGCAACTGAAAAAGCTATTTTTCCATGGTAAATATCAGAGTTGCTGTAGACTGTCAGCTCAGAACCTTTTACTTTCTGGTCTCATACAATCACTTCACATGCAATCATGCATTTACTTTCATTTTCTTACGTAGGAATAAACCAATATATCTTTATTTTGTTCTGTAGCTTTGATGCCTTTAGGCTACATAAGTCATATTATATGAAAAACCAGCACTTGTTTGTATAACAATTTGGTAATGTATAGATGGCGGTGACAAGCTGCAGCCAATTGGAGGAAGAAATTCTTATCGGCCGTTTACACAAAGCGATAATTCGCTCAACTGATCGTTTAACGATTTTGAAAAAATTATTTGGTTTTTATAATGATCAGCGTTTAGGCGAATAAATTGTTAGAAAAATCGTTAGTGCGATCGTTTTCACCCTTAACTTTCATTGTATCTGATGGCCTGTAAAAAATTCAAACCATAGTTAACAAATATATGTTCCTAAAAATTGCTCCATTCCCAGGCTTATAGTGCTTTTATCCTTTGGTCTATGGGGCTGCGTGAGGTGTCATTTTTTGCGCCATGATGTGTTCTTTCTATTGGTACCTTGATTGCGCATATGCGACTTTTTGATCGCTTTTTATTACAATTTTTCTGGATTTGATGCCACCAAAAATGCGCAATTTAGCACTTTGGGATTTTTTGCGCTCACGCCATTTACTGTGCGAGATCAGGAATGTGATTAATCGTTTGGGCGATTACAGACGTGGCGATGGCAAACAGGTTTGTTTGTTTATTTTTATTAATAACATGGGAAAAGGGGGGTGATTCAAACTTAGGGGAGGGGGCTTTTTATTAATAATAACACTTATTTGTACTTTTACACTTCTACTAGAAGCCCCCCTGGGGTTAGGGTTATTCCCCCTTGGGGTTAGGGTTATTCCCCCTTGGGGTTAGGGTTATTCCCCCTTGGGGACTTTAGTATAAGTGCACTGATCTCTCATACAGATCTATGCTGCATAGATATGCAGATAGATTGAGCACATCGATTGCTTCCGGCTGCTGCCCCGGACGGGGTAAGATGTGTGGATCGCTCCTCCAGGACAAGAGGAGTCCCGGAGGAGCGATCCTCCCCACTAGACACCAGGGAATGGCTGCATAAAGTAATCAGATACAGCTGTCAACTTCGACAGCTGCAAAAGATTACCGTATTAGCGGGCACAGCGATCGGACGCCCCGCTCTGAACACATGGAGGCGGCCCTGGACGTACGGGTACGCCCAGGGTCGCCTAACGGTTAAGATCGCTTAAGCCCATCTCACACACAGGGTGAATCTTTGAAAGACTGTTTACATGAAGCGATCTGCAAATTTTTTGCGAATTACCAACGGCGATTTGAGAACATGTTGAAAGATTGCTGTGAATGATTTCTTGCTTGACGTTTGATCGTTCGCTGTGTTTACACGAGCCGATTATCGCTCAAATGCAATCATTATATTGCGAAAATTTGAACGATAATCGTTTCATGTAAACGCACCATAAGTTAGTTTACTAATGGACTACATCCAGTACTTCACTGGGCTTGAATAAAAACCTCCGCACATTAAAGATCCAAGCACCTGTCACCTGGAGAGGCGTATTACTTACCTGTTTGATATAATCGATTAGGCCAGGAATACAGTTAATCTCAAACCGAATACTTTTCACTGGCTCCAGCCACTTTGCAAGCTCTGAAATAGAAAAATCTGCTATCAGGGAGCCTGAATTACAATAAATATACTAAGAAAATCTAAGGAAAATAGCCAACTGCAAAACTCCCTACAAACAAAAAGGACTCATGAGGAAAGATTTTACAAAGTCCCCTGAATGTCACATGCATGAAAGCCAGCAGCCCTCATAGATGACATGAACCTCAGGCTATAAGCTCTTACCCTGTAGCTTGGCGTTGTTCTCATCCCCTTTGCAGAGCTTCATTAAAGGCGCGGAGTGAGTTTCAAGCATCTGAACATCATTGGATGTTTGCACCACCAGCAACACAAGCAGACACGCGTAGTTATAAGCCACAGACTTCTTGGACTTTGTGTCACTGAAGGTCAGAAACAATATTTGTCCATCTCAAAAAACATTACATATGCAGGTAAGGCAAAAATAGAAACTCATTTAAAAGGGAACTTGTCAGAGATTCCTCCCCCCCCCCCCCCCCCCCCCAAAAAAAGAGGGCCCCGCATACATACCCGGCTCCTGCGTGTCCAGCCGTGGAGGTCTGGCCGTCGGCTCAGCTGCTCGCTCTATATGCAAATGAGTGAAGACGAGTCCACATGGCCATAGGAAAATGACAGGAGCAGTGATTTCCTATGGCCATTGGACTCATCTCCACTCATTTGCAAATTGCGTGCACAGATGAGCCGATTTCCAGGTCTCCACGACAGGACCAGCACTGGGAGCGAGACAAGCAGGAGCAGGAACTCTCACACCTCTGTGACAAATTCTTTTTTTATTATGAAGACAGCACCCATTTACTTCCCAGGACAGCTATAAAACCCGAATGAGGCAGACTCCACACCATAGAAAATTAGAACCCGACTAAACACCATCAAAGAATCTAGGTACAAGTGTAGAAGAAATCTACCGCAGATTGTGTCAAATTCTACTGGAATTTGCAGATTTAAAGGTTTTCTCTAATTTTAAAATTCTCTGGGGTCCTAAATAAACTTATAGAGGAAACCTGACATTATCTGTCTCTCTGCAGCGCCCCCACAGGAGAAACAAAGCATTACATTATACTCCCCTCAACCCAATGTGCGGTCACTCTGCAGGACCTGTCCTGTATTATTAGCACATGAGGAGGATCCTAAACAAACCACTACCTTTAACCCCTTAAGGACAGCGGGCGTACAATTACGTCCCCGCTGCCTGGGCCTCGAGGCAGGAGGGCGTAAATGTACGCCCTGCCGCTGTCCTGGGCTATGTAGCAAGCTCACGACTGCAATCTCGTAGCCGCCCACCATTAACCCCTTAAACGTCGTGATCGTATCTCCAGACACTTACCGATCGGGACCCCAGCAGCGTGTCTGTGGGGGTCCCGATCGTATGGCCTGACTGCCAGAGGTCTGCTCCTTACCTCCGTGCAGTCTGATCTTCTGGTAGAGAGTCTGCCACAGGCCACAGGCAGGCTCTATCAGAAGATCACAGATAACACTGATCCCTGATATGCTATTGCATAGCAGTGATCAGTGTTACTGATCCAATGTATGAAAAAGATAGTTCCCTAAGGGAACTATAAAAGTGTAAAAAAAATAAAAATAAATGTTTTACAAAATGCCCCATAGCCCCTCCCCCAATAAAAGTGAAAATCACCCCCCCTTTCCATTTTATACATAAAACACATAAAAATAAGTTAATTAGCATATAATATACTGTAACGTGCGTAATCGTCCAATCTATTAACCCCTTGCCTCTAAAGCCTGTTTTGGCCTTAATGACCAGGCTCCAGAGATTGTTTTTTCGTCACATATGACACTATATATTAGTAGCAAATTTGGTCACTACTTTGTGTATTTTTTGTGAAAAACATCAAAATATCATGAAAAATTTGAAAATTTTGCATTTTATGAACTTCTGAAATTCTCTGCTTCTAAATAAGGAAGTCATAGCACATAAATTAGTTACTAAATCACATTACCAATATGTCCTCTTTATTCTGGCATAATTTGGGAAACATTTTACTTTTTTAGGGTGTTACGGGGCTTAGAAATTTATCAGCAAATTATCACATTTTGTGAAAATTTCCAAAACTAATTTTTTTTAGGGACTGGTTCTTTTTTAAATGGATTTAGAAGGCTTGTATACTGGAAACCCCCATAAGTGACCCCATTTTGGAAACTAGACACCTTAAAGAATTAATCTAGGGGTATAATGAGCATTTTAACCCTACAGGGGCTGGAGGAAAGTATTCACAATTAGGCCGTAAAAAAAATCTAAAATTTAAATTTTCAAATATATACGTTTAGATTAAAGTTTCTCATTTTCAAAAGGAACATGAGAAAAAAAGCATGCCAAAATTTGTAACGCAGGTTCTCCTGAATACAACGGTACCCCAGATGTGGGCGTAAACCACTGTATGGGCACACAGCCGGGCTCAGAAGGAAAGGACCGCCAATTAGCTTTTTTTTAATGCAGATTTTGCTGAAGAAGTTTCTGAGCGCCAGGTGCATTTGCAGAGCACGAAACACGAATTCTTCCAATAATATGTTCGTTTAGTTTGAAATTTCTCAATTTCACAAGGAACAGGAGAAAAAAAGTACCCCAAAATTTGTAACGCAGGTTCTCTTGAGTGCAACGGTACCCCATATGGGGGCATAAACCACTGTATGGGCACACAGCCGGTCTCAGAAGGGAAGGACCGCCAATTAGCATTTTCAGTTCAGATTTTGCTGAAGAAGTTTCTGAGCGCCAGGTGCGTTTGCAGAGCCCCTGTAGTGTCCGCAGAAGAGAACCCCCCCAAAAGTCACCCCATTTTGGAAAGTACACCCCTCAAAGAATTGATCTTGGGGTGTGGTGACCATTTTGACCTCACAGGTATTAGAGGAAAGTATTCAAAATAAGACAGTAAAATTGAAAAACTAGAACTTTTCCAATAATATGTTCGTTTAGTTTGAAATTTCTCAATTTCACTAGGAACAGGAAAGAAGCTGCATGCCCAAATCTGTAACGCAGGTTCTCCTGAGTAGAACGGTACCCCATATGTGGGCATAAACCACTGTATGGGCACCCAGCAGGGCTCAGAAGGGAAGGAGCGCCAATTAGCATTTTCAGTACAGATTTTTCCGAAAAAGTTTCTGAGCGCCAGGTGCGTTTGCAGCGCCCCTGTAATGTCTACAGAATAGAACCCCAGCAAAAGTCACCCCATTTAGGAAAGTACACCCCCGAAAGAATTCATCTTGGGGTGCAGTGAGTGGTTTGACCCCACAGGTATTAGAGGAAAGTATTCAAAATAAGACAGTAAAAATGAAAAACTCGAATTTTTCCCATTATATGTTTGTTTAGTTAAAAATTTCTTAATTTCACGAGAATGGGAGAAAAAAAACGTACCCCAAAATCTGTAACGCAGCTTCTTCTGAGTAAAACGGTACCCCATATGTGGGCATAAACCACTGTATGGGCACACAGCAGGGCTCAGAAGGAAGGGAGCGCCAATTTGCTGGATCAAAACCGCAGCTAGTAATGGTTATTAGAATAGCGCAGTTACTAAAATACAATAAAAAATGAGATTACAGGTAACGTGCGGTGGTCACGGCCAACGTGCGGTGGTCACGGCCAACGTGCGGTGGTCACGGCCAACGTGCGGTGGTCACGGCCAACGTGCGGTGGTCACGGCCAACGTGCGGTGGTCACGGCCAACGTGCGGTGGTCACGGCCAACGTGCGGTGGTCACGGCCAACGTGCGGTGGTCACGGCCAACGTGCGGTGGTCACGGATAAACTGAAGTGCTTATAGGTAATCTGGGAGGGGTACCTGTAATTTGGGGTCGTTACAGGCAATCTGGCGTGGTTACGGGCAATCTGGACAGGGTCACTGGCAATTTGGGGTGGTTAGAGGCAACGTGCGGTGGTCAGAGGCAACGTGCGGTGTTTACGGGCAATCTGGGGGGTTACGGCAATCGGGGCTGATTACGCACCATCTGGAGGGGGTCACTGGCAATTCGGGGTGGTTACGGTCAACGTGCCCCATATGACTCCGTAGGTGAAAAAATAAAAGCGCTATAAGAGTCTCTGTAGGGCCAATTTAAATATACCTATTTGCAAAAAAAAGTTTTACTGCTAATAGAAATATTAAAACGTTAGAAAAGCTAGTAAACCTGCATATCGCTGTGTTCAGACTGACCTATAGAATAAAGAAAAATGTCAGTTTTACCGTAAAGTGCATTACCTAAACATGGAAGCCCCCCAAAATTTGCGGAATTAACATTATTTGACCCAAATTCACCCCATAAATTATATTTTGGGGGCTCAGTCATTAATTTTATGGCAGATTGAAAGATGCCATTACAAAGTACACCTGTTCCTGAAAAAAACAAGACCTCACATAAATAAAATCGTAATGGGTCTTAGAAGGCGAGGAGGAAAGAACGAAAACGCAAAAGTGGCAATTGGCCCGGTCCTTAAGGTCATTTCAGGCCCGGTCCTTAAGGGGTTAACTACAACTTATTAAAAGAAAGAAAAAGTTTGGATTAATTCAAATAATTTGTGCTAAATAAACCATAGGTGAACCTTAAAAGCAAAAAAAAAAAAAAACCACACTGAATATATTACCCAAGGGCTTCCTTAGAGCAGATCTCCATTAAGGTTATGAGGCACTGCAGGTTCTTGTCAAGGCTAAAGACATGAGCCACCGCAGACCTGCCGATGGGATTGAAGGTGATTAGGTAAAGGTTGTGCAGTATGCCCAGCAGGTTGGCCTGGTCAGCCTCCTCTGTGGCTGTACAATGTTGAAAGTGGTGAAAGAGCTCAGAGATGTATTGCAGAGCCTGGGTGGCATGCAGAAGCCACAGGGCACACGAGTCTTCATTGTTCCCCTCTGACTGCAGATTGTCATCCTGATCCTGTTCGGACGCCTGGCAGAGCGCTCTGGCAATCAGATTTGTTGCTTCATTCTCAAACAAAAGGAACAGGAGTCCTTTCTGAGACTGTGCCAGGAGCTGCAGTGTCTCCCTAATAGCCGTAACTATACCGGGGTGGGAACAAGTCCCTGGTAAAGATAGAAACAAAGTAGCCGATTCCAGGAACTGGTGATTGTGGAGATACCTGGGAGAAGAAAGAAAGAAACATTAGAAAACAAAACTTTTATATAAAGCCCCCTAAAACTCTAATATCCCACCACACTAATATGATGTCCAGCAGGAAGTGGAGTACGCTTCCCAGTCTGACACAGTGCTCTCTGCTGCCACCCCTGTCCATGTCAGGAACTGTCCAGAGCAGGAGGGGATTTTTATGGGGATTTGCTACTGCTCTGGACAGTTCCTGACATGGACCGAGGTGGCAGCAGAGAGCACTGTGCCAGACTTCAGAGAATACATTGGTTCCTGTAGGGCATACAGCAGCTGATAAGTACTGGAAGGCTAGAGATTTTCCAATAGAAGTTATTTACAAATCTATATACCTTGGTGACACTATTTTTTTTCTCAGTCATCTCTTTCATGCTGCTCAAATCAGCATGGAATCTCCCTGCCATCTATAACAGATCTCTTGGAAAAACCCGCTGCGGACACCCCAATGACTCATAGTTCGAGCAGCATAAAAGTAATGACATGTTATCTTTAAAGTGTCCCTGTGTTTTTTTTGTTTTTTTTTTGCAGAAATCAATAGTTTTAAGAAACTTTGTAATTGGGTTTATTAGGCAAATATGCCATTATCTGCCTTCAGAAATCCCCCCTCCCTTCCTC
Organism: Dendropsophus ebraccatus; assembly: GCF_027789765.1. Classification (NCBI taxonomy): domain Eukaryota; kingdom Metazoa; phylum Chordata; class Amphibia; order Anura; family Hylidae; genus Dendropsophus; species Dendropsophus ebraccatus. Next base: position 32,440,595 of record NC_091455.1, on the reverse strand, counting down.
TCTCTCATTCACTGCTCATTATCAGGAAATCTCGACTCTTTTACATCAGTCGAGTCCTGTGTAGCCTATGGAGAGGGAATGGGGGAGGAGAGAGGAGGGAGATTAGTCGGCAGCAGAGAACAAAGGATTACACAGGGGGACCTGTGTGAAAGTCGGTATTCAGAGGTCAGTGCTGACTGTCAGAGGAGATAGCCCAGTGATGTAGCTGTAAATTAACTGTTTGTTGTCCTGTTTTGGTGCCTCATCTCCCTCAATCCCTCCCCTCTCCATAAGAGAACCACGAAGACAGGGGGGAGAACTTCAAACTGCTTTTTCATGATAAAAATGCATTTTTTGGCTAATACACCCATTTGCAAAGTTTTGCAAAAATTAACACTTCAATGACCAGGACTTATACTACTGGATTTCCACAAGAGCCAAGCCACATTTAGAAGCCAAATCGACAGCCCACCCATGAGACATCAAGACAACCTCTCTAAACACTGTCAATTTAGTGCCTGGCCATTACAAATACAGTCAATGGGGAATGTTGTATTACTTGGTGGCCATAGTTCTGCTTTCTATGCAATGCTCAGCTGGGCGCATCACAGTGTCTCCCAATTCCAGCTCACAACAGGGGGGAGAGTGCCTCTATAGCCATAATCTCCAGCTGTTGCAATACTACAACTCTCAGCATACCAATGGCTGTCAAAGAGGGCTGCTGTGTATCATCATCATCATACAGGTCCATTGGGCACCACATTCTAAGAAAGCACAAATCTGTGACAACATACAACCTTACCTATACAGGACAGGATAAGGGTCATCTCGTTCCGGGGGGCCAGTAATTCTGGCAGAAGTCGGGAAAGACTTCACAGGAGGCTGGATCATAGTGTGAGGTGCAATCTCTAAAAGGTGAAAAATCTCATTGAGAAAACCAAGAAGTTTCTCCAAGTCTCCTTCACTTATATTAAAAGACTCCAAGAAATGATCCATATCCATGGGAACCTCCACCTCGCTGTCATAGTCCCGGCTCGGCCTCTCTGGTGCGGCCGGCGTTTCCTGATCAGGATCTCGGCTGTCAGTGGCAGGTGGGGCAGGAGTGCTGTCGGCTAACTGATCCGCCATTCTCTTTACATCAGAAAGGATTTCATAAAAATGACACTTCTGAAGGACGGCAGAGCAAGCTGTGAAAACCCTGACTGTCTGATCCATCAAGATCAGCTCCAGTAGCCTCTGGTAAGCACTTTTCCCTTGTGAATCGGAAGGATTCTTCAGAAACGCATCCATTCCCTCGGTTGTGCTGATTATGCCGTCCAGAGATTTAAAGGCATTTAGTTTGAGGGATGACGACACATGATCGGCAAACAAGAGTTCATATAGCTTGCCAATGACATCTGCCTTCAATAGAGAATCCATAGCCCGAGTGCCACACTCTGCCAAGGCTGACACCAGCTTAGTACCTGCTTTCAGCTGCCGGACATTCAGTGCAATTGGTTGTTGGAGAGCAAGCTGTAAGTCCAATGCTTGCATGGCCCAGTCTACCAACTGGCTTAGATGGTCTCGACTGGGCTCTTTAAGTTCGAGAAAACTCAATCCTTTAACTATTAAGCTAGGTACTTCTTCCAGCGCTGTGACCCACTTTGCACCTCTATCATCTTGATAGAGATCGAGAAGTTCCAATAACTTTACCGACACCTCACTAGCTCCAGAAGTATCCTTGTCAAGGTCCTGGTCCTTCAACTTGCTAATTTCGTTCTCAAAAGCAGTTCTGTACGGACAGCTAAAGTAAAGAAGGGGACCCAAGTCTCGATCATAAGGATCATAAGTCATAGTGGGTACAGATGCTAAATCCTCTGGTGTGTAGTCAATGTCAAAACTTGGATACTTAAATGCCTCCCGTTCAAAGTCCGCAATCCCGTCTTCATCACTCGAAATCTGTTCATATCCATCATCCCCTGCAATCCACAAAAGCTTACGTTAGATAAGGAAAGATACAGGATGGTAAACTGAAGCAGATAACCATAATAAACAATGAGATAAATTTGTTTATATATACACACAACGTGTACAAAAAATGAGCTGGAATCTAATAGGTTATTAAGTGCAACAGAGTCATACGTGACAAGTGTCTTCTTAAATAACTGCACTCCACTCTTCCTATAGAGCACCTATTGTGCTTTTACTCAGTACTTCTTTCAGAAAACGTATTAGCTAAACATTGTACGTTATCGCTTCTCGTCAATGGAGCGCACCTCCTCTGACACTATAAATCAGTGCTGACAGTATCTGACTATGTACAAACAGAGACCAGGAGGGAGGCAATACCTTGTTGTCAGTTTAGGTATAAACCTCCAGGAAGAATAACAGAATGACTGCAGAAAGGTGGGAACAAAGTCCCAGTACTGTAGTGTCATGGAGAACACTAGGACTTATTAAACAGACATGTCAGGACAGCTGACTAAAGGTGGCTATACATATTAAAGGGAAACAATCAGCCCTATCGGGCTGCTATGGTTCCCTGAACTGCAGTATACAGCTACTGCAGCAGCCGCGGTTCTTTACTGGCCTCTCTGCCTCTTGATCATCCCTCTGAGCGCGCTGACAGGCAGAGCGTGGTGACTAGATACGGGCGGGGAGACGCCCAGATGACTACTTCCCCACCGCTGCCTGTCACGCGCCCAGTGGATTAGAGTCCTTTTTTGGGTATACAGCTACTACTGCAGCCTCGGCCGGTACGTGCTCCGACTGCTGCAGGAGCTGTATACAGCAGTTCAGGGAACCATATAAGCCTGATTGGTTCCCTTTAAAGTGCGTGGTGTTACAAAAAAAACAAACAAAAAAAACTATTTACTGATGCGTTATGCTAAATAAAGCATATTTCAAATGTCCAAGTATTTCTGATAATTATTCAAGAGATATAGACTCACTAATCCCCCATGTGCCTGGTTTTTTTCATACAATGTTGCTCTTGGTTTTGACCTGCATTTGGGCATCCACTAGGCGAAGTCACTCATACTCCGTTGCAGTCTCCTGATCTGTCCCATTAGTACTGGCAATTGGTTTTCACTTCACATGAAAGCTTCATGACACAACCTGTTCAAATCTTCCATCTGTCTAGTATTACTGGAGATCTCCTGATTCCCACGGCCATCTTAAGACTTCAGCTCACATATCGGCAAGAGTATGGTGTAATTTCAAGTAACAGAGACCAAACTCACCTTCAATTTCTTCCTCGTCGCCCTCTTCATCATCATCTTCATCAGCGATGCTGTCCCCTGTTTGTACATCGTCCTCATCATCATCCTCATCCGGATTGAGGTCGTCATCATCTTCATCATCCTCATCATCTTCATCACCATCATCCTGGGCATCATCATCTCCTTCGTCTTCATCTGAATAATTGCCATCAGGGTGAATAGATACTCGATCGGGAGATATGGGCTCAAAGTAACCTTCCCTCTGTTCTCGATCATCCTCCTTTTCTCCACCTAACATAAAAAGGACATAAATAGGCAATAAATATAAATCAAAGGAAAAAAAAAAAAAAAAGACAAAATCCAAACCATTCTAAGATCTGCAATATTTTCTGCGAAAGCACATATAAAGCGAGGCACCAAGGAGAAGAGTTAGCATTGATTCGTATTTGCAGAATAAGAAGACGCCGTATTCATTTACTGCGCAAGCATAAGCCATGCATTTCACGATGTATAGAAAAGTAATAGCAGCCCATCCTTAACCACTAAATTTAAGAGCCTTTTTCATGCAGGAGAGGGCAAAGATCATACATAAAGCTAAAGATGCTATTGCCAATGAAACATCGGATGTCTACCTGCAGCTGGCATTGGCTCATCATCATCGTCATCATCATCTGGAGGTGGAGGGCCAGGTGGAGTTCTAGGCCCTCTTGGCTGCGGTCTTGGTGGACTACCATTGTACTGGTCTTCTTTGTCTTCTTCAACTAAGGGATAAAGACAAATGCAACCTAAGGAGCCCAATATGTAGCCACAAGCACGCAACGGAGAAAAGGCGGCAATAGTTATTAGCAGGCCAGAACTCCATCCGAGAGGCTAAATGTATGCAGTAAATTAGGGGCGGGAGGGTCATGTGCTTTAAAAAAAAAAAAAAAAAAAATTGATACCAGGGACCCAATAAAAGTACCTATCCCAAGAACAAGCTGGTCAGCTGTAAGTATAGAGCAGTGTTTTCCAATGTCACTCTATAGCTGCTGCAGAACTTCATCCCTCCTCATGCCCTGACAGCTGAATATTGTAGTTTTACAAAAGGTGGAGCGCCACAGTTTGGGAAACACCAGCATAGAGGGTAACCCTCAAAATATATGAAATGGTCTCTGAATTGGCTTGTAGAAAAGCTAATCACACTTACCGTGCTTGGTGTTCCTTTTCAGCCCTATCTGCTGGTGCTGAGGAGGCGGCGGCGGTGGAGGAGGGGGTGGAGGAGAGTCTCGTTCATGGCTGAGAATAACTCTGTCCACTGATCCGTACACAGCGAGGGTCAGGCAATTGTACCAACCCTTGAGCACAAGCCCATCTGTATTAACCTGACTCAAAAACACAACAGATGCAGTCAGGGGCAAAGCAAAGAGAAATATTTAGAATTAGAATAATTTCAATGGTAAAAAAAGCCACTGATGGCCGCTGTGAATCAGAACCAAACTCACAAACAGGTGCCAGGTACAGGTACCAGGATTAAAACACCCAACTATTAGCAACTTATGACTGATCCCAAAAGCCTGAGGCATGTTGGCCCTCCAGCTGTTGCAAAACTACAGTTCTCATCATGGCTGGACAGTCTAAGCTGCCCAGGAATTTCTGGGTATTGTTTCGCAACAGCTGAAAGGCCTCAATTTTGACACCCCCTGGCCTAAGGTGTTAAAGGGGTAGTGCGGCGCTCAGAAATTATTCACAGAATAACACACATTACAAAGTTATACAACTTTGTAATGTATGTTATGTCTGTGAATCGCCCCGTTCCCCGTGTCCCACCACCCCCACCCGTGTACCCGGAAGTGTGGTGCATTATACATTACCTGATCCGAGTCGCTGCCGCCCCCCCGCCGCATCACAACTGTGCTCAGCCGCGATTGGCTGAGCACAGTTATGCTCAGCCAATCGTGGCTGAGCATCGGATGACGCTGCAGAGGGCGGCCGTCATTCGGGACAGTCGGAGCTGTTCGCCGTCCGCCCGAAGAAGACGTCACTCGCTGAAGATCGGAGACGGTGTCGGCACATGACAGGTGAGTATAGCGCACCACACTTCCGGGGAACACGGGTGGGGGTGGTGGGACACGGGGAAGGGGGCCATTCACAGACATAACATACATTACAAAGTTGTAGAACTTTGTAATGTGTGTTAGTCTGTGAATAATTCTTTACCGCCGCACTACCCCTTTAATACCCCTTAAACTGGCCTAAAGTGACAACCTATAGACGCACTTCACTCCAACTATTATGTATAGCTTTTTTTTTTTTATTACCTTTGCATTCGGCCGAAAGATGATTGAACTATTCTCATCATAATCCAGGCTGGGAAGAGAAAAAAAATACGAAAAAAATTACCTATAAGCAAGCTAAATGTGTCAAAATTTCAACTTAAAGCGACTCTGTACCCACAATCTGTCCCCCCCCAAACCACTTCTACCGTCAGATAGCTGCTTTTAATCCAAGATTTGTCCTGTGGTCCATTCGGCAGGTGATGCAGTTATAGTCATAAAAAACAACTTTTAAACTGGCAGCCCCGTGCTCTTTGGCCGTGGCTTAGTTTGTATATGCATTAGGCTAACACACCCTCTCTGTCCCTCCTCCCCACCCTCTTCACCATTTTTCCTATTCCTCTGCAGTGAAAACTACACAGGTGCCTTAACAATCCAGACCATGTGCCGTGCTCACACAGTTGACGAATAGGAGGCAATCTGCCTGGAGCATTCCTAATGATGAGGAGGGCGGGGAGGAGGGACAGAGAGGTTGTGCCAGCCTAATACATACACAATCTAAGCCCCGGCCGTTGGCCACAGGGCTGCCAGATTAAAAGTTGTTTTTTTTATGACATTAACTGGCTCACCTGCCGAACGGACCCCAGGACAGATCTTGGAATAAAAGCAGCTATCCAAAGGTACAAGCGGTTGGGGGCGGGGCGGGGCGAGGCGAGGCGGGGGGGGGGTCGTCAGATTGTGGGTACAGAGTCACTTTAAAAGAAAAATCATCATACGATTTACATCCATTAAAGGGAACCAATCACGTCGAATATGCCCCTAATGATAAGAAAACTTGCTGGTACATCACCCAGCACGCTTCCCAAACATCCCCCTGTACCCTCCGTGCCCTCTTTGTTTACGCCGTAATCTTACATTTCTGAAGTCCCGCGCTGTATGGTAATTAGGTGTAAGTAGCGGTTGTGAGCCCTGTAATCACGCCCAGTGTTCCGACGTCACCCGGGGCATGTGTTCCATGTTGGCGGCGCGGCGGCGTTTTTAGCACACAGCGCAAGCACAGTACGACAGCGTCTTCTCCTGCTGTACTGTGCATGCGCAGCGTGCTAAAGATGTCACGGCGCCACTGACGTGGAACGCATGCCCCAGGTGACGTTAGCAAAACGCAGGTCTTTCAATCACGCCCCTCTGGCCGCGATTACAGCGCTCACAACCGCCCGTGACTACATACGCCCACCATGACTACTTACACCTAATTACAATACAGCGATAAGATAAGCAATAAGATTACGGGCAAACGAGGAGGGCACGGAGGGTACAGGGGGATGTTTGGGAAGTATACTGGGTGATGTACCAGCACGTTTCCTTATCATTAGGGGCATATTCGACATGATTGGTTCCCTTTAAATTGCCTTGTTCATTCTGCATTGAAGAAGAGGACAGACTGTCATTGGAAATAGCTTTAGCTTTAATATTGTGAATAGAGATGAGCTTATCACTCCCCTCTAATTGTGAACCTAAAGCTATGAAATATATTTTGTGTTTTGGCCAAAGCCCTTCTGGACAGATACAACCCACTTGGCAATGTTACTTTATTAGCATGCTCAGTGCTGTATTGTATTTTGGTCTAGATACATCTTCCTATATCAGATTACTCTGTAGCAACACACTCACACAGCAGCTGATCAAATGCATGTATATAAAGAGGTGCTGAAGTTCCCTACAGACTGGAAGGCCAGTGGGAAACAGTGAAGGGTATGCAGAGCTCCAACCAAAGCTGTGGCCCCTCAATCTTAAGATGAATGGGGGTCCAAGAGATCAGACACCCAACCCAATGAAAGTGATGGCATATCTTAGTGATTTAGCACATGGGAATGCCCCTTTAACTTATTTATTATACAGTGGTACCTCGGTTCTCAAACTGCTTGGAACTCAAACTGCATTTTCAAGGAAAGTTTGCTTTGGTTCTCAAACACTTTTCAGGTGCCCTATTCTTGAAGTACTCAGTATCTGAGTGGTTTTGCGAGCGTGGATGGTGAGTTGTACCTGGTGAGTTTAGCACTGGTGAAGCTTCACATACAGTACAGTGCTGTATAAGACTGCTGGAGTGCATATACAGTACAGTAGTAGTACAGTCAGTGCCCCACCATCTCCCATCCATTATAGTGCTGGGGTGGGTGCACTATACAGTAAAGGATGAGTGAGGAGTTAGTGACTACTGTACTATAATTGCTGGTTTTGTTGAATGTTTCTTATGTATAATGTACTGTACAGTATATAGTGCTGCTCTGTACTGTACAGTATAGTGCTGTCCTGTACTATAGAGATTACACTGGGCACTATACCATGTAATATATGGGTACTGTAGGTAATTATTGGTGGGTGCTGGAACCAATTAAAGGGGTTATTCAGCGCTACAAAAACATGGCCACTTTTCCCCCTACTGTTGTCTCTAGTTCAGGTGCAGTTTGGAACTGAGTTTCAAAACCCGACCCAAACTGGAGACAACAGTAGGGGAAAGTGGCCATGTTTTTGTAGCGCTGGATGACCCCTTTAAACACATTTACATTATTCCCTAAGGGAAGACACTGCTCAGTTCTCCCGGCTTTCAAACTGCCTTCCAGAACCAATTAAGTTCGAGAACCAAGGTACCACTGTATATATAATTTCGACACCTACGTGCATTAAAAGAACATTTCAAGACAAAACAGATGTTGTCAGTACAAACCTCCCCAGTCTGTCAAAAACAGTGGCACTTTGTTTGTTGACATTGTTGAAGAACAGATCCAGGTGAAATGTATGCGGCGAGGTCTCACTGCAAGAGAGAATAAACTCATGTAAGGCTGGGTCCACACTACATTTTTGCAATCCGTTCTTTTCATCCCTTTTTGCAAAAAAATGGATGCATTTGTGTGCATCTGTTTTGATCCGTTTTTCCACTGACTTATTATTTAAAAAAAAAAAAAAAAAATGTATCAAAACGCATCAGTCAGACGTATCTGACCTTATTTTTGTGCACGTTAAAAAAAAAAACGGATGCGTTTTGATCCTTTTTTCATAATAAAAGTCAATGGAAAAACTGATCAAAACGAATGCACACAAATGCATGTGTTTTTCCATTCGTTTTTCTTTTTTTCCACAAAATGGATGAAAAAAAAAGCCGGACTGCAAAAGCATAGTGTGGACCGAGCCTCAATCCGGATGCTCGGCAACAGAACATATCATATGGTTATTATATTGCGGATGGTTCAGAGGAGTGATCTCCAACCCAGGGCTCTTTCTTTTTGCTGTCAGTGAATGAGAACTGCCCGAAAAACTGCCCAAACCAAAGGTGTCTTCCCACTGAGTATTATAGCCAGTCTAAGCAATCCACTGTGAACTCATAACCACACGAAGCAGACTTGCGTCATAATTTTTTGCAATTTTCCCATTTGTCTGAATAGGGTTTCCAATAAATTGGAGGGAAAAAGGGCAGAAAAAACAAGTACAATGCAATTATATTGTACAGAAAGGAAAATTAAAGAAGCACTCCTTAATTTTTTTTTCTATTTGTCCCCGCGCTGGTGTGTATACGCACCAGCGATGATGGGTGTCCCGTGGCGCCATTTAAATCGCTGCTCTTCTGATCCCACTTCTGTCCCCATGTCAATTGAAGGCTGGAAGTCACGCTCTCCCAAAGAGCATTGGAGAGCATGACTTCCGCCCTTCAACCGACATGAAGACAGAAGATCTGTGACGTGAACATTGCTAAAAAAAAATAAATTTGGGAGTGCTTCTTTAAAGTGTCACTGTCATTTTTTTTTTTTTTTTTGCACAAATCAATAGTACAGGCGATTTTAAGAAACTTTGTAATTGGGTTTATTAGTCAGTTTGACGCTCTCCCTCCCCCATCTTCATGGTTCTCTATGGAGAGGGGGTGAAGGGAGATGAGGCACCAAAACAGGACAACAAAGAGTTAATTTACAGCTACATCTCTCTTGTCTTAAGTCAGCACCGACCTCTAAATACCGGCTTTCACACAGGTCCTGCTGTGTAATCCTTTGCTCCCAACTAATCTTCCTCCTCCCCTCTCCATAGGTTACACAGTCGAGACTTCCAGATAATGAGCAGTGAATAAGAGAGGGGGGGGGGACCTGGGGAAAGTCTTTTTAAATGCAGATAATGGCATATTTGCCTAATAAACTCAATTACAAAGTTTCTTAAAATCATCTGTACTATTGATTTCTGCCAAAAAATTTAAACAGTGACACTTTAAAGTGACTGTACCACCAGGCCCAGGCTGAAGCACTGGAGGCGGCCGACCCACCCCTAGTGGGAAGAAACCCCGGCCCCTCCATGACGTGACTCCATTAGAATGAATGGAACCCTATCATAGAGGGGCGGGGGTTTCCTCCCACTAAGGGTGGGTCGGCCCGCCTCCAGTGCTTCAGCCTGGGCCTGGTGGTACAGTCACTTACAGCTACATGTGATCTGTCAGATGGTTTCCTGATAAATCCATAGAAAACTCCGGGGGTTCTGAATGGGACCTCACGTGTCACAATGTAGTGATGAGAAGTTACTCACCCATACGCCCGGCTGTCAGGTAAGTTGTTGTGCGCTCGGACGCCCGGCGGGATGACCCGTACTTCATTGATGTACACAACGCATGGAAATCGGACCACGTCTACATTGCTTCCTTGCTGCAAACGCAACAGAGTAAACGAGGGGTTAAATGTGGGTTCATAGGAACATCTTCATACAGGACGCTATATACACACACATATATATATATATATATATATATATATATATATATATATTATGTATAGCATTGCATGCACTAGATCAGGGGTAAGGAAGGTTGGTTCTCCAGCTGTTGCAAAACTACAACTCCCATCATGCCTGGACAGCCAAAGCTTTAGCTTTGGCTGTCCAGGCATGATGGGAGTTGTAGTTTTGCAACAGCCGGAGAGCCAAGGTTCCCCATCCCTGATCTAGTGCATGCAATGAGAACAAATACCGGTGCAGAAACCGGACTGATGTGAATAAGACCCAGCGGGACCCGGAGGTGAAGGCCTCCCTGAGCCGGCTCCTAGGCCTCAGCCCGACATGCCCGCCCGGTATACAGCGACCACTACCACCCTGCCACCCGAGCCCCACACCGGGACACTAGTGATACATGCCGACCACATGACTAACACCACAGCTTCTCTCACCTCAGTGTTCTGGTGCTTGAAAGTGTCTAAAAACAAGAGCTCCATTGCGGACTCACCCGCCATGTTTGGTGTGGGCGGGAAAGTAAGGGAGGCGGGACTTCCGCTCGCTGACAGGCGCGGCCTAGTGAGCGACGCGCGATGGGCCAATGACGCTCTAGGGTGTGCTGCCGCCCCGCCCACCTGAGGAGTGTCGCCAGTTAGGCGCGCCGCCATTAGGATGGTTGGTTACCAGGGAAATACAGCAACCAGGGATAGGGAACCGTTGGCCCTCCAGCTGCTGCAAAACCGCTTTGCCTGTCCGGGCATGATGGGAATTGTAGTTTTTCAACAGTTGGAGGGTCAAAAGTTACCCTGTCCCTGCTTAGGCCATATCACACATGTACATTTGGCAACAAAGGGCGATGAATATGTGGTAATGTGCATCATAACAATAAGCATATATGGCAGCAGGACAGAAACCCTTACACACTGAATATGAACCGAACCCCATGGATTTTAAAGGAGTTTTCCCATGTGGATATTTATGTGTGATAGACACCAAGATCCCAGACAGTGGCCAATTCAGATGATGCGGCCGCCATTTATTAAAGGGGTCGGTCACCTTATAGCTGTGTCATATACTGGTATACAGTCCCGCTCCTCCAATATGCAGCTTTGTTCCCCCACTGTACTGTGAAATGGGGCTCATGTCCTTGGGCCTATGAGTATACTATGTCACCCTGCCTCCTCCAATGTACCTGTACTTGCCTCCTGAGGTTGGGATTGGAGTTATCTCAAATCCTGGCCACTGCAAGATTGTGTCAGCTGTATAAAACAGCCAGCACTCACCATATGTGAAAGCTGCTGAGTCGGTACCCACCCACATCAAGGAATGAGATAAGGGTTAGGTACTTCCTTAAAGGAGAAGTCTAGCGAAAATTTTTCTTGAAGTATTGTATTGCCCCCCAAAAGTTATACAAATCCCCAATATACACTTATTATGGGAAATGGACATAAAGTGCTTTTTCCCTGCACTTACTACTGCATCAAGGCTTCACTTCACTTCCTCTCCAGCAGCCACAGCCCGCACAGGGCGGCGGGGTAGAGGGGCACCATCTATAAGGGAGGGGGGAAAGGGGGACCATCTATAAAGGGAGGGGGGAGAGGGGGACCATCTATAAGGGAGGGGGGAAAGGGGGACTATCTATAAGGGAGAGGAGGACCATCTATAAGGGGGGAAAGGAGGACCAGCTATAAGGGGGGGGGAAGAGGGGGACCATCTATAAAGGGAGGGGGGAGAGGGGGACCATCTATAAAGGGAGGGGGACCATCTATGAGGGAGGGGGGAGAGGGGGACCATCTATAAGGGGGAAAAGGAGGACCAGCTATAAGGGGGGAGAGGGAAGAGGGGGACCAGCTATAAGGGGGAAAGAGGGGGACCAGCTATAAGGGGGGAAAGAGGGGGACCAGCTATAGAGGGGGACCAGCTAGAAAGAGGGAAAGAGGGGGACCATCTATAAGGGGGGAAGAGGGGGACCATCTATAAGGGGGGAAAGAGGGGGACCATCTATAAGGGGGGAAAGAGGGGGACCATCTATAAGGGGGGAAAGAGGGGGACCATCTATAAAGGGGGACTATCTCCTATAGGATTAGCACCCTCCTCTCCTGACATCCTCTGTGCTGCTCGGACCTCTCCTATAAGATCAGCACCCTCTTCTCCTGACATCCTCTGTGCTGCTTGGACCTCTCCTATAAGATCAGCACCCTCCTCTCCTGACATCCTCTGTGCTGCTGTGACCTTGGGGGGGCAACATCAGGGGACCAGGTGAGGTGGCGATATGTTCATTGGGGGCAGTGGAGGTGGGGTGGGCAATGCTTACTGGGGGTAGCAGCAAGGGACCAAACATTATGTTTATTGGGGCCAGCAGGGAGGGGAGGCAGGCAGGCAGTGTTTATTGGGGACAGTGGGGGGGGGGGGACGCAGTAGCAGATTATAATGTGGGCGAATTGACTGGGGGGGGGGGGCAGGTTGGGTGGACAGCCCGGGGCCCAGGGTACATTTAATCCGCCACTGCCCGATATGCATATTGAAAAATGGTGCAGACTACGGAAAGCGGGTGGCGGTTTAAAAAATGGACCGCACCACCAACTCTGTTTTGTGCAGCTGATCCAGAGATCTCCTCCTGAATAACCTGGACAATAAGTAGTCCTCTCCATTATGTGCATGAGCCCAGTAGTCCTGGATATTTATGAGAAGTAGAAAACTCCACCCACCAGCTGCTGATTGGAAATTATCTACCAGCAGCTGAAGGAGGGGGGGGGTTCTGTTGGGGCAGAAATCATATTCTCCGGCATATTAGGAGAACAGCTGAACAACATGATGTCAGTAATACACAAATCTGTTCAGCATATCTGGCACTAGTATATGCTGCCCTCATTTAATGTGACATAATCCTAGTGACAGATTCCCTTTAAGCAGATTGACTCCTCCTCTTAGGCTCCTGTGGCACACAAAAAGAGCGAGTTTTATAGCTCATAGAATCACCACCTTGGGCAGCACTGATGTGTAATTTACACATTCACTATTGTGTGCAGGAGCTCATTTGGTCAAAATGAAATATATTGGGCCTTGTTGGGGTTAAGAATGTTACCACAACTAAGAGTGGATCCAAAATACAAGGAAAAAAAAAATACTGAACAGTTACTATGTTAGAGCATAGCCTATATAGATCTAGCCTGCCAGTGCTGTGATATGTGCACAATAGGGACATCTAGTGTTCAGATCATGTACTGCAGCACAGGTAATCCATTGCTTTATATGCTGATATGATTTGGCTGCTACTAAGAATTTATTCATTATTAATTTATCGATAATACCTTATGGACATAATTTTTTTTATTTCCATACTGTAAAAGTATATTCACACATGCTGTATATACTGTAAATTTTGAGGTGTAAATTCTATTCTTTGTTTAATTATTTAATCATATTGATTTACACAGCAAGATATCTCCAGTATACACTCATATCTAAGGGTATGTTAACATATACTATAGATACTGCAGATTGTGATTTTAATTGACTAAACAGGATAAAATTTGCAGCATAAGATCCACAGCAAAAAAAATGTGTAGCGTATATAGTACACGTGGACATATCCTATAGGTTCTACTTCTAATTTATTTTATTTTTTTCATTCTTTGGAAATGTGCTGGTTTTATTTTCAAGATTAAAAAAACATCTGTGTAGAAATGTGGTGTGAACACTATTATAAGGTCACACAATCTAAAATAGCTTCAAAAACAGCCATTTTTATTTCATTCTTCTGAATTGAATGTGCGATCAAAATAAAATGTAATGCGTTCAGGCGAGTGGGGTGTCTATATTTTCCAGGACTCTTTAGGGCAGCATCCAACTTCTCCAGCTGCGGGGAGTCAAGTAGCGAACGTTCAGCTTCTCCGCTCAATACTAACCACCGCCTCTTTTTCTGACACAGATAGCATTTTTCCAAGTATAAGATATGGTGGAGCCCATTCTGGTTTTTAGGGTAATATCCTGTTATTTTTAATTTTTTATTGTTATGGATAGTGGTCATACTAGGGTTGGTTTTCAGGACCTAGTGCTAAAGAACCTGTGCATGTTGGGTAGTTTGGCACACTGCACTTCCAGTAGGCAAGACTTAAAGCGACTCTGTACCCACAATCTGACCCCCCCAAACCGCTTGTACCATCAGATAGCTGCTTTTAATCCAAGATCTGTCCTGGGGTCCGTTCGGCAGGTGATGCAGTTATTGTCCTAAAAAACAACTTTTAAACTTGCAGCCCGTGCCCAACGGCCGGGGCTTAGAGAATCTGTGCCCTAACTTTGCACCGGCCCTCTGTCCCTCCTCCCCACCCTCTTCATCATTAGGAATGCCCCTAGAACATTTTTTCTACGCTCAACATTTGCACAGGTGTCTTAACGATCCAGCCCATGTGCCGTGCTGACACAGCTGAGGAATAGGAGACAATCTGCGTGGAGCATTCCCAATAATGAGGAGGGCGGGGAGGAGGGACAGAGAGGTGGTGCCAGCCTAATGCATAGACATTCCGGCCGTTGGGCACAGGGCTGCAAATTTAAAAGTAGTTTTTTAGGACAATAACTGCATCACCTGCCAAACGGACCCCAGGACAGATCTTGGATTAAAAGCAGCTACCCGAAGGGACAAGTGGTTTGGGGGGGTCAGATTGTGGGTACAGAGTCACTTTAAAGGGAAGCGGTCAGCCAGTTGACCAGGGCATAACCCACCCGCTCTGGATGCCGGTCCTGTTGGTAATGAGCAGAGATGAGTTTGATGTTCATAGGAAATCACTGCACAATGATTACCAGCAGGAGAGGGTAAGTATCCAGGGGTAGGGTGGGTTCTGCCCTGGTCTTCTGACTGACAGGTTCCCTTTAATTTCTATTACACGGTGTGATTAGAGACTTGAGCATTTAAAGGTGTACTCCAGACGGGGGTCTTTTTTAATATATGCCCTGGGTAAGGTCGGCTGGACGGGCCTGCAACATCTCAGTCCCAGGACCTGGAAGTGGCTGAACATTGGGACATATCAGTAAGATACCCAAGGAGCGCACTTTATTATTTTCAGACGACCAATCCCTAGGCATATATTTAAAAAAGGCCCTTGTCTGGAGTACTCCTTTAACCAGGTGATTTTGCAGAGGGGAGGGTGTCCTACGGAAAGAGATGGAAACACTACTGAAATGGATTGGGAAGAGCAGAATGATCGTTCTGCTGTCAGTTATTGAAGAAGATATAGTGGAATAGTGGTACTGGTATAGTGTATGTCAGATGGTGTCACACAGGGAGATTACTAGTCCTAAAAAGGACTTTGGGGTTTTTATAGGCTACCGGCCTGCCTACACACTTACACTATTCCCTACACTAACGCTGTCCCTCCTCCAGCATCTTTCTCTGCCTGTTAAATGATTGCAACTGAGCCGAGCATCAGGTGATATAGACCCAGGTCACCTAATGCGACCGTCCAATCTCTTCTAGGCCAGTAGCCAATGTGGCCATGGCATAACAGGCCAGACCATCCCTGCATGTTTATTGGCTAATTAAAGCATTACAAGGTGCTGGGTCCAGCATCAGGCAGTGTTAAGCAGCCCGATGCTCGATCTATCACTATGCTGGATATTGTATGCTCGCTGTACACTAGTCATTGCCTTGTGAAGCAGACAGGAAGAGATAAGAGAATAAGCCTGACTACCAGGAAAGACTGTAGACACTCTAAGGGCCCTATTTCACCGGACGATTATCGTTCAGATTATCGTTAAATCGTTCGAATTTAAACAATAATCGTTCGTTTGAATAGCAGTTAACGATTAACGACCGAACGAGAAATCGTTGATCGCTTTATAAGACCTGGACCTATTTTTATCGTTGCTCGTTCGCAAAACGTAGCAAATCGTTCGCATTGAATAAGACTTCGTTCGGTCGTTCGCAGTGGATAGGAACGCAAAAGAAATAGCAAAGAAAAAACTATTGCAAATACGATCATAAGTAACGATTACCGTTCCATGGAAATGAGTGAACGTTTCCAGGTATTTCGCAATAGCGGTCATTTGAGATCGTTAATTGTTAACGATTATGCGAACTATAATCGTCCGGTGGAATAGGGCCCTTAGCAGGAGCAGAGACTGTGTGCTGCATGGGTGAGCGGGCTACCCATGGGTGTGCTGAAGAAAAAAATGCCAATGTAGCAGAGCCAAAGAAAGAGACTGGGCATGAGAGAGGCTGCGTACTGTAAACTAGTAGTATTTTGATCTTTTTTTTTAATTTTTTACCAAAAGCAGGAATGGAGGGCGACCTGCATGGGTTTTCCACTATCTTGATTCCTTTGTGTACGTATATAATGCACTCCTAATGCAGTCCACATTTCCCATGATGCCTTTGGCCAGGCAGAGACATAGAAGTAGGGACTCATCACTGCTTTGAGTCCTAGTTAAGTGATAGATCAGTGACATAGAATTTCTCCTAACTCACACTATGGAGTATAATATGAGATGCAACTTCAGCCCGTCCACATGGGGTATTAATCTACCTATAATCCTAAAAGGAGGAGGTGAGAACAATGTGAATTTGCATCTCATAGGACACAGAAGAGAATCTGCTTACTGTAAAATTAAAGGGGGGGGGGGGGGGGTTATTAAACATGGTGTAAAGTGAAACTGGCTCAGTTGCCCCTAGCAACCAGATTCCACCTTTCATTCCTCATAGACTCTTTGGAAAATGAAAGGTGGAATCTGATTGGTTGCTAGGGGCAACTGAGCCAGTTTCACTTTACACCATGTTTGATAAATCTTCTCCAAAGTGTCAGGGAAGTTATACTGTATAAAGCAGCATAGTCATTGTCCTAACCTACTATATTACTGCTCTTATGGTCTCTTTAGGCCAGGAATGATCTCTATAGCAGCACACTGTACATGTATACAAGGAGCTTGATGGGGGGATATCTTATAGGCGAGGATGTAATTTTGCAGTTCCTAAGTCTGCCACAAAGGAGAGACTGACATACTCTCTCTACAGATTAGCCCATGTAATTTACTGGTAGACAGACTGGGGTTCACAAGACCTGGTGCAGACATGAAACGTATGGATGCAGCTGAGCTGGGTAGAATGAGATGGCACTGCAGGAATACTGGTCGTATAGAGTAAGGTTGCATTCCCACGTTCCGTGATCCTGACGGATCACGGACGTAGAATGCATGTATTGGAGTCCCCCCGCGCCCGGACAGCATCTGTAATTAGATGCTGGGAGCGGGGGAGACTGTATTCATAAGCGCCGCAGTGTAATGAATCAGCCGCACGGTGCTGTTACTACAGCGCGGCGCTTATGAATACAGTCTCCCCTGCTCCCAGCATCTAATTACAGATGCTGTCCGGGCGCGGGGGGACTCCGGTACATGCATTCCACGTCCGTGATCCGTTAGGATCACGAAACGTGGGAATGCAGCCTAATAAGGGTAAAACATCCAGAACCTTCTTTTAAGATTTAGGCTATGTTCACACACTGTACAAACAAAGGCCATTCCGCCGTGAACGGCCATTGGTAGCATTAAACAATGGCCATTGTTTGTACAGTGTGTGAACATAGCCTCAAAAGGGGTAGGTGACATACTACAATTATAATTATCCACAAGTGCTGGGACAAAAAAAATTCTTTCAAATCAAGTGGTTCCAGAGATTTACTTCCATTAAAAAAAAATCTCCAGTCTCCCAGTACTTATCAGCTGCTGTATGTCCTGCAGGAAGTGGTGTGTTCTTTCCAGTCAGACAGTATTCTCTGCTGCCACCTCTGTCCATGTCAGGAAGTGTCCAGAGCAGCAGCAAATCCTCATAGAAAACCTTTTTCTGCTCTCCAGACTGGATAGAATACACCACTTCCTGCAGGACATATAGCAGCTGATAAGTACCAGAAGAAACTTTCTGGAATTTTTTTTATAGGTTTTTTTTTTTTACTTTTTCCCTATTGACTTCAAAAGGGAAGACATGAAACGTGGATTTTGTAGTGAAGAAGCAACAATATGTATGACTACAGAGTTTTGCAACTTCCATTTTTCAGTTTCCATATTTCTCTGCAATGTGCTGTGGATCTGCCATGTCTCCACCAGTTTCCGGCTATCCTTATGAATCTATGTAACCTCAGCTTGTTAGCAGAGATGTGATAATGTAAGACTGTATGTCTGCGGTTCTCTGCCTTCCTGTTCTCATACAGCGATTATCCACAGGCTTATCTCTAATATCCATGACATCTGCTTGTAAGTCCAAGCTAACCTGAAGTTTAGAGGTTACAATCCTCCCCAAGGTCATTGGCCGTCTGATAGGTCTATGGTGAGCATACAGCGTTAGGTGCTCCTTAATGTGCAGAGACTCATGGGTTACATTCAGCATTTCTATCCGCTTTACCTATTCTATAAGAGTAATAGTAGATGTGGAAATAAAGGAGCAGAACCAGTTCTTACAATCCCCTAGAGATGCCCCTGGGTATATATGTCTGGGTCACACTGCGCTTTGTTTACATTTCATTTTCTTGTATATATTAATATGGCCAACATAAGAGACCAATACAGGGTCCTTATTACACAGAGGGACATTTATTAAGGCTGGTATACTGCGAACATGCGTAAAACATGATAAATCAGGTGCGAGGAGGCCATGGCCCAATCAGGCGAGCAGGGATATGGCAGGTGTACATCAGGTGCGCAACTTTAGTAAATATCCGCCTTAAAGGGGATGTACCACCAGGTACATCCTCTTTAATCTTAACCCACGAATCGAATGGCGCCGTGACGGCGCCGTTCGATCCGTGGGTTCAGATTAAAGAGGATGTACCTGGTGGTAAATCCTCTTCAATGCTCATATCTTTCATGGCTCAACTGAACCATGCCATAATCACTATAGAACCCTGCTGTTCACTAGTTGAAACATGGGAAATCGAAGAATTATTACAGCCCCCAGAATGCACTGTTCTTCCTCACAGTCCTCCCACCCAGCATACTCCCTTACCACTGCACTTCTGGTAGTTTCCCAAAAGCTGGCGTAGAACATCTCATTTAATGTGCCAATAAAGAGATATATATGTATATGACAGGGAGATGGCGATAGAAGCTGTAGGGGAGGGTCAGAGTTGGTGACATCAGTCAGAGGATGGGGCTTGAGCAGTTGCTCAGTACAATTCCCAAAATGCATTGCTTTCCCTCAGATTTTCGCAGTCCTCCCCCAGTTCCCCAGCCAGAGCTGCTGCAGAACATCAGTACACAACAGACTATTGCCCATTAGTTAGTAGATCAGTGTATATTTCCTGGCAGCTCCTCTGGCTGAGGCATTGTGCAGCATGCTCTAAACACATCTTATTCTAATAAGGTATGGGGTTTCAATAAGTCACACCTACTGAAAGGTGAGTTGTCTTAGGACAGTGATGGCTAACCTTGACACTCAAGCTGTTGCAAAACTACAACTCCCATCATGCCTGGGCAGCCAAAGCCATATCTTTGGTCGTTCAGGCATGATGGGTATTAGGAGGAGCGCCACATTGAAAATGATTACACACCTTATATGAGTGCAGCATAGTCCTGTATTAGAGAATAGTGTAGAGATTCCTGTGTATGCCTTGTGCTCACCTGTTTTAGGTGATGTGGCAGGGGTGGGGTTTCCAGCCATAATGATTTCTATTTCCACACTGAAGTGATTTTGTAATGCTGTCCACATTTCCCATAAAGCACCTGGCTCTGGATAGTGAGGGGGTTATATTTGATGTAAATACCACAGAGGGAGATTTATTAAGGCCAGCAGCATTTTAAACACCAGTTTTCCATAGATGTGTGGCGTAAAACAGGCAAAGTTCGTGGAGGCCCACAACCAATGTTGACAGGTTTTTGGTGTTTTTCTTGCCACAGAGTCTAGGATGATCCGACCAACGCCCTTGACGGGGGTAAAACAATTACAATGCTATTAGTTAAAGGGGTTATCAAACTTTAGAAAAAAAACATGGCCACTTTCCTCCAGAGACACCACGACCCATCTCCAGTTTGGGTGCAGGTTTTGCAGCTGGAGTCCATTGAAGTGAATGAAGCTTACTATAGCTGAACTGGGGACGAGAGTAGTGTCGTCCCAGGAAGAAACTGGCCATGGTTTTCTAATGCTGGATAAAGGATTTTCCAGAACCTCTTCCCTGATGATCCAATCCTGAGGGTAAGGCCATAGATATCTGATTGGTAGAAGGCCGCCAATGAGCTATGTTTTTTTAAGACCTGTCCGTTTTAGTAAATCATTGTATTCCCAACACCACCACCACTCTGGACCATCTTCTCTTATATCTGTGACGTGGAAATGTATAACTCAATGACCAACTGGAAGGTGACAGGTCACTGTGTACATGTATAGCTCCACAACAGTATACACACTACCCTTCCAAGATCTAACTAACCAGGAAATACTGCGAGTGGTAGCCAAGGCCCAAATAAAAGCACTATATATAACCACGTCTTAAGTAGTTGAAAAGTCCATTCATAAAACTTTTATTCCACTTACATCAACTTATTACACATGTTCTTTAACAATTATGCTTGGATTGTTCATGAAAATTTTCATAAGACATTAAACAAAGCTAGCCATCATCTCAAGTTATTCCCCTGGTAACTATTTTGTATTGTAATTTTTTACAGCCACATGCATGTTAGGCAAGTATCAAAAACAAAAATAAAACTAAAAGTTAAATATATGTTTTGTTTTTTCTTCTTTTTTTTTCTGCTGTGCTTGATATATAGTGACATTATGGGATACCAAGCATGTATGTCTTTAATGCATCAAGTACTTTTCTCTTTTTTTGATCTTAGGTTGTTTGAAACAATTTAAATACAAATAAAAATGGAGAATAGCGACAAACAAAAGCAAAAAAAAAAAAAAAAAGTTAGCCAACCGTAAGGAGAATGGAATGTGAACCGTCTTTTTTTATGCTCAGGATTTTGACCGGCTATCGCAGGGACCATTCACTATAGAAAGGTTTAGGCACAGAGAGGGAATCTGATTGCGGACTACAGCACTGCCCTCTAAGCAATGTGCTAAGGAAATTTAGAGTCTCCGCCTACAGCGCAAACCAAACGTCCCTTGCTTGCCGTTATGTGGACCAATATGCAAGCAGTTCATGATGCTTGAATATGGGGAATAGTGGGCCCTGTGGTAGCCCGCAATGTACCTGAAGTACTCTGCCAAACATTTAAAACATGTATAAAAATTTTGTACTCCCCATATTGGTCACCTTGAGGTGGGGAAAGGAGAAAAAAAATTAAAAAGAAAAGAAAAGAAAAAAAAAAGCCCCAAAATGTTAACTGGCCCTACTCCCTATTTAACACAAAACCACATGGGAAATATAGAAATCCAGAGAATAGAAGTAACATAAACCTTTTATAATTGTAAACAAAAAAAAAAAACAAAAAAAACAAAAAAAATAATAAACCTATTTGTGGGACAAGGATGACAATGGTCTATTGTGTCAATTGTTTAGAATGAGGCAGACAGAAAAGGAAGGCTGATTAATTCTCTCCACCGCATTCTCCTTGCTCAGCTTCATCCCCTTGAGTGTCTGATGTCCACAACTGGAAGGAAAGGAGAGAGAGGATTTAATCAATCATTGAAATGTTATAAAACAAAAAAATAATAATACAACACAGAGGATTGAACAGCTGGAATGGAATATGTCCTTGTTTAAAGACTTAGAAAAACATGGCTGCTTTCTTTCAGAAAAATGCTGGGATTTAAAGTGTACCTATCATTTGTAAAGAGTCAAGCTCATATAAAGGTCTATGGAGCCTGACTCCACTCCACGGTCCTCTCCCCACTTGTTCTCTCGATCGGTACGGGTCTGAACACTGACTGATTTCAAAAGACTTTTTTTTTTTTTTTTTAACAAACGACAGTGACACTTTAAACAAACCTTATCACCATGCTGAGGGGGGGGGGGGGGGGAGAAAACCCTGGGAGGATAATGACTTGTAGTCCAGGTATAAAACACAAAGCCTACATAGTCAGTATCCTTTAAAGCTTAAAACCATGAGAAAGGGGGAACCTGCAGCCCCTCCAGCTGTTGCAAAAACAGCAATTCCCACTTGTCTTTGGCTGTCCAGGCATTGTGGGAAAGGTTGTTTTGCAACAGCTGCAGGTGCCCCATATCCCTGTTTAGAAGGTAAACTGGAAGGGGGAGGTATTATTGAGAAGCTTAAAGTGACTAGATACTAAACACCTAATAACTCTAAGGCACGGAACATGGAAATGGATTGCATGTAACGGGCTTCCCCCTTGTCCAGGGTAAGGGGGGGGGGGGGGGTCGTCCGTTACATTCATACATTTATTCCACGTCCGTGTTCCGTGCAGAACACAGAATGTGTGAATGCGGCCTTAGTAAAGGTCTACTCATTGTAATAACATTTCTGTACTGATCAGACACCCTAAACATACTTGGTGAAGAGGGATAGGAAGATGGAGGGTGTTCCTATCCCCCCAATAGTACATCAAGTTGTAGTCACTTTATTCTAGTAAATGCCAGTAGTCCCAACAGTGAGGATCTGATCAATATGGACAATGTGCTCACTATAAAAGGATGCCTATGGTTCTAACAAACTTCACATATATATGTTTTGATCAGTGGGGGTCCGAGTGCCGAAGCCCACACAGATTGCTAACACAGAGACAGAAACTCAGCGGAGCCCTTTGTTCCTGCTCAGCTATCCTAGGGGTAGCAGCAGCGTACAGAGTTCTAGAAAGTTAATGAGAGTTTCTATAAAGCCGTACACCGCACACTCAGCATCCTGCATGACACGAGTTTCTAAAAGCGTTAGCGATGAGCAGGGTCTCAGCACCAGGACCCCACAAATCAAGTGTGATACTTATCCTTTAAGGATGACGACTAAATATAGAACCCTCATTCCTTCCTTATAGCTTTAGATCAGCAGGAGGGGCAGACATTGCTTTCTTACTGAGCTTTCAGGCTACATTATGTCAGTAGGAACCTTGGCTCTCCAACTGTTCAACTACAACTCCCATCATGCCTGGACAGCCAAAGCTTTAGCTGTCCAGGCATGATGAGAGTTGTAGTTTTGCAACAGCTTGAGAGCCCCTGTAGTTCACACTACATTTAGAGCCAGAGGCAACGACAGGGAAATGCCACAATACTAACCTCTAATGTATGCAATGGGAAAGGCATGAAGTGGCTGAGATTGCCTATACACTACCAAGGTGGGGCCCTATGGATACAACTGGCGAGTGATCTCCTGGTACATATGATAAATGTACACTGCAAACATAAGATAGCCTTAGCCTATGTATTCATCCCTATACAGCATGAAGCAACAGTGATATCAAGGGCTCTATATCCCAACCGCAGAGTGGTCCTTTAAAAAAAAAAAAGCAAAAAAACCCCCCAAAACACTGCTATAGGAGGAGTGTTTCTACTCATACAAATTTACATTTTAAACAAAACAAGCACCAAGTATATGGTGTGAATGTTTAAAGGGGTACCCAGGGCTGGGGTCATTATCAGTGTATGGCCAGGGATATAGAAGCCGTTGGTCACTTACCTCCCCAGTTCCAGCACAGGGACCCGGATCACGCCACCCTGTTCTCCCATCTGTCTGCCGCTTCCTGGTCTGAGCTGCGGCTTGGGACGTGACGAGAACGGGGCGGTGCGATCCGGGACCCAGCACTGGAACCAGGGAGGTAAGTGACTGGCGGCCCCCTCCCTGGCCGTACACTGAAAATAACCCCAGCCCAGAGAACCCCTTTTAAGTGTTCCTTGTCATTTAGACAATGCTAAAGGTTATGATCAGTCTGGGTGTTCAGACTTAAACCACTAGTCGGATAGAGCCAAAAAAAGCGCATGGCTGAGTGCTTCATTCCCAGCATTGATGTAGGAGATTGGCTCCACTGTAAGTGTATAGACCTCGTCTCCTGCATAAGACAGAATGAAGCGCTTTGCCATGCGCTTTTCCTTGCTCGGGTGATTGGTAGATTTATGAACATCCAGACCCTAACTGAGGCATGCACCTGTATATGAATCCATTTCAATCAGCTTGAGCCAAAGCCAGAAGTGAATACAAAAGGAATTAAAAATATAAAATGAGGCATTTATACTTGTCCTTCCTGCTGGATCCATTTTTACTATAGGTTTTAAAAAAAAGATCGCTTTGTCAAAATGCTGTGTGTGACAACGGTCTTAAAAGGATTTTGTCGAGGATCAGAAAACATGACTTTCTTCCAGAAACAGCACTACACCTGGTTATGTGCGATATTGCAGCTCAGCCCCATTGCTGTCAATGGAACCAATGGACAAGCAGGGTTTCTGGCAAGCAACAGCCATGTTTTGGAAATTATGTAAATTATTTATTTATTTTTTTATGCTAGACTAACCATGCCTCTATATCCATTTCATCTATGCTATGATCTACTGAAACAACAGAGACCCTAAATAGAAGTGTGTGCCTGCGGGCTGTCATGTGGTTGCTGCTGATCCTCACAAGGGCGTCCACAATAGACTAATAGGTGAAAGGAGGACAAGCCAGGAAGCAACGATCCAGTATAAGAGACATATAGTAAACTTACTGTCAAGTTGTCTCGCAGTAATTGCATTATTAATGTGCTATCTTTGTATGATTCTTCACTCAGAGTATCGAGCTCAGCAATAGCTTCATCGAAAGCCTGAAATGAGAGAAGTAAGGTCAGTGCCCTGTCATACACAACCAGCAGCGGTACCCCGCAGCACTTCCAATCCTCTTACTGTTTTTGCCAGGGAGCAGGCTCTTTCCGGGGAGTTTAGGATCTCGTAGAAGAACACAGAGAAGTTCAGGGCCAGGCCGAGTCTGATGGGATGTGTTGGTTGCATCTCCATTTTGCTGATGTCAAAGGCATCTTGATACGCCTGCTGGGACTGCTCCACAATCGCTGCAAGAGAAGATCAGCCGGTTACAGGACAGGTTTTCTTTTCTCCATGCAGAGAGGAGACTGTACAGGACATACAGTGTCTATGCTACAATGTGATCAGGGTCTTTGAAGCCTGTGGATATTTTGGCTGTTTCTAATAAAATCACAAATCATGTGATTTATTTATTCGGCGGTGACCGCCTGATCTTATAAGGGATACTTAATTGGTGGCAGAAAGTTATATAGATTTGTAATTATTTCTATATAAAAACCTCAAATCTTCATGTACTTATCAGCTGCTGTATGTCCTGCAGGAAGTGGTGTATTCTTTCCAGTCTGACAGAGTGCTCTCTGCTGCCACCTCTGTCTATGTCAGGAATTGCCACTGCTTTGTACAATTCCTGTTACAGAGGTGGCAGCAGAGAGCACTGTGTCAGACTGGAAAGAATACACCACTTCCTGCAGGACATATAGCAGTTGATAAGTACGGGAAGATTTGAGGTTTTTAAACAGAAGTAATTTACAAATCTGTATAATTTTCCACCATGAGTTGATTTACAAACAATGTTTTTCTCTCTGGAGTGTGTTTTAAGAACACAAAAATAAGTATGAACACGGATGAAAGGATGAAGGGATGCAGGGTCTCAGAGGGTGCAGCATGATTTCCATTTACTAGCATTGTGCACCCCTTCCTTGGACCCTGCATTATTATTCAAGCCCTCCGATTACTGGATAAACATGACCATCATCAGAAACCTACATGTGCTTCCATTTTTTCTAATGTAATTCAATAGCAGCAGAGAAGGAAAGCACCAGAACGATAACTGGTAGACATAAAGGGGTCATCAGCTACATGTACACCCTCTGGCTCCAAAACCAGAAAGCTTATGTATTATTTAGTGTATTGCAGATGGTGCACAAGAAGCAATGAGTCTGATCCAGAGGTCACAATCTGGATTCTCTCCAGGCCTGAGGAGAATACATAACTCGCTCTACAGCATAGCAACATCCCCCAAAAATAAACCTGAATTAATTATCCATGTCTAATCTAGGGCTGGCAGAGCTGCGGGGCACAGGGACTGACAGGACTATGTACAGCAAGCACAGCGTACATGCCCATAGTGCCTCCTGTGCGGCCACCGGGACAGTGAAGAATTATGCTTCAATAGACTCACTAACCCAGAAACCTACAAACGTTCAGTCTATTCCCCCAGTGACTTCTCTGCCTCATTCAGCTCCACACAACTCTAATGTGACTAAACTAGTGGAGGAATTGGGACCCTCGGAGCAGTAACAAAACATTGCACATAGGTAGCACTGCAGAGCTTGGGAACGCCTCTGACACTATGCAGTAGCAAATAATATCTGTTTCATAAGTCCTGGAAGCACAGAACAATATATGAAAGGCACTATGTGTCTCCTTGACCTATCAGCTGTCCGACAAGGTCAGCAGTTAGGAACCTGAATTTCAGCTGACTGATTCCCTTTAACAGGACTTGTCTAAAGTTTTCAGTTGGGGTCTGTGTATCAGGACCCTCACTGATCGCTAGAATAAGTCAGGAGGAAGACTCAGCTCTTACCCCAGATTGCTCCAGGAGGTGGGTTGGATAGACTTACTATAGAATTCCACTCCCACAGCAAATTCATCCCTCTGTGCTCATTACAGCCATAAGTGGGCGCCTAAACATCCAGACCCTCACCGATCAAAGCCTGCAACAGGCCTCTATTGCTGGAGACAGTGACGCTTTAAGCCCACCCAGCAGGTAAGGAGCCAAAAGAGGTAAGGAGCCAAAAGCCCAATAGCTACCTATCATCTACTGGACAGAATGGCAAGCCAAATTTAGTTTGTTTGTTTTTTAAACATTGTGGGGGAGATTTATCAAACTAGTGTAAAGTAAAACTGGCTCTGTTGCCCCTGGCAACCAATCAGATTCTCCCTTTCATTTTCTGAAGCGTCTGTGAGGAATGAAAGTTGGAACCTGATTGGTTGCCGGGGGCAACGGAGCCAGTTTCACTTTACACCATGTGGGAAATTTATCAAACTGGTGTAAAGTAGAATTGGCTCAGTTGCCCCTAGCAATCAGATTCCACTTTTCTTTCCTCACAGACTCTTTGGAAAATGAAAGGTGGAATCTGATTGGTTTCTAGGGGCAACTGAGCCAATTCTACTTTACACCATGTTTGGTAAATCTCCCCCGTATCCTAACTTGTCTGTGTCCAGCTGTTGTAAAACTACAACTCCCATCGTGCACTGTCAGCAGAGTTGTAGTTTTAACAGCGGGATAGGCACAAGAGAAGACTGGGCGCAGACAGAGAGGAATGCAGGGAGAGGAGGAGTACTCGAACATACAGTAAATTCTGATTCGCAACAACCCAATCACTTGGCATTTGATTCTCACAGTCTGGAGAAGCCAGGCTGCCTCCATCTTCTCCAGGCTGCGGGAATCAAATGCAAAGCGGTCCGGTTCACATGAACCTGAATTTATTGTATCTTCACTAGTATCTCTAGTATTCGACCTTTGTTATTTTACTATACAAGGAAAAAAAATGCCTATAACAGCTATTAAAAAATAAAATAAAAGTAGCATTACTTTTTTTGTCATCTCCGCTAGCTACTTCAGCCAGGTAACGGTAATAGTCTCCCTTCATTTTCAAGTAGAAAACTTTGCTCTCTGCTTGTGATGCATTGGGGACCAGGTACTTGTCCAGAAGACTCTGAAAGAAAGAAACAAGAAAAAAAAAAAAAAAAAAGAGAAGAGGATTAGAAACAAAACCAATATAAGGCGGTGAGAGGACTGAGGTCATCCATGTAACTGTGAGCAAGACCCCACCCTTACAGACGTGTGTGCTAACATAGTGCCAAACCGCACTCCCCTGTTTATAGTCAGTAAAGATACACCATGATCTGTGTACATGACGCAGGCTGTTATTCATCCTGGGAGATGATGCCTCGGGTCCTTTCTAGGTCCTCAGGGGTAACTACAAAGAGGTTCCCCAGTCACCCACCATCATCTCACCAGGGATTTGAAGCCATCAAGCTGCAGCTAGGAAGGCTTTTTGCATGTTATATAGTAGAGCAGTATTCCAAAACATATGGCCCTCTACCTGTTGCTAAACTACAACTCCTGGCAGTCTGTGTCTGTCAGTGCATGATGGGAGCTGTAGTTTTGCAA
Source organism: Dendropsophus ebraccatus (assembly GCF_027789765.1). NCBI lineage: Eukaryota > Metazoa > Chordata > Amphibia > Anura > Hylidae > Dendropsophus > Dendropsophus ebraccatus. The sequence continues at coordinate 32,412,364 of NC_091455.1, read as the reverse complement.
AAGCCGGAGAACCACGGTTCGAGGAACACAGTAGAAGACCATGATGTTACACAACCAGATGTCTAGGTGACTTTATACCACTAGGGGGAGCAAGAAACATTTGGTGCCAGGACCACGGTCTGTAACGCCCCAGGCCATATGCAAACTATTGGCTCTGGTGACATTCACAGAGCAGTGTTATTCCTATCACATTGCTAGAATACCATGGGGGTCTGAATGCTGTCTAACTGGGAATGTGGCTGCCCTCATTTTGGGAGGTATAATGGGAATAGCTCTCCTCCTGCCAACTGGTATACAAGGCTAAGACACCCAACACACAACTTATTACAGCAGCTCTTTCTGATAAAAGTAAGGGGCTGGTCTGGGCCTGCTGTGATTGGTCTCTTCCATATCATGTACAGCATGGGTACTGTCAGATACGGCCTATAATAATAAAGCATTAGGTAAAGCACATACACTGGAATACATTTTACTAGGTGCCTTTAGCCAGAAAAACCAGACCTGTTGAACAGCACCACACTTGTCCACAGGCTGTGTATGGTACTGCAAAAACCTATATTAAGCCCTTTGACCAAATATATACTTCCAAGGGTTCAACTCTCATATATACACACTACCAAAGAAAAAAAAAACCCTCTACCCTTTTAAATCAAGAAATTGTCATAACCAAATTGCTATAACCAAAACATAAATTCTTTATTATTTCATGAATCCCAAAGTAATCCCATAAAAACAACACATACACAAAGGACAATTAAAAACAGGTGTAGGGGATCGTGACAACATACACTTTCAATCTTATTGTATTACACAAAAACAAAAGCAGATAAATGAGTGGAATTCCAGTTGGTTCAATTCATATACCATAAAGTGCAAAGCGCTTGTTAGTAAACCTATGGTACTGAGTATATCCAACAATATATCAAATGGCTAATTTGATAGCCATTTGATATATTGTTGGATATACTCAGTACCATAGGTTTGAAAGTGTATGTTGTCATGATCCCCTGTACCTGTTTTTAATTGTCCTTTGTGTATGTGTTTTTTTATGGGATTACTTTGGGATTTATGTTTTGGTTATAGCAATTTGGTTATGACAATTTCTTGATTTAAAAGGGTAGAGGTTTTTTTTCTTTGGTAGTGTGTATGGTACTGCACCTTAGCTCAATTCATTTCAATGGAATACCAGACACAAGCCATTGATGGGTAAGACAGCTGTGGTGTAATCCACAACATGGATGTATATTGATGTGTGTTAGTAAAATCTCTGCCAAACATGACGACCCCCCCCCCCCCTTAAATTTTCACTGGATATCTCCTTTATTTTAGTATTGTATTGTCCCCCAAAAGTTATACAATTTCCCAATATACACTTATTACAGGAAATGCTTCTAAAGGGCTTTTTTTCCCCGTCACTTACTACTGCATCAAGGCTTCACTTCCTGGATAACATGGTGATGTCACTTCCTGGATAACATGGTGATGTCACTTCCTGGATAACATGACCTGACTCCCAGAGCTGTGCGGGCTGTGGCTGCTGGAGAGGATGATGGCAGGGGGACACTGAGGGACACTGCACTGGAGGACACCGAGCATCCCCTGCCATCATCCTTTCCAGCAGCCACAGCCCGCACAGCTCTGGGAGTCGGGTCGTGACTAGAGATGAAGGAACCTCGAGCATGCTCGAGTCCATCCGAACCCGATCGTTCGGCATTTGATTAGCTCCAATTAGCCAATGATTATATCCATGTTTTCGAGAAAACCTTAGTGCTTTATCCAACTTCAGCAGCCACCGCTAATCAAATGCCGAATGATCGGGCTCAGATGGACTCAAGGTTCGCTCATCTCTAGTCGTGACATCACCATGTTATCCAGGAAGTGACATCACCATATTATCCAGGAAGTGACATCACCATGTTATCCAGGAAGTGACATCACCATGTTATCCAGGAAGTGACGCCTTGATGCAGTAGTAAGTGCAGGGAAAAAGCACTTTATAAGCATTTCCTATAATAAGTGTATATTGGGGGATTTGTATAACTTTTAGGGGGCAATCCAATACTTTAATAAAAATTTTTAAGAGTTTAATTCTTATCAGACCACGTACCTACAAAGGCACATGGAAGCTTTTCTAAGCTCGGAGCTGGAAGCACAGGGGTATATATTTGCACAGCACTAAACCTGAGTCCTGGCACATGAGGGTGTAGAGCAGGTTCAGGCACTGAAACAGAATCAGCTGTTGAGGTATCCCTGCTTGGATCAGTGTAGGCCCATTTAATTCAATGATCCAAAAGCAGTCAGCCAGTAAACTTTGGGTCATTTATCGTTTGGTTTTGGCTTGGATCAAGAGGCTTTCTTTGCTGCACGTTTTAGTCCAAACCAGAACTGGTATATGCCGGTAAATGTAGTCACTGGTCAAACTGACTGTGGCCTCAAGCCAAGCAGGGAAACACAAGCAGATATATATATATATTTTTTTTTCAATTTTGCTGATGTATCCGTGCCTAGAAGTATGAAACGGGATGTGGACTCGGCCTTAGGAAACACTTTGGTTATTAGCTTGTCTATAACAGTGATGGCAGGAAATCCTAGAAGGTAACACAGCAGCCAAGCCCCCTCCCCATGCTGGAGATGCCTTATATACAGCTGGGAGTCTGTATACTGTGGGATCACAGGGACAGAGAGCAGTAAAGTCACCCTGACTGGAGGAGGGAACGCACTGTCCTCGCTCGTGGGCCCCTAAAGTATTTCTCAGTGGGCAGAGTATGTGAGGGAACAGCTGACTGTGGAAACTCTAGACGCTGGGCACGGCTGATCCGCCGACTCAACGCTGCTGCTGTGTTGCTGGGAGGGATATTTGTCAGGAAGTCAGGATCTCCTTAGGAGTTGGCCGTATTGTGGTAACGGGAATACTCGCATGTCACCTGACACACCCAGTGACACATCCCCTCCGAGCCGCATGCCGCAGCCAGCACGGACTTTGTCCTCACAGAGGAGCACGCCGCCTCAAACCTGCAATTTCAGAACAACCCAAAGCCTTTTATTACAAGCGCCTGAACACTGGAAACCTAGTCTGCAGATTCAGGACACTGCGTGCATGGTCCATAAACACAGCCGACGTGCTACAGAACAGAATTAGGAGATTCATTAGAATGCTGAGGGCTCTGAAACGGTTTAAATATTCGCGCTACTGTGCTGACAGCATGACAAGATGTCTGACAGCAGCTTATTGTCTCACCTCGATAAGCACACATGTACTCACATATATTTTCTTTTTCTAACCAGTTTATTTCCAGAGCTGTGACCACCACATATTGTGAGTGGCCTGATCCCACCGTATCTTCCCTTGTAACCTGTAAAGGGTCCATTTACACAGAAAAATTACCTGCCAAAGATTTGAAGCCAAAGCCAGGAACGGATTTGAAATGAGGAGAAATCTCAGGCTTTCCTTTATGTCCTGACCTCTGTTTATGGTTAGTTCCTGGCTTTGGCTTCAAATCTTTGGCAGATCATCTTTCTTAAATGGACCCTAATTCTATCAGTGATAAGGAGGATGCTGATGAAAAGTTCTCTCTACAGACCACAAAGTATCAGCCTTTTAGGCTTAGTGGGCAGACTGGAAACTGCAAGATGTCAGGATTATTTTATACCCTATATAGTAAAATAGAAAGTTATAAACATCGCCGAAAAATGTTTAACATAAAACTTGATTAAAACAATAGGCCACCTTTAAAGCATTACATGCTGACACGTCAGTAGTTTTAACGGTTTGGGGGTCTAGATATAACTGGGGAAAGCGCTAGGCTTTGCTCTTCACTCCCAGGCTCATCGCAGAGACTTCTAATGGAGCTCTACTCCAGCAATGCGTCAGAGTGAACAGTGAGGCGGGGAGTGAAGCGCTTCATCCACACACTCCTCCTGGCTATATCTAGGCACTGGAGGGGGTCTCAGCACAGAGCCAGGGACAGATCAAAACCTTTGACATGTCTGCAATGCTTTTAAAGGGTTTATCCAGCACTACAAAAACATGGCCACTTTTCCCCCTCTCTTGTCTCCAGTTCAGGTGTGGTTTGCAATTAAGCTCCATTTACTTTCAGTGGAGTTAAAAACCCCTCCCAATCAAGAGAGGGGGAAGAGTGGCCATGTTTTTGTAGCGCTGGATAACCCCTTTTAAGTACATAGTTGTAGGACGATTTGCTGAGAGCAGAATGTCTGTAAGACTACAAGTACTAGATTAGTAGTAGAGTACGTACATTGGGCAATAGGGATATAAAAAGACAAAAGCAAAGACTGGGCAAATCTATGCACTCACTGCCAGCAATGCCTGAGCCACTACCCTCCTACCACAAAACCTTGATGGTCAAAGTTCCTTGTTACATTAGCGGTTGTCATCCAAGTGACTGATAGCAGCTTATCGGCACAGGCATCCGGATAACACCTAAACATGGACAGAAGACTTCTATTGCCGATCAATTCATGCCGCTTGCCCAATAGTGAACAAACACCTATGTAGCGTGAAGCAGCGCTCATCGCTGGGGGGTGGCAGGGGGTGAAGAGACCTCTGTTCTCTCAAAAAACAAGTATCCCAGGAGGTGGAATACATCTATGAGGCTTCTATGGCATAGGTAGTGGAACTAACAAATGCATACAATGGAAATACCACTTTAAACTTTTATTCAGTCTAAAAAGTTTATGGATGAAAAGTAATCAGATCTCCACTGAGATGTCTTTCGGGGTACTATTTCTCCCTATGGAGAGTACTCTACAATTCAACATCTTACAGGAAGTGCATGCTGGGCGAAAGTATGGAAATTAGGTCTCCCTCTGGTGGAATCAAACTAGTGCCACCTATAGGTAGCTATGTGTCCAACCTCCCTGAAACACAGCTAGACAACAGACGTCTCCACACACAGACAGCCTAGCGAGCAGTATATGCCTGGGTGCCAGTCTAGATGAATGTGAGGGAAGCAGGAGGCACACAAAAGGAAGCACTTCCTGTTAGGGGGAAACGTGTACAACATCTGTGTGCAAAAAGCACAGAAAAGATGGTGCCGAAACGCTGCTGCTAATGTGTGGACCAAACGTAACGTACCACAAAAAGGGGATATCCTCATTTTTATCACTGTGTTAGAGCACATTAGCGGGGGTCTCAGCACCAAGAGCCCCCCCCCTTACTTTTTTTTAATAACAGTGCCCATTAAAATACAAAACAGATGCAATAGTTTACTAGATCTAGAAGACAATACTTATTATTCAAATCACCAACTTGCATTTTACAGAATCTTATTCATGCATCTGAGAACTTTATTATTCATGTCCTGATCCAAAAACAGTCCCAAAGTGAAGATGCTGAGAATTTCAGATTGTGCACCCTCTATCAAGCAATGACTCCTAATATGAGGGGATGGTACCCCTGTACTGCCTGTCACATCCTGAGCCTCACTACACAATGATAAAGCTGTGTGCACACTTATGGTCATGTCTGCTCATTTTATTAGGAGTGGCCGGAAATTATAAAAGATGGATTATAGACCAGGGATGGGGAACCTTCGGCCCTCCAGCTGTTCCAAAACTACAATTCCCATCATGCCTGGACAGCCAAAGCTTTAGTATGATGGGAATTGTAGTTTTGCAACAACTGGATGGTCGAAGGTTCCCCCATGCCTACTATTAAAAAAAAAACCAACCTCCATTTGCTGAGGGGGATGAGGAGTAAAAGGGGTTCCTTACCAGAACATCATTGCAGATTTCTCTCAGTTCGGTCTCTATCTTCTCCCGGTATTCTCGAGCCATCTGCTGCTTTTTCTCGCTGCCATCTGTCTTCTGCTCAATGCTGGAGATGACCCTCCAGGACGACCTGCGGGCACCTACTACATTTTTGTAGGCAACTGACAGAAGATTCCTCTCCTCGTTGGACAGTTCACCTCCTTCTTCCGTCACCCGCTTCATGCAGGCGGCCATGTCATCGTACCTCTCTGCCTGCTCAGACAACTTGGCCTTCTGTACCAGCTCGCTTTTATCCATGGCTAAGGGTTCTAGGAAAGAAAAGAAGCAATATCAATTCTCTGCACAAACCTAAAATAATAAATTTTACCTAAAATCTGTACCACTGTCCCTGATAGCTGTGCCTGCTGTCACACTACCTGCCATCACAGTCACAAGTCATTCACTTCACAATGTATGTGGTTGTAAAGTGTAAAATGATACCCGGAAATAGAGGAAAGGTCATGAAAAGTCCAGGACCCCTGGGTGTGTCAGTAAGGAGATTAGATAGGCCTAAAAACAAAGACAATACAATTAAAGGGGTATACCCATGGGGGGGGGGGGGGGGGGCAATTATAAAGTTTGTACTTTGACCCCCTGCAATCTTTTAGGTATGTCCGATACTGTGGATAGGGTATAACTACTCCACGTGAGAATACTTTATCACAGGGGTGTCAAACTCGCGGCCCTCCAGCTGTTGCAAAACTACAATATCCATCGTGCCTGGACAGCTGAAGCTAAAGCGTGATGGGAATTGTAGTCTTGCAACAGCTGGAGAGCTGCGAGATTGACACCTGTGCCTTATCACTTAGCCAAAAGGACAAGTTACCAGAACAGGGGTTTGACTGCTGGGACCCTCACTCTCAGGAGAATGGGGGTTCCTAGTCCCATGGAGAAGTTTAAGAGGCAGTTTTGCAAAATTTCTCTTTCAAATCAACCGGTGTCAGAAGGTTATATGGATTTGTAATTTACTTTTATTTAAAAATCTCAAGTCTTTCAGTATTTATCAGCTGCAGGAAGAGGTGTACTATTTCCAGTGTGACACAGTGCTCTCTGCCGCCACCTCTGTCCAGGTCAGGGACTGTCCAGAGCAGTAGAGGTTTTCTATGTGGGATTTGTTGCTGCTCTGGACAGTTCCTGTCACAGACAGAGGTGGCAGCAGAGAGCACTGTGTCAGACTGGAAAGAATACACCACTTCATGTAGGACACAAAGCAGCTGATAAGTACTGGAAGACTGGAGACTTTTTTTTTTTAAATAGAACTAGATATTTATACAACTTTCTGAAATAATTTCTTTTTTCTTTTTGCCAGAATACCACTTTAAGCACGCAGGCTGCTGCACTAGTCACTCACTGTGGCCATCTTCTATAAAGTTCCATGGCGAACATATGGAACAACCATCAAGGATATGCTCTGCCACTCTACTTACTCAGGGGACAAGGGACCCTTGTTCTGGTGACTGGTTGGACCCCAACACTTACCATAAGGTATAATCGTGTGATAACTCCTTTACAATGATAACATATCTTAGTTATTTGCCATAAACTTATAGTTGGGGTCTGACCTCTGGGACCGTCCCTATTCGAAGGAAGAAGGGGCAGCAGAGCAGTTTCGCATAAGGTTTTCCCCCTATACAGCAGCACCTGGGCACCCGCTGTGCTACAATCCGGGACGGGGGATAAACTATACCAGCACTCCATCCACTTCATACTCAGCATTGGAGACCATTCACGGACATTCTTAGCGATAAACCATCACAATACAAGATGGCAATGACCCTTTCCGTTCTAACAGAAGAGCTAAGTGGCTCCTGGGATTTGTCCAGCGTCTGAGGTAATAGATGTCTGGGAAACTGTAATTGACACTTGTAGCTGGAAGCGGCTTTCAATGGTAGAAGCTCAACATCCAGATAACCGCATTACACCGACTATTAAACTCCCACCAAGTAGTAATTACACCTCACATTCAGTCAGGGCGAGAAAACACCATTTACCGCCGTCCTGATGGCTGAATAGCGGCAGTAATCCAGAAGGTGGAAGAAAAGGAAAGCGCCGCTGCTTAAGCCCTCGTGCCGTCTACAGCTGTCACAACGTCCACAGGAGAAATATATGAAAGCTCCTATTGTGGTTAGCATCACCTTCAGAAACACAGGCTACGCTCACAAGTTTTTCCGTGTACAATGCACGCCCATAGTGTACAATGGGAATACACGCCGCAGTTCATACACATTCTAAATACACCAATGAAAGGGTCTGCTCACAAAAAAAAAAACAACTTTCCTTCAAGTCAACTGGTGCCAGAGATTTGTAATTAATTTTGGCCACCTTAAAGGGGTTATCCAGTAAAATTATTTTTCTTTCAAATTAACTAATTTTAGAAAATTATATAGATTTTTAATTTACTTATATTTGAAAATCTCAAGTCTTGCAGTACTTCTCAGCTGCTGCATGTCCTACAGGAAGTGGTGTATTCTTTCCAGTCTGACACAGTGCTCTCTGCTGCCACCTCTGTCCATGTCAGGAACTGTCCAGAGCAGGAGCAAATCCCCATAGAAAACCTCTACTGCTCTCCAGACTGGAAATAATACACCACTTCCTGCAGGACATACAGCAGCTGATATGTACTGAAAGACTGGAGATTAATTTAATAGAAGTAAATTACAAATCTATATAACAGCACAGCCTGACGTGGTCCTCCATCTGCACGAGTGACATTTTTTCATGCACCTCCTCAAGACTGATCAGGGCCAGGCCCTCCGATGTCCTCTGCAGCTATCCCAGGACTTGGTTATAATGGAACGCCCGCGGGCAGTGCTATGTGTCTGTCTCTGTGATATCACAAGGTACAATGATCTGCTGTGTAAGCCTCCTGGAAGGGACAAACGTTCTTGAAGATGCACCTTGTCCTCACAGTGACGGGTTCAGACGTAATAAAATGTCTGTACCAGCCCTGTGGTGACGGCTGGAAACACATGCACCATTACTGCTGAGGCACATGAGGAGGTCCATGTGCATTGTGCCCAATCCTTAGGCAGTCTTGAAGCATGCACGGTTACGCAGGCTGAGCGTGCACTTTTATTTATGGGGTTTGAGAGACCGATATTAGTCTGAAGGCCTCCATACACAATATAAGTCAGGCGGCTAAATCTACAAGTTTCAGCAGGACTACCTGACTGTGTAATGTGTATAGCGGTTTCCCACAAGAAACGTCAGAAGGATCAGGCCTTTTTATTTCTGGCCGTTGTATACCCCACATCTCTTTACCTCCACCAGGTGACACCACAGCTGAGGGACTGGGCTGGACGTGGTAACATATGCACGCTCAATCAAGAACAGCATGCATACATCCAGGGGCAGAGACTGGCCGGCAGCTAAGATGGCTTGGTCCATCTAATGGTGCGTTTACACTGAACGATTATCGTTAGAATTTTCGCAACAACGATCGCATTTTAATGATAATCTGCTCATGTAAACACAGTGAACGCTCAAGCGACGAGCGAAAAATCGTTCATTGTGATCTTTCAACATGTTCTCAAATAGTCGTTGGCTAAAAATTCGCAGATAGCTTCACGTAAACAGCCTTTCAAAGATTCACCCCATGTGTGAGATGGGCTTAAGAGATCTTAAAAACGATCGCAATAACAATTTTTCTAACGATTTAGTCGTCTAAATACTGATTGTTATAAAAATCAAATTGTTGCTTCAAAATTGTTAAACGATCAATTGGGCGAATTATCGCTCTGTGTAAACGTACCATTAGTGTATGGGAGCCTCCTACCCCTACAGCAGATGTCCTCCATTCAGAGTACATGCACGCTCAGCTTTAGCCTTTGCTAAACAGCAAGATACCTAAGTGGAGTCCAATGAACTGGGATATTGGCCATCCAAACACTAAAAGCAGATCCAGCGACACTGAGATCCGCTGGATGAGATCTATGATTAGCCACGCAATGGTCGGCTCAAATGGATCATTTTGGCTATTTTGTCATGAGGCCATCATCTGTAAATTCTGTGTAAAAAAATCATTTGTGATCTGGCATGGAAGACTTACATCTCTGCCATGTTGTGGCATTTACAGTCCTATGAGTATGGTTGGCCTAGGAGTCCGGCCTGCCCGAATACAACACTGTACAATTTATCCCATGCATTCCTATTACATGTAAAGGATATCCACAGGGGATAACCCAGCTGATCAGTGGGGATCCATAGAGAATGAATGGAGCGCTGGTCATGCACACATTCTATCAGTCTATTCATTCAGAGGACCACTACCCTCCATTTTTGGGACCCGCACCGATTATCCATTTACATCCTATTTGTTACACCTTGGTGGAACCCCTTTAAATATTTGTCCTTAAAATCCTTTCCCAGAGAACTCAGCGATTGTCACTGATCACCACGAAGGATGAGGGCGACGGCGCGTAAATCATCAACTTGACTGTGGTTCTTATATAAGATCTTACAATAAAAAACGTGAACGACTGACAAGTGCTCAAGTACATGAATGCGAGCTGCCATTACTAAGGAGCTTGTAGGCCGGGGTGTAAGAGATGACATAACGCGGCGGCAGCAGACACCCACATCGTGCTTAGAAGGGGGAAGTGCAACAACGGCCTGACAAGAGAATCACTTTAACCCATTGCACGCCATGCAGAGCGCCATCCACCTACTTTCTATGGCTCTGACACTGTAAGGGTTAAGCCTGAACGTTTAGCACCCGTCACACACCACAACCTACATGTCATTATCACGCTTTCCGCACGTCCTTCGCCCCCCCCCTCCCCTCCATGATGAATTGCATTGCTACCAGCATCCTAAGGCATCACCATGCTATCCTCAAATCCCCTCCTTTATCCATAATCCAGGCCCCGGCATACATATCACATCTCTATCCTGCTGAGCAGAGGTCACAGGCTGCACTAAGGGGTCAACGCTATCCAACCGGCAGCGTGCAGGCATCACATCTACATCTACATGTACATGTACAAACAGGAAAAAAAAAAAACCTCAATCCACCACGCCCCGCCGGCCCCAGCTCTTTGGTGGTATGTTTGGTGGAATTTAACTATACGACGCCTAAGGGATCCAGATAAGAAGCCTTAGCATAAGCGAGGAGGTCCCTACTGCAGTGACAACTAGAGTCCAGGCTGCGGAGGAAGCGAGCAGGGTCTCTCCCGGTCACAGGAGATGGGGGCAGGGTGGAGGGGCCCCACCCCGATCAGCCTGTGTTACCTGTTTGTAATGTGTCCAGCTCCACATTATATGGCAGACATCACCTAGACATCGCCCTGGTTTTACAGCCAGGGAGGTGGTCCCGTAGTAATTGTAGATGCCAGACAATTCATCTGCAAGGAAAGGTTTTATCTGAAGATGACGCTCCACCCGCCATTGCATCATGGCTCCTGGAAGATCTCTCCATGTGGGACTACAACCACCATAGCAACCTGGTATTACTTAACAAACCTAGTCACTCTCCAGAACTACAACTCCCAGCATGGCCGGATGGAAATTGTAGTATTACAACAGACCACGCTTATTTTTTCCCCCATCTGGAAATACTTAGATGAACATTCCCATGTTAACATCCTGTCTCAAGACCCTTCTTCCGGGAAGCCTCGGGATTAACCCCCAACGGCTCCAGGTAACAGCCCCCAATCCATCCCCCCCCTCCTCCCAGTCCTTTTCAGATGCATAAGAAACCTGCAAGGCATTACCCAGATGAACACCTCCCATCCACCCCAAGGATCTGGAATGTGTGGGGGAGGTGCAATCCAGCAATGCACAGGTCTGGAAAAGCCTATTCTCCTCCCGTCCGCAGCCATAGAAATAATACCGACACCCTAAACCGGCGCAGTGTGTCCAGACACCGGTGCATTGTTCTCCTGCCAAGCCGTGCACTCAGAAATAGATGCCTACTAGTGCTGCAAATATAGGTCTATTACACGTAGGCTGAGGTCATCATGACCTTAATCCGGGCCCATTGCCCTCCGAAGGTTCGGCCAGGAAAACGGATGCAACCAGCCCCCCCCCCCCCAACCCCCTGATGAGAGCGGCCGGACAGGATTCCTTTGTGAGGAGGAGGGGGAGGGAAGGGGGGTGCTCAACCTTTCCTGGGAATATGGCCACTGTCACCTTGTCTGCTCACCACTGACCCAGCAGAGAGAGAGGAGGAGGATGATCGCACAAGAGAGACACCTCCCTTCCTCCCCGGGGACACGGCGAGAAGGAGGAGGAGAAGAGGAGGAGGAGGAGGGGGCGGCCTCACCTGTGCTGCAATGTCTGCAACAAAAAACTGCATCAATGCAACATGGAAGGGGAGGGGGGAAGGGTGCATGCAGCAGCCGGGCACATCCGTACAGCAGCAGGGTATACGGCTGGAGATCACACGTGATTGAAATGAATGGAGATGTACAGGGTATACAACAGGAATGGGAACCCCTGCAGGTTTGGGGGGGTTGAACCCTGATATGATCAAATCTCAGGGTCCTGGGTTCAAGTCCCTGTTCACACAGGATGTCCAGCAGCATATTTATATATATATATATATATATATATATATATATATATATATATATATATATATATATATATATATATATAATATCCTGTGATCGGTGGCGATCCCCTCAGATCAGAGCTTAGATGGCCAGTCTATGGTGGATGGATGAGATCAGCCCTCATATAAGGGGAGGGTCCTCTGCTGTGGTGGGGACAAAGGCAAAGCTGGGGGACTACAAGTGCCAGCAGCCCCTGGCAGGCATCCTGGGCACAGTACGCTGCAGCCTGCCCAGCCCTATGGGATGCACAATGGATGGAGGACAGGGGCCCCAGCCCCCTCCCTGTTCTCTGAACAATGCTTCCTCTCCGCCATTACCCGGGCCTCCCCCTCTCCGCTCTCCCCCCACCCTGTCAGGCTCAGCCCCCCTTCCCCCCGGTGAGGGTGATGCCCGAGCCCCGTCGTTACCTGTGTTAGAGAGGGGAGCACGGAGGCGGATGTCGGGTCCCCGGGCTGGGTGTATGCGCGTCTCTCAGGCGACTGCCGCTGGGAGAGTCCGGTCTCTTCCGAGCGCTCAAAGCTCTAACCGATCCACGGGGTTTCCTCCAATCGCTGAGCAGGGGCCGGGGAGTGACGTCAAGCGCTGCTATGGCAACGGCTGACTGGGTGGCATAATCACTGCCTGCTCCCTCCCTCCCTCTAGGCCTCGGGGGCGCGCGGCGGCGGAGGGTGGGGTGCTCGTGCCCGCCGCCGGGCCTGGCTGCACAGTCACTTGGCCTGGCCCTGCTGCTGCCTTACAACATGGAGAGGGCGGGCGGCCAGGCGCTAGTGAACGAGACGGTTATGTCTAGTGTGTCATGGAGGAAATTCCATATTTGGTCCCGTAGAATAAAGTCATGAAGGTTGAGGGTAGAGGGGGCGCCATTCCCCTGTGGAAGTGAATTCGAGTCATTTCTGGAGATGGGATGTTACACCTGCAAAATAAAAGGGGGATAATGTGATGGGGGAAAAAAAAACATTGTCTACATGTAGTGAAACTAATAAAGTTTTAGTTGTACAAATCTTAGAAGACTGGGATAGATTGGCCTGTAGCAACCAATCAGACCTCAGCTTTTCTTTTTTAACCTGCCCTGGTAAAATGAAAGCTGCGCCCGGATTGGTTGCTATGGGCAACAGTTTTAAAGGGGCTATATCATGAAGAAAACTAGTCCATAGTGATGCATTATGTTAAATGAAACATTTCCAAAGTACGAAGGGTAGTATTACATGATAATAACTGTTACTGGGCCTATTACACGGCCCGATTATCGTTTAACAAGGGCTGCAGGGACATCGTTACCGATGTCCTTGCAGCCCTTGCTTAACTTTATACATTACCTGTCCAGGCTGCAGGGCTCCTCTTGCGGTTTTCTCCCCGGGTCCCACGCGCTCCAGCTTCAGAGCGGCCCGTCTGAGCTGACAGGCCGCTCAGCCAACCACTGTCTGCCCGCCGCAGCGATCCCGGCCAGTGATTGTCTGAGCGGCCTGTCAGCTCAGACAGGCCGCTCTGAAGCTGGAGCGTGCGGGACCCGGGGAGAAGACCGCAAGAGGAGCCCTGCAGCCTGGATAGGCAATGTAAGTCATTAGTGGCCGGCCGTGCACCGCTATTACGCGTAGCGATGCACGGTTGGCGCCCGACAATTATAGATTCAAACCTTTATCAACGATCAGCCGATGATCGTTGTCATCGGCTGAGCGTTGTAATTATTATACCAATCGATGATTCGGCCGATTATCGTTCTGTGCAATAGTACCCTAATTCTCCATGTCCCTTTGGTTAAAGGGGTAGTGCGGCGCTAAACATTTATTTACAAAATAACACACATTACAAAGTTATACAACTTTGTAATGTATGTTATGTATGTGAACGGCTCCCCATGTTTCCCCCCACAGCACTATACTCACTTGATTCGTGTCAACCCCCGTCCGCCATCTTGGGGCAATGATGACATCTTCGGGCGGCCGGCCGAACCGCTCCATCCATCCCTCATGCCGGCCCCCCTTTGCCGCGTCACCAGCTGCTCAGCCGCGATTGGCTGAGCATAACTGTGCTCAGCCAATCGCGGCTGAGCAGCTGATGACGTGGCAGAGGGGGTACGAGGGACGGATGGAGCGGTTCGGCCGGCCGCCCGAAGAGGACATCATTGTCCAAAGATGGCGGACGGGGGTCAACACGAATCAGGTGAGTAAAGTGCATCACACTTCCGGTGGTGGCGTGGGTGGGGGGAAACATGACATTCACATTCACAGACATAACATACATTACAAAGTTGTATAACTTTGTAATGTGTGTTATTTTGTGAATAATTGTTTAGCGCCGCACTACATCTTTAGGCTGCATTCACACTACGTATATTTCAGTCAGTATATGTATATTTCAGTCAGTATATTTCAGTCAGTATTGCAACCAAAACCAGGAGTGGATTAAAAACACAGAAAGGATCTGTTCACACAATGTTGAAATTGAGTGGATGGCTGCCATTTAATGGCAAATATTTGCTGTTATTTTAGAACAATGGCTGTTAGGGCGGGTTCACACTACGGAATTCTTGCGGACAATGTCCGCGGAATTCCGTCAGCTGTCCGCCCGCACATCTGGGCGCCTTTCTGCCGACCCCATAGACACCATTCTATGGGCCGGCATATTCTGCTATATGCTGAAAGAAGTGACATGTCACTTCTTTTAGCGGATCACGGAATACGCCGGTCCATAGAATGGTGTCTATGGAGCCGGTGGAAAAGCGCGTGCCCGTGCGAGCGGACAGCTGACGGAATTCTGTAGTGTGAACCCGTCCTAATATTGAAATAATGGCAGTTATTTACTGTTATATGGCGGCCATCCACTCAATTTCACCATTGTGTGAACAGATCCTTTCTGTGTTTTTAATCCACTCCTGGTTTTGGTTGTAATACTGACTGAAATATACTGACTGAAATATACGTAGTGTGAACGCAGCCTTAAAGGGAATCTGTCCATAGTCAGACTCGACCTGAGTTACTGACAGTATTATATAGGTGACAGCACCCTAGTGGACAAGGTACCACTGGTTTATCTGTCCATGTACCAGAAACTGCGCAATCCATATTTTATTACTGAAATTGAGAGTCAAAGAGGAGTTGTGGCTCTGTGGCCGTGCCACGTTCTGTCACACCTAATCCCTGGTTCCTCCTCCCTCATGCATTTCAATAATATTTTCGTCTTGGCCTCCAGGAAGTGTGCAGCCCTTTACATCGGCCGAGACTATGGAAGAGGAAGGAGGAACCAGGGAATTGCGCAGTTTCTGGTACATGTACAGATAAACCAGAGATACCATGTCCACAAGGGTCAGTAACTCGGGTAAGGCCCAAGTGTTGGCAGATTCCCTTTAAGTCCAGCCAGGCATCCACTAGGCAGGCATCATTTTCAGTTTAATCGCAGTCACATGATCTTTCTGATAAGTACTGGCGGTTAGTTTTCACTTCACATGCAAGCAAGGGGGATTGTGGGAGAGTGTCTGCACTGTTGCATGGCAACAGCATGGTAACACTTTGGAGAGGAAACCAGGAAGTAAATAGATCCATGGGGAAGAAAAATAGTACAGGGGTACAAGTCACTTTACTAAAAACAGTATATTTGTTCTCCTTTACAGATATGCATATGGCACATATTGATTTTACCTTCTTTGCTTCGTGGCACCACCCCTTTAAGGCCTTTGGTTTTCCAGCTGTTGCAAAACTACTGCTCCCATCATGCCCTGAGAGCAAAAACTACATCTCGGCACAAATGGAGTTGTAGCTTTGCTGCTTTAGAAGTTTGGATAAAGTTTTCACCTGTGACATGATGTCATCCATGATGTTGTCACTATGGAAAGCATGACCCCAGACTGATCAATAGATTGAACAATCAATCAACACAAAAAACGTTTTCCTACTTGTGGTTCTGTAGCTGCAGTCAGGGCATGATGGGAGTTGTAGTGAGAGATTGGAACCCCCCAAATGATCACTGGAACAGTGTGTCTGTTTTCATATATCCCATACACCGTGATAAAAAAAATGAATCTACCCTACAACAGAGTTCCCCAGATGACTCCCATCATGCCCAGACAGGCTTCCTGGACATGATGGGAGTGGTAGTTTTGCCACATCTGAAGAGGCACAGGTTGGAAAACAAAGCCTTGAAAAAACAATTTCGACCCCCATCAGTGGCCCCCGTTGGTGATTATAATGCAATCATTGAGCTGTTGACATATGTTCTGGCATGATGTAATGGTGACTGCCGCCCGTGCCCTTTGCTCCGTTACAGGGAACATAAGACCCCCTTGTCATAGGTGATGGTCCCAGCACTTGGACTCTCTACCGATCCATCATCTACAGTTAAAATGTTCCATATAATACATTTGTTTAACCCTGCACATGATCCCTCTCAGCTAGCCACAGGCAACCCCCCACTTCTGCCAATCCACTTGGTCTCAGAGGTGATCATTATTGTGCAAAAGAGCTTTACGACATGTCATCCAAGTGATCTTTACTGATCGGGTCACCACAGCTGTCCTGGAACAACAGGGGTCCTGAGGACGGGCAGATGTCTCCTGACAGTGGGTGGTGGAGAGACATCTGTCTCTCTATAGCCTTACACATGATATGGACTACTTACAATAGGGCTACTCAATGGAAACCAGCACCTGCAGCATATTGAACTATGGTCTTGCGACAATTGCTCATTCTAGATGTATTTTAAAAAAAAAGTTTTAGTTTTAGTTTAGATTTTAGTTTCTTTACATGATGATAGATAGCAATGTTTCCTATCCATTTCTGATTATTTCTCCATAGGAAACAAGGGAGTTGATGGCATAAACTGCTAAGGTATGTGAATATAGGCTGTCAGAATATGATCTGTAGGGTTCCCAAGATCCTTACCATGCAGCTCATGATAGGGCCCACGCTACAGCTCTCATTCATGCGTCCAGGCCATTCTGAGTAGCTGCACATACTGTACAATACATTGGAAAGTCTTCAGACCCCTTTTAGCTTTTTTTTCATTTTATGTTGAAAATTACTGCTAAAATATTAAAAAAATATTTAAAAAATCAAGATTTCCATTATCACGTTGCCCCCTATACCCCTTAATGCGAATTTTGAAAACATAAGTTTAGAAATTTTTGTCACTTTATTAAAAAGGAAACACTAAAATTTTACGTAAGCATTCAGATGCATGAAATTTCGATCTAGCTCCTCCCATTTCTCCTGATCATCTCTAAGATATTTCTAAACTGTGATTGGAGTCACCTGTGGTAAATTTAGAAGATTGGATGGGACTTGTAGAGACTCCGCCACTGTCAATATAAGGTCTCACAGCTGAAAATGTGTTAGAGCAAAAACCAAGACTTGAGGAGGAAAGAACTGCCTGTAGAGTGCATAGACAGGATTGTGTAGCAACACAGATGTTTAGATGAGTACGATAAAATCCTGCCACACTGAAAGTTCCCAAGAGCACAGCGGCCACCATAATTCCTAAATAGAAGACGTTTGGAACTATAAGGACTTCTAGCGCTGACTGCACCACCAGGGGAGAAGGGCCTTGGTAAGAGAGGTGACCATGAACCCAAAGGTCACTCTGGCTGAGCTCCTGTGTGCAGATGGGAGAAGGTCACCATCACTGCAGCTTCCGCCATTTTAGGCTTTATGGCAGACTGTGAGAAACAAGATTCTGTGGTTTGATGAAACCAAGATGGAAATTTTTGGACCCAGTTCTTAGCATCATGTCTGGAGGAAACCAGGCATGGCCATCACCTGCCCCTACAGTGAACAGGGAGACTGGTCAGGGGTGAGGGAAAGAAGAATGGAGCAAAGTACAGAAATATTCTTAATAAAAACCTGATCCAGAGTCCTGTGGACCTCAGACATAATTTACAGCATGATATCTCCATTAGCATAGGGATTATCCTTCAACATGGACATGTACATGGCTATCCATATGCAGTGTCCCACTACAAGTGTATGTGTTTTTTACGGTCTGATGAAGTAAATGCTGAGTAAATCACAGTTTTCCTAGTAATTGTATACAGTGGTGTCTTGGATTATGAGTGTAATTTGTCCCGGGACCGAGCTTGTAATCCAAATCACTCTTAAACCAAAGCAAAATTTCCCATAAGAATTTATTGAAATGCAAACAAATGGTTCCACACCCCAAAAATAATGATTTTTTTTAAATTCCGAATAACAGGTAGAACAAATGAAACAAATATTTAGAAAGCTGAATATGTCATACTATAAGTTACTGTACAGTATAGCAATCAGCATGTGGAGTATAATGTATAGTAAGTGCATAAGAATGAAAAAAACAGCAGCAGTTTGTAGATTCAGGATGGAGCTGCAGATCCCCAAAATGCAGTAGCGTAGTACAGGATAGAATAGAGAAGCAGGGCTGCTGTCAGAGGTCTGTGTGGTCACATGACAGCAATGGGGAAGGGGTGTATGTTCATTATGGACCAATCAGGAAGTGAAAATCACAGAGCTGTGCAGGAGGACAGTGACAGAAACTTTATATACAGCAGTGTGAATGACTTGAGTGTTTAAGTGCAGGCACATTATAGCAGTGTATATAGTTGAGTGTAAGTGCAGGCACATTATAGCAGCAGTGTGTATAGCTGAATGTTAGTGCAGGCACATTATAGCAGGAATGGAGAGGATGGGAAACACAAGGGCTGACAGAGAGTGCAGGGAGGATGAAGGAATGAGCAGGGCAGATGTGGGCACAGTATAGTAACACTCTGTCCAGGGAGAAAGGGGTTACAGCTATGAAGACATTACCTCCACAGTCCTGTCCACTGATGCAAGCCCCAGCCTGAAGTGGATCAGCCATGATTTGGAAGGTGAGGGAGACTTCCTGGGTCAGTACAGGGCTGTAGACCCAACTGCAGACCATGCCCCTCCTCCACTCCCCCTCCCACCCAGTACAGGGAGCTCTTAAACCAAAGCAATGCTCTTAAACCAAGTTACAATTTTTAAATACTGTGAGCTCTTCTTGCAAAATGCTCTTAATCCAAGTTACTCTTAAACCAAGGTACCATTGTACTGCTTTATTACACCTTTTGTCTTTTACCATGTGTTGGCAGATGGTAACAAAATAATAGACTCTCTTGTGCACACATACACACTTTGGTGCTTTCTGTTGCCACCGCTGATGAACAGCATTACCTTAGTTTGACACCCTAGAATAGCCTAGAACTTTCCAGTAAAAGGGAAGGAGCTGTTCTAATGAGCTTCTTATATATACTCAGCTTTTCTGACTTCATGACTTGAGTCTAGAGTTTAAAGTAGAGAGTAGAGTTGCTATCTTTATTAAGTCTTAAAGGGGTAGTATAGAAAAATATTCTTTCAAATCAGCTGATGCCAGAAAGTTATATACAGTTGTAATTTTTCTCTATTAAAAAAAAAAATCTCAAGTCTTCCAGTACTTATCAGCTGCTGTATGTCCTGCGGGAAGTAGTGTATTGTTTCCAGTCTGGAGAGCAGAAGAGGTTTTCTATGGGAATTTGCTACTGCTCTGGACAGTTCCGGACAGTGGTGGCAGCAGAGAGCAGACTCTATTCTGGAAAGAATACATCACTTCCTGCTGGACATACAGTAGCTAATAAGTACTGGAAGACTTGAGATTTTTTAATAGAAGTAAATTACAAATCTATATAACTTTCTGATACCAGTTGATTGAAAAGAAAAAAAAAAATTCTGCTGAACTACCACTCAGTTTGTTTTATCAAGGCTTCCAGAATCGCGTGTAACAGGACTGGAAACGGCATACACTTATTTAAGACAACCTTCGCCCTGACCTGGGGGACAATCTTGTACCGATTCCTTCTCGAAGTCTTCTGCAGTCTATACCTTTGTGGACCTCTATTGGGGTCAGACCTCCTACTGCTGCCAGGAGTCAACCAGTGGGATTTCTCCATCATTGAACACCATTGCACTAAATCCATACGCGTTAACTCTTTGTTACCATTAAAGATGAGCGAATTTACTGTAATAACGAAACTAGTCGGGTTGTTATCTTGGCAATCCGCTAATCAGCCTGCTGCCTTTTAACTCAGTACTGCTCATCCCTGGTGCTGGGAAAAGCTGGATCCAGTCCTAAGAATCTAGAAGAAGTTTCCCAGGACTGGATCCAGCTTTTCCAGGCACCCAGGGAGGTGAAGCGATTCTCTTCATTATTACTATAAATTTGCTCATCTTTAGTTACAAACTACCACCTGCCATCATCAGTAGAACACTTACCCTACTGCGGCTGGCTTTCATCCCTTAAATTTTCTGGTACTGTGTCAATCTGCTTGTTTAATGTTTAAAGATCGCCGGTTAGACTAAAGGATGGGCAGGAGCAATTCTGGGGTAAAATATTAAAATGTAAACACGTGTCCAATACAGTCGGTGTCAGTGTTCTAGAGCGCAGATCCCTGATATAATCACATGATCTCATCAGGAACGTAACAAGTAACCACGAGGCCTCACTTAAAGGACAACTCTGGCGCTGATAAAAAAAAAAAAAAAGCTCCAGTTTTTCTTCACTTCCTGGTTTGGGCTTTCCCATCATGCACTTTGTCTCCTGTGATGTCTAACTGACTCTGTAGAACTGTTAGATGGCTTACATCTTGCTCAGTCAATTAGAGCCGAGCAACCTGAGTCATCTGACAAAGGGAAGCTGGCCTAACAGGGCTTAGATCCACCTCCCTCTTGATGATGTCATTGTCACAAAATGGCTGCCACAGAGCAGCCTGGGGTCAACAGGCATTAGGTAAGAATGAGTTTACTTCACTTCCTGGTGGGGGGTGGAGGGGGGAAAAGATAGGGAAGGGGGCAGATAGGTGATTGAAGCATATTACAGAGTTATATAACTTTGTAATGTGTTTCAATTACTGGGAAAAAGCTTCTCACCAGAGTTGTCCTTTTACTTTGAGCCCAGAGAATTGGGTCCAAATAACCTCTGCCCCTGATAGCAGCCGCGGCGCTTCTACCCTGGTAGTTATGCTCATGGACCACTTTATACTTCTCCTTTGTTAGCGGACCATTGCGACGCTATGCCGTTGTACTGCCACTCTGCACACTTCGGCACTTGATGTTGCTGCTATTATCTCAGCATGTATGGTCCGTAATTGAACACTACTGGCAGCCGTTCCTCGGCTTCACAAATTTTGCTAATTATCCATAATTTATAGGGGGATTTTCGGCTTTCATATACTTTTATTCAGTAGCCGTATTTCTCCAACATGTCAATCACTATCAAGTCAAAATTCCTGAAGAGAAGTTGAAAATAATTCTAGAATATCAATTTAATACTAATTATAATAATATTAATAGGACCTGTAATAATAATAATAATAATAATAATAACAACGTTTCTTTTGTTCCTACTGGCTTCTAGCTTCAGTATATTATACTACAGTGTGACAAATAGTCCATAGTGACAATGTATCCGAGGTAAATGCAACACACACACACATAAAAAAATTTAATTGCCTCGGTGCCTCTCTGTTTGGCACTCTCTAACCAATACCCTCACCCCTCCTCTCCCCATAGACTTGTATAGGCAGCTGTAATCTGATTCTTTTAATAGATAATCTTGAGTGGGACTTGAGGATTTTTTTCTTTTTTAAGAATGAATGATGTATATAAGAGGGAGCAGAAAAGCAGCCTGATGGTGGATAATGAAGCATTTTTATCTGATAAGAAATATTACAATGTTTTCTACATTTTCTTGTACGATGGGTTTATGCAAAGTTTTATTAAATTGCTGCACCTATTTAACTTTATGAAAGCAGGACATTCATATATAGAATTCATTCCTCATATAAATATATAGGGGGAGATTTATCAAATATGGTGTAAAGTGAAATTGGCTCAGTTGCCCCTAGCAACAGATTCCACCTTTTATTATCCAAAGAATCTGTGAGGAATGAAAGGTGGAATCTGATTGGTTTCTAGGGGCAACTGAGCCAGTCTCACTTTACACCATGTTTGATAAAGTTTATCTCCCCCATAGTTTCTAGGTAAAAGAATGAGGGCTCTGCTGTAGGCTTTAGGGCAGGCATGGGGAACCTTTGGCCTTCCAGCTCTTGCAAAACTACAATTCCCATCAAGCCTGGACAGCTAAAGCTTTAGCTGTAGGGCTTTGTGGTCAGCCCACTTCTGAATGTTAGGAGTTCAACATAATCTAGTTAAAGGGGAATTCCAGCAAATATTTTTTTGTTTCATTTTTTTTATTTAAGTTATAGAACTTTGTATTACAACCTTATTAAACACATTGTATGTATTTTTTTCTTTATACATTTTTACATCGAGTGGCAGCAGTAAGGGGCAACACAACCAATGGCTGTGTCGGGAACTGCAGGGCTGAGCAAGCCCTGGTCCTGGCATAGTTAAATGTCACTAGTTCTGCTGTATGCAGATAATGAGCCTTCACAATATCTATTTAAAAGGCAATATTACACGGCCCGATGACTTGATGTAAGCGAGCACTGATCTGCTAGATAGGCTCTCGCTTACTGAGCCTATATATGGCTCAATAGTAGTGTAGTAAGAACTGCATATAGATATCATTAGAGATGTCTGTGCAGCCCTTGTCTAATAAGTGTAAAATAATAAACTTATACATATGTTTCCATGCTCCCTGATGTCCTGCTAGCTTCTGTCCGCTCCCCACAGTGTGTGTGGTCATAGGCCACTCAGCCGATCACCAGGACAGTGAGGCGGCCAGTGATTGGCTGATCAACCTGTCACTTTAGACACTGCTGTGAGCAGGCAGAAGCTAGCAAGACATCAGGGAGCGCAGAGAGGTATGAAAAAGGGGTCCATGGAGCCTTGGTTGTTTTGATACTCGCAACTGAGGCTCCACTGACCTCTTTTTTTTGCACATTCAATTTTATAGGGGGAAAATGTATCAATGGAGACTCTTAAATGAGTACTCTATTGGATTTTTTTCACTGATCTCCCTGAGCTCAGTGATTGTTGTGTTTTATTATTTTTTATACACAGTCATCAGCCGTCAGCCATGCATCACTTTTACACGTAACAATGCGCGCCTGGCGGCCGATGATTTTTGGTCAGGACCAAAGGACACGATCAGAAGATGAGTGTTTTCATCGGATGATTGTTGTCTTTATTACTTGGAGCGGTAATCTGCCGAATTGGCCTGATTGGGCAGATTATGGGGCCTATTCCACGGAGCGATAATCCGCCGAATGGGCCCGATTTGGCCGATTATCGCTCCGTGGAATAGAGACAACAATCAGCCGTTGATCGTGTCATCGGCTGAGCGTTTATTTAGGTTCAAACCTAAAATCATCGGGCACCCACCGCGCATCGCTGCGTGGAATAGCGATGTGCAATGGGCGACCGACGATCGTAGCATACATTACCTACATATGTTGCAGGGCTTCTCCTGCGCTCCTTCTTCCTCCCGGTCCCGCACGCAGCAGCAGCTTCGGTGCGGCCTGTCTGAGCTGACAGACTGCTCAGCCAATCACTGGCCAGGTCCGCCACGGCCAGTGATTGGCTGAGCGGTCTTTCAGCTCAGACAGGCCGCACTGAAGCTGCTGCTGTGTGCAGGACCGGGAGGAAGAAGGAGCGCAGGAGAAGCATTGCAACATGTGTAGGTAATGTATGGTGTTCAAACAAGGACTACTCGTTTAGATTATTAATCTGGCCCCTATCGGCCCGTGGAATAGAACCCTATCTTTCCGGATAATTGGGCCTAATGCATATTAGCATTAGAATAGACATTAGACTTGGGGAATCTGTCTGTGTCAGTAGCGCTGCAGCTGCAACACAGTGTAGCAGAGAGGGAAGAGATCACAGTTAGAGATGAGCGAACCGGGTTCGGGTTCGAGTCCATCCGAACCCGAACGTTCGGCATTTGATTAGCTGGGGCTGCTAAACTTGGATAAAGCTCTAAGGTTGTCTGGAAAACATGGATACAGCCAATGACTATATCCATGATTTCCACATAGCCTTATGGCTTTATCCAACTTTAGCAGCCACCGCTAATCAAATGCCGAAAGTTCGGGTTCAGATGGACTTGAGCATGCTCGAGGTTCGCTCATCGTACTCATACAGAGGCCGATACAGTGGTCCCTCAACATATGATATTAATTGGTTCCAGGATGACCATTGTATGTTGAAACCATTGTATCTCAGGGAAGAAAAAGAGCGCTGCACTTCACACCTATGGCTGATACTAGTGCCCCTAGGCTAAATAAAAAACACATCAGAATTTTCTGTATGAATTGATCAAGCCATACTGTCCCATGTACCATCGTGCAGGTATCTGATACACATGGGTCCCTACACTAAGTCCACACCGTGCCAGTCAGTGGCTACCAACCCCGCAGGCGTGCACAGTCAGGGAACGGGGGCCATGGGACGGCCCTGCGACCCCCAAGCCACAGGAACAGACCCAAAAACACCACACCAGAACCCGGCCAGCACCGCCGGCGGTGAAGGTCGCCCCCAAACAGCACAAGTCTGGATGAGGTATTGCGCTCACCATAGCTGCTGCAGACAGAATGGGAAAAGACAGGAGGGATTAAAACCATGTGCACTCAGGTGTCTCCTGCTAATTGCGGTCATGTGGGTCTCACCAGGAGGAGTGCAAAACACGGAGAAAAGAGAGAAACAAAATGCGGTTCAGGGAAGAAAAAGAGCGCTGCACCTCACACCTATGGCTGATCAGCCATAGGTGTGAGTTGCAGCGCTCTTTTTCTTCCCTGAACCGCATTTTGTATGTTGAGACAAAAACTCTATGGAAAACTGGTAATTGGTTCTAAATCCCCCCAAATGAGAAAAAATAAAAATTTAAGGGAAAATATGCAGTTAACTAATATGGATACAGCAAGTCCTTACATACAACAGTCAGAAAGAGCTACAAGAGACTCTAAATTTCTTTTTATGTAGAGGACTGGAGCATTTTCAGGTCCTGTACAGAATTTACAGGGTCCCAGAAAAATAAAATGAAGGTGCCCTCACCCAGTATCCAAAGGTGCAACTCATCCTGACACAGGTAAAGAGCAGTACAGGACATGTAGTATCACACTGTACTGTAGTGAAGAGATACTAGACAGCCAACCAGTACAGGCACTTCACCAATACTGGGATTTTACCAGTAAAATGGTCACTTTCATTGGTCGATCAGCTAGTTTTTCTTACATGTTCCGCAGCTCCTGACTGTCGGTAGCATTGTATGTTGAGTTTGGTCTCAAGTTACGATGGTCCAGAAAGGAACATTATATGTTGAAAATATTGTATCTTGAGGCCATTGTAAGTTGAGGGATCACTGTATAGGGTTTGCATATCAGAGGTATTATTATGTGAAAGATGATGTAATAATGCTAACCCTTTGACTAAGTTATCCTATGAAACATGTTGGGACTGCTGTGCCGACAAGGGTGGTCCCGCACCTGTTCCTCCTAGAGCCCCTCTACTGACCCTTATGGAATAAGTAGGGATGTAAATGTACAAATAATATAATAATACTAGGAAGACACAAGAGTGTCAAGATATAAGGTTAAGCACAAATTGTATGCACTATAGATATCACATGACCAGTAATACACAGCACTGGTCTGCGTTGGTAATAAATAACTCCCCAACGTGTTTCCTTCTGTGATTGTTAATTACACACAATTCATCAGGGAGAAAACAGTTGTCGCCAATGACATTCAGGCTGCCAGTCAACCTGACCATATGTGCAAATGTTAAAGCAGAATAATTACATATATATGCACTGAATAGCATCACAGCAGCGGCAGATATAAGGTATACCGCGTTTCCCCAAAAATAAGACATCCTCCTAAAATAAGACACCCCAACTAGCCTAAAGTAAGGCATTCCCCTGAAAATAAGACATAGAAGGAGATTTATCAAACATAGTGTAACGTGAAACTAGCTCAGTTGCCCCTGGCAACCAATCAGATTCCACTATTCATTCCTCACAGAGTCTTTGGAAAATGAAAGGTGGAATCTGATTGGTTGCTAGAGGCAACTGAGCCAGTTTCACTTTACACCATGTTTGATAAATCTCCCCCATAGTGCCTCTTTGGGAGCAAAATGAAATGTAAGGCATTGTCTTGTTTTCGGGAAACATGGTATATAGTAAGCATGGCACACCTGTTATTCCATAAGGGTCAGCAAAAGGGCTCTAGGAGGAAAGTGTGCTGGGAACATTAACATATGGCGGAAATACAAATGCATCCCATAAAAATAGGTTTTTAAGTAATCATAGGGTCCATTCTAAAAATAAAAACTGCAAGTAAAACTATATAAAATTATGGACAAAAATGATAAAACTTATGGACAAAATATACAGCTGTATAAACTGAAAATTTTAAAAAGATTTAATTTAATTTAATTTATTTAATTTAATTTAATTTATTAAAAAAATGTTTAAAAAAGTTAAAAAAAAGTAGCAAAACATGCCAGAAACTATACAATGTGGGTATCAACTGTAATTGTACTATCCTGAGGAATATAAATAACATACATTTGTTTTCTGCACAGTAAACAGTGTAAGGCTATGTTCACACTACGTATATTTTTCCGGCCGGTATTTACGCAAGTTGCGGCCGGCTACGTACGGTCCGCGAAGTTACGCCCGTAATGTACGTACGCTTCCCGAGCGGCGTACATAGCGATCTGACAGCGGTATTTTACTAGGATATCTTCGGCTAGCCCCGGACACCCCACAGAACCTTTTGGATAGGCAAATCAAAGTGTAAAAAAGAAGAAATCACCACTCCGTACGGGACCGCATGTTACGCTACGGGCGTAAGTTACAGCATTTCCGTTCCGAAAAAATGGTCTGGTTAATTTTTTACGGCGCCGCGTACGATCCGGGCGTAAGTTCTTACGTAGTGTGAACTGTGCAGCCGTAGATCCTATACTTTCCATTGTATGCAAAGTACGTAAATCTCCGGCCGCTTATTCACGGAGCGCGCTACGGCCAGAAACTTACGTAGTGTGAACATAGCCTAAGGCTATGTTCACACTACGTATCTTTCCGCCCGTAGTGCGAACCGCGAATACACGCACCTAGTTTTGAGGTTGATGCGTTCGCTTGAAAGTATACGATATACGCCCGCACAATGCACACTACGTATGAGCTTACGGCCGGATCATATACGGCGCCGTGAAAAATGAACAAGACCATTGTTTGAGGACGAAAATGTTCCAACTCACGGTCGTGGATTTCCATGCGGTCACGTACGGAGTACTTATTTCAGCCAAATTGAACGTGATTTTTAGATCCAAAAGGTTCTGTGTGTTTTATTGGGCTGGGCGAAGATTTACAAGTAAATGACCTGTTTCAGATCGCTTCGAAACAAGCTAGGGAAGCATAACTGTACTGCGGGCGTATGTTCACGGTTCGCCCGCATGTTCGCAATTTGGCCGCATGTCTATTTTTCCCACGGCCGTACTTTCAGCTGCACATGTACGGCTGCGTACGAACTATGGCCGGACTCATATGTAGTGTGAACATAGCCTAAAAATGAACATGTTCACACAACGTTAAAAGTATTAAAAAAGGTGGCCGATTTTCATATTTAAACAAACGTCCGTTTTTGCCACGATTTAACTGACTGCAATGGCAATGCATTGAAGTCAATGAGAAGACGGACGTCCAATGCACACAATGTATTGAATAATGGACTTTTTTGCCGCGGATGTCAAAATAATGAAGATGATCATTATTTTTGGACATCTTTTGCCAACAGCAGATGTTTTTTATTAGTTGTGCACACACAGTTTTTCTTTTGTCACCGTTCTTTCTCCGTTTTTACTATTAAATTCTATAGACTTTTTAATTAAGCCGCACCCAAAGTCCAATTAGTAACCCCAAACTAGAATAATGTACCAACAGCCGTCAGTGCACTAAAGGGGAGGCCAGGCTGCTAAATGACGTCCGTTATTTTAGACTCAAAATGTCGGACGTTATTTTAAACAGAGCTGGTAAAAACATTGTGTGAACATAACCTCACAGTATAATTTATGGTAAAATGAAGGATTTAGTTACAAAGTAAATTTGGTCCCACAAAAAAACAAGCCCTTAAAAGGCTCTGTAGATGTAAAGATACAAAAAGTTTGACTTTTAGAAAGAAAAGAGGAAAAATTTGAAATGCAAATATTCAAAAATTAACATTTCCAGAGTCCTTCAAGGGTTAAACAGGTATTTTTATTTCACTAACCAGGGGATCAGCGTTGGTCTGAATTCAGAAGCCCCATAAAGAATGAATGGAGCAGTGGTTGCATGCTTTACCTGTTCCTGGGCACAATTGTATTGCGTTCTTGGAATTGCCCCCTGTCACTTTATGGAATGAGAATACCCTCCGGATGCGGCATGCGTTTCCTTTCTGTCCAAGAATTTGGAATAATATATTTTCTGTTATTACAATAAATGGAGATAAAACAGGTAAAAAACCCCAAAGCATTAGACGGGAAGCAAGTGGTATAGCTGTGAAGACATTCACGCTTCCAGTTCAGATGTGATCATTGACATCTCAGAGGAGAGCGCAGTACCTGGGTTTCCCATGGAGACTGCAGCAGGGTTTAATTTAAGGTGACATTTATGGTGATTGCTAGCTAGGACCATACTATATATTTCCTTGTCCTCACCTGCAACTTTATTAGGAGCAAACAAAGGTCACTCCATCAACCCTGTGCATGACTATGAAGACATTGTGTGATGACTGGTGAGACTATAGTAATATGCTTATATAACCCTTGGCAAAATTCTGGAATTAGCACACTTAAAGTGAATCTGTCAGCTGCATTCAGGTTCCATACTGCTGACACTATTAGATAGCTGTTAGGTCAAGGAAACACATGGTACCTTTTATGTATCTGTCTGTGCTTTTATTCTCCTGAAGTGCAGCAAGCTGGAATCCCTTCTCTGTCCTCCTATATCTGACCCTGCTTAGCAAGAATGGGGATTGGGATGGGAGGGGTGCAAGGTGGCATTGCGGCACTTAAGGAGCTTGGGAACCGCCTCTTAGACACTTTTGCTGTGGGTAAAGTTTGGTGCAAGTATAACACAATGGGAAAATTATAACAATAAAAGAAATGGGTAGACCTCTGTTCTCTCGGCTGATCTCTATATCGAGCCCCGGCTTCTCTGTTATAAATAGAGCCATGGGTACGACACGTGACCCGCAGCTCTATTCATTCCTAAAGAGCTGAGTAAGCTGGAAGAGCGATGTATTTGACTTTCTCTGGCTGCTCTATAGGAATAAAAAGAGCTGCGGGTCACTTGCCGTACCCACGGCTCAATTCATAACAGAGAAGCCTGGGCTCGATATAGAGATTAGTGGGGGGTACAGAGGTTAGATCCCCCACAATAGGGTCAAACATGATTTTGCCTGGAATACCTCTTTAAAAATATCAATGATGAGCAAAACAGATGGATGGAAACATGACTATAAGAAATCAGCTGAATGAAATGGGATTTATATATAGAAAAGCCAATTGGAAACCAGCAGTAACACCTACACAAAGAAAGTGCACAAAAAAGAAGTGATGATAAAGTATGAAGGATTGGGCTACTCTTGCCTACTCCTTAGGGCTTTTAGGCAGGACAACGGGAAGCAGACAATGAGTATGATCTCGTTGATCAGCCCTTGTTTACTGCGCCCTCACTAAGCTAGATCAGTTGTGTGGTCGGACCGTATGAACGATCGTTGGATCATTATTGCGGCCATTTAAAGTGAATGTTACATCAGGTACATCACTTTAAAGGGGTTATCCAGTGTGGGGGCACTTTTTGGGGGGGACCGGGGAGGAGGTGGATGAAATAAAAGACGTCCACTCACCTCCCCGGTTCCAGCGGCAGGTCACTCATCGCGGCGCTCCGGTCCCCGGTTCCCGGCCGCTTCCTGGTGTCTGACGCCGCCCGAGACGCTACGTGATGCTGCACTCTCTCCCCGGCTATTATACCCTGATTGCAGCAGATTTGAGCAGTGAAACCAGGTGTGATCATTAACTTTTGACATGCCTGACGACATGTCAAAAATTTGACTTTTTAGAGCCTAGATTAATTAAAGTGAATCTGTCAGCTGTAATTCACATTCTACTGTTCAAAGAGGCTATTAAAACGAATGGACCATCAGGGACATCGCTTCTTTTTTTACCTTAGCTGCTCAGTGCTGATGTGGGGATCCCGGTGACAAGATCCTTTTTTTGAAGTGCAGCCCAGTTCCAGCACTTGGCGTGGGTCTTTTCCCATCCATCAGCCCAGCTCTGAGCCCCCAAGTGTGACCAAATCTCCTCCTCTCTGTGACATGGCTCCATTAGAAACAATGGAACCGTGTCACAGGCAGGAGGGGATATGGTCACACTGGGGTGATGGCCCTGTCCCCCAGTGCTCCGGGGCTGAGCGGTGCTCTGAGAAAGACTGGCGCCAAGCACAGGAACTGGACGGCATTTCCAAAAAAGGCCTGTGCTATGGGCATCCCCGCACCGGTGCTGAGTGGCTAAGGTAAAAAAACAAACAAAAACAATGTACATGATGGTCCATTCGCTTTAACTCTCTACAATCACATTTGGAGGTGAGATGATAAGCAGGGTGCATTATCTAACATGGCAATAGACAGGGGGCTCTGTGCCCAAGGCAAAAGTTACATAATTCTAGATTCATATCCATCATACAATTTAGCTCCAGGCTGATTAATCTGAATAAATCTGGTGTTGTGCTTCTGTATATAATTTTGTAAATGATGCATGTATTATAGTATTATTTTTTTATCATCACTTTAGGGGGGAAAAATAGCATAGTCTGCAGTAAATCCTGGTATTATGCTTGGTAACTTTGTTCTTATGCCAAATTGCATGTCTAATTTTATACCTAGTTTACAGGAAGCATCTGTGATAGGATAGCGCCACCCATACCTAACAACCTGGCATTAGGTGGAGCTGACAGATGCTGCATTGCAAAGGAATCGGATTGGAACCACTATGGTAGGTAGTAACAGCTTGTAGGTCAGAGAAATAATAAAACATACATATACACATATACTGATGGCCTATTAAAATTTGCATAGCCCTAGGATGGTGGCTGATCTAGCTGATAAGGAGATTCCAGGGAAGGTTGTAGTCTCATGATAGTCACAATACACTTGGTGCAGGTGTTATGTGCAGCTGGTGGGCTTCGCTGTTTTGCGGTTGATATGTCACAGTCGCCAGGAGTGGTAGTACCCACCCCCAGACACATGGGCACCGGACTTTGGTAGACTTATTCCTATTCCACTGGACGATTATCGTTCAGATTATCGTTAAATCGATCGAATCTAAACGATAATCGTTCGGT
The DNA here is from genome assembly GCF_027789765.1 of Dendropsophus ebraccatus. Taxonomy (NCBI): domain Eukaryota; kingdom Metazoa; phylum Chordata; class Amphibia; order Anura; family Hylidae; genus Dendropsophus; species Dendropsophus ebraccatus. Next base: position 32,380,748 of record NC_091455.1, on the reverse strand, counting down.
TGAAATGCAGTAACGATTAACGACCGAACGAGAAATCGTTGATCGCTTTATAAGACCTGGACCTATTTTTATCGTTGCTCGTTCGCAAAACGTTCGCAAATCGTTCGCATTGAATAAGACATCGTTCGGTCGTTCGCAATAGATACGAACGCAATAGCGAAGAAATACGGAAGAAGAAACGATCGCAATTACGATCATAAGTAACGATTATCGTTCCATGGAAATGAGTGAACGTTTTCAGGTCTGTCGCAATAGCGGTCGTTTGAGATCGTTAATCGTTAACGATTATGCTAACGATAATCGTCCGGTGGAATAGGGCCCTTAGTGTGACTTGTAGGTGCAGGTGTGGCGTAAGAGATGACAGAGTCCCGACTTAACCAGTAGTTTAACTTTACTTAGAAAAGCTTCAGTGCTATACACAGTATAACAAGGAAAAGACTGATCACAGGTGCTAGTGCAAAAATACAAAAAACTTTAGACAAACCTTGCAGATAGAATGGAAGCAAAAGAAGAAGTAAAGACTTTTGTGCGAGGGTAGTATAGGGGCCGTGTATGAGCCCTTGTCTCAGTAACAGTACTCTGCTGGTATGTAGTTTAAATATAATACTTGAAGAACTTCTTGTACCCACTTTTAGGTATCTCAGTATTTGACAGCCTTTTGCCTACACTAGATCAGATACCGCAAAATGAGGTAGTACAAGTCCAAGGCCTCTGCCTCTAGGTTGAGCTTCCACTGAAGTTATCCCCAAGTGGGCGAGCGTAGTAAGGCGCCTCAGCCTGTAGCAACTTTGCCTTACTGAGCATCAGTCCTTCTGCCTTTGCTTTAGGGGGTGAGTTTCCTAACTGAAGAAATCCACAGGGTAAAAAAGGGCTGGTCCTAGTGTCCAGTTACCCCACCTCTAGGGTTATCTGCATACAGAAGAAAGGTGTAGTCCCTGTCAAGGGCTTCATATTCTTGCCTGTCCCATAGTTCTTGCAATATCCTTCCTATTCTTGCCTGCCCCCTGGTTCTTGCTATGTCCTTCCTATTCTTGCCTGCCCCCCCCCCAGTTCTTTCTATGTCCTTCCTATTCTTGCCTGCCCCCCCCCCAGTTCTTGCTATGTCCTTCCTATTCTTGCCTGCCCCCCCCCAGTTCTTGTGATGTCCTTCCTATTCTTGCCTGCCCCCTGGTTCTTGCTATGTCCTTCCTATTCTTGCACCTTCTCCCCATTCTTGCTATGTCCTTCCTATTCTTTTATGTTCTCCCCACTCTTGCTATGTCCTTCCTATTCTTGCCTGTCCCATAGTTCTTGCAATGTCCTTCCTATTCTTGCCTGCCCCCTGGTTCTTGCAATGTCCTTCCTATTCTTGCCTGCCCCCCCCCAAGTTCTTGCTATGTCCTTCCTATTCTTGCACCTTCTCCCCATTCTTGCTATGTCCTTCCTATTCTTTTATGTTCTCCCCACTCTTGCTATGTCCTTCCTATTCTTGCCTGTCCCATAGTTCTTGCAATGTCCTTCCTATTCTTGCCTGCCCCCCCCAGTTCTTGCTATGTCCTTCCTATTCTTGCCTGCCCCCCCCCCTCCACAGTTCTTGCTATGTCCTTCCTATTCTTGCACCTTCTCCCCATTCTTGCTATGTCCTTCCTATTCTTGCACGTTCTCCCCATTCTTGCTTTCTCCTTCCTATTCTTGCAAGTTCTCTCCATTCTTGCTATGTTCTACCTATTCTTGCACGTTCCCCCCATTCTTGCTATGTTCTTCCTATTCTTGCACGTCTTCCCCATTCTTGCTATGTTCTTCCTATTCTTGCACGTTCTTCCCATTCTTGCTATGTCCTTCCTATTCTTGCATGTTCTCCCCATTCGTGCTATGTTCTTCCTATTCTTGCACATTCTCCCCATTCTTGCTTTCTCCTTCATATTCTTGCTATGTTCTTCCTATTCTTGCACGTTCTCCCCATTCGTGCTATGTTCTTCCTATTCTTGCACGTTCTCCCCATTCTTGCTTTCTTCTTCCTATTCTTGCACGTTCTCCCCATTCGTGCTATGTTCTTCCTATTCTTGCATTCTTCCCATTCTTGCTTTCTTCTTCCTATTCTTGCACGTCCTCCCCATTCTTGCTATGTCCTTCCTATTCTTGCACGTTCTTCCCATTCTTGCTATGTCCTTCCTATTCTTGCACGTTCTCCCCATTCGTGCTATGTTCTTCCTATTCTTGCACATTCTCCCCATTCTTGCTTTCTCCTTCATATTCTTGCACGTTCTCCCTATTCTTGCTATGTCCTTCCTATTCTTGCCTGTCCCATAGTTCTTGCAATGTCCTTCCTATTCTTGCCTGCCCCCCCCCCCAGTTCTTGCTATGTCCTTCCTATTCTTGCCTGCCCCCCCCCCCTCCACAGTTCTTGCTATGTCCTTCCTATTCTTGCAAGTTCTCTCCATTCTTGCTTTCTCCTTCCTATTCTTGCACGTTCCCCCCATTCTTGCTATGTTCTTCCTATTCTTGCACGTCCTCCCCATTCTTGCTATGTTCTTCCTATTCTTGCAAGTTCTCTCCATTCTTGCTATGTTCTTCCTATTCTTGCAGGTTCTCCCCATACGTGCTATGTTCTTCCTATTCTTGCACGTTCTTCCCATTCTTGCTATGTCCTTCCTATTCTTGCATGTTCTCCCCATTCGTGCTATGTTCTTCCTATTCTTGCACATTCTCCCCATTCTTGCTTTCTCCTTCATATTCTTGCTATGTTCTTCCTATTCTTGCACGTTCTCCCCATTCGTGCTATGTTCTTCCTATTCTTGCACGTTCTCCCCATTCGTGCTATGTTCTTCCTATTCTTGCACATTCTTCCCATTCTTGCTTTCTTCTTCCTATTCTTGCACGTCCTCCCCATTCTTGCTATGTCCTTCCTATTCTTGCACGTTCTTCCCATTCTTGCTATGTTCTTCCTATTCTTGCACGTTCTTCCCATTCTTGCTATGTCCTTCCTATTCTTGCACGTTCTCCCCATTCTTGCTATGTTCTTCCTATTCTTGCACGTTCTCCCCATTCGTGCTATGTTCTTCCTATTCTTGCACGTTCTCCACATTCGTGCTATGTTCTTCCTATTCTTGCACATTCTTCCCATTCTTGCTTTCTTCTTCCTATTCTTGCAGGTTCTCCCCATTCTTGCTATGTTCTTCCTATTCTTGCACGTTCTTCCCATTCTTGCTATGTCCTTCCTATTCTTGCACGTTCTTCCCATTCTTGCTATGTCCTTCCTATTCTTGCACGTTCTTCCCATTCTTGCTATGTCCTTCCTATTCTTGCACGTTCTCCCCATTCTTGCTTTCTTCTTCCTATTCTTGCACGTTCTCCCCATTCTTGCTATGTCCTTCCTATTCTTGCACGTTCTCCCCATTCTTGCTATCTATAGATTGTAAGCCCTCACGGGCAGGTTCCTCTTCCCCCATGTACCAGTCTGTCTTTTGCCGTCACGTAATGTTTTCTGATCTTGTATTGTTCCTGCCTGTTGCCTTTCTATTGTATAGCGCTCTGGAATTAAGGGCGCTTTATAAATAAATAATAATAATAATAATATGTTCTTACTATTCTTGCACGTTCTCCCCATTCTTGCATTATTCCCCTCTTCTTCTAGCTCTCTCTGTTCTTACACTACTTTCCTTCCACGTGTAGATAAGTTGGCTTTCCATGGCAATAAGCTGGTGTAATGTGAATGTAGGAGACCCTTGTATATTCAGCTAGGCAATGACATTTTTCACAGAGCTCGTACTGAGATGGTAAGCTGTCTTGGAATAACTATTCATTTTTCCAAGATTGAACATAAGGGCAGATGTGAAAATAGTCTTTGTTTCTCCTAGGAACTGAATACATGAATGTATAAATGGGATCCATCCGCACATCTCCACGTGATCTAGCAGCCATTTGATATTTGAACAAATATATATAGAGAGGCAGGGAGAGAGTGAGAGAAGGAGGGGAAGCGAGAAGACGTCTTTAGACCATTAGAACATTTATTTACAGAGGGGAAAAAGGACGGCCATTTTTCTTAGAACGTGGAATCTTACATCCAGCGAGGACAAAGAATCCGTCAGGTTGAAATCCAATGCCTTACCATTGTATTCTCTGACATGTACCATAAGGTGGGATCTGGAACACTCTATGTACATTAGGTTATCCACAGATCCGGCTGAAATTGGAGGTTTGGTCAACATCATCTAATGTGTATGTGTATAAACTGACAAATCTTAGGATATACCCTATCTTTCCAATGACCACCTGCCTTTATTGGACTATCCCTTTGGTTTTGTTCTAAATCTCCAGAGTACGACCTGGGCAGCTGATTACACTTACCTATCTGATCCCTGGTGCCACACACAAGCACCATTTCGTATACTGTGCCAGCCCCTATATATATTGGGACCAAGTTTTAGGTTTCACCTGGTACTCTCTAGCAGTAGAAGTCTAGCTCCCGCATCCAGGACAGGGGTAAAGGGTGAAAACCTAGAGGATACTTAAGGTCCCCATACACTTTACTGTTGTCTAAACCCTCCACTCACAGTGCATTGGGCCATCAGTCTAATGTGTATAGGGCCATCCTGAACCACCAACGACAGATGATGTTGGTGGTGATAGGGGGTCAGCCATGATAGAAAATCATAACTGACGCCTTTTTTCAGGTACAGACAGTAAGAGCACTTCCACTGTAGCTTATGTTTCCCCATAGAGAACACAAGAACGCTCGGCCATGCCTAAAGTTCCTGTGTATGGCGAAGACTGTCCGCGGGCAGGAAATATAACTAAAATCCAAATGTATGTTCTGGCTTTGGTTATTGAAGGTATATAGGGGCCTTTAGACTCTGCTCCCTGACATGGCCTAAAGTTAAACTGGTTTAGTAGCAATGCTGTTCAACTCCCATTGCCCTTTACACCCGTATTAGGCTGGCCATACACGTTAGATATCTAATGACTGACAGAGGGAGGAAAATGAGCTACTAGAAGACCCCCCTTACATCCGGTGAGAAAAAAGGGATCTGGCATGTTGAGACTCAATAATTCTTTTCCCCGACCTGAACCTTTAGAAGTAAGTTGGGACATCTCTATACACACGAGATGGTTGATGCTTCCTGCAGGAATTGATGTGTTTGACTGACATTTATTGAATATGCATTGGACCCAACCATAGGTCCAATGACTCAAACCAACCAAATCCCCATGATGCTGAAACCATGAAGAAGAGGACTTCCGTAGGGAAACAGGGGGATAAGGCCAGGTAATCATATTTTTGTATTACCTTCATAGAAACATAAAAGACTAGTGGCAAAAAAGACCACCTGGTCCATCTAGTCTACCCTTTGAGTATCTCCCCTCTTATTATCTTAGGATAGATATATGTTTATGCCAGGCAGGTTTACATTCAATTACTGTAGAATCCACAGAGTCTGCCAGACAGACATATTAGGCTCCTCACTCTGGCACCATCCTCATCTCTCTACAAACTGCACATCTGTATTGGCCCCTTTACACCCTCATTTAGTGGGTAGGTTGACTCTATGTGACCCCCCCTTATAGTAGATGCCCCCCTCTGTGCAGACCACTATAGTACATGCATTCCTCTGTGTATGCCCTATTGTATACGCCCCCCGTGTTGTCCCCCTTATAGATGCCCCGCCATGTTGTCCCCCTTGTGTTATCCCCCTTATAGATGGCCCCCATGTATCCCCCTTATAGATGCCCCCATGTAATCCCTATTATAGATGCCCCCATGTAATCCCCCTTATAGATGGCCCCCATGTTATCTCTCTTATGTTGCCCCTCATGTTAGCTACCAACAAAACACAATAATCACTGAACTCAAGGAGAACAGTGAAAAAAATTCCAATGAAGTACTCAATCAAGAGTCTCCACTGATGCCCCCAAAAATTTAAATATGCAAAACAGGAGTCCGTGGAGCCTCAGTTGCGAGTCTCAAAACACGGGATAGCCAGATATCTCTAGCCTGTTGCCACGGGGTGCCTCCATGATAGGGAGAGCACCACACCACCCTGATAAATAGCCCCTTAAGTCCCACTCAGTTGCGAGTATTGGAACATAAATAGGGAAACACCAGGGTGGCCCCTTTTTGTCAATGTCTAACTCAAGGTGCGAGTATTGAGATCATGACAAGGGCTTGCCAAGGCAGGCTTCCATCCACAGACAGCTGTTTCGGGGTTTTTGCCCCTCGTCAGTGTGGAGTAGGATTCTGGCTAGTTGGGGCAATGGCAAATTGACCAACAAAACATAGTTATCACTGAACTCAAGGAGAACAGTAAAAAAAATTCCAATGAAGTACTCAATCAAGAGTCTCCACTGATGCCCCCAAATATTTAAATATGCACAACAGGAGTCCGTGGAGCCTCAGTTGCGAGTCTTAAAACACGGGATAGCCAGATATCTCTAGCCTGTTGCCACGGGGTGCCTCCATGATAGGGAGAGCACCACACCACCCTGATAAATAGCCCCTTAAGTCCCCCATGTTAGCGCCCTTATAATGCCCCCATGTAATCCCCATTATAGATGCCCCCATGTAATCCCCCTTATCCCCCTTATAAATGCCCCCCATGTTATCCCCCTTATAATGGCCCCCATGTAATCCCCCGTATAGATGCCCCCATGTTATCCCCCTTATAGATGCCCCCATGTTACCCCCCCTTATGTTGCCCTCCATGTTATCCCCCTTATAGATGCCCCCATGTTATCACCCCTATAATGGCCCGCATGTATCCCACATCTGTGCAATGCAGATATGAAAAAAAAAAAAACACAACTCACCTGACAACTCGCTCCCCCGCCGAGGCTCTTCTCTCCTGCAGTCTCGGTCTGTCCCCCGACTGACACGCGGCTCCCGGCTCCCCGACACTGTCCTGTCCCCGGCAGCACACACACCATCACGTTGTTACTTGTTACTTCCGACACTGGGGGTGCTTGTTATAGACGCTCTCTGCGCCGGAACCCACCTGATGCGCGTCAGCGGGGGCCAGCCTCTTGTGATCGCAAGCAAAATACTGCTTGTGGCGGTCACAAGAGGGAGTGGGAGGGGGGCAATGCGGTGGCATGGGGGGGCCTCGCGGGCCCCCCTTGGCATCGGCCCGGTCACCGCAGCGACCGATGCGACAGCGGTTGCTATGCCACTGTTTGACCCATTCTATTTTATCAATACCTTTTTGTAGGTGAGGTCTCCAGAACTGGACACAGTATTCCAGATGTGATCTCACTAGAGTGCTATACAGCGGGATCACAATCTCCCTCTTCCTACTGGCTATACCTCTAGCTATACAGCCCAGCATACCATTATATATACAGCCCAGCATAGCATTATATATACAGCCCAGCATACCATTATATATATATATATATATATATATATATATATATAACCCAGCATATCAATATATGTATATATATATATATATATATATATATATATAAATATATATACAGCGCAGCATAGAATTATACATACAGCCCAGCATAGCATTATATATATACAACCCAGCATATCATTATATGTATATATATATATATATATATATATATATATATATATATATATACTCACCGGCCACTTTATTAGGTACACCATGCTAGTAACGGGCTGGACCCCCTTTTGCCTACAGAACTGCCTCAATTCTTGGTGGCATAGATACAACAAGGTGCTGGAAGCTTCCTCAGAGATTTTGGTCCATATTTACATGATGGCATCACACAGTTGCCGCAGATTTGTCGGCTGCACATCCATGATGGGAATCTCCCGTTCCACCACATCCCAAAGATGCTCTATTGGATTGAGATCTGGTGACTGTGGAGGCCATTTGAGTACAGTGACCTCATTGTCATGTTCAAGAAACCAGTCTGAGATGATTCTAGCTTTATGACATGGTGCATTATCCTGCTGAAAGTAGCCATCAGATGTTGGGTACATTGTGGTCATAAAGGGATGGACATGGTCAGCAACAATACTCAGGTAGGCTGTGGCGTTGCAACGATGCTCAATTGGTACCAAGGGGCCCAAAGAGTGCCAAGAAAATATTCCCCACACCATGACACCACCACCACCAGCCTGAACCGTTGATACAAGGCAGGATGGATCCATGCTTTCATGTTGTTGACGCCAAAATTCTGACCCTACCATCCGAATGTCGCAGCAGAAATCGAGACTCATCAGACCAGGCAACGTTTTTCCAATCTTCTACTGTCCAATTTCGATGAGTTTGTGCAAATTGTAGCCTCAGTTTCCTGTTCTTAGCTGAAAGGAGTGGCACCCGGTGGGGTCTTCTGCTGCTGTAGCCCATCTGCCTCAAAGTTCGGCGTACTGTGCGTTCAGAGATGCTCTTCTGCCTACCTTGGTTGTAACGGTTGGCTATTTGAGTCACTGTTGCCTTTCTATCAGCTCGAACCAGTCTGCCCATTCTCCTCTGACCTCTGGCATCAACGAGGCATTTCCGCCCACAGAACTGCTGCTCACTGGATGTTTTTTCTTTTTCGGACCATTCTCTGTAAACCCTAGAGATGGTTGTGCGTGAAAATCCCAGTAGATCAGCAGTTTCTGAAATACTCAGACCAGCCCTTCTGGCACCAACAACCATGCCACGTTCAAAGGCACTCAAATCCCCTTTCTTCCCCATACTGATGCTCGGTTTGAACTGCAGGAGATTGTCTTGACCATGTCTACATGCCTAAATGCACTGAGTTGCCGCCATGTGATTGGCTGATTAGAAATTAAGTGGTAACGTGCAGTTGGACAGGTGTACCTAATAAAGTGGCCGGTGAGTGTATATATACACACACAGACCAGAATACCATTATATACTGTATTTACAGCCCAGCTTACCAAGATCAAGTTCATTACATTCACTCTAGCCCAAGATACAAAAAAAAACTCTTTTAAATATATTTTTGGCGGTCATGGTCAGTGCTGAAATTGTCAAAGTTATAGGGAATGGCAATGACCAGTTGTCACCTTATTCCTGCATTTCCCGGGAAGAATAATAGAGAAACGGCACCAAGCTGAGTTCTAAGTAAAATTGCTCCAGAATTTCATAGGAGAATACAAGTATTTACTACAGTAGACATGTCAAAGAAATCCCGGAAAGGTTAGAGATTTCATAATAAATATCAGTAATGGTTTTATATATTTTTTTGATCCTGCTTTGTACAGTAAGTGTGAGCGCTCACTCAGCAGGCAGCGTTCACAGCGTCTTCAGAGCTCGCTCCTCCGGATGATGTAAATGTAAGGACCCTTTTTTCACCTTCGTTTGCCTTTCGCACTATTTTATTTTTAACCGAGTATTTTATTCCTGTAAAGTGAGCTGAACAATGAAGTGACTGTAATGTTCCTCTCATGGTGAGAATAATAGATCTAGAAGGAGTATTATCTTGGAAGAATTTTAACCGGCAAATGGTGTGAAAATAAACAGCACGACTTGCTGAGTGATTATTACACCGCGGTCCTTCTGTAAGAATAAACGTCTAGGGAAACACAGGGGAAGCTTTCACTTGTAGGAACAGAAGATTCCACCAAAGGCCAATGGTTATATACCAGAACACCAGGCAATTGTGAATATATAGGGTAATCTAATGGGGGCAAAAGTACATGGCAAGGTGGAGGAATTTAAAAATATTTTTAAATATACTGGTGTCGGAAAGTTATACAGATTTGTAAATTATTTCTATTTAAAAAATTCCAGCCTTCCAGTACATATCAGCTGTATGTCCTGCAGAAAGTGGTGTACTTTTTCCAGTCTGACACAGTGCTCTCTGCTGCCACCTCTGCCTGGGACAGGAACTGTCTAGAGCAGTAGAAAATCTGCATAGAAAACTTCTACTGCTTTGGATGGTTCCTGTCACGGACAGAGGTGGCAGCATAGAGCACTGTGGCAGACTGGAAAGAATACACCATTTCCTGCTGGACATACAGAAGATGATACATACAGGAAGGATTGAGATTTTATATTAGAAGTAATTTACAAATTTGTATAACTTTCTAAAACCAGTTGATTTAAAAAAAAAAAAAAAAAAAAAAAAATTCTCAGAAGTACCACTTTAAGTATAAGTGGGATTATCTGTGTATTAGTGTAAAGTGCAGTAAAAAAGTTTTTTCCCCCTTCCAAATTTTTTCGTATTTTTGCATATTTGTCACAAGTGTTTTGGATCATCAAACTACTTTCCAACATATGATGTACATGTATGGAATGACATCAGTGGCGGATTATAACAGGTCCGTTTCGGGTGGTATCCCGGGGCCCTGAGCTCCTGTAAGGCCCATGGCTACCCATACAGAATTACTTTCAGTGGTGTTCTGTCTCCTGGCTACAGTTCTGCCATAATTTGCAAACAACCGCTGCTTTTTTAATGCGATTTTGCACAAATCAGGGAGGGCATCATGACATTATCTATTCTGTACTATGAACACCATGCTAGTGCCGCTATAGTTACAGTGGGGTGGGGGGGGGGGCCCAGGCTTGGTGAACAGCCCGAGGCCTATGGTAAAGATAATCTGCCCCTACATGGCATGGAAAATTACACTAGTTTATTTGTCATATAATCAGGGCTGTATTAACAGCTGCTGCTGCCCTAGGCACTAAACCTGAAGACGCCCCATCTACACGCACCTATTGGCGATACCAGACCTGACCAATACCACTATACCCCCCCACCCCCCTGGAAAAAACAGCACATTTACTGGCAAGTCTGAACGGGAGGAGGGAACCTAAAAAAAATAAAAACAAAAAAATAGTTTTTTCTGTCCCCCTGCTCCCTGGTGCTGCCCCCCTGCAAGGTGCTGCCCTAGGCACCGGATCACGGGTGCCTAGTGGTAAATACGGCCCTGCATATAATACACATTATTAAGACCAGCAGCTAATATCCAGTCTAATGGCCACATGCAGCACATACAGCACCTAGATGGGCCGAGAGAGAGACCCATGAACTGCTTTGGCTCTGTATGAGGCTTTAGCAGTGGCGGAACTACCGCCGTAGCAGCCGTAGTGACCGCTACGGGGCCCCGCCGTATCGGGGGCCCGTGGCGCGGGCCCCTGGAGCTCACATAGCCTGTAGCACCCGGCGGCCGAGCAGGCCTCCCGGGTGCTACAGCTGTTTGGGGTCCAGGCAGTGGCCACGAAGGGGGGCCCGCGGGGCCCTCCCGATCAATTACTCTTGTGACCGCAAGCATTGTTTTGCTTGCGGTCACAAGAGTCCTGCTCCCCCTGCTGCTGCACGGCTGCCGGGGGTGTCGCATCTTATCCCCGGCAGCGCGCGCATCCCAGAACTCCCTGCGCGCCTTGGGCCCTGACTTCCGTTTCCGGCGCGCAGGGAGCTCTGGGATGCGCGCTGCCGGGGATAAGACGCGACACCCCCGGCAGCCGCGCAGCAGCCGGGGACAGACCAGGAGGAGAATCAACGTGGGAGCGCGTTGTCAGGTGAGTTAAGTTTTATTTTTTTATCAGCCTGCAGGGTGGGGGGAAGGAGGGGGGCATCTATGAGGGTGGGGGGAAGGAGGGGGGGAATCTATGAGGGTGGGGGGAAGAGGGGGCATCTATGAGGGTGGGGGGGAAGAGGGGGCTTCTATGAGGGTGGGGGGGGAAAGGGGACCATCTATGAGGGTGGGGGGGAAGAGGGGGCATCTATATGGAGGGGGGGAAGAGGGGGCATCTATGAGGGTGGGGGGGAAGAGGGGGCATCTATGAGGGTGGGGGGGAAGAGGGGGCATCTATGAGGATGGGGGGGAAGAGGAAGCATCTATGAGGGTGGGGGGGAAGAGGGGGCATCTATGAGGGTGGGGGGGGAAGAGGGGGCATCTATGAGGGTGGGGGGGAAGAGGGGGCATCTATGAGGGTGGGGGGGAGAGGAGGTCATCTATAAGGGAGGGTGGGGGGAGAGGGGGCCATCTATAAGGAGGGCAACATGGGGGGAGAGGGGCCATCTATTTGGGGGGGCAACATAGGGAGAGAGGGAATACACAGAGGGGGGCATATATTATTAGGGGGTCACATAGAGTCAGGGCTACCCACTAAATGAGGGTGTAAAGGGGACAGTACAGATGTGCAGTGTGTATAGAGATGAGGATGGTGCCAGTGTGAGGAGCCTAATATATCTGTCTGGCAGATTCTGTGGATTCGTGGCTCGGAGAAGTTCTCATAATGGCCCAGGACAGATGGAGAAGATGAAAAGGAAAGAACTCCGATCAGAAAAGACTTCCCCTGTGAGTCACCTGATATAACTGCACTGTAATGTATATGGTGTATAGAACCTGTGTAGAGCTGGGGCCACCTCTATATGACTGGATGAGGTGATTTAGTGTACTGGATTTGGTCAGTAACAATATGGTGGTGATGGTTGTGGTTTGGCAGTAATGTTTCCTTCCTATATACTGGTATTACTGGTAATATTGGTCTCAGTATACAGGATTTGGTCGGTAACAGTATGGCAGTAATATGTACGGTGATAATACTTTCTCTTCCAATATGCTGGTGTTATTGGTAATATCTGTATATATATATATATATATATATATATATATATATATATATATATATAATATTTATACACACACACACCAATAGCATCACTTGGTCGTGAAAGGAGGGGGGGGGGCCAAGTTGGCCTCTCGCACCAGGGCCCAGGAGACATTAGCTACGCCCCTGGGTCCAGGGGTGTCCCGGGGATTCCCAGGCAGCACAGGTGACAGGCTTGGAGTGGCTTGGCGTCCGCCGGGGGCCAGGGTAAGTACTTATGGCGCAGGGACTTCAAGCACTAACAAGCGTTCCTGTGTACAGGCTAGGGGCGGACTCTGAGCTCACTGGTACCGGTGCTTCCGGGGATGCTGCCCTGCCCTTGCCATCGTATTGCTGTCCCGGCAGCACAGGTACCGGTGAGCTCAGTGTCCGCCCCCAGCCTGTACCTCCGGCACAGGAGCACTTGTTAGAGATGCACCCTGCGCCGGAAGTACTTGCCCCGGCGGACACTGAGCCACTCTGAGCCCGACACCTGTGCTGCCTGGGAATCCCCAGGACGCCCCCCCGGGAGAAGAGGAGAAGACAGCCGACGGGGGAGTTAGGTGAGTTGTGTTTTTTTTTATTTTCTATCTGCTTTGCAAAGGGGGATAATACAGGGTGGGCCCATCTATGGGGTATATACAGGGGGCCATCTATGAGGGATATACAGGGGGGCCATCTATGGGGGATATACAGGGGGGCCATCTATGGGGGATATACAGGGGGCCCATCTATGGGGGATATACAGGGGGGACATCTATGGGGGATATACAGGGGGGCCATCTATGGGGGATATACAGGGGGGACATCTATGGGGGATATACAGGGGGCCATCTATGGGGGATATACAGGGGGGATATACAGGGGGGACATCTATGGGGGATATACAGGGGGGAAATCTATGGGGGATATACAGGGGGGAATCTATGGGGAATATACAGGGGGGGCATCTATGGGGGATATACAGGGGGGTATATATAGGGGGATAATACAGGGGGCCATCTATGGGGGATATACAGGGGGGACATCTATGGGGGATATACAGGGGGGCCATCTATGGGGGATAATACAAAGGGGACATCTATTGGGAATATACAGGGGGCCATCTATGGGGGATATACAGGGGGGGGGCATCTATGGGGGATATACAGGGGGCCATCTATGGGGGATATACAGGGGGCCATCTATGGGGGATATAGAGGGGGCCATCTATGGGGGATATACAGGGGGCCATCTATGGGGGATATACAGGGGGCCATCTATGGGGGATAATACAGGGGTGCCAATCTATGGTGGATTATACAGGGAGGTATACATAGGGGGATAATACAGGGGGCCATCTATAGGGCGACACCATGAGGGGGCATTTATAAGGGGACCAAATGAGAGTTCATCTATAGGGGGACAACATGGGGGACCATCTTTAAGGGGGATGGACAACACGGGGGGTAATTTATAAGGGGCCAACAAGGGTGGCATCGGTAAGGGGGAATACACAGAGGGGCATATACTATAAGGGGATCACATAGTGTCAGGGCTATCCACTAAACAAGGGGGTAAAGGGGCCAATACAGATGTGCAGTTTGTATAGAGATGAGGATGGTGCCATAGTGAGGAGCCTAATATGTTTCTCTGGCAGATTCTGTGGATTCGTGGCTCGGAGAAGTTCTAATGGCCCAGGAAGGATGAAGAAGAAAATGAAGGAAACAACTCCGATCGGAGAAGACGTCCCCTATGAGTCACTTAATATAACTGTACTGTAATTTATATGGTGTACAGAACCTGTGTAGAGCTGAGTGTGTTGATGGCGTAGTGGTCGATTGAGGGGGTGGGGGCCCCAATCAAAAGTTTGCAATGGGGCCTAGCCATTTCTAGTTACGCCCCTGGGCTTTAGTTATATTACAGAGGTACAGGGGTGTCTTTTGATAAGAGGTTTCTAGCACACAGCATGTTATTCTGCATATGCTTATGTAATTGGAGCCCTGTATTAATAGACCCTTCATTGCTTGAGTACTTCTCTCCGCTATGTTGTAGTATACAGCTCTGCCTTTACAAATTAGATACTTCAAATGAGCCTGGCGCTGGTTTAATTGCTTATCTTGAGGAACCTGAGGGAAATATATACCTAAGTGTTACATCTTAGGAAGGATCAGGTTGTGATGGTTGCTAATATCTCTCCTGGTACTGAGAGAGTGGTTACAGTATATTGAGAAATGTGTGCCTTTTCCTTATAATATCATGTATTAGGTAAAGAAGCGGAGAGATGGAACTTGATATACACAGGTCCTCAGATCCCTGAAGGTCAGGCATAGTCTTCAACCCTGGCCGTTCACAAGAGTGGGGGTCCCAAGTGCCCCTGTTTGAACGAGCAAGCATTCAACTACTGAGTAGTCTGCTATCTTTAAACCTGTCTGGGATAAACATATATCTATCCTAGGATAATAAGAAAGGAAATACCAAAAGGGCCTATCAGGATCACCTATCCTGTTGTTATTATGAGAAACCTTTTAAAGGAGAAGTCCGGTGAAAATTTTTATTCAAGTATTGTATAGCTGCCCAAAAGTTATACAAATTACCAATATACACTTACAATTACAATTACGGAAAATGCTTATAAAGTGTTTTTTTCCCTGCACTTACTACTGCATCAAGACTTCACTTCCTAGATAACATGGTGATGTCACTTCCTGGATAACATGGTGATGTCACTTCCTGGATAACATGGTGATGTCACGACCCGACTCCCAGAGCTGTGCGGGCTTTGGCTGTTGGAGAGGATGATGGCAGGGGGACACTGAGGGACACAGGGCACTGGAGGGACACTGAGCATCCTCCTGCCATCATCCTCTCCAGCAGCCACAGCCCGCACAGCTCTAGGAGTCGGGTAGTGTTATCCAGGAAGTGACATCACCATGTTATCCAGGAAGTGACATCACCATGGTATCCAGGAAGTGAAGCCTTGATGCAGTAGTAAGTGCAGGGAAAAAACACTTTATAAGCATATCCCGTAATAAGTGTATATTGGTGATTTGTTAACTTTTGGGGGGCAATACAATACTTTAATAAAAATTTTCACCGGACTTCCCCTTTATAGGGGTTTTTCAGAGGAACGTTAAAAAATAATTTCGGGATCAGGACTGGTAAGAGACATTGCCTGTCCACCCAGAAAATAAAAAACATTTCATAACTATAAGTGTTATGTCCGCGCTTGTTCAGACCATCTCTTTAGTGTGGTCTTCTGCCTGTAAAGTACATCCTAGACTGCGCTTTTGGCCATAATTCAGTATGCATGTTTCCTAGCAGTCTGATACAGGTCTGGGGTGATTGACAGGTTCCACCCACCTGGATTCTTTTGATCTCCCTAGCTGGGCTGCAGATGTTTTGCACTGAATAGTGATGGCCTTTACCACTCATCTCCATTCCCTGCCAGTCTGGGTTCTATGTGGTCTGGATGTCAGAGGGCTGGTCCAATCACACTCTGGACCGGTACTCTGGCATCTCATAAGAAGTCCACTTGTGCTCTTGGACAGTGCTTGTGATATTTTCATGTAGCTTGAGCTCACGTTTCATATTGGATCGGGATCGGAGTGCTTGGAATTCTGATCTCTTTCCCTGTCCTTCTGACCTCCTTTTTACTTGCTATTCTTGCACCCTTCTACTATCACCAGTTTGACCTTATCTGCTTGACTAGTCTTTATTATGTTTGCCTTCCTTTTTTCCTTCTGTGTTTTACTTGCCTAGTGAAGGGAAAGTTGCCCTGTGGTCACCAATCTCCGTTGGGATGGCAAGTAGGCAGAGACAGTCTTGGGGGATCTAGCACCAGGGCTCGCAGTGTCTATCTGTCCCTGTTTTCCACCAAGGTCATGGGTTCCCTTACAATTAGGTCACTAGATGCCTATTTAGGATCCTCATATAGTGGAAAGACTAGAGAAGATCTGGTGTGTCCATAGACTATGCACAGACAGCCCATTGTTTTTAGTAAACTGTGTAATCTCATTCTCCCTGTAGCGGCGCTGCAGGGAAATTATACACTTTCCTGTTGGCTTCTTCTACAGATTAATGGTGCGTTCACACCTACAGGATCTGCAGCTGATTTTCTGCAGCAGATTTCATTTAAATAACTGAACACAGCATCAAATCTGCTGCAGATCTGCTGCAGATCCTGTAGGTGTGAACGCACCCTAAAGCAATAAATCCTGTAACCAGTTAAGAGGCATCCAATAGACTATAGAATGCTAATATACTAGTAGACTATATAGGGGGAGATTTATCAAACATGGTGTAAAGTAAAACTGGCTCAGTTGCCCCTAGCAACCAATCAGATTCCACCTTTCATTTTTTCAAAGCGTCTGTGAGGAATAAAAGGTGGAATCTGATTGGTTGCTAGGGGCAACTGAGCCAGTTTCACTTTACACCATGTTTGATAAATCTCCCCCTATGTTATTCCATATAATGGTATCCAGTTGGTGTCCATGTTTTCTTATTACAATGGAGTCCAGGGGAGCCATATCTCACTGTATGCCATAGGGATAGTGGTTTACGTCAGAAGGATCTTCCATAGAGACCATTAATGTGACGTGAACAGGCCCTTACATTACTGGGGTATATAGGAGTGATTCCAGAACCCATGGCTGTACCTGCAGAGCTGTCAGTCATCCTGTACACTCTGCATTGAACAGCGTAGCCTTGTACATAATGAAAAGAGCACAGCGGTGGCCAGGGCAGAATAAATCATGTTTTATCTTATGCACAGTTATCCTTCTTTATTATAGGATGCCGGCCCATAATACAACATTTTTGATGTGAACTCATGGGACTCTAGAGACCAAGACCGCAGCAAAGACTTGGAAATGTGTAAAAGTGCAGAACGTACTAATAGATGATTTACATAGAAACTAGTGTTGGGTAATTAAGCTTCTCTCAGCAAGTCTGCTGCTTTTATATGAGATAGGGGCAGCAATAATAGATTGCTTCCCAGGTCTTAGGTTTATCACACGAATAAAGAGCTCCCCGAACATTAACACTGGAAGAGCTAAAGCAATTGGTGTCATTAACCTTCTTGTTTGCATTTTTGCTGATATAACAAACACTGATGCTGAATACATTATCATACATCAGTATGGTAAAGCCAAGAAACCAAATTCTAGTGACCGCTATTGTAGCCAAAGGCAAGTTACTCTGGTGCTTGGACAAATAGTGACTGTCATGTCACATAGGTTTCCACCATGTTATAGCCTATGTGATTTCTAACATAAAAAAAGTCTTGGCCACTAGGTGCAAATTACAGGAAGTGGGGGCGGGGCTTAGCATGTGTTATGTGCAGGATAAAGGGGGAGAGTATGGACTGTGAACCTGTAAGCTGGTGGAGGTGGGGCTTAGCATGTTTTATGTACAAGAAAGAGGGGGAGTCTTGGATGTGTACCCATAAACTGGTGGAGATTGGGCTTAGCATGTGTTATGTGCAGGAGAGAGGCAGATAGCCTGGGCTGTGAACCTGTAAGCTGGTGGAGGTGGAGTTTAGTATGTGCTATGTGTAGAAGAGAGGAACATAGCCTGGGCTGTGAACCTGTAAGCTGGTGGAGGTGAAGCTTATTATGTGTTATGTGCAGGAGTGGGGGTTGAAGGGTCTGCGCTGTGAACCTGTAAGCTGGTGGGGCTTAGTAGGT
The DNA here is from genome assembly GCF_027789765.1 of Dendropsophus ebraccatus. NCBI lineage: Eukaryota > Metazoa > Chordata > Amphibia > Anura > Hylidae > Dendropsophus > Dendropsophus ebraccatus. The sequence goes on along the minus strand of NC_091455.1, from coordinate 32,362,576 downwards.
GTTATGTGTAGAAGAGAGGGATAGATATATCCCCCCCGTAGCTAACCCCCATACTTAATACCTCCCTCCCCCCTCTGTAGTTGGCCCACACACCCTCCGCGCCCCCCCCCCCCCCCCCAGCATGTTCAATGTCCCATACTGTGCATCTCAAGGATCTAGTCAGCTGACTGTAACTAGGGCTTATTTTTGGAGTAGGGCTTTTATTGCAATCCTACTCCAAAAAGCCTGTAAAATAAATCTAGGTCTTATTTTTGGGGAAAAAAAACCCACGATACATACTCAGCAGCAGTGGCACATGGGTTCTGGAACACTGCACATTGGAAATAACCTTGTCAGTGCTCTGAAGGGCTAATCTAACAGAATATATGTCGATATGACAGGCAATGAGGCTTAGGAGTCTTGCTGGCCTTACAGTAAAGAATTCCTTCTCACTGCTAATAGAGAAAGCTTATTTTCTGTAGACGTAATAGATGCCCCCCCCCCCCCATCATAGTCACAGGTGTAGGTGCGTTAACTCACATTTTCCTCCAGAGCTGAAAGTCATGCTTGAGGGGGTTCTCATCTTTAGTTATTATAGGCAGGTCCCAATGGGCATACCCGCTGTATAAGCTTCATAGGCCCTAATAGAGACTCGGGATGGGATTGTCTAAACCGCTTTCATAATTGCCGGCAACAAATCATTCCTTGGGAAGAAGCTGTAGCCCGGGTCCATGACAGACACATCTATGAGGCCGCACTCCACATCTCCATCCAGAAATCTAATTATTTCTCTCCCAGTGTCGTATTTAATCAGAATATAGAATATGTAATCTCCCAGTACAAATAGACCTAGGGGTTTTCTACGCCAAAAAGCAAACTGATTTGTTTGCAGTACGACAAGTCTGAACAAAGCCATTTTCTCCGAGCAATTTTAAGGTGTTTATTTAAAAGTGATTTTTTTTTCTTATTACAAGTATATCAAATCATAAGGAACCTGGGCACGTTTCCATGACAGCGCTAGAGATGTCACTGCCGCAATCTTCTTGACAGATCAGAAATGCATTTGTGTCACCCCCCCCCCACACTATACATCTGGAAGAGCGATCAATTATTCCAAAAGTGATGGCAGTGAATGAGGGCTGTGTGTGTTGGGGATGTCTGGCCTGTGATAGAACAAACAAACAAGCAAGCAGACACGGGTACTGTTTAATCATGCAATATTAATTATATTATAGGGAGTTTTATGAAGTTAAAAAAAAGTCTCTATTTATTTTGCAGAAACAGCACCACTCTTGTGTGGAGGTCGTGTCCGGTATTGCAGCTAGGCCTAGTCATGTGAATAGGATGGGACCCTTAAATAATCTAACTTCCTCATATGTCCCTATAGCGCACAGGGTGCTGAAGATGAAGGTATGTCTCTTACCTTCATCCTCAGCCCAGTCCATAGACTAATAAGTAGTCCTGCCCCCAGTACACCAAACAGTCTTTTCATTGGAGGTGGTCCCGCCCCCAATACACCAAACCACCTTATAAGCCTATGGATTTAACTACAAACTGCACAGAAATGGCAACAAGGATGAAGGTAAGAAAATTACCTTCATCCTCAGTACCCAGTGTGCTATAGGGATATATCAGCAGGTTATATCATATATATGATTCAAGCACTTTAACCTCTTCAGAACCTTGATTTGTAGGGGAGGGGTCTCGTCTCATGCGTCACCAGATTTTTTTTTTTACAGACTAGAGCCAGATACCAATGTTTTTTTTTTTTATTTATTTAATTTAATTTCATTTTCTGGGTGTAATTTATTATTTTGTACATTATTATAGGGCAGCCATATTTCCTGAGTTTTTTTGCTCTGCTCTGGGATGTGATATCAAAACCCACTCCTGCTTGGGGACTATGGCAGTGCCAAAAGCCCCTTTTACATGGGCGATCACCAGAAAGCAGCGTTTCACAGAGGCTCCTTTAGGCAATAATCAGCCCATATAAAAGTGTCAGCGATCAGCTTAGGAGCGGGAAAACACCCCATCGTCAGCTGATTTTTTTTTTATGCCCGGCCGTGTGATTGCTTGTGCCTTCTGAAGGCACTGCAAATGAGCGATGATCTGGCTGATTGGCGCTCTCTTGCATCCTTACATGGCCCCAATATTGGGCCATTTAAAAGGACCCTTAAGGGCCCTATTACACAGAGCGATAATCGGCCAAATTGTCCTGATTCGTCCGATTATCACTCCGTGTAATAAAGAGAACAATCAGCTGATGAACCGATCATCAGCTAATCGTCTTTTTAGGTCCTGACCTAAAATCGTCAGACGGGCATCGCTACGAGGGCTTATAATTGTAGTATAAAATAATAAAGTATTAACTCACCTTACAATGTTCCCCAGTGTCCTATGGCCTTCTCGGGTTTCTTTGGAGGCTTTCCCCAGTTACTGCAGCTCTGCCTCCTCTGCACTGACAGACCACCGGCCACTCAGCCAAGCGCAGGCCAAGACAGGCCGCCGGCCACTCAGCCAATCACAGTTAGTGGCCTGTCTCCGCAGGTGATTGGCTGAACGGCCGGCGGCCTGTCTTGGCCTGTGATTGGCTGACCGGCCTCTGTCAGTGCAGAGAAGGTAGACCGACAGACACTGGCGATGCCTCTGAGGACACCAGGGAATGTGGCTGCACGGACATCAATTAGTGCGGATTTATCTTTATGATCGGCCGTGAAATAGGACCCTCATCCTTCTCTCTGTTCAGGACATACAGTGTCGGACTGGCCCACCAGAGGATCCCCCAGCTTAAGAACCTGCACAAACACTGACTGACATGTTGTTTCTTACTGGTTCTTCATTGGTGAGCCCCCAGGATCATTTCCTCTGGTGGGCCCCAGATACCCCAGTCCGACACTGAGGACACATGAATGCTTGGCTAAGCTGAGCATATATGTGTGTGGAGGGATTGCGAGAGATCGCTGTATTGGTTAAGTCTTGTGGGTATCTGGAGCCATTATTAGGGCCCAGAAAAGGTGACTGCTATAATTGAAGCCAAGTTGTGTTGTCTTTCGATGATCTAGTGTTGTTTCAATATAGACAGCGGCAATCCCATCCCTATATACTCCTATAAATGAGGTCTACCACACACTTTTATCAGGGCCTTAGGTCTCATGAAAATGTCACTTTGCTGAATGACATACAGAGCTCTACACAAAATTGCTGTTAAACCATGAAGCCCTATAGATCATTTCATGTATTTTCCCGCGACGTATGATCCATCACAACCTCCATTTATCTTGACTTGCGGTTTATGTCGCTGTCGCCTCTTCTAGTGCTATATAATTATTTTTGCCTGGCATTTGGCTGCAGTATTAGAGCTCTTCCATAGGAGGGTAGATGTAGCAGTCGCCTTTTAGGCCGTATTAATGTTTTCGCTGTGCTAACTGCGAGCCGGTTAAGTAGTAATTAGTATTCAAGGGGCATGTGTAGCCCGATGACATTGTCATGCTAGATTATGTTGTTACAAGGACATTTCAGATCTTGGGATAGGACGACTGCAAGGCTTTTGTTTATTTGGGCTGCAAATTTCCTCTTTCCATAAGAATTGCAATTTCACAGCGATGCGCAAGGTTTGGTGGGGTCTGTGCACAGCTGGGGAGTCACGAGGCAGCGACGTCACCGCTGGTCCTGATGTTGTAGAATTATAGGACAGCTTGTGTACTGAGTCCTTAAAAAGAAAAACTCTTTGGTTTTGCTTATTGCAGAAATTTGGATTCCTGGGGTTAGTTCTCCTGTTGTATGAATGCTGCATGGAATGTCTGAGGATGAGATTTTCACATGTTATCTATAGTCTTCAATTCAGCACGATTACAATGATATAAAATGTATGGAGTTTATGTTTCATTTTACTACTTTTGAAAATGTTTTACTTTTTTTTTTTTATTCTGTGAATCACTATATTCTGATCCCCATAACATTTTTTATTTTTATTTTTCTATTTCTGGAGGGCTTTTTTTGTGTGCCATGGTTTGTGTTTGTTTTAAGTTAATGCCTATTTTGTGTACTCAGGACTTTTTGATTTCTTTTTATTAAAGAAGTCTGGCCTCAGGGTTTTTTTTTTAATGGCAGGGCACGGGGGGAAAATAACAAACGGTACTAACTCACCTATTCCTGTGCCTCTCTAGCACCAGATGGCCTCTCCGGGATGTCCTGTGCATCCAACATCACGACCTAGCTGATGGACTGGCTGCTCAGCTAATTCAGTGACTGGGGCGGGACGCCGTTCCAGTCACTGATTGGATGAGCGGCCAGTCCATCAGCTGAGACGGGAATTTTCCCTCATCACAGCTTGGCGGAAATGTCTTCTGGTGGGGATCCCGCTCACCACAGGCGCGGGGAAAGTTAAGAAATGTTTTATTGTTATCCACCTGTTACATCCTTGCCAGGGCCGGACTTCTCCTTTAACCTTTTTCTGAGATGTGATGTGACCAAAGATCCAGTAGAAAGATACCGATTGAAGGAGTTATTCACACCAGGTTGTGTTTTACTTCACAGTCTGTCACTGGATTATGTCATTGTGGACATTTATGTGTTTTAATTGTTGTTCCTGGGAGTTTTGAATTTTGGTTTTTAAAAATATGAATTACTGAATTTTCATAAAAATAAAACCTACCCCAATAATAAGGCCTAGCATCTTTTGACAGGCTTTTTGGTGTAGGCTTGAAACCTGCTCCACACAAGATGCAGGGGAGGCAGGAGGGGTAAGAAGATGCACAGTAAGGCATATTGAATATAGGGGGGGGGGGGGGGGACATAGGGAACGTGGGCCAACTACAGAGGGGGAGGAAGGTATACAGTATGGGGACTACCTACAGAGGGGGTACGAGATATACAGTATAGGGAACAACTACAGATGGGGAGGGAGGTATACAGTATAGAGTTCTAACTACAGTGGAGCTTACAGTATAGTATCCTAACAACAATTGGACATAAAGTATGGTGGCTAACTATCCTATAAAGTAAGGGCTACAGTGTAGGGGTATACTGTGTTTTGCAGACCTCCCCAGAAAATAAGCCCTAGCCCTTTTTCAGAGAAAAATAATATAAGACCCTGTCTTATTTCCGGAAAAACATGGCATATACATAACCATGCTTCCAGGGGCGTAGCTAGGATTCATGGGGCCCCATAGCAAAAAACTGTATGGGGCCCCTCCTTCCATACACACACACACACACTATATATATATATATATGTATATATATATATATATATATATATATATATATATATATATATATACATACACATACTTGGTGATGTGGCCCGAAAAAAAATTCTATTGTGACCAAAGGCAGAATCCTATGGTTATATACATAGGTGCAGGTGCAGACTACCTTTTGCTTAACCCTTTATTTACTGCAGTGTTCTCTTACATGATGCAACACATAAAAGGGTTAATACAGAAGACAATTAGCTCTCTCCTTCCCTACTCCTGCACTGATAACCCCTGACCTCTGCAGGAACTCAGAGAACAGAGGTCAGAGGTTATCAGAGTAGTCAGGCTAATTGTCTACTGTATTAAGGGGTTAAGCAAAAGGACACAGGAGGCTCTTATCTTCCCTGGGCCCCCTCCCTCCACGGGCCCCATAGCAACCGCCTTCCCTGCCTCTATGGTAGCTACGCCACTGCATGCTTCCCAACCATCCCATGTATTATAGGATTGTCCCATTTCCTAAAAGAGATGCGGCTTATGTAAATGTGTCCCAGTATCATTGAGAGGTTTTGTGGGTGGCTTAAAATTTCTTTCATTTCTCACATTTTACATACATTTAGGACGGGGTCACTGTGCATTTGGGCGATACATTTGCTTAAAGGAGTTATCCAGGATTATAAAAAAACACAGCTGCTTCCTTGTAAAACAGCACCTCCCCTGTCCTCAGGTTGTGTGTCCGGTATTTACCCAGAGTCAAGAGTGTACATACCATAGAGACAGACCATGTAGCTGCTATGAGACGGGGGGGGGGTCCACATCTGGTTGGTCCCTTTTCTTATTTTAAACTGTGCAGGATCCTGTCCTCAGGGAGCTAAATTGTTAGCAAATAAACCATGATTAAGAGTTAAGCATACCTGAAACACATTGGTAGTGACATATGGATTGTGTTTTTATGCAATAAAAGATGCTTGGATTGGAGAAGACCTTGTTGCCGAACCTACTTCTTGATTCAAATAAAGGATGTGGTCAAAGGTCAAGGAAAGCAAAGAGAAATAAACAGCAGACCTTTGTGACCTGTGGGGCAGATGCCAGAATAGGAGGTCCATTCTGATATTTGCTGCGTGGCCCCTGTCTTTTGTGTATACCACTACCTGTCGGTTTCTTGTTTCGTCTTCCGCCATAAGAAAATTTCTAAAAACCAACACAACTGTCATTTTGTGCTTTAAAACTGAGAATTGGGTGTGTTTTGGGCATGTCCTTAAAAACCCTCCATAACTGACATGTATATTAAACAAACTGCCATTTTTTTCTATGGGTTTTCCATTCTAGTGTGGAGGTGTGATCAGGTTTTAGTTTTTTCAAGTGAAAAAATGACAAATTTACAAGGGCAACAGGATACATTAATAAATCTGGTGGTTTGGGAAATGAAAACGATTTTGTGTAGACTTGTTGAAAACGAGACAAAGGATGACTGCCTGCTCAGCCAATCACTGGCTGCAGCGCTGTCCTGTCTTAGCCAGGGATTGGCTGAGCGGGCTGTCACTCCCAGATGAGTCCGTCTCCGAAGTGGAGGCGAGGTCACTTAGTCGGGGAACCGAGGTGACGTAGGACGACACTGGGGGAGCACGGAAAGGTAAGAATACGCTGTTTATTATGTTATCCCAATGGGCAGCACCATATAAAAAGTTATTTTTGAGCAAAATACTGCTAGGGGGTGAGGAAAAAGCCGCTTCTTTAGTAAGCATTTTTTTTTTTTTTAATAATATGAGTGAAAGAAGGTAAATGTATAGCGGCCTTATTGTCCTATGTAGTATCAGGGCCATAGAGCCTCGACATAACCAATGCCTGATATATGGGGGCTACTAGCCTGATTTAGCTTGATACTTATGACCAAAAGGAGGACAGAGACAGGAGGACAAGAGGGCGCAGAGTATACTGTATCCTGGGCAAGACTGGGTGGTTTGTTGGCCCATTGGGTAATTAACCCCCCCCCCCCCCCCCCCAAGACCCTCCCCAGCTATGCTCCTGTATATGCCAAACCTAAAGCCCAGATATGGTGTGAACCTGGCCTAAATGCTTGTCTTACGTTACGTAACCATAATTACCAGGTATTCCTCAAAAGAAATACCTGTCCGCTATGTTAACCTGACAATGCTAGGGTTACTGTTCCATATACAATTGTCAGTTCATGAGTTGAACCATCTCCAGGCCGTACGCCTCTATGCTTCTATGAACTTCAAAGTAACGCAGCCGTAATGCAATTATGCTTAAGATGCACTGTGCTCCTTTTGAAGTGGGGATAGTGCCGGGAAGACGCTGTTCTCCTGCTGTTAAACAATAGGTGCGGTGCATTAGCCTGTGGGTGTCACAAATGTTTAACTATGAAGATGTATCTGACATGTAACCATCTGCCTTGACTGCCTATATGCCTGTCAGATAGTATCATAGTAGTGTCACATAGGAGCCTGTGCTGCTTCTCACAGAGCTACTTTAGAGGAGCTAATTCAACATTCATGAGAGCTAGAGTGCTCTTTATTATTTCCTTCCTGGGGTATATTCCGGGAGGTTTCATCATTCGCCTCATTGGGATGAGATGGAGAAAATCAGACGTCTTAATTTATATTAATTACAGTAAAGGAACAGGTGCAAGGGATATAGAAATCAGCTGCCAATTAAATACTTAAAGGGGTTATCCGGCACTCACACATTTTTAACATGTTGCTGACATGTAAGAAAACATAACGAATGTGTTATGGTTAACTCTCCGGGCTCCCTTGGTGTCATGATGCGGTCGGCGGTGTTCCCCGATGTCTGTAGCTGCCGTTATTTCTGTGACAGCCTGCTCAGCTAATCACTGACAGTAAATCACTGAGAGTGAATTTACTGTGAAGGAGACAACTGTGAAGAAGAAAAGAGTACAGGTGAAGGAGATAACTGTAAAGAAGGGAGTAAGGGTGAAGGAGATAACTGTAAAGAAGAGAGTACAGGTGAAGGAGATAACTGAAGAAGAGAGTACAGGTGAAGGAGATAACTGTGAAGAAGAAATTACAGGTAAAGGAGATAACTGCGAAGAAGAGAGTACAGGTGTAGGCGATAACTGTGAAGAAGAGAGTACAGGTGAAGGAGATAACTGTGAAGAAGAGAGTACAGGTGTAGGCGATAACTGTGAAGAAGAGAGTACAGGTGAAGGAGATAACTGAAGAAGAGAGTACAGGTGAAGGCGATAACTGTGAAGAAGAGAGTACAGGTGAAGGAGATAACTGTGAAGAAGAGAGTACAGGTGAAGGAGATAACTGTGAAAAAGAGACTACAGGTGAAGAAGATAACTGCGAAGAAGAGAGTACAGGTGAAGAAGATAACTGCGAAGAAGAGAGTACAGGTGAAGGAGATAACTGTGACGATAAAGAGAACACAAGTAAAGGAGACAACTGTGAAGAAGTAGAAGAGATTACAAGGGAAGGAGACAGCTTTGAAGAACAACAAGAAGAAGAGAGTACAGGTGAAGGAGACAACTGTGAAGAAGAGAGTACAGGTGAAGGAGACAACTGTGAAGAAGAAGAGAGTACAGGTGAAGGAGACAACTGTGGTGAAGAAGAAGAAGAAGAGAGTACAGGTGAAGGAGACAACTGTGGTGAAGAAGAAGAAGAAGAAGAAGAGAGTACAGGTGAAGGAGACAACTGTGGTGAAGAAGAAGAAGAAGAAGAAGAAGAAGAAGAAGAAGAAGAAGAGAGTACAGGTGAAGGAGACAACTGTGGTGAAGAAGAAGAAGAAGAAGAGAGTACAGGTGAAGGAGACAACTGTGAAGAAGAAAAAGAAGAAGAAGAGTACAGGTGAAGAAGACAACTGTAAAGAAGAAGAGCATAGAGAGGAATAAGATGAAGAAGAAGAGAGTACAGGTGAAGGAGACAACTGTAAGGAAGAAGAGAGTATTGGCAAATAAGATTAAAAAAAAGAGTACAGGTGAATAAGATGAAAAAGAAGACTGACAAAGAAGAAACATTAATAGTTGAAGGAGAACTCAGGCAAACGAAAGCTGAAGGAGAAGGTTAGAAACAAAGGAAGTCACAGGCATAGGTGTAGGGTATAGGTGAAAGAGAAGGTGAAGGAGGACTCAAGCAAAAAAACAGAAAACTGGAGAAACAAGATGATAGGATGACGGAAGACGTTACATGTGAAGGTGAAAGATACAGCTGGTATAATAAGTGAACTTCCCAAATGCTCTGCATTTGACTATAAATGTATCCATGTTTTCTAGGATCCAACGTCTCCAGCCATTAGGAGTCAATATGCCAAGCGATTAGGAAGTTGGCTCATCTCTAGTGTTAAAGTAATGCAGAAAGATACTGGGAGAAAGATATAGAGTAGATTATTATTATTATTTATTTATTTATTTATAAAGCGCCCTTAATTCCAGAGCGCTATACAATAGAAAGGGGTAACAAGCAGGAACAGTACAAGATCAGGACACATTACATGAAGGAACATGGCCGGAAGAGGACCCTGCCCACGAGGGCTTACAATCTATAAGATAGACTAATGAAGGAAACATTGGAAGTAAAAACTAAAAAGGTAAATAACAAAAGAGAAAAAGAAATGTAAAGAAAGCAACTGAGCAGAAGATTACAGGCAAATGGGAAGGATCCAAAGGAAACAGGCAATATAGAGACGTGTAAGCAATGGAGAATACAAACAAAGGAGAAAGATACAGGAAGGGAATAAAGGTGCCAGAGGATACAGGAAAAGGGGAACTAGAGATAAATGAGCTTACAGACAAAGGGGAAGGATACAAGCAATGGAGACCGGCCTTACAGAAGCAAGCATGATAACAGACATGGCCATAGGTAAGGGAAGATACAGCCTAGGAACTATAAAAGGAAAAGAGAAGGATACAGGCAATGGGGTAGACTAGATAAAGAAGAAGGTTTTAGGTAAGGAAGCAGGAAACAAGAAGGAGTATGAAGCTGAACCTGAAGATGGTGAAGATGACAAGGAAATACACAGGATAAGCATGCAAGCAAAGGTAAAGTATACAGAAGGTAAAGGATACACGTAATAAGAAGAGTATAGAGAAAGATCAGAGGAAAACATGAGAACAAGGAGAATAAAGGAGGAAGGAGAAAGAAAGAATCCAGAAGGATCCAGGAGAAGGGTGATTGCAAAGTAAGAGATAAGGATTAGGGGCAGAGGTGAGAAGGATACCAGCAAATGGGGGATAAACAGCAGAGCAGATGTGAAGGAGAAAATGAAAGGCCACAGACTGAGGAGGGAGCTAGATGATGGCAGCAGGTTAAAAAGGAAGGAGGTGAAGAAGAAACGTCAAAGGAGAAGGGGTGGTGGAAAGATATTGGTCAAGAAGAAAAGGCCCTATTCCATGGAATGATTATCGGCTGATATCGGCCCCTACGGCCGATAATCGTCCTGTGGAATAGGAGGCAACGATCAGCCGCCATCGTTCATGTCGGCTGATCGTTGAAGTTGCTTGTCTTTTAACATATTGAAAGACAAACGACTTATAGCAGGAGCAGGAGCGGCGGCAGCAGACCGCCGCTATATCCTATGGGCTGCCCGGACGATCAGCAGGATAAATGGATAAATGGATGGCTGTTCACAACCCTTTCACCCAATCCTATAGATTCTTATTATTTAGGGCCCTATTACACGGAGCGATAATTGGCTGAATCAAGCCGATTGGGCTGATTATCGCTCTGGGTAATAGGAAAAATGATCAGCGAATTACAACAATCATCAGCTGATCGTGTCAAATGGTCTGACACCAAAATCATCGGCCGCTGACCTTAGCCGACAGCTAAGAAAAGAAATTGTCTAGATGGGATAATCTCTTTTTAGCAAAAAATTAAGGTAGGTTTCCTACAAGGATCCCACTCAACTGTTTACATCAGTCTCGTACACTTCAAAGTGTACCTGTTATGATGGCCCACTGCCAGATCAGGGAAGACTTTCTATCTTAATTCAAAAGTTAGAGTCTCTCTGAATGGGAACACACAATGAGACTGTATTGCGCGTGTTGCGTATTGCGCGCCTGTTCTTATCCAATTTGGGTTGTGTGCCTTATGTTCTCATTGTGTGTTCCCATCTATGGAGGCCTGAATTTCCGGATTAAGGCTATGTTCACACAACATATATTACATATATTAATATATGTTACCTTTCCTTCTATGGGATCCCGGCCGGAGTGTATACACATAGTATACGCTCCGGCTGGGATCTCTTGCGGCGCCACAACTGACATGTCAGTTTTCTGCAGCCGCTATTCATTGAATAGCGGCCGTAGAAAGCCATGTGAGTGCACACAGTGGAGCAAACGGCTCCGGCCACTCGCTTCATAGTGTGCTATGGAGAGTTCTGATGTGGGCACGCACGGATGCGCCCGCATCAGAACATAATACTGCAGTACCGCCCGGGATGATCTTTTCAGAGACTGGCCGTTCCGTGGCCCAGTTTGGTCACAGAACGGCCGGTCTCTTACGACGTGGAAACATAGCCTAAGAGGGTAAGGCCTCATTCACACGTCCCGTGTTTGCTTCGAAGGGTCGGGCATGGAACTGTACTGGAGTGTTCCCCACATGGCGTGATGTATTAATATTATACCAGGAGTGGGGAAATTGAATGCCCGTGTTGCTGTAATGAAACTGAGTGCAGCCTAAATGTCAACTGATCTGGCCGCGGGCTGTCATGACAGGTACACTTTAAAAATATTATCCAAAATTGGAAAAATAGTTCATTCGTTCCAAAAAATAGCACCACACCTGTCCACAGGTTGTGTGTGGTACTGCAGTTCACTTCCATTAAAAGTGTATGGAGCCAAGTTGTAATACCACACAAAACCTTACGACAGGTGTGGCGCTATTTTTCTATTCCTGGATAACCCCTTTAAATGCTTGACCAACACTCTATGTTAAAAAAGTAATGAGTAATGGGAGACTTAAGGCCCCCTATGTGAAGCCCCCAGCTATAATGCACTATACTCGGTGGGAAATGGAGAGGTGCATTACATACCCGCAGTAATGTATTCTCCATCCAGATGATGGTGCATGTACTAAATGATCTGCAATCACAAATCACCAATCTAATACCTGACAATGCTAAAACTTGCTGAGAGCAATTCCCACCACCCTGCCAGCATATCTTCCCTGAAGTGTTATGTAAAGGAGTCTAGGCGACATCTATACCCCGCTATATACTGGCTGTGAATGGTAAAATATGTTTGTGACTCCTCTATGAAAAATGCAGAGCAGCAATTTGTTAGAAGTTACTGTCACCTTGTAAAGTCGGATAATTACGGGGTTCCTGTCTCACTTTTAAGAGGAAACTAATCCTACAAAAATATTTGGCAGAATATTACAGAAGAGGGCGAGGCGCCTTACCTTGTGTCTGGCAGCGTGGCTTTCACTGTAGTTATGTCCCAAAAAACCTGCCACCTTTTCTTCATGCTGGTGGTGGGATCCTGTTTATATAGAAGCCGTCTATCCTCATGTCAGGATATAGCAATAGCTTCTAATAGTTGTCTGAAGTAAAAACGGTGGAAATTTTGAAGGATTAAAAAAAAACTTTGAAAGGGAAACTATCAGCAGGTTAAATTAATCTAAGCTGCTGATAGTTCCCTATTGCACATTGGGTGCTGAGGATGAAGGTATGTCTCTTACCTTTATCCTCTGCACCGTTCCTGTGCAGTTGTATCCTGTAATCCTGCGTCCTGGTGGTAGCCCCGACCCCAGTGCTCCAAATGGCCTTACCGGACACAGGATCACACTGCAAACTGCACAGGAGCGGCACAGAGGATGAAGGTAAGAGACATGCCTTCATCCTCAACGGGGAGCAGGTAGTTTCACTTTAAAAGTTTGGCTGGTCTAGTTGGTTCAATGCCATAATTGCTGACACCAACGCTATATATATTATTACATGCTAACTTGTAAAAAAAAAAAATAAATTGCAACCAGTGATTTGCTGAGTAAAGTTGGGACCTGGTGAATGTTAGAATGGTAGATACAGGTTATCTGGCAGGTGAGTACTGTTGTTTTTTTTTTTACCCAGCCTAACAAATTTGTTACCCGGTAACAAATTTGTAAATTACTTCTATTTAAAAAAAACTCTTCAAGTACTTATCAGCAGCTGTATGTCTTGCATGAAGTGGTTTATCTTTGGTGTCACCTGATATGGACAGAGGTGGCAGCAGAGAGCACTGTGTCAGACTGGAGAGAGTACACCACTTCCTGCAGGACATGGAAGGCTTGAGTTGTTTTTAAATAGAAGTAATTTTCAAATCTGTATAACTTTCTGACACCAGTTGATTTAAAAGCCTCTTAATTTTTACTCTAGAGTACCCCTTAAAGAAAATAAATAGTGGACAACTCCTTTAAAACAGCATGAGGACAATGCATTTTGATAAAATTGGTACACTAGGAGGTACAATATGGGCTCATGGCAGACTATAGGCGCTGAACTGCGAATCGTTTTAACACAGTTTGTCAAAATATATCAGTCTGTAAAGTCAATGTCCACTCTGAAACGCCATTAAGAAAAAATATCTCAAGAGTTTCAACATTCTGCACTGATTTATTATATCTTTCCACAGTGGCGGATTAAATGTACCCTGGGCCCCGGGCTGTCCGCCCTACCTGGGCCCCCCTCCTTCCGCTTCGTACACAACCGACCCCAACTAGAAAAAAAATACACTAATTTCTTTATAGTAAACTATTAACTTTTATTGTATGTATGATGCACCTAGGACCCAAGTACAACAGCTGCAGGCACTACAACTCCCAGCATGTACTGACAGTCTGCAGCCCTTAGGATATGCTGGGAGTTGTAGTGCCTGCAGCTGTTGTAGTTGGGTTCTAGTTTAAAAGTTTGCGCTAGTGTACTGTAGTGACCGCAGGGCTGTGTCAGTACACTACCGCGTCTCCCCCTGGATTGCAGGGGGAGACGCTGGGGGGCAGGGGAAGTAGGGGGGCAGGGGGAGAAGTTGGGGGGCAGGGGGAGCATCAGGGGAGAAGCTGGGGGTGCAGGGGGAGACGCTGGAGGGCAGGGGAGAAGCTGGGGGTGCAGGGGGAGAAGCTGGGGGTGCAGGGGGGAGACGCTGGAGGGCAGGGGAAGTAGGGGGGTAGGGGAGAAGCTGGGGGTGCAGGGGGAGAAGCTGGGGGTGCAGGGGGAGAGGCTGGGGGTGCAGGGGGAGACGCTGGAGGGCAGGGGAAGTAGGGGGGTAGGGGAGAAGCTGGGGGTGCAGGGGGAGAAGCTGGGGGTGCAGGGGGAGAGGCTGGGGGTGCAGGGGGAGACGCTGGAGGGCAGGGGAAGTAGGGGGGTAGGGGAGAAGCTGGGGGTGCAGGGGGAGACGCTGGAGGGCAGGGGAAATAGGGGAGAAGCTGGGGGTGCAGGGGGAGAGGCTGGGGGTGCAGGGGGAGACGCTGGAGGGCAGGGGAAGTAGGGGGGTAGGGGAGAACTGGGGGTGCAGGGGGAGACGCTGGAGGGCAGGGGAAGTAGGGGAGAAGCTGGGGGTGCAGGGGGAGAGGCTGGGGGTGCAGGGGGAGACGCTGGAGGGCAGGGGAAGTAGGGTGGCAGGTGGAGAAGCTGGGGGTCAGGGGGAGAGGCTGGGGGGCAGGGGGAGCAGCAGGGGAGAAGCTTGGGGGCATGGGAAGTAGGGTGGCAGGTGGAGAAGCTGGGGGTCAGGGGGAGAGACTGGGCGGCAGGGGGAGCAGCAGGGGAGAAGCTTGGGGGCATGGGAGAAACAGGGGGAGAGGCTGGGGGGCGGTGGGGGAGACGGAGCGGACGAGGGCAGCCGGAGGGCAGGGGGAGCAGAGGCAGGCTGGGCAGGTCCGCTGGGGCGCAGCTTCGGGGCCGGCGTGAGCTTCCAGCAGAGAGAGCCTGTATCCCAGGTCGGAAGCTCACAGCTGCAGCCCCGCGGTCCCGAACTTCTCTCGGCGGCGGCGCGCACATGTGACGTCATCGCCGAGCAATAGAGTTCGGGCATCACGGGGCTGCAGCTGTGAGCTTCCGACCTGGGATACAGGCTCTCTCTGCTGGAAGCTCACACCGGCCCCTCAGCTGAAGATAATCGCCCGGACTCCAGAGGCAGGAGAGAGGCTGGGCGGGAGCTGGGTGCCGCTGCGGCCGGCCGTGGCGTACGTATGCAATGACGTCATCCCGCACTTGTTCATTGGATGCGTGCGCCGCGGCGGTACCTGGGAGCTGGCAATGCGAGCAGGCCGCGGATGACTATTAGAGGCCGCGGCTGCTGTTTTTTGAGCGCTGGCGAGCCGCGGGGCGGGTGGAAGATACTTTCGGGGCTAGGCATGAATATTCGGGGCTTGTGCCCCGAATATTCATGCCTAGCGACGCCACTGGCGGGCGGTATGGGCCCCCCCGGAGCCTCGGGCCCCGGGCGGTCGCCCAAGCCACCCATATTATAATCCGCCACTGTCTTTCCAGCAGTAGATGTGATATAAGGAAAGTTTGCAATTTACAATTATTATTTTTTCTTTTTGTTATCATGCTTCGAAACAAAGCAGAACTTACTTGTATCCAGGTCCAGTCTCCTGAAAGCAGATTTTTGGTCTTTGGCTGGTTAAAAAAAAGAGAGACCAAACGCTCAATGTGTCCATCAATCACATGACTACCTTCTCTGTGAGCGCAGAGGACCAGGACTTCCTGCATTTAGTCTCTTTTTTTCAACCAGCACAAGATCAAAAAGCTGTCTTCAGGAGCCTGGATCTAGATACTTATGATGATGGCAGAGGGATGCTCAGTGTCCCTCCTGTGCCCTGTGTCCCTCAGTGTCCCCCTGCCATCATCCTCTCCAGCAGCCACAGCCCGCACAGCTTTGGGAGTCGGGTCGTGACATCACCATTTTATCCAGGAAGTGACATCACTATTTTATCCAGGAAGTGAAGCCTTGATGCAGTAGTAAGTGCGGGGAAAAAAGCACTTTATAAGCATTTCCTGTAATAATTGTATATTAGTGATCTGTATAAATTTTTGGGGGGGCAATGCAATTCTTTAATAACATTTTTTCCAGACTTCTCCTTTAAAACATAACATGCTGGTTACCTGCAGCCACCACTAGAGGGAGCTAATAAGCTCACCGCATAGTGTTATGCATAGAACTCTGTTAGTAGAAGCTGCAGGAAGTCTGCATATTTTTTATGTATGTTAATGCTGGGGATGTGGAGCTCTGTATTGGGAAAACTTAAAGGAAAAGTCCAGCCTAAATGTATCGTCACAACCCTTCAGAAAGGGCTCTTCAGTGACTGCAGCGCTGTCCCTCCCTAGTCGCTGACTGGCTAAGCGGCCATTCCTGAGCCAGGGTTGTGACGTTCCATGAGCAGAAGATCCAGGAGCCCCACAGGGGTTTACTCCTGAGCTGCATTCCTAATTCTGCAGTTAGATATTAGACCTATACTTATCTGCTTAGCTGAGCTCTTATAATGCAGAGGGATAGTTTCCTATGAGTCTGCAGTGCCTGGTCTAGGGATGGTAAGTATAAAAAATTCATTACATTTTTTCATCACTTCTAGCATATAGGAGTAGCAAACTAGAAATTTCTGGGTGTTAGTAATGGATTGGATACTGGATGCAGGCAGAAATATTATGAGCACTATGTCTTGGTGCAGGAGACATTGAATCTGCATTTTCATAGGCCTTATCTGATCTGATTAAAATGATGAATTCATTAAGCCTGTTTTTACTTTCCTGTAAAAGCTGAATGTATTTGGATATCGTCACATCATGTTACGGCCTACATGCCTTACATAGAGTATACAAGAGGAATGTAAAGGTGATTATCTAGCTCAGTGATTTTCAACCTTTTTTGAGCCGCGGCACACTTTTTATACTTAAAAAAATCCCAGGGCACACCACCAACCAGAATGGCACAAAATGACACTAAACAGTACATATTATACATATAGTTCACGGAGTTCACTCTTGGGGGTTTTAAATCAGCTTCTTATCACCACAAGAGCTGCTTTTTAAGCCCTCAAGAGTGACATATGCCGGGCAGAGGTCCTTTCAATAAATTATTTATTTAAAAAAAGTGAAATAAAAAAGGATAACCCCCTCATATATACAATCCCATGTAACCTCATACATACAGTCCCATGTATTCCCATATATATATATATATATATATATATATATATATATATATATACACATACAGTCCCATGTAAACTCATACATACAGTCCCACGTATATGAGCACATAATTATCAGCACCATATACTGTGGTGATGTGCACTGTATAGCGCCACAGTATATGGTGCTGATAATTATGTGGCTCATATACTGCAATATAAAGGGGTACAATGAGAAGTACTATGGCCATGAGGCCAGAGTACAAGTGCCCCCTGCTTTGCCCTCATACAGTAATAATGCCACTTGCAGTATGCCCCCATATAATAATAATGCTACCTGCAGTATGCCCCCATATAATAATAATGCCCCCTGCAGTATGCCCCCATATAATAGTAATGCCCCCTGCAGTATGCCCCCATATAATAATAATGCCCCCCTGCAGTATGCCCCCATATAATAATAATGCCCCCCGCAGTATGCCCCCATATAATAATGCCCCCTGAAGTATGCCCCCATATAATAATAATGCCCCCTGCAGTATGCCCCCATATAATAATAATGCCCCCTGCAGTATTCCCCCATATATTAATGCCCCCTGCAGTATGCCCCCATTTATTAATGCCCCCTCCAGTATGCCCCCATATATTAATAATGCCCCCTGCAGTATGCCCTTATATATTAACCCCTTAAAGACAGAGCCAATTTCGATTTTAGAGTTTTCGTTTTTTCCTCCTTGTGCTTAAAAGGTCATAGCACTTGCATTTTTCCACCTAGAGACCCACATGAGCCCTTATTTTTTGCGTCACTAATTGTACTTTGCAATGACAGGCTGAATTTTTGCATAAAGTACACTGCGAAACCAGAAAAAAATTCAAAGTGTGGTGAAATTGAAAAAAAACAATGCATTTTGCTTATTTGGGGGAAATGTGTTTTTACGCCATTCGCCCTGGGGTAAAACTGACTTGTTATATATGTTCCTCAAATTGTTACGATTACAACAATATATAACATGTAAAACTTTTCTTGTATCTGATGGCCGGTAAAAAATTCAAACCATTGTCAACAAATATATGTCACTTAAAATCGCTCCATTCCCATGCTTATAGCGCTTTTATCCTTTGGTCTATGGGGCTGTGTGAGGTGTCATTTTTTGCGCCATGATGTGATCTTTCTATTGGTACCTTGATTGCGCATATATGACTTTTTGATCGCTTTTTATTACAATTTTTCTGGATTTGATGCGACCAAAATTGCGCAATTTTGCACTTTGGGATTTTTTGGCGCTCACGCAGTTTACCATGCGAGATCAGGAATGTGATTAATTAATAGGTCGGGCGATTACGCACGCGGCGATAGCAAACATGTTTGTTTGTTTATTTATTTATTTACTTTTATTTATAACCTGGGAAAGGGGGGTGATTCAGACTTTTATTAGGGGAGGGGGATTTTTATTAATAATGACACTTTTTTTTTTAACTTTTACACTTATACTAGAAGCCCCCCTGGGGGACTTCTAGTATAAGTGCTTTGATCTCTCATTGAGATCTCTGCAGCATAGATATGCTGCAGAGATCCATGAGATAGGCACTCGTTTACTTCCGGCTGCTGCAGCCGGAAGTAAATGAGCGCCGAGTCGGGGACTGCGCTATCTTGGAGCGGTCCCCGGCCGGCTTCAGAAACGGAGTCTCCCTGGTGTCTAGTGGAGGAGATGGCTCCTCCGGGATGTTATCCCGGAGGAGCCATCTCCTCCACTAGACACCAGGGAGACGCTGGATCCGGTAATCGGATGCAGCTGTCATGTTTGACAGCTGCATCTGATTACTGTATTAGCGGGCACGGCGATCGGACCGTGCCCGCTAATACCTGCGGTCCCGGGCTACAAGCAGCACCCGGGACCGCCGTGGTTCAGAGCGGGGTTGCTGCGCGGCCCGCTCTGAACTCCCTTACCGGCAATAGGGCGTAAATATACGCCCTTTGTCGTTAAGGGGTTAATAATGCCCCCTGCAGTATGCCCCATTTAATAATAATGCCCCCTGCAGTATGCCCCCATATATTAATAATGCCCCCTGCAGTATGCCCCCATATATTAATAATGCCCCCTGCAGTATGCCCCCATATATTAATAATGCCCCCTGCAGTATGCCCCCATATATTAATAATGCCCCCTGCAGTATGCCCCCATATATTAATAATGCCCCCTGCAGTATACCAATATGCACCAATAGTTTTTAAAAAAAAACAACAAACCATCATACTCACCTAATCCGCGCTGTGTGGCTGCAGGCAGCAGCTCTCCTTCCTCTTCAGGCTCCATCCTGTGAGCCGCGGGGACTGAACCTCCGGCAGACGTGATGATGTCACATCATCACACCTGCCGGAGAGGTCACGTCCCGGCGTCCCATAGGCTGCTGGCATGAAGTGCCGCGGCCTATGGGAGTGAATGTCAGAGCAGGACGCTGACAGGTCCTGCTCCGACATTCTGCTCGACTGAATGTTTCGCCCGCTCACTGTGTGAGTGGGCGGAACATCAAACCGATCGGCATATACATAGAAGCTGCGCGGCCGCAGCTTCTAGGGATATTAAAAGGGACAGTGTCGCATTTCCCACCGGGATCCCGCGGCACCCCTGGCGGGTTCTCACGGCGCACCAGTGTGCCGCGGCACCCCGGTTGGGAAACGCTGATCTAGCTGATGACATATATTAGCAATGTCACATATCGGGCATAGACTAGATATCTACTGTAATACTTTCATTACCCTCCAAATTATATGATAGGAAACCCCAAAGGCACAAGAATGACATCAGGTATGTAGAGCTTCTCTAGAGATGCACCTTGATGTTAGGTATACCGCACTGCCATGTGCCGATGTGCCAAACTGAGAGCAATATAATTTACAATGTGCAAGATTTTGGCTCTGGTGAGGACCTAAAGGAGAAGTCCCACGCAATTGATAAATGGCAGGCAGGGGGGGGGGGGGGTACATGAAAAACAATAAACATCCTAAACTCACCCATCCCTGTGCCTCCATTGCACTACTTCCGGGTCCTGCTGAAGTCATTTTTAGCTGTAAACTGGGTACGTAATGTATCCGGCACTTCCAGCTGCGGGTGTAACCAGGTAATTTGGCCACCTTGCTCAACTCAGGTAACAAGGTCTGGGGCTTGTGTCCTCCTAATAGGACGGGTCACCCGTCACAGTAGGGCAACAGGTGGTGTAACAACAACAAAGGTTGATACACTGGCACAAGTATTCTTCTGTCTTCACGTATTCTTCAGTATTCTACTACTTCTTCTTCCAAAGTTCCGGCAGAGCACACTTCTACCCTGGGTTGGGGCTCTTCCTGCAAGCTCCTCTCCACTACTCTGAACTTGCAGCACAACCTCCTCTCTACTGCTCTTAGCTCAATCTACTTCTCTGCACACAACCAAGTCAGCTCAGCTCTTCTACTCCAAAGGCTCTTAGCCTAGATTTTGTTCTGTCATGTCCACAGTCTATAATCAGCTATTGTACCAAGTATTCTCACAGTAAAGAAGATTTATTTATGACAACAGGACTCAGTGATTATTGTTCCGGCACCTACACAGTCACTACTCCATCCTTGGGTCATCTCCCCTTTCTGTGGGTGGCGATAACGATAGTCCGGGTGGGTCACACCTCCACTCCGGACCACCGTCATAAGTACCCAAGGTGTGGTGTGAGCAGCCGGTGATGATGTTGTGTCACTGGATTGGCCGGTCATTTCCTAGATGGTGAAGTGTGACTCCACTTCAAGCGTGGTTGGCCAAGATACAGACGGACTTTAAGGTGTTACTTTGTGACGCCAGTGCCGGTTGGGCACACAGGTGTGATGGCACGCCTGCTTTTATTTTACAAGGCCAGTTTTACCTTTTTCCCTTGTGTCCTGCCGGGTTGCTACGGGGTCCCTTGGGTTAGTGTAATCACGGATGGCCAGAGTGGTGTAGTTACCCTCCTGGAACTGCCACCCACAGAAAGGGGAAGTGCCCCAAGGTTGTAGTGTATACTGTGTCGGTGTAAGGCAAAGAATCACTAAGTCTCTTTATCATAAATAAGGCTGTTTTTACTGAAGAGTACGTGCTTGCAGTAGATTACAAGGTTATGACGTTTCTCTTGATAAAACACTTGATAGTACACTTGATCACACTTGTAGACAAATAATTAGCAATACAGCAACCGAATCTGCGACAGGAATATAGTGTTGAATACAGTCATGCTAATGGAGT
Source organism: Dendropsophus ebraccatus (assembly GCF_027789765.1). Classification (NCBI taxonomy): domain Eukaryota; kingdom Metazoa; phylum Chordata; class Amphibia; order Anura; family Hylidae; genus Dendropsophus; species Dendropsophus ebraccatus. Next base: position 32,341,072 of record NC_091455.1, on the reverse strand, counting down.
AGCGTGTTGAGTAATATAGAGAAGCAGATTGGCAGAGAGGAGGATGTCGCAAGAGTCTCAACCCAAATAGCACTGTGCTCTGACGGGATGTTGGTGGATGAGGTAAAAGAATGCCTGGAAGAAGAAGAAGAGAACACCTGTGCCTGTGTATTGACCTGATAGTCTTCACACCACCTTATGGCCACTAGTTTTGGCTGAACCGTCCTAGAGGGTGACACATGCCCCAGGCCTTGTTATCTGGGATGAGCGGAATGCTGAGGGTTCCCTGCTGACAACTCCACTGCGAGATAGAGTTCCTAGGCTTACTGCAACTTTGCTTTGTCTGGATCAGTTCCTAGCTTCTGTGGCTTTTGTGGATACTGTCCTGCTCTGTAACGCTCCTAGTCCATGGCGTGGGTTGAGGTTGTCTCTGACTTGTCCTCTCTTAAAGGGGTTTAACACTACATAGTGTTGTGTAGCATCACTGAGGAGAAACTGTTAGCTGTGGCCTGTCTGACATCCCGGGGCTCTGACTAAGACTGACTTAGGTAGGGGACCTGGCAGAGGGCCAGGGCCTAGAGAGGACCACTGTAGAGAGCTGTCTAGCTTGCCTCCTTCCTCTACAATGTCCAACACGAAAGACCCATGCACTTACTCCACCCTTGTAACCTCCCTCTTCCAGGGCATCTAAAGTGCGCTGTGAGTAGGTGAAGAGTGCAAACAGAAGAAGTAAAGAGAGAGGTGATAGGAGAGAAGAACAACAGATTCCTATTGGTTTGCAGATCCATGTGATATACAAATAAGCAGCAACCCTTTACACTCTTCAGCTGTGCAGCATCTGAATACACACATACAATACAGCGACATCTAGTGGCGAAACTTTATCACTACTTTCATCACCACTTTCATACAATAAGTACAGACTTTTCTGAAGGGTTTATATAATAGTAACACCCGTGGTAGGACACCACAAAAGGACCCCCTCACAGCCTGGCAGGTCACCGACCACAGGGGAAAGGATATAGGCAAGTGTGCCTCCATACTTGTGTGCCCTACTGGCACTGGTGTCACGACAATCTACCATCTGGCTGAGTTATATCTTGACCAACCACCACCAGAAGTGGTGGTGTCACTCAGCACCATCAGGCAAGTGACTGGTCGTCGATAGTTAGGCACCACAGGTATCTTACATAGTGTGAACTGGACCACAAAGTGTATGCCTCACCGCAAGGACTTTTAACAGGAGTCCCTGCCTCCAGATTGTCCATGGAATCCAAATAGAAACCAATCGACAATTTCGACAAATCATATTAATTTTTTTCAGGCGATGCACGCCTTTGTGATAGATATCGGGGCTGTAAATGGTAGCTTGTTGATGGTTTCTGGTTAGTAATAGGAATCTTTTGGTATTACAAGGATGTTGGATTTTACATCTACTGCCTACATTACAGATGGAACACTCCTTTCTCTGCTAGAAACAGTAATAAAAAAAATCATGCACCAAACCAAGCACACTTATAACCATGGACCGGCTGTGACGTGTTCCCTGGGATGCAGACCTTTTACTGTGTACTGATGTTTTTAATGGTAGACTAATAAACTTAAAAGGATTTTAAGTCTACATTTATATTGCCATGTGCCGGAAGACATATATCTCCTAAGTTCGGCCTGTTAGCCTACAGAGATCATCAAGAGGAAGGCAAAAATAAATAAATTATATATATGTATATATATATATATATATATATATATATATATATATATATATATATAATCTATCCAGTATTCTTCACCTTGGGGGGGGGGGGGGGGGGGGGGGAAGGGAATCCCTCCCAACTCCTTGTATGGCAATCAGAGAAAATCTCCTCTTGTATTGTCACTGCTCTTACAGTAAAGAATCCCTTTCCAACTTTCTTTTAGCTTTAGAGATTGCCCCCTTGTTATACTTAAGGTCTTAGGGCTGTTTTACATTGTCTGATAAGAGGCTGTTCAAAGAAGCAACTGAGCACTAATCAGTGAGATCGGCCTTTAGAAAGCAAGATTAATTGTGTGGCCGGGCAGCACAAATGATCCATGTATCATTCATGCAGCCATATAAATATATTTCTATATATTGCTATATCGTCCATGTCCGTTTTTGAAGCCACACAAAAGATACGATCATTTGTCCTTGTCTGATGACTTACAGTGTTTCTAGCAACGCTTCTTGCTGATAATTGGCCTGTGCGAAAGGGTATTTATGTATAAATACATTATGGGAGAGATCTTTTTACTGCCCCCTGATATCTTTATACACAGTTATTAGGTCACCCTTAATTGGTCTGTTTTGGTAAATAACCCCTATTTTAAAAATCTTTCTAGGTCCTGTAGTCCTCCCATTCCATTTATTACACTGCTTGGCCACAACCATACAACATCTTTTTTTGGCGGTTTAATGGCCGTTTTTGTGGTTTTTTTTGGGTGGGGGGCGGCGGCTGTCACTTTATGGCAAAATAGTGGCCGTTTTTTTTAACCCTATAAGGACGGAGCCAGTTTTCATTTTTGTGTTTTCCTCCTCGTGTTTAAAAGGCGCTTGCATATTTTCCCCTACAGACCCACATGAGCCCTAATTTTTTTTGCGACACCAATTATACTTTGCAAATACTTTTTAATTTTTCAATAAAATATGCTGCAAAACCAGAAAAAAATATATATGTGCAGTTGAAATTGGAAAAAAGGTACAATTCCTTTTATTTTGAGGGGTTTTGTGTTTACGCCGTTCGCCCTATGGTAAAACTGACTTGTTATCTATGTTCCTCAAGTCAGTATAATTACAACAATATGTAACTTGTATAACTTTTATATTATTTGATGGCTTAAAACCTTTTAAAAAACAAAATGTGTTTAAAACTGCTCTATTCCCATCCTTAGGGTATAAACCCACACACCGTATACACAGCGTATTTACTGCTGCGATACGCAGCGAATACGCAGCAAAAACGCAACAAATACGCAACAAAAACGCAGCAGATTAGATCTAAATAACTGAACTCAGCATTAAATCTTCACCATCAAACTGCTGCGTATTTGTTGCGTATTTGCTGCGTATACGGTGTGTGGGTTTGTACCCTGATAATGCTTTTATTGTTTGGTCTATGGGGCTGTGTTATCTGTGGGATCTGTTCTTTCTTACGGCATCTTGTTTGCATATATGCGACTTTTTGATCACTTTTTATTTCATTTTTTCTGGATTTGATGTAAAAAAAAAAGTGCAATTTTGCACTTTGGTAGGTTTTTGCACTTACGCCGTTTACCGTGCGAGATTAGGAATGTGATAATTTGATAATTCAGGCGATTACACTCGTGACGATATCAAATATGTTTATTTTTTAATTAATTTATTTAGTTTTATTTATAAAATGGGAAAAGGGGTGTGATTTAAACTTTTATTAGGGGGAGGGGATTTTTTTGTCAGTAAAAACACTTTATTTTTTTTTCTCTGGGGGACTTCTGTATACACAGCACTGATCTCCCATTGAGATCAATGCTGTGTATATAATAGAACAAAGATCCATCACATTATTGCTCTATTACTCTGGTCTGCAGCAGGCCATATACACTAATTGCCGATCGCATCTGGGGGGGGGGGGGGGAGAGCCCCCCATTACACGCCAGGGAGAGGGGCACAGGTACTATTTAAATGCTTTGACAGCTGCATTTAAATAGTTAATTAGCCAGTAGCTGCGATCGGCCGCGCCTGCTAATACCCACAGTTCCCAGCTGCACATAGCAACCGGGGTCCGCGGGTTGCAGAGAGGGCTCACGCCGGGAGCCCTCTCTGCTTATCCTTAACAGCCGCAGGACGGGTATACCTGTCATGCTTCGTTGAGGGGTTAAAATAACGCCATTTAAAAAAAATTGCATATAGATGCATAGGATATTCACACATTGTATTTCGAGGGTAAAAAAGTATACGGGTTCAAAAACATTCAGTAATTTCAGTTTTTTCTTTTTAGGCTACAGCAAAAGCCCCTAAAAAGGAACCAACACAATTATAACCATATTTGTTCCCCTTTTGTGAAGTTCCCCTTACAATATAATTTTTTTAATTTTTTACTATTATTGTTTCTTTTTTACTTTGTTCCCACCTCCAGGTTATAGCAATAAGTATTTTTTTGTACAATACACTGCAATATTTCTGTATTGCAGTGTATTGCTCTGTGTCAAGTGTTTGCCAGGGTATGCTAGGAATATTAAGATAGTAGACACCCTCAATGGTGAAATTGTTTTTCTTTCAAATTAACTGATATCAGTTATGCTGCATTTACAAATTGCACGATATTGTACGATAACGATCGAATTTGAACGATAATCGTACGTGTAAACGCAGTGATTTTCGTTCATTTTGATCTTTGAACATGTTCTCAAATCATCGTTGGTCGGTCGCAAAAAAATTCGCAGATCGTTCCGTGTAAAAAGTTGTTCACCGATTTAACCTATGTGCGAGACAGGCTTAAGCGATCGCAAAACGATTTTTCCGTACGATTTATCGTTCCGTCTAAATGCTGATCGTTATAAAAAAAATCGTTACTTCGAAATCGTTGATCGTACGATCGGGAGAATTATCGCTCTGTGTAAACGCAGCATTATACAGATTTGTAATTTTACTACTATTTAAAAATCTCACATCTTCCAGTACTTAAATCTCAAAAGTAAACCTATCCTGCTCTGGACAGTTCCTGACATGGACAGAGGTGGCAGCGGAGAGCATTGTGTCAGACTGGAAAGAATACATCACTTCCTGCAGGACATACAGCAGCTGAAAAGTACTGGAGGACTTGAGATTTTTAAATAGAAGTAAATCACTCATCTGTATAACTTTCTGACACCAGTTGATTTGAATCAAATAAAAAAAGAAAAGAAAAGAGTACCCCTTTAAATGCCAGTAACAGTTATCTCCCTAAGTGTGTAACACAACAATCATCAGGCTCTAACACCACACCACACCACACCACACCAAACAGCCTCTACCTTCCAAAAACAGCGCCACTCTTGTCCTCAGGTTATGCGTAGCATTACAGCTCAATTTCATTGAAGAGAATGGAGACAAGTTGTAATACCACACATCATCTGAAGACAAGGGTGGTGCTGTTTTTTTTTTGGAAGAAAATGGCTATATTTTTCTAATCCTGGATAATCTCAGGCACTCTATCTGGCACTACAGCTCCCCTCTATTGAAGTAAATGGGGCTAAGCTGCAATACCACACACATCCTGTTGATAAGTGTGGCGCTGTTTTTTTTTTTTTTTTAATAAACAATCATTTTCTTATCCTCTACCCCAGGGGTAGGGAACCATGGCTCTCCAGCTGTTGCAAAACTACAACGCCCATCATGCCTGGACAGCCTTCGGCTGTCCAGGCATGATGGACGTTGTAGTTTTGCAACAGCTGGAGAGCCATGGTTCCCTATCCCTTTACATCAGCCATAGAATTTTTTATTTTATTTTTTATATAGAGCATAACAACAAGTCAATCCTTTTGAACGATTTCCTCGATCCTCGCCTTTTCTTCTACAATCGATTCCTCCTGCCCCTGCAGACATATGGATCGCATGCGTTCGGCGTGGAGGAGATACTCTTGCCGTTGCATTGCAGCTATGGCAACCTCTGCTAGCACAAGGATTAGGTTAAATATCTGGGGGAATAAAGCTCGGGAGAGTAATTGCCACCTACCGCCGGATGAATTGGCTTTATTACATAAAAGCAGCTGTTTTGGTTTAATTAAATGCTGATGTGCATAGTCTTCTCAGCCCATCCCGGCAGGGTGGTGGTGGTGGTTACAATGGGGGATGTCATCTGCATATTAATGGCCGAGTTTACCGATAATAAAGAGATTCCCAGTTTGCATTCATCTTCGCTCCATTATGAGGATTATTATTATTATTATTATGATTATTGTGCGCTAGAATAACGACGTTTGTTTCCATCACCTGGACTGAAGCGTTCACAATGGGAAGTGCCTCATTACCATAAAACCTTTCCTGAGGATCCAACCCACTCCGATTCAGGGGAAACTACTGTGTTACTTCTCTTCCCGGTTATATAGATATGATTTGCTCTTCCTTTGAAGGCTCGGTGGTAGATTACTTTGCAAGTTCCCTTGGTGACGGCTGCTCTCAGTATGTAAGTGCTATGCAAAAAAAAATAAAAAAATTTCTTCAGATATGGACAATGTTGTATTTTATCTGTCATTAGTACGTCCATGATGGGGGGGATGGGGGGGTAGGGCAAGCTGTTTCCGCAAGGATCAGGTGAAAATCAGATAATCTAATGAATAATATAATAATTCCATTATTAATAGAGCACCAACATATACCGCCGCGCTGTACAGCAGTCAGTCGGTTCCTATCCCCATTGGGGTTTACAGAATAAATTCAATTGGAATGTGGGAGGAAACATATGCAAGCATGTAGGTGTTGTTCTTGGTGGGATTTGAACCCAGGACCCCAGCACTTTGATGTCACTAAGCCACAGGGGCGTAACTAGAAATTAGGGATGGTCCGAACCTGGTTCGGTTCGGGTTTGTACGAACCCGAACTCTCGGAAATGATTCCCGCTGTCTGCCCGCTCCGTGGAGAGGGTGGATACAGCGGGAGGACCGCCTGGAAAACTGGGATACAGCCATAGCCATAGGCTGTATCCCAGTTTTCCAGGCGGTCCTCCCGCTGTATCCACCCGCTGCACGGAATGGGCAGACAGTGGGAATCTGATGCCGAGCGTTCGGGTTCATACGAACCCGAACCTCGGCAGGTTCGGACCATCCCTACTAGAAATGGCTGGGCCCTATAGCAAACTTTTGATTGGGACCCCCTTCCCAACTGACCGCTAAGCCATCAAGTCTACATGCAAGCGCTCATTAGGAGTTTTTGCAGTTAAAGAGGATGTACCATCAGGTACACTGTCTTTAAAATTACACATAAATCGAACGGCGCCGGCACGGGGAAGCCGGCTCTTTTTTTGAACTGCGGCCTGGCTCCCACGTACGGTGCCGTTCTATTCATGGTTACCGGGTCGGGGGTGAAGCACTGGAGGTGGGCCTGCCTGCCTTTAGTGGGAGGAAACCCACCTTTAGTGGGAGGAAAGCCTCCAGTGCTTCCCCCCTCGGCTCGGTAACCATGAATAGAATGCCGCCGTATGCAGGAACCGGGCCGCGGTCCTTTTTTTTAACCGGCTTCCCCGTGACAGCTCAGTTCAATTCATGTTTAATTTTAAAGAGAGTGTACCTGATGGTACGTCCTCTTTAAAGGGACATTTGCAGAACCCAGGAGCCCTGCTTGGCCACCTGGTGCTGCAAATGATGACAGCTCAGGGGGCCCAGTGTATTGCAGGAGTGGGCAACGGGGCCCCCTGATGTGGTTGGCCCCATAGCAGCTGCTATGGCTGCTACAGTGGTAGTTTGGCCCCTGCTAAGCCACCATGCTGCCCTGATTCTATATGGAAAAAGCTCTGTATGCCTCCATAAATAAAATTAACATACATATTTATAGTAAGGTCCCATAAACTTCTATGAGATGCAGTCCTCCTCTCCAAGTTCCAGCAGGATTAACAGACGCAGCTACTCCCAACGGATGAAGTATAAAAAACTACTTTATTAAAATAATAAAAACATGTACAAAAGGCTCAGCATTACGCGTTTCTAGACTGGACCGGTCTCTTCATCACATGCTTGGTTAATACAGGGAGAAGTAGCCATATTTAAATCCAACAAGAGGAAGTGACATCACAAGTAGGAGGATACAGAGTATATATAAAGCATAATAAATCACCAGACAACCAGATATAGATATATATATACACACATACACATATATATAAGCCCAAAGCCAGAATTCATATACACAGCAAAAAAAGATGACAAATTATTTAAAGTGACTCCGTACCCACAATCTGACCCCCTCAAACCACTTGTACCATCAGATAGCTGCTTTTAATCCATGATCTGTCCTGCGGTCCGTTTGGCAGGTGATGCAGTTATTGTCTTAAAAAACAACTTTCAGGGTATAAACCCACACACCGTATACACAGCGTATTTACTGCTGCGATACGCAGCGAATACGCAGCAAAAACGCAACAAATACGCAACAAAAACGCAGCAGATTAGATCTAAATAACTGAACTCAGCATTAAATCTTCACCATCAAACTGCTGCGTATTTGCTGCGTATTTGTTGCGTATTTGCTGCGTATACGGTGTGTGGGTTTGTACCCTCAAACTTAAGCCCCGTGCCCTATGGGCGTATCTGTGCCCTAACTTTGCACCACCCCTCCTCCCCACCCTCTTCATCATTAGGAATGCCACTGGAACATTTTCTCCACGCTGAACATTTGCACAGGTGTGTTAACAATCCAGTCCATGTTCCGGGCTGCCACAGCTGACGAATAGGAGACAATCTGCCTGGAGCATTCCTAATGATGAGAAGGGCGGGGAGGAGGGACAGAGAGGTTGTGCCAGCCTAATGTATACACAATTTAGGGTACGCCCGTAGGGCATGGGGCTGCAAGTTTAAAAGTTGTCTTTTAGGACAATAACTGCATCACCTGCCAAACGAACCCCAGGACAGATCTTGGATTAAAAGCAGCTATCTGACGGTACAAGTAGTTTGGGGGGGACAGATTGTGGGTACAGAGTCGCTTTAATGCTATCAGTGCACTCATTTAACCCATTCGGTACCAGAGATCTTTGGTGTCAGACTGCATCTTGTTATGGCCCTGGCGTGGGTTTGCTGGAAGGCTGCACACTGGTTCCCTTCTTGCAGGGGCGGGCTGGGCCGGGGGGCAGGGTGGCATATGCCCCCCGGGCCGGTCCCCCTACTTCACTTAAAGAGAACCAATCACGGGCAAATGTTGTTTTTTTTTTATTGCTCCATTTAATAACATTTAATTTTTAATACATTTTTGTAAATATAATTAATCAATTTTTTTGCCGGGTTTTTAATATATTTGCATTTCCGTTCACTGTCGCGCGCCGGCTCTTTTCAAAAGAGCCGGCGCGCGACAGGAAACTCCCGGCATGCCGAGCGGCGGGAAGGGCTCCCATGAGCCTTTGCCCGCGGCTCTGTAAATACACAGTGATCCGCGCTATACAGTGCGAGATCACTGTGTATGAATGTCCTAACTGACAGTTTAGTTTATCTCTGAAGATACAGACTGCCTTTGCAGTCTGTATCTTATATTTTCCCCACTCCATCCTAGCGGCGCAGTAAGGCCGAGCGCGGCCATCTTGATTATGTCCCTTGCGTTCCAATGGTGCGTTCCACCGTCGGACCGCAAGTGACGTCATCAAGATGGGGCCCGGCTTTACTGCACCGCTACAGAGGACTGGGTAAAGTATAAGATACAGACTGCAAAAGCAGTCTGTATCTTCAGGAATACACTTTATGAAGATACAGACTGCCTTTGCAGTCTGTATCTTATACTTTACCCAGTCCTCTGTAGCGGTGCTGTAAAGCCGGGCGCCATGTTGATGACGTCACTTGCGGTCCGACGGTGGAACGCACCATTGGAACGCAAGGGACATAATCAAGATGGCCGCGCCCGGCCTTACTGCGCCGCTAGGATGGATTAGGTAAATTAGAAAGATACAGACTGTAAAGACAGTCTGTATCTTCAGAGATAGACTTAGGGAGAGAGGAACTTTTACAACAGGGACAGTTAAATTTAGGTGATTGGTCCTCTTTAAGGGCCACGGTGGCCGGATATTACTGAGGCCGCTCTGCCACATTAATACTTTTCTCAGTAAGTGCAGTAGCGGCCGCTGCACTTACATTGTCGGAGTCAGCAACGGTGACAGAAAGCCGCGCTGACTCTGCCTCACACAGTGTCACACTTCACTTTGCTCATTGGTGGAGCAGGCAGCCTGTTCCATCAGTGAGCAAAGAGCAGTGCACGCACATGGAGGAGAGAGGAGGGAGAAGAGGACGGGGTAGTCTGGGGTAGTTACTGTATATTACTGGTGTCTGTAAGACACCAATACAATACAATAGCCTAGGGCTGGCTGGAGCAGGGGACACTCACCTCCCTGTCCAGCCAGTCTCCTCTGTAATCTCCTCTGTAATGTCCGGCCAGCCAGCATCTCCTCTATGATTCAGGCAGTGTGATTAACACTGCCTGTATCTCTCTGCTCTGGCCAGACCTGACTAGAAGAGGCCAGAGCAGCAGAGCAGCACGGACCAGCTAGTGAAGTGAGTATATTGGGGAGGGGAGCGGGGACATTCAGTGGCGGATTAAATGTACCCTGGGCCCCGGGCTGTCTACCCAACCTGGGCCCCCTCAGTCAATCCGCCCACATTATACTCCGCTACTGCGGTCCCCCTCCCCCCCCCCCTCTTATAGATGGTCCCCCTCTACCCCCCCTTTTATAGATGGTCCCCCTCTTCCCCCCCCTCTTATAGATGGTCCCCCTCTCCCCCCCCCTTATAGATGGTCCCCCTCTTTTTCCCCCCTCTTATAGATGGTTCCTCCCCTTATAGATGGCCCCCCTCTTTTTCCCCCCTCTTATAGATGGTTCCCCCCCTTATAGATGGCCCCCCTCTTCCCCCCCCTATAGATGGTCCCCCTCTTTCCCCCCCTCTTATAGATGGTCCCCCTCTCCCCCCCCTCTTATAGATGGTCCCCCTCTTTCCCCCCTTATAGATGGTCCCCCTCTTCCCCCCCCTCTTATAGATGGTCCCCCTCTTCCCCCCCCTCTTATAGATGGTCCCCCTCTTTCCCCCCCCCTTATAGATGGTCCCCCTCTTCCCCCCCTCTTATAGATGGTTCCCCCCCTTATAGATGGTCCCCCTCTTTCCCCCCCTTATAGATGGCCCCCCCCTCCCCCCCCCTCTTATAGATGGTCCCCCTCTTTCCCCCCTTATAGATGGTCCCCCTCTTTTTCCCCCCTCTTATAGATGGTTCCTCCCCTTATAGATGGTCCCCCTCTTTTTCCCCCCTCTTATAGATGGTTCCCCCCCTTATAGATGGCCCCCTCTTCCCCCCCCCCTATAGATGGTCCCCCTCTTTCCCCCCCTCTTATAGATGGTCCCCCTCTCCCCCCCCTCTTATAGATGGTCCCCCTCTTTCCCCCCTTATAGATGGTCCCCCTCTTCCCCCCCTCTTATAGATGGTCCCCCTCTTCCCCCCCCTCTTATAGATGGTCCCCCTCTTTCCCCCCCCCTTATAGATGGTCCCCCTCTTCCCCCCCTCTTATAGATGGTTCCCCCCCCTTATAGATGATCCCCCTCTTTCCCCCCCTTATAGATGGCCCCCCTCTCCCCCCCCCTCTTATAGATGGTCCCCCTCTTTCCCCCCCTTATAGATGGTCCCCCCTCTTTCCCCCCCCTCCGTGCAGGCAGATTTAAAAAAACAAACAAACAAACAAAAAAAAACTCACCTTACAACCCGTTCGCCCGTCAATCCTCTCCTGTCCTGCAGGCTCCGTCTGTCCCCCGGCTGTTGCGCAGCTGCCGGAGGTGTCCCGTCTTATCCCCCGGCTGTTACGCAGCTGCCGGAGGTGTCCCGTCCTATCCCCCAGCAGCGCGCGCATCACAGAGCTCCCCGTGCGCCGGAGGTCACAGCCACAAGCCCACAGGGAGCTCTCTAATGCGCGCGCTGCCGGGGGATAGGACGGGACACCTCCGTCAGCTGCGTAACAGCCAGGGGACAGTAAGAGCAGGACTCTTGTGACCGCAAGCAAAACAATGCTTGCGGTCACAAGAGCCTGCAGTGGCGAGGGGGGCCGGGCCGGGCCGGGCCTAGGGTTTGGGGGGGCCGGGCCTCGGGCCCCGGGCGGCCGCCCAAACCGCCCACATTATAATCCGCCATTGGGGACAATGTGCTTTCTTCCACAACATGTGACTCTCCAGTTATTGCATAACTACAACTCCCATTATACCCTGGTGGCAGGACATGATAGGAGTTGTAGTTTGGCAACAGCTGAGGAGTCACTGGTTAGGAAGCAATGATTTAGGTAGAATTTATTTAGTAGTGTTCTCCAACCTGTGACTGCTCAGTGCAAAACTACCACTCCCATCATGCCCTTCTAGCAGAAGATAATGGGGATGGTAGTTTAGGAACAGCAGAAGGGTCACATGTTGGAGAACACCACACAAAATAAACCGTACCCCTAAATCATTGCTTACAAACAGTGGCTCCTCAGCTCTTACCAAACTACAACTCCTATCATGCCCTGGTGGCAGGAGATAATAGGGATTGTAGTTTAATAACAGCAGGAGGGTCACATATTGGAGAACTCCACACTAAATAAACTGGGGGGGCAGTGGTACAGTACATTAGAGGGGTCAGTGGTACAGCACATTAGAGTGGACAGTGGCACAGCACATTAGAGAGGACAGTGGTACAGTAAATTAAAGAGGACAGTGGTACAGTACATTAGAGAGGACAGTGGTACAGTACATTAGAGGACAGTGGTACAGTACATTAGAGGGGACAGTGGTACAGTACATTAGAGGGGAGCAGTGGTACAGTACATTACAGGGGTCAGTGGCACAGTACATTAGAGGGGACAGTGGTACAGTACATTAGAGGGGACAGTGGTACAGTACATTAGAAGACAGTGGTACAGTACATTAGAGGACAGTGGTACAGTACATTAGAGGGGACAGTGGTACAGTACATTAGAGGGGACAGTGGTACAGTACATTACAAGACAGTGGTACAGTACATTAGAGGACAGTGGTACAGTACATTAGAGGACAGTGGTACAGTACATTAGAGAGGACAGTGGTACAGTACATTAGAGGACAGTGGTACAGTACATTAGAGGGGACAGTGGTATAGTACATTAGAGGGGAGCAGTGGTACAGTACATTACAGGGGTCAGTGGCATAGTACATTAGAGGGGACAGTGGTACAGTACATTAGAGGGGACAGTGGTACAGTACATTAGAAGACAGTGGTACAGTACATTAGAGGACAGTGGTACAGTACATTAGAGGGGACAGTGGTACAGTACATTAGAGGGGACAGTGGTACAGTACATTACAAGACAGTGGTACAGTACATTACAAGACAGTGGTACAGTACATTAGAGGACAGTGGTACAGTACATTAGGGGACAGTGGTACAGTACATTAGAGGGGACAGTGGTACAGTAAATTAGAGAGGACAGTGGTACAGTACATTAGAGGGGACAGTGGTACAGTACATCAGAGGACAGTGGTACAGTACATTAGAGGGGACAGTGGTACAGTACATTAGAAGACAGTGATACAGTACATTAGAGGGGACAGTGATACAGTACATTAGAGGGGACAGTGGTACAGTACATTAGAGAGGACAGTGGTTCAGTACATTATAGGGGACAGTGGTACAGTGCATTAGAGTGGACAATGGTACAGTATATTAGAGGACAGTGTTACAGTACATTAGAGAGGACAGTGGTACAGTACATTAGAGGACAGTGGTACAGTACACTGGGGGGAGTGGTACAGTACATTAGAGGACAGTGGTACAGTACATTAGGGGACAGTGGTACATTACATTAGAGGGGACAGTGGTGCAGTACATTAGAGGGGACAGCGGTACAGTACATTAGGGGCGGAGTGGTACAGTACATTAGAGAGGACAGTGGTACAGTACATTAGAGAGGACAGTGGTACAGTACATCAGAGGGGACAGTGGTACAGTACATTAGAGAGAACAGTGGTGCAGTACATTAGAGGGGACAGCGGTACAGTACATTGGGGGGGAGTGGTACAGTACATTAGGGGGGGGAGTGGTACAGTACATTAGAGGACAGTGGTACAGTACATTAGAGAGGACAGTGGTACAGTACATTAGAGGGGACAGTGGTACAGTACATTAGAGGACAGTGGTACAGTACATTAGAGGGGACAGTGGTACAGTACATTAGAGGGGACAGTGGTACAGTAGAGAGGACATTGGTACAGTACATTAAAGGACAGTGGTATAGTACATTACAGGGGGACATTGTTACACTACATTAGAGAGGACAGTGGTACAGTACATTACAGGGGACATTGGTACACTACATTAGAGAGGACAGTGGTACAGTAGAGAGAACATTGGTACAGTACATTAGAGGACAGTGGTCGAGTACATTAGGGAGGCAGTAGCATAGTTCATTAGGTAGGCAGTGGTAAAGTACATTGTGGGCACAATATAGTATGAGGGGGCAGTGGTACTATTTATTATAGACACAGTTCATAAGAGGCACAGTTTATCCAGGGGGACAGTAGTACAGTTAATTAGGACAAATGGGTGCCATTCACTTAGCACAAGTAGAGGTGGGGGGGGCTAACTGCAGATGGGGGCACAAAGGGGTGCCTAACTACAGATGAGGACAAAGAGAGGGGGCACAACTACAGATGGGAAACAAACAGGGGGTCTCATTACAGATGAGGGCACAAAGAAAGGGTCTTACTACAGATACAGGTATGAAGAAGGGACCTAACTTTAAACAGAGGCACAGAAAAGGGAAATTACTACAGATTGGTCTTTAAAGAAGTTCCTGTTACTGTTTAGGGGCACTATGATGGGGAGCTTTATAAAGGTGGATAAAGGTGCTGTAAAAGTAAGGTGCTGAAGATGTTTGTCTGGCAGATACTGCTGAGATGATTTGTGGTTGGAAGAATTCTTCATGATGGAAAAGAAAAGGAAACCTGACTGACTCTGATCAGAGAAGACGTCACCTGTGAGTCACTGGATGTGTCTGCACTGTACTTCCATGGTATACAGAGCCTGTGTACAGCTGGTATCCACCTCTATTTGGTCACTGTATGGGGGAATATTGGCCCCTGTGTGGTGGAGTGTAGTACCTGTATAGTAGTAATGCTCGTGGTGTGACGGTATTATTAAGTAACCATTTATAATGTACTTACTATATGATTGTAGTATGTGGTCATGGTGTGGCGGTGTTATTTGTCCCTTGTATACTAGTATTATTGGTAATATAAGTATACAGGATTTGGTCAGTAATAGTATGATGTCCATGTCCATACAAGGTATAATCCAATCCAGAGCAGATTAAATTCTGGCCTTATATAAAAATCCTGGGGCGGCAGAGGTTGGAGGAACATAAAAAAGAATCTATACTTACTCATCCCTGTGTCCCTGCAGGACAGGTTCACCACCTCTCTAACAGCTACCGTTATCCTGGTCCTCCCTTTCCTGCATTGTCATGTCCCGCCAGGACGTACCCACTCGCCCCAGTACGTGACGTTGCAGGACCAGGAGCTACAGGAACCGGTCTGTGAGCAGAGACGCTGCACTGCGGGGGCATAGGGACAGGTAAGTATGGATTCTTTATTATGTTCCCCTCACCCCCCGCGGGCTTGGGATGTTTAGGTTCGGCAAGAGTTCTCCTTTAAGTATATGTGCCCTGGCGATTATCCGCTACTCATGTGCCACTGCTGTGTGCTTGCCCCCCAGGCTAGAGTTTGCCAGCCAGCCCCTGCCTTCATGGAGAGTTGTGCCTCAATCTTACACAGCCAGCTCTTAGCCAGGTGAGAGGGGACCCGGTTTTACTCCGTTACAGGAATTCTATCCATCCGATTGCATCTGGTCCTGCACATGGAGTGCTGTCTTTGTTCTCTTTTACTCTACCATAAACTTCTATGGCTCCCTACAACCCAAGAGATTGTAAGGAGCCATAATACACCCATGTATATGAGGACTTAAAGGGAGCGTGTCATGAGAAAATAACCTATTGTTTATCAAGGGTCAACACACGACGCAAGGTGTTGGCGGTGTACTGTAGGTGTCAGTTGTTCAGAAGAGTAGATTCAGTGCAATCTCGGCTTTTGTAATGTAATGAAGTGTCAAAGAGGAGTAGTTGATTGGCCTTTGTGCCACACTCTAATGCCCCTATTCCACGAGTCGTTTGTAGGAGCAAACGAGCGCTATTAGCGCTCGTTTGCTCCTCGTTCCCCCCTCGCTGCCGCCGCTATTCAACGCGACGTCAGCGAGCGGGTGAGTGCGGGAGGGGCGGCGGGGAGCTGCTGGGGGGGCTGCCCGGGGGATCGCTGATCGTCCGGGCAGCCCATAGGATATAGCAGCATCTGCTGCCGACGGTCCTATTCAACGGAGCGACGGCAGCAGATCGCTGCTATATCAGTCGCTTGTTTTTCAACATGTTGAAAAACAAGCGACTGCAACGATCAGCCGACATGAACGATGTCGGCTGATCGTTGCACTCTATTTCACAGGACGAATATCGTTCGTAGCGGCCGTTATCGGCCGAATACGAACGATATTGCTCCTCTAAACGACCCGTGGAATAGGGCCTTAACACGCCTCACTGCTACTTCCCCCTTCTTCTCTGTGAATATTTTCTGCTTGCCCAGGCAGCCCCCCCCCCCCCCCCCCCGGCTCTTACCCACTAGCTGCCAACGTGTGTAATAGCACTGGCAGCGAATGGGCAGCAAGGAGCAAGCTAACACTGACAGCGCTCGTTTGCTTCTCTGCATCGCCCCGTGTATTAGGGGCTTTTGATTCCAAGTCCCTGATACTTTTTTTCTCATGTAGATGGAAGAGAGAAGAGTGGTTTACCCCTTCAAGGTCATAGGAGTGTCATAGGTAGTGTTTAACCAACTTCTGGTTTGGCAACGTTTTCCAAACCCAAAAACTTAGCATTTGACTCCCGGTGGCTGGAGAAGTTGGATGTCGCCTCCAGCCGCCAAAACAATAGTCATAGGGTTCTAATGTTTCAGCTGATCATTGGACGTTATAATACACAGTCGTTGCAATTAGAGATGAGCGAACGTTCGGTATTTGATTATCTGGGGCTGCTGAACTTGGATAAAGCTCTAAGGTTGTCTGGAAAACATGGATAAAGCCAATGACTATATCCCTGATTTCCACATAGTCTTAGGGCTTTATCCAACTTCAGCCGCCACCACTAATCAAATGTATACCTTCAGTTTTGTGCTATATCACATTGATAACTATGTTCTGTACATATAAGAGTGAGTAGTAAGGTGACACCATCTTGCCCTGGTTATCTGCCCAGACATACTGTCCTCATATATCACACGGCTGTGACCCACTTTCTGCAGTTTCACTACAGTGATGCATCAGCTATTCATCCTATTCTCACTTATCGATAACACGAGTGGGCAGCGAGTGACAGAGAGAACTAGAGAGCGCGAGCGATCTTCTCCCCCCCATCACATTTGTTCATTTATTTTCCCAGATTCTCCCATTGAACGGGCTCTGCCTTCACACTCCAGCTCACATAAGAGACCGTCTCTTGGTTTCTAATTTTTTTTTTTCACGTCTACGTTACAATTCGGTGACTCATCTGTGACTTCCCACCTACTGAGCCCTGCTTCATCGTGATGACTAAACGCTGGGGTGATGTAACGCATCGGCAAGTGTGTCACTAAAAAATGTCACCAATATCCCACTGTAGATCACATTTCAGTTTATGTTCCCTGAATTGCATGAACAGCTTGTAAGGATTTGCAGCGGAGAACGGCCCGTCTGGAGTCTGAGTTCGCTACACACATATGCACGCGTCTAATTGTCACCCCTGGGAATTCCTTATAATTCATTATTAAAAGCTTTTGTTGGCGACTTGAAGATGTTTCGGTATTTTGCAAGTGTATCATAAGAAAGATCCAGATAGATGTTGTCGGAACTCCATAGTTTTCTTTAAAGGGGTACTCCAGAGGAAAAAAAAATAGTTTTTCAATAAACTGTTGTCAGAAAGTTATACAGATTTGTAAAAATGTTAAAATTTTAAAATCTTAAGTCTTCCAGTACTTATCAGCTGCTGTATGTCCTGTAGGAAGGACATTGTGTAGTCTTTTCAGTCTGACACAGTGCTCTTTGCTGCCACTTCTGTCCATGTCTGGAACTGTCCAGAGTAGAGCCAAATAAATCCCCATAGAAACCTCTCTTGCTCTGGACAGTTCCTGACATGAACAGAGGTGGCAGCAGAGAGCACTGTGTCAGACTGGAAAGAATACACCACTTCCTGCAAGACATACAGCAGCTGTTAAGTACTGGAAGACTTGAGATTTTTAAATAGAAATAATTTACAAATCTATATAACTTTCTGACACTGAACCTGTATGGAAACCCTATCACTGCTCCTCATAAAATGCAAACGGTCATTTACAGGAACCCTTATGATAGGGCAGCAGTACTGATGTAGAGGTAGGATTCTTCTCATGCCCATCCACATTGGGATTTTCTCTCACCAACAATGTAAAGCAGCCCTTCTTCACTCCTCAGTTTTTTATGATGTACACCAATGGGGGAGATTTATCAAACATGGGGGAGATTTATCAAACATGGTGTAAAGTGACACTGGCTCAGTTGCCCCTAGCAACCAATCAGATTCCATCTTTCATTCCTCACAGACTCTTTGGAAAATGAAAGGTGGAATCTGATTGGTTGCTAGGGGCAACTGAGCCAGTTTCACTTTACATCATGTTTGTTCTGAAAAGAAAACTCATGGGGGAGATTTATCAAACATGTCTGATATTTTTCAGCAATGCTTTGTATTCCCAAAGAAAAAGTAGGTTTTAAGTAGAGATGAACACAACTCGAGCGTACCGATTGATTACCGGTGGCTGAAGAAGTTGGATGCAGCCCTAGGGAGTCCGGGAAAACATAGGTATAGCCTTTGGCCTATGACTGTATCCATGTTTTCCAGGACTCCCTAGGGCTATGTTCACATTACGTAAGAGACCGGCAATTCCGTGACCCGGCTCGTTTTTAAGATCATCTCACACATAGGGTGAATCTTTGAAAGACTGTTTACACAAAGCAATCTGTGAATTTTTAGCGAACGACCAATGACGATTTGAGAACATGTTGAAAGATCAAAATGAATGATTTTTCGCTCGTTGCTTGATCGTTTGCTGTGTTTACACAAGCCGATTATCGCTAAAATGCGATCGTTATAGCGAAAATTCGACCGATTTTTATTGCGTGTAAACGCAGCACTAGGTCAATTCATGAAAATCACAAATTAGTGAGACCCTCAATTAAATAACTATAGTACAGGGGACATTGGAAATTTTCTAAAACCAGCCAACCCTATTAACTCTAGTGAGGGCGTTAGATTGTTACCAGACACGTCCATCCTATTATGTTGGGATAATAGGATGGACGTGGATCAGAATGGAAAAATCCATCCATTTCCCCCCAATATAACCTGCACGATCGCATCCAACCGCCCCTATAGATAATAGTTTACATTCACATTCTGCTCTCCTTCCATTTTATATGTCTGAACACGTGAGAGACGCCGGAGATGTTTTGGGGTTTGATTACATTCGAAAAATCCATTGGGTGTAAACGTTCTTAATTTTAGCAAAGAAATCTGCATCTAGATTAGCGATTTGATTAACTAGTTACTTCCAAACGGCGCAATCTCCAAATTATGGAATAATAATTTTCAACATGATTGACAGCGCGCTGCCATTTGCATATGATTCTCTATACAGGAGAAAATCTCTTTTAAAAACTTTTATTAAACATATGAAAATCTTTCTGCTATAAGACGTACCGGGCAAGCAAAGAAAACCAGTATAAACATTATATTAGACATTATATTACATTATATTTTAGAGGCTTTATAGTGAAATCAATTATCCTATTCTGTTTCCCATTTACATTCATGCTGGGGCTTCATATTTTTAAGATACACTGGATTTTCCTTTTATGCAGCTAGTCAGCCAATATATATATAAATCTAGCGGTATTCCCTTATTCCTTTCTATCTGAAAATTCCTGGTATCTTTTCCTTCAACTGGATCATGTGATCTCATGGTGACCCCCTAGAAATAACAAGTGTTTCTGTGCTCTCAATGGAGTCACCAGCAGAACGTCCTTTATGATATAACTGCATAGACTGTTCTACAAAAGCTCTTCATGGGTGGGGGCTACTGATGATGATCAGGTAGCACCTGGCACGCAGTTATAATGGATTTGACAGAGTATCCAGCGTCAGTATACGAACAGAGGGCAGGAGGAGGTGGAGTGGAGTATTTTTGGTGAAATTAGAAGAGAGCCCCCCTTCAATAATTTGTGGTTCACGCAGGATGAAAGTGATAACAGGTTGTCTTCTAGGAGACTGGGTCCAGCTGAGCACCTTAAAGGAGAACTCTGTAGAATTTTTTTTTCTTTAAATTAACTGGTGCCAGAAGATTATACAGATGTGTAAATTACTTCTATTTAAAAATTTCCAGTCTTCCAGTATTTATTAGCTGCTTTATGTCCTGCAGGAAGTGGTGCATTCTTTCCAGTCTGACACAGTGCTCTCTGCTGCCACCTCTGTCCATGTCAGGAACTGTCCAGAGCAGGAAAGGTTTTTTTTATTGGAATTCGCTACTGCTCTGGACAGTTCCTGACATGGACAGAGGTGGCAGCAGAGAGCACTGTGTCAGACTGGAAAGAATACACCAATTCCTGCTGGACATACAGCAGCTGATAAGTACTGGAAGAGTTGAGATTTTTAAATAGAAATAAATTTTAGTATTTTTTCCTTCTGGAGTACTGCTTTAACCCCAATCAAGTAAATTTTTCTATCATTCTTCTTTCTTTGGGTCTTGCAGAAACCAGAACGTTGCCACATATAACTCTAGGTCCTGATCCTAAGGAAGGAAATCAAAGAGACTGACAGACTCTGAACTTGTGGCACGTACACTATGGCGGAGAACGATCCTCATGATGAAATCTGCCGGGATTACAGCTGTCTTTATACAGTGTGTTATGGCTATGCAGGAGAGGTATCTTTAGAATAAAGTTCTGAGATCACAAGGAAGCTTTTCCCAAAGAAGAACTAGTGGAGGAGCTGCTGCTCCCGCTGTGAGACCTCTTGGCATTTTACTTCTAATAGATCTTCTCCTGAACCTGCTGGATAAATGTATCATGTCTCACAAAGTCAGACAACACAAAAATTCTTGTAGGATTACAAAAACATGGCAGCGACTGGGCCACACCTGTCTATAGGTTGGGCCTGGTACTGCAGCTTAGCTGCACAACTGGTACCAGAAAGTTATATAGATTTGTCAATTACTTCTATTTACAAATTCTTCCAGTACTTATCAGCTGCTGTATGTCCTGCAGGAAGTGGTGTATTCTTTCCAGTGTGACACAGTGCTCTCTGCTGCCACTTCTGTCCATGTGAGGAACTGTCCAGAGCAGGAGAGGTTTCCTGTGGGGATTTGCTGCTGTTCTGGACAGTTCCTGACATGGACAGAGGTGGCAGCAGAGAGCACTGTGTCAGACTGGGAAGAAAACACCACTTCCTGAAGGACATACAGCAGCTGATAAATACTGGAAGCCTTGAGATTTTTAAATAAAAGTAATTTACTAATCTATATAACTTTCTGGTATCAGTTGTGCAGCTAAGCTGCAATACCAGGCACAACCTATAGACAGGTGTGGCACAGTCGCTACCATGTTTTTCTAATAATACAAGAGTTTTACGAAACATGATACATTTATTCAGCAGGTTCAAGAGAAGATATATTGTTCAAGATAAGATTTTTTTTGTTGGAGTACCCCTTTAAAGCGATTAAGACTTGTGCTGCAATACCACACGCAGACTGTGGACAGGTGTGGCGCTATTGTTGAAACAAATGTGTAAAATGTAAAAAAAAATAATAATACATGTAATCTAATAATATAAAACAGTAAAATATAATACAGCAAACCACACGGAAATATATTGCTCAGCTCTGAATCGAGTAATAGTGGCATGAAAAGAGGACGACAGCGGAGAGAAGGGGAAAGACAAAAGCGATGGGAGGGGAAGAGAGAGGAGACGGAAAAGAGCAAATGGGTTGATGATGAGGGAGCCAGGGGAAAAACTAGTAGCAGGGGTCCCCGAGGCCATTAGCAAAATGGATTATTGATGAACAAATGTTTGCAGTTGGACTGTGCATCCGCTCCCGGGAGACATGAGACGTAAGAGATGCTACATTTGTTTGGATGTTAAACAACAATCGCAGAGGAAAAGAACCCCTATCATTCCATATACTCTGATAGTGGCCATAGTGCAGTGTACGGGGACGAGTCAGGCTGTATGGAACCCACAAGGACTGGTCAACCATCTAATGCGTCTGGTCGCCTACTGGGTTCTTCCCTTGTAGCAAATGTCAGGGGAGAGAAGGATCGGACATGTTGGATTTTAACTGTTCACAGGGAGATAGGTGTCTGGCAGCTACGTCACCGCCTCCAGCACCACAGTGTCAGTAGGTGGGTGTACAGGCTCATGTATAAGAAGCATTGTTCGATACCATGTGTGTGGTGAGGCACATGTTTTGCAGAGAGAAGACCTGAGTCAGATGCTGAGGAGCAAGACAGTGGGCTGGGAAATAAAAGATGGAGAAGTTGTGGGAAGTCCTGTATAGCTGCAGTGTGAAAGATGTATATATATATATATATATATATATATATATATATATATATACATATATATATACATATTGCTCTAGAGCAACACAAAGAGTTCTTAGAAAGCCAGAGGCAATGAAGTGACAATCCTAGTCAGAGGGTGTGACCATGACCAGGCCTGGCAGGTAAGGGGGCCCAGCCAGTGGCAGCATTGCTACCACCGGGTATCTAGTGCACATGCTCCAAATCCTTAGGAGAACACTACTCTCAATTGTGTATGCATCCTCAAGGTGTGCATGCAGTTAAAAACTATGGCAGAGCAGAGAGTGATTGGCTTTTTTCCTTTCCACTTACTTTATGAAGCCATTGGTTGTTTCAGGCCTTTGGCCTACAGAAAGTGGAAAGCGGCTGAGGATGTCCTGGCACTGTAACCATCTAGCTTTTCATGCCTCTGAGTAAAACACAAAAAAAAAATATGGGCTGGGTGCTATCACCTTACAATCACATCACTTAGCTGGACTTAAAGTGAACCTTAAAGAGTCATTGTCGCCAAAAATACCTTTTTTGCCCAGAAAGGTAAAGCGCTGCAGAATATGTTGGCGCTATATAACTTTGGCGCTATATAACTTTTGACATATCATCAGGCAAATCAAAAGTTATTGATCACAGCGGGTATCATTATTGAGACCCAGTGTGATTGGTAAATATAGCTGTGGAGAGCTCCATCCACTCTCTGGCCATATCTCCATAATGTCTCAACCACTGCTGGTACAAATGTAGAGCGGGATAGGCGGCCTACTGACTGCCAATCTGGGCGGCCTACAGGGCATTTGCCATCCCACAGATTGCCAGTCCGGGCCTGGGTCAGGTTACATTGTCAGAATTAGTGGCGGGCCGGGGAGTGGATAGAGCTGCTGCCGTGCTCTCTCTCTGGTTATATCCCCCATCAAATCAGGTCTCAATAGAGAGACCTGCTGTGATCAATAACTTTTGATTTGCCTGACGATATGTCAAAAGTTATTGTTGATGACAGATAGCTCTGTTTTTTCTAATACAACCCCCCCCCTCCTAATCCCTTACATAGTATTCAAGGGGTGCCATAACGGGCTATCTCTGCCAGTCCCACACACAGTACAAGGAGTTGTAGTGCACATGTAGGACAACATCCTGTCCTGGCCTCTGTGTATCCGCTCCTTGTATACAATGCAGGTGCTGGTACAGGTAGGGTACATAATTACTAACTCGAGCGGGATTTATGTATAGCGCCTTAGGGAGCATAAAAAAAAACTCCATCGCTGCCAGCCCATAATGTGCGGTTTACTTCTCATAGGTGCCAAATACTTCAGAGATTTTCCTCTAGATGAACACGAAGAAGCACTGACTCTTTGTAACGTGAATTGTTCCTGGAAAACAAGCCAGCAGGGATGTAACCATTCCACCACATCTCCAAAAATGAGCACAATTTGGACTCTAAGATTCCACAACGGCGAAGCTGCTTCTTCTCCAAGAGAACGTTTAGGCCGTTCATTCCAGCAATGTGCCCATGCAAGTTGTTTGCACCTATGCTGTGAGCTCATTGGCAGGAAGAGCGTGTGGCATTTGTGTGGGAGGAAAGCTTTCAGGCGCTGCTGTCTGATTCCTTTTTATATGGGAATATTGATAATGTCGGAGCGCATTAGACTGCACGCTTCAGCTCGACAATTAAGGTGTCATTTCTCTTCAATCTCTGCATACAAATTGCTGAACATCCGGAGCGTGCAGTCTCAGAGGCGCGTCCTAATGCACCAAAGTACTGTCGTAGTTTTTTTGGTTAGGGTAGGAGCGAGAGGAGAAAACAAACTGTCCCAGTGATTGGCTAAGTGACCTGTGACTTCACACAGTGCCAAGAGCGTCCGAAGCTAGCAGGACGTCAGGGAGCGTGGACAGCTATGTAGAGTTGATGTTTTTTTTTTTTATTACAAAGGCTGCACAGACATCTCTAACGATGTCCGTGCAGCCCTTGCTGCCCAGTTATAAGGCTGTGTATGGGCTCAGTAAGCAAGCACCGATCTAGGAGATAGGCGCTCGCTTACAGAAAGTCATCTGGCTAGTAATAGGGCTATAAGTGTAGTGGTGGCATGCACGCGGAAACCCCAGATTTTTTTTTTGTTCTGGCTTCTAAAGAAAGGAGGGGTCCTGAGTGGAGGATGATGTCCATAAGTCCTACCAAGGCTTATGAAAACTTGTCTAGCTACGAAAACATCTTTTAAGAGTTCCATTTTAGTCTGTAAAAAAAGGTTGTTCGGTTTTACTGTAGCGCCATCACAGGGGAAATGAAGCATTACACAGTATTTATTGAAATCAACAGGCTATAAATGTAATAATAGGATGTATGAGGTCATCAGGGACGCTCTATAGCTGGTCTCGGGAATCTGCTGTCCACTGCCTGTTGGCAATGGAAATCTGTCTCTAGTAACAGCCAGCTCAGGACAAATTACAGGAAGTAGGGGTGGAGCTTAGATGCAAATCCAATGCATAAGTAATCCCTTCTCCATCCACATAACTGTACTGTGTAAATCATCAGCTCAACAGTGTAAGCCAGTTCAGTCCAGCACACTTTCTTCAGAACCATGTTATAGTATAGCAGAGGGGAGTTTGTGGTGTGGGAAGTGAGGGAAAAGAAGTCGATGGCAAACAGTACTACTTTGGTCTCACCCCTGAAGCTTAGAGAAAAAGAAATAGCAGGAGGGGACTCTCATGGGTCCAATAACCGCAACAAGATTACTTTTTCAACACTCTGAAGGGTTAATCTAACAAAACCATGTATAATCTTAAAGGGGTAGTACGGCGATTAACATGCATGCGCACCAGCAGCCTTTTCTCCCCCAACCCGTAAGTGAGGAGAGATTCGAACGGCGATCGTCACTGGAGGGATGGTAAGTATATATCCTATGTGTCTGTGTTTTTATTTATTTATTTATTTTTGGGGGGGGGGGGGGGGGGGCGGCTGGATTACTCCTTAAAAATCTACTGCAGGTAAACCAGTCTCTTTCCTGACATGAAGCAGGTGTCATTTTAGCAACTCTATAGCATCCATAATGGTAAACAGTTGGGTGTTAGCGCTCATGTAGCATACCTATAGCTTCTGCCTACTAGCCAGGTGTGGCAGCCTTGCAGTCAGTACACGATCTCAGTCCCAGCTATGAGCATCATGGCTTATTCTCTGAGCTGCTGCAGAACAGGCACAGTGTCTCATTACTGCACCTCCACCCAGCTGACCGCTACCCGCTGTATAGTCTTTATGCACATCTTGCAGTGACCTCTATGGGAAGTGCACCCGCATCATTTGCCACGCGGTGATCTTGTGCATGGTATATACAGTATATAGCTTATATATAGCTCCAGAATAATATATGTTTTACAGTGAATGCGGTCAGACTGGATGTTAGAGCCCAGTCGCTGCACGCAGGATTCTCAGCACTCCCAGCATGCTCCTGTAGGCTTTGCAGAGTTGCTCTTTAACATAAACGTCATGTGCTGTATCTGTTCCCATAGTTACAAACCCTGCTTACTGAGTATTCTTAAGTAAAATCCTGTGTAAGATGCTTGACTGTTTATCATTGCTGTATCACTGCATTATTCAGAGACAGAGAAATCTCCATGCTCAGTACTGTCTGCCATGGATGTGCCCTTCGTGTTTCTCTGCCCTATTAGGCGACTTCCTCTCTGTACCATTTGCAACACTGAAAATAAAAAGAGAGATTTGGGCAATATAAACCTTATTAGCAAATCATGGGTTTGCATGGCTTATGTGTATATGATGAGTGAGGTCTACAAACACAAAGGTATATGGATATAATAAAGGGGAGGGGGGGGGGGCACATTACAGAATCCCAGGACAGAAAGACAATAAGAAACAAAGAAACTATGTGTCCTATCTATACTGTCCAGTTAGCATTGCATATGTAGCAGTGCCATCTGATCTAGTGTTAGGGTACTATTCCACGGGCCGATGGGGGCCTGATAATAACAGTAAATGAGCGCTGATCACACGGCCCGTTTATCGTTTAACAAGGGCTGCATCAACATTGTTACCGATGTCCTTGCAGCCCTTGCTAAACTGGTATACATTACCTATGCATGATCCAGGGGTCCTCCTGCTCCTCTTCTCCCCGGGTCCCATGCGCTGCAGCTTCAGAGCGGCCTGTCTTAGTTGACAGGCCACTCAGCCAATCTCTGGCTGTGGTGGTCCCAGGCTGTTATTGGCTGAGCGGCCTGTCAGCTAAGACAGGCCGCTCTGAAGCTGCAGCGCATGGGACCCGGGGAGAAGAGGAGCAGGAGGACCCCTGGACCATGCATAGGTAATGTGTTTCTTTTGCAAATTGTAAGCCGCCGACAGTGCACCGCTATTACACATTCGACAATTATAGGTCTGATCGTTGTGTTTATTACACAGAACGATAATCGGCCGGATAGGGCCGATTCAGCCGATTATCGTTCCGTGTAATTGTACCCTTAGTGTCTGGGGTCAGCAGTGTTGAGAGTCTTAAGAAGGATTAAAAAAATAAAATAATAGGTGACAAGGTTCGTCCGCTACCATCAATGGTTGTGTTGGGAACTGCAGGGCTGCTCAAGCACAGTTATGTATTGCTATACTGAGCCTCCCTTGATGTCTATTCTTATGCATGTTAGCATTAGAATAGAGTCATTACACTTGTGGAAGCTGTATCCAGAGTTCTGCATCTGCACAACATAGCAAAGTGAAACAGAATAACTATCAATCTCCACTCACTCTGCTACAGGATGTCGCTCCTGCAAGGCTAGTGGCACGGACAGCTTCCCTAAGTGATAACATGCTTTAGAACATGCATCAGGGGATGTTCAGTATCAGTATTGCTACACTGCATGCAGGAGCTGTAACTTTAACTGTTTTCAAATCAGGGCTTGTACAGCCCTGCAGTGCCCAACACAGCCATAGGTGGCAGCAGGGGGACGTGTCAACCCTTACTGCTGATATACAATGTCAAGATGCAAAAAAAGCAAGCTGAAATTTAAGGGGGATTGTTTTAGGTGTGCATATACTTGTATACAGTCTGGGATGTCCATGAATTTTTGGCTGTTGATGGTGTCATTCATACCGCTGCTAATGCCTGGACGCATACTGTAAGAATGGAGAATAAATTAAGGTTCTGCACTGAAACCCCAACTAGTTTGGGGTGTTCAGTCCTAAAGAAGAACATTACCCATTGATAGAATTTTCGGAGAAGTCTCTGTGATATCTAAAGGGGTAGCATGAGGTTAGGAGGAGGTAGCCTTTTTCAGACATAGCACACTGCTCCTCCACTGGCCATGTCTGGTATTACAAGTGTGTGAGCTCCACAGACAAAGCCAGACACTGCACATAGATACAGACAAGAAGATTTTCATGATTACATTTTTTTTAAATATATTTTGAGACAAAGGAACTAAAATAACAATGAAAATATCAGAAGTAACAAAACACTGTTTAGTAATATTATTACTGCGCAAAATACTGATATACGTGAATGACAACCATTCATACGACTAGTAAGTCATAGCAAATATACATACAGATACATATAGATCAGATATATCAGAACATATTGATGATTCCAGGTCAAAACAAATAGTATAAAATTAAGGGGGTTTAAAAGATATGGCTGCTTTTTTCCAGAAACAGCACCAACCCTGTCCTCAGTTTGGGTTTGGTAGTGCGGCTCAGTTCCATTGACGTGAATGGAGCTGAGTTGTAATACCACACACAAGCTGAGGACAGGGGTGGCGCTGTTTGTGGATAAAATCAGCTATGCTTTTACTAATCCTGGATAACCCCTTACACTGCATTCAAATTCTTTATATAGGGGATATATTAAACATACCCATAGGCTTTTATGGATCCACTGTATGCCAAAAAAGATGGTAGTTTTGTCATATATTAAGGCGGTATGTATGACTGGCTCATAAGTTTAGTTATATGCTGATCCTGAGAGCACAGTATGAACAAAGCTGGGCTGACTCTTTATATTGACATGATGAGTGCTCAGCTTTCTCACCAGCCCCTGGTAATATGCATTATTTATGACCTCTAATTTAGGAAATTCCACATTATGGGGATTATAATGTTAATTGGAGCATCTTATTTGTCTGTTACTGAATGTAAGGCCTAATCCAGACTGTATAGCTGTGCGTGGAGCCTTGTGGCAGTATAGGGCTATGTACATATGGCTAAAGGGGGTGCAGAGGTAGCAGTTGCAGCAGGGCTTTGGTGCCTTACAAGACTAATCAGCAATATATAGACCAAGCTATCTTTCTAAGACTAGCGGAAAAGTGTCCAAAATGCATAATAAATGTAAATGTGACACCATTAGTACATCTGGCCTAGGACAACCAGTGATCAGCTTTGAGGGAATACTTCAGCAAAACATGTTATCTTACCAATGTTACTGATGTCAGAAAGTTATACAGATTTGTAATTTACTACTATTTAAAAATGTCAAGTCTTCCAGTACTTATCAGCTGCAGTATGTTCTGTAGGAAGTGATGTATTCTTTCCAGTCTGACACAGTGCTCTCTGCTGCCACCTCTGTTCTTGTCAGGAACTGTCCAGAGCAGGAAAGGTTTTCTGTGAGGATTTGCTACTGCTCTGTACAGTTCCTGACATGGACAGAGGTGGCAGCAGGTGGCACTGTGTCAGACTGGAATACAACACTTCCTGCAATACATACAGCAGCTGATAAGTACTGGAAGACATTAGATTTTTAAATAGAAGTAAATTGGAAATTTGAGAGAGAGAGAGAAAAAGAAAGAAAGAAAGAAAGAAAGAAAGAAAGAAAGAAAGAAAGAAAAAGAAAGAAAGAGAATTTAGGCCATTAAACAGATGGGAATCCTGAACAGAGCACCTCCTAGAAGTCACTTAACCTCTTTAATACATTTAAAACATCTTAAAGGGAATCTGTAACTAGGTTTATACTGCCCTAGATGAGGGCAGCATAAACTAGTGACAGAAATGCTGATCAGATGGGTGTATTACTTCATTTTGTTCAGCCGTTCTCCTAATATGCAGGAGAATAGGAGTCTTGTCACACCCTCCCACGACCTTCCAGCTGCTCATTGATAGTTGACTGCCTATACACAGCATGGATAGATAACTGTCAATCAGCAGCTGGTGGTAAAGTTTGCTGGTGCTCATGAATATCCAGGACTACTCAGCTCACACACATAATGGAGAGGACTACTTATTGTCCATGTTATTTAGGAGGATATCTCTGAATCAGCTGTACAGAACAATGTAAGTGATACATCATTCTATTCAGCTTCTCTGGCACTAGTTTATACTACTCTTAGCTAGAACAGCCTAAACCTGCTGACAGAGTCTCTTTAAAGGGGTTATCCAGCGCTACAAAAACATGGCTACTTTCCCCCTACTGTTGTCCCCATTCTGGGTGGGGTTTTGAAACTCAGTTCCATTGAAGTAAATGGAGCTTAATTGCAAACCGCACCTGAACTGGAGACAACAGTAGGGGGAAAAGTGGCCATGTTTTTGTAGCGCTGGATAACCCCTTTAAGGTCAAATCACATGGCCCAATGTCTATAGTCGGCAAGTGGCAATCTCATAGATCATTGTTCATTCACTGAGCCTATAACATGGCTCGGGTATCTCACAGATGGGGCTGCCATGATTTGTACAGCCCTTTGCGTTAAACAGCTGTCAGCCTCACACCTCCGATTACACGGGGAGATGTGCAGCTGACAGCCTGTGATTTTTAAGCAGGGCAAAGTTGACTGATTAGCTGACGAACAAACGTTTATACAATATCAGCCTGATTTGACAGATAATCGGCCCATGTAATAGGTTTAAGACTGGAGTGTAACACCCTAGGCGGACCTATGCTGTGCTACCAAGAAAGAACAAACATCAGACATGGGTGATGTTCAGGAAGCCTGTGTTCACACCTACCACTCTCACCCGCCATTGTGTTCACTCAGAAGTGTAAGAATCTTGTACACAAGACTGTAGCAGGAGGTTGCGCGGGGCACCATCTGTTGCCTTGTGCTGCATGATTACATACTTACTAATTGCTCGGTGCAGCGGGCTGTAAATTGTACCAGGGATTACATGTCACCCATGTGACCTCCTTTTTGGGAGAGGATGTTGGTTTTTGTTATGGAAAGAAATGAAATGACTGTATGTAATATTACGGTTTACATTACAATTTTTTATAGTGGGGCGGGGGCAGTTTTCAAATCCAAAAATACTTAGAGAACCAAAGAAATCTGTAAATCAACAGTGAATCTATTTTTGTAAAATTTTATTTCAAGTCTTCCAGTAGCTGCTGTATGTCCTGCAGGAAGTGATGTATTTTTTCCAGTCGTACACAGTACTCTCTGCTGCCCCTTCTGTCCATGGCAGGAATTGTCCAGAGCAGTAGCAAATCCCCATAGAAAACCTCTCCTGCTCTGGACAGTTCCTGACATGGACAGAGGTGGCAGCAGAGAGCACTGTGTCAGACTGGAGAGAATTCACCACTTTATGCAGGGCATACAGCAGCTGATAAGTACTGGAAGACTTATAGACTTTTAATAGAAGTAAATTACAAATCTATAAAACTTTCTGACACCAGTTGATTTTAAAGAAAAAGATTTTTTTGCTGGAGTACCCATTTAAGGTAAATGAAGCGGAATTGTAATACCACACACAACCTGAGGACAGGGGTGGCGCTGTTGTTTGAGAGAAAGTAGCTCTGATTTTTTCCAATCCTGGATAACCCCTTTAACCATGCATATAGGAGGTTCCCTGGGTGGTCACTTTATAACTTTTCAGCTTTGCTGTGTAGACTGGGACAGGGTTCAGCTGTTGCAGAATTACAATTCTCATCATGTCTGGGCAGCCAATGTTTTGATATTGGCTTTACAGGCATGTATTAAAGGGAACCTATCATAATGAAAATGTAGTCGTTTTTGCAGGTATTGATTGATATGTAACATATATATATATATATATATATATATATATATATATATATATAGATTTGTGGGAAAAGATTGAGTATAACATGTCTTTTATTGTTATAAATCAATGCTCATTCTGGTTTAGTAGTCCAGTGGGCAGCCAGACAGCCAGCTATGCAAAGATGTTACACAGACTCTACAACAGGAACATTTTTTTTTATGAATACTGCCTGCTTGTTTCTTTCTGCATTTAAGAAATAAAAAAAAAAATAAAATCCAGTGCAAAGTTAGGGTACAAACACACACACCGTATACGCAGCAGATACGCAGCAGATCTGCAGCAGATTTGATGCTCTGTTCAGTTATATAGATCTAATCTGCTGCGTATCTGCTGCGTATTGCAGCAGTAAATACGCAGCGTATACGGTGTGTGTGTTTGTCCCCTTATCCATAAGGGATATCATCTTTCTTTTGCCAGAAAACATTGATGATACTGAGGAGTGTCTGACTTCACCCTCTCTCCTATACTCTCTACACTACGCAGCCATCCTCCCTGCCAGGTCCGCTTTCCTCCCTTTCAACACAATGATGCAGTAATTTTCTGCTGTTCTTGGAAACTCTATTATAAGGGTTGGCAGATTATCACTCCATGTAATAGGGCCTTTAGAGGCTTTACTGCCCCTCCCCAATCTCATCTCCTGTGTTTATCCTCTTGCTATAACTAGAACTAGACGGAAGAAGAACAGATAGAGCCAATAAAGCCAGGAGCAGTATATTGTCAGATCTATGTTAGAAGCAGCAGGACAACCAGCTATGTGAAGGTGTTGCACAGACTTTACAACAGCAACATTATTGACATCTTATAATGAAGACTACTTAGAAGGTTGCTTCATTTTGTACTTTTGAACAACAACAAAAAATTCCAGTGCAAGGTGTTTATAGCCTCTAAATGAAACATTTAAGACAGAAGAAAGTTTGGAAAGGCAGCTTAAAAGAACAATGATTTTTCAATAATGAATAAAGCAGTGACCTGTGTAGACTTGTCAGCCAGGTGTTTGCTAGGTTTACAGAATCTGCAGCTACAAGCAGTCCTGAAAATGTTTAAAGGGAGTTACCTTTATAACCTTGGGATGGGCGAGCTGTATGATACATTGACATTTAATGCTTCACTCGCTCGAGGGTGAAAGTCAAACGTTGTATCTGGTTGGAACCTTGTGAACCTTCTCATATCCAGTGCTCAACCAAGCGATGGTCTCTGCAGAGCAGCTGGATGTGACTGAATGATGATTTGCTGCTTTGCATTCATTGAAAGTATAATAATGTGCATTCATTTGCAAGTTATTATAAACTAAATGAGTGAACAGTCTGCACGGACTCCTAGTCAGCAGATAGGAAGCCTATTACAAGGGGGTTACGTCTTACCACACCCAAATCCAAGCTCATAAAAGTTCTCCTTGCCTGCCTGTTATGACAAGCTGGACCAAAGCTAATATCCTGTTAGTAGCATGCAGACGTGTGGAGTCACTAGGAAACAGCTTTAAGTTATAAGGAATTCAGAAGCACGGCAACACTAAACATGGTGGCTATTTACAGGCTACTTTAAAGGGAATGTGCCATTAGAAAATGACTTATTGTTTAAAAAAAAATTTTTGTTAAATATATTTTTAAGAATTTTTGGCAATTTTTTTCTCATTTTCCATTTTTCTATCTACATTATAAAATAATTCTGAAATCTTAACGTTTTCATTCTCACCACTGGGGCTAAAACTAAGCTGAGACTTCCTGTTGTGTCTGTAGTGATAAGAGGAAGCTGCTGTAAAGTGATCTGTACAGCATTGCAGAGTCATGTGACACCAGTAGATAGATGGTATCAATACAAGACAATAGCAGCTCCTGGTGGAATGATATTTTTTAGAGGTCACAGAGAGCGCTCAATGATGTTCCACTTTTATGTTAAGGGGACAGAGTCTGTCTATGTTCATGAGTCTTGCTGTAAAGCATGTCACTAAATGCTTAAAACAGCCCAGGCAAGATGGCAGCCCCCATAGCAATGTACAAAAAGTGAAATACATCAAAAGGTTTTCTATGGGGATTTGCTACTGATTTGGACAGTTGCTGACATGGACAGAGGTGGCAGCAGAGAGCGCAGTGCCAGACTGGAAAAAATACACCACTTCCTGCAGGACATACAGCAGCTGATAAGTACTGAGAGACTTGAGATTTGTAAATAGAAGTTATCAATATATATCAATATAACTTTTTGAAACCAGTTGATTTGAAAGAAAAAACATTTAGCTGTAGTACCCCTTTAACATGTTGCCGATCTGTGATGTGGATTCTAAAGATCATGGGGCCGATGGCAACAACGCCCGTACTTTTACATAGTGTGAACATAGCTTTAGAAAGGACATAGATATCTCAGACATATGTAACCAACATCGTTCTGAAGGGGAAGTAAATCTCCCAAGACCTTTGTGCCTCTTGCTTTCCATGAGGAGAACAACTGACTATGGGTGCCTGGTGGAAAGTCAGGAACATTCCACAACAAAGTCTTTAGAGCCTTTACTAAAAGGTCTATTATACCGCTGACATATCAACAGGTTATGACCGTGTCTATGACTATTACAGAAAGTCTAACCGCTGGGGGAAGCGGCTGTGCAGTTTTAATGTAGTGCTCTGTCCACTAAGGCTGTTTAGAGCACTCCGCCCCCAGAGCGAAATCCGCCCTTGGTCGACCCTGCCCTTCTAATCATGATCAGTGGCCGGATTGGCGCTCCAAATAGCCTTACCAGACAGAGCACTACATTAAAACTGCATGGGAACAGAGCTGAGGATGAAGGTAAGAGACATATCTTCATCCTCAGCGCTCCGTGCGCAATAGGGAGCTATCAGCAGGTTAGATTCATATAACCAAACCTAATATATACCAAACACTGTGTATACATAGCCTAAAAGTGAAACTGAAAGGGAATCTGTCAGGTGATTTATTCTTCCCTTCCTAAAGGCAGCTGAGCCCAATGATGTAGAGGTTTATATAATTTTATGCAGGATTACTGAGAAGAAAGCAGAGTAATGGTGAGTAAACACTATTTTTTATCTTCCATTTAACATATATGCTGGGGAAGATGTCACAGATGCCTAAAAGTGGCATCTACCATCCATAACATAGGATCCATCTAACAGATGTATTGGGAGCTCATTCATGATGTAGCCGTCAGGTTAGGACTAGAGATGATCAAACGCGAATCAAAGTGCGAATTTTTAGGTTTGTTTGAACTCAAACCATCGGCATTTGACTCCCGCTGCCTTCCCGTTCCATGGGGTAGGTGGAGATGTTCAATCATCTCTAGTTAGGACAACACTCCAACCTTACAACCTTAGAACTTACATCCAACCTGTGGAGGGGGTGTATTCCTGATGAATAAAATTATTACCCTAAGGTTACAAACCCACTTGCCGGATCTGCAGCGAGTCTCCTTGCTGCGTTTTTGCAGCGAGACTCGCTGCAGATCCTGGCCCTATACTTTCAATAGCAGAGAAACTCGCAGCAGGGATGTACATCCCTGCTGCGATTTTGTCTGCAGCCCGCCCCATTAACCCCCCGGCCGCCGGACATTATACATTACCGGGTCCCCGTTCCTGCTTGCTTCGGGGCTCCCGGCTCTGTTCCCATGCAGTTTTAATGTAGTGCTCTGTCTGGTAAGGCTATTTGGAGCGCCAATCCGGCCACTGATCATGATTAGAAGGGCAGGGTCGACCAAGGGTGGATTTTGCTCTGGGGGCGGAGTGCTCTAAACAGCCTTAGTGGACAGAGCACTACATTAAAACTGCACAGCCGCTTCCCCCAGCGGTTAGACTTTCTGTAATAATCATAGACACGGGCGATCGTGCAGCCGGGGGCTGCGGGGCTGGGGGCGATCATGCGGCCGGGGGCTGCGGAGCTGCGGGCGATCGTGCGGCCGGGGGCTGGGGGGCTGCAGGCGATCGTGCGGCCGGGAGCTGGGGGGCTGCAGGCGATCGTGCGGCCGGGGGCTGGGGGCGATCGTGCGGCCGGGGGCTGCGGGGCGATCGGGGCTGCAGGGGGGCGGGCAGGATATACATTACCAGGTCCCCGCTCCTGCTTGCTTCGGCGGCTCCCGGCACGTTCCGCCCGGCCAATCAGTGCGCTGCCCCGCCGCAGCGCACTGATTGGCCGGGCGGGCCGTGAAGACACCGGGAGCCTCGAAGCAAGCAGGAACGGGGACCCGGTAATGTATAATGTCCGGCGGTCGGGGGGTTAATGGGGCGGGCTGCAGACAAAATCGCAGCAGGGATGTACATACTATTCATCATCTCTGTGTGCTATGGCCTTACCCACTGTGTGATGTCATAATGTCACTTATGATGATGTCACAAATTGGAAACTTGCTGTGGTAATAAAACCAAGCTCCATCTCTGGCACCTGTGTTAGTCTAGACTGACTTTTCTTGGAGTTGGAGTTTTGCAGCAATTGTGTCATTATGAAGAGGAATTAATTTAGGCAGACTGTGCAAGTTAGGGCCCTATTACACATGGACAGGTATTGTATACTGTTTAAGCAAGGGCTGCAATGACAGTACAGGTAATGTATGGACAGGTAATGTATACTGTTTAAGCAAGGGTGGCAAAGATATCTGTATCGATGTCCATGCAGCCCTTGTTAAACGGTTATCTGGCTGTGTAATAGGCCCAGTAAACAAGCGCTGATTTATCAGATCGGCCCGTGCAATAGTACCCTTACTGTGGCTCAGCCACTAAACCCTGCAGCGGTACTGAGCCCAGCTGGCACACTGAAGCAGGGTCACAGTAAAGTCACTGAGGCCATGGAGGTTGGAGAATAGTAATACTCCTAGAGATGACCTAGAGATGGTTGATGTCGTCAACAAAGTAAGGCTAGGAGCAACTTAACCATCGATGGCAAAGGACATGGAGGTGGAGGCTAGACAGTATCCTGATGACGTGGAGATGGAGGAGAACAAAAATAGGTAATCTGCAAGTGATACAAGACCATGGGCCATAACATCTGCCAACATCAAATACCATCTACTAACATCTATTGGGACTCATCCAGAGGTAAGAGCGTGACAGTGACAATCCTCTAATCTATGTAACACAATTGTGCAAAGACAAAATGTTAATTTCCTTAGTCATTTATTTATTTCTCTGATTTCTTTGCAGTTTTCTAATAACCTCTGTAACACCTGAGGCTCTCCTGAAAACCCATCCAGAGAGCAGACCATCTATAATATCTGAGGCTCACCTGAAGACTCATCCAGAGAGAAGACCATCTATAATATCTGAGGCTCCTCTGAAGACTCATCCAGAGAGAAGACCATCTATAATATCTGAGGCTCCTCTGAAGACTCATCCAGAGAGAAGACCATCTATAAGTCGTGTCAAACTCTGGCCCCTGGTGCCATTATTAAGGTCCCCATTAATCTATGACTGTAACACAATTGTGCAAAGACAAAATGTTAATTTCCTTAGTCATTTATTTATTTCTTTGATTTCTTTGCAGTTTTCTAATAACCTCTATAAAATCTGAGGCTCCCCTGAAAACCCATGCAGAGAGCAGACCATCTATAAGATCTGAGGCTCACCTGAAGACTCATTCAGAGAGGAGACCATCTATAACATCTGAGACTCTCCTGAAGACATCCAGAGAGAAGACCATCTATAACAGTTGTGTCAAACTCTGGCCCGGGGGTGCCATTATTTTTGGCCCGCCAGGAGTATGTGAGCGGTGTCCCGACTCCGGCAGAGCATCTACTTCATGGCACATGTCCTGCGCTAGGTGCCTCCTGCAGCCTCTGGGGCCACAGAAAAGGGTCCAAGCTAATGGGACAACCTTTAACCCTGGACAGCCCCCCGAACCCACCCTCCCCCTGGATATGGCCCCCCATACTTACATGAGAAGATGAGTGGGCGGCCGTATTTCCTCGGCAGGACCGGCAGCAGGACCGCACAATGCTCTGACAGTGCCAGGACCGCCGCATGCGATTTTCAATAATTATCAAGGTTGGCCCGCGACTTTGTCCAATTTTTATTTTTGGCCCAATGTGTATTTGAGTTTGACACCCCTGATCTATAACATCTGAGGCTCTCCTGAAGATTCATCCAGAAAGGAGA
Source organism: Dendropsophus ebraccatus (assembly GCF_027789765.1). Classification (NCBI taxonomy): domain Eukaryota; kingdom Metazoa; phylum Chordata; class Amphibia; order Anura; family Hylidae; genus Dendropsophus; species Dendropsophus ebraccatus. The sequence goes on along the minus strand of NC_091455.1, from coordinate 32,303,649 downwards.
CCATCTATAACATCTGAGGCTCTCCTGAAGATTCATCCAGAAAGGAGACCATCTATAACATCTGAGGCTCTCCTGAAGATTCATCCAGAAAGGAGACCATCTATAACATCTGAGGTTCTCCTGAAGACTGATCCATAGAGAAGACCATCTGTAATATCTGAGGCTCTCCTGAAGACTCGTCCAGAGAGGAGACCATCTATAATATCTGAGGCTCTCCTGAAAACTCATCCAGAGAGGAGACCATCTATAATATATGAGGCTCTCCTGAAGACTCATCCAGAGAGGAGACCATCTATAATATATGAGGCTCTCCTGAAGACTCATCCAGAGAGGAGACCATCTATAATATATGAGGCTCTCCTGAAGACTCATCCAGAGAGGAGACCATCCATGCTGTCAGAATCCCTATAACCTCTGGTGAGTATGGTGCCTATAATTGTAATGCAGGGATGCCATTATCAGTATAGTCTGTGCTGCGTGCTGATACTGGCTCAGGCAGGGACACACCAGACTGTAAGCTGCACCTCAACAGTCACCAGCACCTCACAGTTTTAGAAGCACTGGCCTAGAACATCAGTGAAAAAACCCTTCCGCCTAAACAAATAATGACAGAGACTTATATCAAGTGACTAACAAGTGACGCCTTGACTTCCCTGTAGAATCTGCCAAAGTTTCCTTGCTCCAGCGCATATAGCATTAGGCATTCTCTGTGCCCCATTTAGTAGTTTGGTACCTCCCATGCCCCCATAAAACAAATGCTCTCTGAGCCTCCATATAGTCGCTAAGTCCCTTTATGCTCCCATATAATATTTAGGTCCCCTCTATGCATCCATATAGTAGTTAGTCCCCTTCTATGCATCCTTATAGTAATTTAGGACCTATGTGCCCCCATATAATAGTTAGGTGCCTATTGTGCCCCCAACAAAGTAGTAATGCCCACATCTGTGCATCCACAATAATAGTAAAGCCCTTCTGTGACCCCATATAGTAGTTAGACCCCCTCTATGCATCCATTTAGTAGTTAGGTCCCCTCTGTGCATCCTTATAGAGTATTAAGGTCCCCATTAATTAATGCACAATAGTAGTTAGGCCCCCTCTATGCATCCATAGAGTAGTTAGGCCTGCATTGTAACCCAATATAGCAGTTAGCCCCCTCTGTATCCATATGTGGTAGAAGGGCCCTCTGTGTCCTCAGTTCATCCATAAAGTAGGTATGCCCCCAGTAGGTAATACCCTCCCAAGCAGTTAAGCCCCCAAGTTAGTAGAGATCCCCTGTAGGATGTTCCCCAGTAAATGTTTTGCCCCTGTAGGTAGTTATGTCACTGTTAGTCCTTATCTATATCAAGCCCACCGTAGGAATCTAGTTATAAGCGCTTTATAGTTAAAGTGTTGGGCACAGCAGAGGGAGGCAGCATAAATGGGTAAGTGGATCAATCACTCACCCATACCGATGGCCCCCCTTACCCCCCCTTCGAAAAACAGTGCAATGTTTTGTCGGGATAGAGGTTTTAAAGTGACTGTACCACCAGACCCAGGCTGAAGCACTGGAGGGGACTGACCCACCCCCAGTGGGAAGAAACCCCAGCCCCTCCATGATGTGACTCCATTAGAATCAATGGAATCCTATCAAAGAGGGGCTAGGGTTTCCTCCCACTAAGGGTGGGTCGGCCCGCCTCCAGTACTTCAGCCTGGGCCTGGTGGTGCAGTCACTTTAATAAACACCCATGGCAAAGTCCACCATGTTGGTGTAAGTAAGCCTGTCCAGCATCCCTTATAGCAGTTCCTTTTCATTGTAAATTTGAGGGGATAAAGGTCACAGAGGTTAAGACATAGATGGTAGGGACAGAGAGAAAAGCTCACACGCAGTTTTTTGTGTCTTCAGCAGAAAGCAGCAGCTCAGAACTGGGAAAAGGAGACTGAATAGATAATAACAAGTATGGAAGGAATTGTTAGTCTCACTATGGGCAGCAACATATGAAAAGTTGTGTTTGAGCGGAATACTCCTTTATTGTGTGACCTGGAGAGATTTCTATTCATTTAAAGTAAACAATAAAGATTCCTGATGGTACATCTTCTTTAACCCCTTAACGACATCGGCCGTAAATTTACGCCCCCGCGCCCTGGTACTTAGCGCAAATGAACGTAAATTTACGCCCGATGTTTCCCCGATCGCTGTTCACACACAGCGATCGTGGAAGATGGCCTGCTATAATGTATAGCAGGCCATCTCTGCTCGTCGGCACGGGGGGTGATCAACCCCCCCCCCCCCCGTGCTGACAATCGCTGCTATCGGCTGATCAATACAGATCAGCCGATAGCAGCTGAATACAGCTTTCCGGGTCATCGGTGACCCGGAAAGCAATGGCGATTGGTGCTGTCCGGGACAGCACCAATCGCCATTAATGTCCTCAACAAAGATGGCGCCGGTGGCACCCCCACGATCGCCGTGATAGGCCGGCCAGTACCGGCCAGCCCATCACGGCGATATAACAGTTATAAAGTGTCCGTCCGGGTTCTGCACCCCTCAGCTAGGTAGCTGAGGGGTGCAGAACAGGTGTGTGTATAGTGTAGTGCACTATACTCACCTGATCCTGGCCTCCGGAACGAGGGTTCGCGGTCCCGCGCGTCCTCTTCTCCTCGTCGCCGCCACTTCCGGGTTCGTTCGGTCTTCGTCGGGAATCTTCGGCTCTTCGGGCTTTTCCGTCACCCCCATCTTCGGCCATCTCCGCCAGCTCCATTCTACTGCCCCCTAGCGGCTGATCAGTGTATATTATACACTGATCATTTGCTTTGGGGTAAAAAGATTTTTTTTTTTTTCCAAAATTTTTTTTTCTTTTTATTCGCCCTAACGCTGCTGAGTGCTGATCAGCATCGCACGTAAGTGCGCTGCTGATCAGCAACTCCTCCTTTTTGGCATAGGGGCGTTTTCCCCCCCTATATCCTACCGCCACTGTCTGCTGATAAGCATTTATCAGCAGCTTCTTTTTTGGCGTAGGTATATTTTTTCTTACTGTCAAAAAACCAGTAAAAAACACTACATTACACCACACTACACAAAATAAGGTTTTACACTACACCAGTACACATTTACATACCCCATATACTAGTCCCGGTATAAAGATGGCCCCCAGGGTGTTTTCGGTGTCGGACGCATACGTTATTATTGCCTCCGACACTGAAACAGCCAGTGAGGATGAATGGGGGGATCCTTCGTTCCTCCATTCATCCTCATCGTCCTCATCATCCAGTGACGTGTCTGGGGGTAGCGTAGCGTACGCTGCCCCCCAGACACGTCTTTTCCGCCAGTACCGTCCCAATAAGAGATGACGGTATGGAGTGAAATTCTCCAAACTCTGTGAGAGTACCTCAGGGTACACTTACAGATTTAGGGTACATGCACACTGCGGAATGGCGAAGGATAACCCTTTGTGCATTCCGCAGCTGGCACCCGCCGGCGGACTGATGTGGGCGCAGGTCTCCACCCGTGTCATAGACTCCATTCTATGCACGGGCGGATTCCATCGTCCATCCAAACAATGAACACATTGGTCGGAGAGCGGAATCCGCCCGTGCATAGAATGGAGTCTATGACACGGACGGAGACACGCGCCTGCATCAGTCAGCCGGTGGGTGCCAGCTGCGGAATGCGTGAAGGGTTATCTGTCGCGATTTCACAGTGTGCACGTATCCTTAGAGTGTATGAAGGAAGAGACACCCGAATCCTGCATATCCCCCCCCCCCCTCCCATCCTCGGAGTTAGTGGGGAGATCATTCGGGAACTGATCTTCCCACTGCTGGATAAAGGTCACCACCTGTACGGGGATAACTTTTATACCAGCACCCCCTCTTCCGGTCCCTCGCTGCATGAGCTACTGTAGCTTGCGGCACGATCCGAAAATATCAGAAGCAATAATAAAGCCCTAATATTTAGCAGCCATGGAGCGGACCCAGCGCTTCTGGATATGAGGGATCCCGTATCGCACCAGGACAACATTTTCCAGGTGACGTCCCCCACACTGGAAAACAGGAGACTCCAGAAGAAGTGCAGAGTGTGGCGTAACAGGGGGATCAGGAAGGACAACATTTACCAGTGTGACACCTGTCCTGATCACCCTGGCCTCTGCATACTGGATCGCTTCAAGGCGCACCACACGTCATTGGAGTTCCACATTTTCTAAATTCTGTCCCTTATTCCTATTTCAGGCGTCACGTTGATCCAGGGATTATTCTGATCGCCATTATGGAGTCAGGAAGGAATTTTTCTCCTGTGATGAGGCTACTATCGTCTGCCTCACGAGGGTTTTTTGCCTTCCTCTGGATCAACACAGGTTGAATTTGATTGACACCTGTCATTTTCAACCTTATAAACCAATAATTGGCCTAATACCCCCAAACCCCTTTCCCCCAGCTAAATACATATGGCCGCCATTCCCATTAGAGGATGCCATGATGCAATTACAAAGCCTCTGTGCGGCCAGGACAGTAGAAACCCCACACATGTGACCCCATTCTGGAAACTACACCCCATAAGGAATCTAACAAGGGGGGCAGCGGGGATATGGCCCCCTGGTGACGGACACATTTGGGACGTGAAAATGAAAAAAATGGTATTTTTTATTTTCCTGGCACATGTTCGACAAATTTGTCCGTCACTAGTGGGGTCCATATGCTCACTGCACCCCTTGTTAGATTCCTTATGGGGTGTAGTTTCCAGACAGGGGTTACTTGTGGGGGGTTTCTACTGTTCTGGCAGCACAGGAGCTTTGTAATTGCGACATGGCCTCCATCCTCCATTCCAGCCTCTAAATGGCGCTTGCCCTGTGCCCATATGGCACATTATATCCACATGTGGAGTATTTTCGTACTCAGGGGAAATTACTCTACACATTTTGTGTTCAATTTCTTTTTTAACCCCTTGTGGAAATGGGAAAAATCAAGGCTAGACCAACATTTAGAGTAAAAAATGCTTAATTTTTACACTAAATCATTGATCTTGTCTTAATTTTTTCATTTTCACAAGGGGTTAAAAGATTAAAAAAAAAACACAAAATGTTTAGAGCAATTTCCCCTGAGTACGAAAATACCCCACATGTGGACATAAAGCGCCATGCGGGTGCAGGGTAAGCCTCCGAAGGGAAGGAGCGCCATTTGGTTTTTGGAGGCTGGATTTGGAGTGGAATGGATTTCGAGGGCCATGTTGCATTTAAAAGGCCCCTGTGTTGCCAAGACCGTTGAAACCCCCCCACAAGTGACCCCATTATGGAAACTACACCCCTCAGGGAATGTAACATGGGGTGTAGTGAGCATATGGACCCCACTGGTGACGGGCACAAATGTGGAACACTGTGGCGTGAAAATGAAATATTTAATTTTTTACACTATAATGTTGGTTTAGCCTTAAATTTTTCATTTTCACAAGGGGTTAAAAGAGAAAAAAAACACACAAAATGTGTAGAGCAATTTCCCCCGAGTCCGTAAATACCCCACATGTGGACATAAAGCGCCATGTGGGTGCAGGGCAAGCCTCCGAAGGGAAGGAGCGCCATTTGGATTTTGGAGGCTGGATTCGGCCAGAAAGGATGATGAACGCCATGTCGCATTTACAGAGCCCTCGTGCTGCCAAAACACTGGAAACCCCCCACAAGTGACCCCATTCTGGAAACTACACCCCTAAAGGAATCTAACAAGGGGTGCAGTGAGGATATGGACCCCTTGATGACGGGCACATTTGTGCCGTGAAAGTGAAAAAATGAAAAATTTCACTTTCACGTAACATTGTTCCACATTTGTGCCCATCACCAGTGGGGTCCATATGCTCACTGCTCCCCTTGTTAGATTCCTTAAGGGGTGTAGTTTCCAGAATGGAGTCACTTGTAGGGGGTTTCAAGTGTCTTGGCAGCACGAGGACTCTGTAAATGCCCTGCACCCACATGGTGCTTTATGTCCACATGTGGGGTATTTCTGTACTCGGAAGAAACTGCGCTACACGCTTTGTGTTTTTTGTTCCTTTTATCCCATTGTGAAAATGAAAAATTGAAGGCTAGAAAAACATTATAGTGTAAAAAATACATTTTTCTTTTTTCACGCCATATTGTTCTGAAAATCTGTGAAGCACCTGTGGGGTCCAGATGCTCACTGCACCCCTTGTTACATTCCTTGAGGGGTGTAGTTTTCTAAATGGTGTCCCTTTAGGGGTGTTTTTTATGTTTTGGCACCCCAGAGCCTCTGCCAACCTGAAGTGGTACAGTCAAAAATGACCAAATATAACGGAGCCATTGAAATTCACTAGGCGCTCCATTATATCTGAGGCTTGTGGTTGCGTCAAATAGTGCAATAGGGCCACATATGGGGTATTTCTATAAACTGCAGAAACGGGGCAATAAATATTGGGGTGCATTTCTCTGGTAGTAGGTTTATAATTATGAAAAATATTGGATTACAATAAAATCTCTGCACAGAAAATTAAAATTTTCTAATTTCTTGCACACTTAATTTTTATTTCTGTGACTCTCCTAAAGGGTTAAAAAACTTTTTGGATATGCTTTTGCAGAGTGTGGGGGGTGCAGTTTCTGAAATGGGGTGCTTTGTGGGGCTTTCTAACATGCAGTCCCCTCAAATACACTTTAAACCTGAACAGGTCCCTAAAAATATCGGATTTTGAAATTTTACGGAAAATTTGGAAAATTTCTGCTAATGTTTTAAGCTTTCTGTTGTCTAAAAAAAATGAAAAATAGTTTAATAAATACCGCCATCATAACGTAGACATGTTGCTAATGCTATTTAATATATAATTTATGTGGCATAACCATTATTTGTATAAGCAGAAAAGTTTCAAAGTTGGAAAAATTAATTTTTTCAAAATTTTTCACGTTATTTTGGGTTTTTTCATAAAGATTCTTTATAAGTATCGACTCGTTATTAATGAATAAAGTGACACAGGTCATATTCATAAAATGTCTCTGTCCTTAAGGCTATTTCAGGCTCTGTCCTTAAGGGGTTAAGGCTATGTTCACACTGCGTATGAGTCCGGCCGTAGTGCGAACCGTGAATATACGCACGTAGTTTTGAGGTAGATGCGTTCGCTTGAAAGTATACGATATACGCCCGCACAATGCACACTACGTATGCGCTTACGTCCGGATCGTATACGGCGCCGTGAAAAATTAACAAGACCATTGTTTGAGGACGGAAATGTTGAAACTCACGGCCGTGGATTTCCATGCGGTCCCGTACGGAGTACTTATTTCAGCCAAATTGAACTTGATTTTTCGATCCAAAAGGTTCTGTGTGGTTTACGGGGCTGGGCGAAGATTTCCAAGTAAATGACCTGTTTCAGATCGCTTCGAAACAAGCTAGGGAAGCATAACTGTACTACGGGCGTATGTTCGCAGTGCGTACCCATTCGGCCACATGTCGATTTTTCCCACGCCCGTAGTTTCAGCCGCACATGTATGGCAGTGTACGAAATGCGGCCGGACTTATATGCAGTGTGAACATAGCCTAAATCTGGAATCCTCAAGGAATATTTTGATATACTTTTATTGGGTGTAGACTAGCTGCAATAATGACTCTCATTCACTGTGCATACTGACGACAAGATTCTGCTCCCCTATATCTATATAATATGCCTTTAGAAGCAGCAGCAGCATGGAAGACATTATAAAGCAGCACTGAGGGTGACATCTAATACTCATTACAATCTCCCACAGTCTCTCTGTCTACTCTTGGATTTCTCCAGGCACTTTTAATAAATGGCAGCCTGAAAGGATAAGTTTTGGGGTCTATCTACTGCCTTGTCAACTGTAACACCCAAAGTGCACGCCGCATCTCCTGCCATCACATCAAACTCTGAGCTACAGACAACATGAAATAATAGCGACCCATATACCCTATATCTTGGCATCAAATACTGTGACGTGCTGGCGAGCAGCCAGTTCTATGGCGCCACTTTCCACTACATTTCTAATCATACGTTTGGCCGGGTAATGGCGTATAACACCAGACTCCTCTAAATACTACATCGGAGTAGTAATTGTAATTGACAGATGATCTGACCCTATTTCTTCCCCAGAATTGAGTGGAATATTTATATATCATCCTTTATGAACTAGAAAACTGACCCATTATATAAAAATACCTCTCTCGCTGGAATCAATGCCCTACTTATACGGCTGGATACATTGGTCTTGTCACATCAGCTAGACTGATATTTCGGGAATCCTGCACCGCTGCTGATGCTAATACATTTCAAGGCTGCATCTCCCCATTTCCTGAATCACCTCATTTATTGTCATTCATCACACGTTGGAAGGCACAATGGCGGCGGCCTCGCTGTATTTACTCCTTCTACACTGTACGTGGTTTTTCCAAAAAAATTCATATCTATCTATCTATCTGTCTGTCTATCTACCTAATATCTTTCTATCTATCTATCTATCTATCTATCTATCTCCTATCTATCTATCTATCTATCTATCGATCTATCTCCTATCTATCTATCTCCTATCTTCATACCAGACTGATAATCTGGGATCCTCCACCAGTTATTGTTCCACATATTCACAGAGACACAAGTCCATGTGATGTGGTGATATCTGGGCATAAAGGCCCTATTCCACGGAACGATTATCGTTCGTATTCGGCCGATATCGGCCGCTACGGACGATAATCGTCAGGTGGAATAGAGTGCAACGATCAGCCGACATCGTTCATGTCGGCTGATCGTTGCAGTCGCTTGTTTTTCAACATGTTGAAAAACAAGCGACTGATATAGCAGCGATCTGCTGCCGTCGCTCCGTTGAATAGGAGCATCGGCAGCAGACGCTGCTATATCCTATGGGCTGCCCGGACGATCAGCGATCACCCGGGCAGCCCCCCCCCGCAGCTCCCCGCCGCCCCTCCCGCACTCACCCGCTCGCTGCAGCCGCGTTGAATAGCGGCGGCAGCGAGCGGGGAACGAGGAGCAAACGAGCGCTGAGAGCGCTCGTTTGCTCCTCCAACGACCCGTGAAATAGGGGCAAAAGCCATTACTATCTGTCAGCATCATCACTAGGGCTGGATTTATTCTCTCACACAATGCAGATGTAATAGATTGTACTTCTAGTAATTACTGCCATCTAGTGATGTCAAAAGGGAAAGGTGAAGATCAGAAGTGCACTGATACCATTGTTATAACATACAGTATATTGTAGTGTATAGTTAGTGCAGACAAGCTGCTAGGCTGGGGTATTCAGATAGAGGGCATAAGGCTGGTATAGGGGCTGTTGCCTAGAGCCCCTGTCTTGTAGGCGCCCCTATTATCTAGATCAATCTAAGGGTACTATTCCACTAAGCGATTTTTCCACGATTAACGATAAACGATCTTAAACGACCGCTATGGCAAATGACCTGTAATCGTTCACCCAATTACACGGAACGATGATCACCACTTATAATCATTTCTCGTTGGTCGTTTAACCGTTGTCTGCTTTTACACTAAACGAATATCGTTCAAATCCGAACAATCTGACGATTTTTTGAACGATAATTATCCCGTGTAATACCACCCTAACAGTGGACCATAAACCTTCACTGCCCTAGGGGCTTTACAAGTAGATATATCTGTGGTCTTGACCACAAGGGACTTTACTATTAACCCCAGGGGGACACCTAGGCCATGATGCCGGAGGGACCATAAGGCTCCTGGGTCAAATATGAGACATAAATTAGCTAATATAAATGGTCTCAGTTACAAATTTCGCTTTCAGGCCCTTAAAGGGGTACTCCAGCCGAAATATTTTTTATTTCAAAGCAACTGGTTTCAGAAAGTCATATAGGTTTGTAATAAAATTATATTAAAAAAATCTCAAGTCTTCCCGTACTTATCAGCTGCTGTATGTCCTGAAGGAAATGTTGTTTTCTTTCCAGTCTGACACAGTGCTCTCTGCTGCCACCTCTGTCCATGTCAGGAACTGTCCAGAGCAGTAGCAAATCCCCACAGAAAACCTCTCCTGCTCTGGACAGTTCCTGACATAGACAGAGGTGGCAGCAGAGAGCACTGTGTCAGACTGAAAAGAAAACACCACTTCCTGCAGGACATACAACAGCTGATAAGTACTGGAAGACTGGAGATTTTTTTTAATAAAAGTAAGTTAGAAATCTATATAACTTTCCAAAACCAGTTGATTTGAAAAAATGTTAAATTAAACAGGATTAGCCCTGTTATAGACATGTGAAGCACACGGCTGTGCGCTGCCTGACCAATCCAGGTCATTACAGGGCAAAGGCCCCATTACAAATCCACTGGGTAGTTTAGGCAGCTGGCCAGGAAGTGAAGCACACGGCCATGTGCTTCATTTGGCTATGACTAACAATTACAGTGTGTGAAGATTGAGACCCAGATTGTCAGACATTTCAAACGGTTGGAAATTCATAAAGACATGCCTATATACCTACATATAGTACGGTATATTACTGCTGAGCTTCTCCATGAAAATGCATCCAATCTTCTGGTGTCATGTTATAAAGCAAGAAGAGCCAAGTATATGGATATACAGTGGTACCTTGGTTTAAGAGTAACTTGGTTTAAGAGCGTTTTGGTTTAAGAGCTCACAGTTTTTCAAAATTGTGACTTGATTTAAGAGCATTGCTTTGGTTTAAGAGCTCCCTGTACTAGGTGGGAGCGCGAGTTGGGGAGGGGTATGGTCTGCATAGCGGGGTCTACAGCACTGTACTCTGACCCAGGAAGTCTCCCTTGCCTTCCAAATCATAGCAGATCCACTTCAGGCTGGGGCTTACATCAGGGGACAGGACTGTGGAGGTAATCTCTTCATAGCTGTAACCCCTCTCTCCCCGGACAGAGAGTGCTGCATGTATGTGCCCACATATGTCCTGCTCGGTCCTTCATGCTCCCTGCAGTCTCTGTCAGTCCTGATTGGTCCATGCTGAGCACACACCCCTTCCCCATTGCTGTCATGTGACCACACAGACCTCTGACAGCAGCCCTGCTTCTCTAGTCTAGCATGTTGTACTACGCTACTGCATTATAGGGATCTGCAGTTCCACCATGTATTTACGAACTGCTGCTGTGTTATCAGGTTTATGCAGTTACTATACATTATACTCCTCATGCTGATTGCTATACTGTACAGTAACTTATAATATCACATATTCAGCTGTTTATAAATGTCTGTTTCATTTGTCTTACATGTTATTCAAAATATAAAATCATTATTTTTGGGGAGTGGAACCAATTGTCTGCATATCAGTGATTTCTTATGGGAAAATTTGCTTTGGTTTAAGAGTGGATTTGGATTACAAGCAAAGTCCCAGAACGAATTATGCTCGTTATCCAAGGCACCACTGTATATAGTTTTGTGTAAAAAGATATGGTATAATATATATATATATATTTTTTTCCAATTTACAGACTAAAATTCCTGCTTATTCTGGCTCAGTTGCCCCTAGCAACCAATCAGATTCCACCTTTCATTTTCCAAAGAGTCTGTGAGGAATGACAGGAGGAATCTGATTGGTTGCTAGGGGCAACTGAGACAGTTTCACTTTACACCATCTTTGATAAATCTCCCCCTAGGAGTCTAGCAGGCGGTTCAACTCAGTCTCAACTTTTCTTGTTTGTAACTGTCAGTCACTAATTAAGACCGCCCACTGGACTCTTATGCCCAGAAAAAGTAGAGATTTAAACAAATAAATAATAGGTTCTATCAAATCTTTTACCACAACACTAGGGGGGAGATTTATGAAACTGGTGTAAAGTAGAACTGGCCCAGTTGCCCCTAGCAACTAATCAGATTCCACTTACCTCACAGACTCTTTGGAAAATAAAAGATGGAATCTGATTGGTTGCTAGGGCCAACTGGGCCAATTCTACATTACACCATGTTGGATAAATCTCCCCCTATATATCAATGTGCTCAGCTTCTTCTCTATAACATAATGCCTGCAGATTGAACTCCACATACAAAGTGATAGGTTTACTATGAAGAGAAATATATATATTTTTTCTAGAAAGAAGAGAAGATTCTTTGCACCATGTGACCGCAGCGCAGCTGGTGCGTTGTGCTTAGTGATAATGTAGAATTTTTTTTTCTATATGTAAATGATGATGACTGGTTTGCAGAAAAATTAGCTTTTTTAATTACACAGATTCTTCGTAAATTGTCAGGCTGGAGCAGACACCCAGAGAATCAGAACATCTGACATTATATTCGGCAGAATAATGCAAATTAAGGTTCATCATGTGCAATCACCCTTTCCGAATGGTGGGGAAGCGTCTAGGATGTGCGCGCTGTCTAATAGACATTTATAAATCCAGATTCATTAGGAATTTATTCACATATGACTGTCAGATGAGCGGCACGTGGCTAACATGGAGGCAGACACACTGCTCGGAGCAAGGGGGAGGCTGGATATGGATAGTGGGATATCACACCACAAAATCACATACTGTACAATTTTTTTTAACTATTTCAGGGAGTAAAATGAAAATAATAAAGGGGTTTCTTCAACAAACAGCGCCACGCTTGTCTACAGGTTATCTGTGATATTGCAGTTTGGCCCTATTCACTTCTGGGAAGCTGAACTACAATACCAGACACAACCCATTGCCAAGTGTGGTAGAAATTTTGAAAAAAAGCCGTCATATTTTTCTCATCTGAGCTATAGGTACAGGCTAAAGCAGGAATGGGGAACCTCTGGCCTTCAAGCTGTTGCAAAACTACAATTCCCATCATGCCTGGACAGCCAAAGCTAAAGCTTTGGCTGTCCAGGCATAATGGGAATTGTAGTTTTGCAACAGCTGGAAGGCCAGAGGTTCCCCATCCCTGGGATACAGAAATACCTGCGCTTTACAAATACCTTACATCCTCCTATTTCTTTATAGATTGTAAGCTCTTGGGAACAAGCCCCTCACTCCTCTTGTCCCCCTTCCCCAACCCATTGCAAAGTAGCAATAGTAATAAATTACTGGTCAGCCATTACCATATGTCACCCCTCTTATATTTCTATGATCAGTGTAACAGCTTCTCCATCATATATTTAGCGCTGGCAGGACTCCGCACAGCTTAATTACCAATCTTCATTAAGACGACTGAACATTGATTAGTTTCTCCACTTCAGAGAGGGATAAACCATTGCAGCTGCTGTTTTCATATCCTACCAATAAACAATATAAGGTCACCTCTAAATGTTATTTTTCTTAACTCTTTCACTGTTAGGCTATGTGCACACTTGATAAGAGACCGGCCGTTCTGTGACCCAGCTGGTCTCTGAAAAGATCATCCCGGCCGGTACTGCAGTAGTGGCCAGATGATCTTCAGAGCCGCAGGGTTCTGATGTAGGCGCATCCGTGTGCGTCCGCATCATAACTCCCCACTGCTCACTATGGAGCGAGCGGCCGGAGCCGCTCGCTCCATAGTGTACACTGACAGGATGCACACTAGAGATGAGTCAACTGGGTTCGGTTCGAGTCCATCTGAACGCGATCGTTCGACATTTGATTAGCTGGGGCTGCTGAACTTGGATAAAGCACTAAGGTTGTCTGGAAAACATGTATACAGCCAATGACTATATCCATGATTTCCACATAGCCTTAGGGCTTTATCCAACTTCAGCAGCCACCGCTAATCAAATGCCGAACGTTCGGGTTCGGATGGACTCAAGCATGCTCCAGGTCCGCTCATCTCTAGTGCACAACTAACATGTCAGTTGTTTGCGGCGCCGCTAGAGATCCCGGCCTAAGCGTATACTATGTGTATACGCTTAGGCCGGCATTCCATAGGCAGCATTGGCACGTATATTTTTGTATCAATCGTTGTACAACGGCCGTGTTTTATGAAAATATATGTTGTGTGAACATAGCTAGCCTTAAGGTGTAACTGTCATTTAAATGACAGGGAAGTAGGTTGTGGTCATGTCTCCAAACAGCAATAAATATCAATAGTACTAGGGATTTTAAGAAACTCTGTAATAGGTTTTCTTCTGTACTCATAAAGCTGTTTTCTTACCTCCCCCTTCACTTCAGAAGAAGCAGAATTCCTGTGTCCATTATGTTCTATGGAGAGGGGAGGGGTCAAAAAGTCATCCCTGCACAAAACATGATCCTGCAATCTTCTCTCATCAAGTTCCCAGATAAGCACTGACTTTTCTGACCTGTCAATTTAGCGTTTTATGTGCCCAGTCATTCTCCAAACAGCAGGGCTACTTATCTGGTCTTGCTGCTCACTCATCCCCCCTCAATAGGTTATAATGGGACCCGGCAAAACAGTCTTCACTTTGCGCCTCTGTAATGTAGACAGCCTTGCCCTACCATAACCTGCTGTTCCTGTACAGACGTGCAACATCCCAAATGTGGCAACGCTCTAAGCAAAGGTTCATTTAATCCACCTGCTGTTCACTTGGAACATTGTATCAAAATATCAGTAACAAACCTGTGAGCAGTACCAAAGTGGAGATAACCGTAACTTACAGGTCTAACCCTTTGGCATTTGATTACCGCTGGCTGAATAAGTTGGATGCAGCCCTAGGGAGTCAGGGAAGCCATTCTAGGACTAGGGCTGTAAATAACTTCTACAGTCACCGGTAATGAAAAGTAAATAATTGTACTCAAGTTGCATTCATCTGTACTCTATAGTCTTCTTGCTCAGAAATGGTGTGAGATTCTGGACTACAATGTGATCTACCATTTGAAATAAAATATTCACTTTTAGGTTCCATATTGCTGTGAACGCTTGTGGTAAAAAAAACACTCACCGAAACCAGTGTGATGATGTGAGGATTGAGCAGCACCATATACACACATGTAATCCGATGACTAATACAGGTCAAGCACTTTGCATCCTTTAGGATATTGGAAGCTGTACTTATTACATAGTGCACAGATTATACAAGTCCCTCCACAACTAGATCTAGAACTCTTCTTCCCCAGCTCAATGTTTGTTCTGCTCTGGTTGACTTCTCCACGTCATGGATGGCAGCTGACGCACCTCACCGCTGGCAGAGATGACCTGCCTGTTGCTTATTAGCGGAGTCAGAGCTGTGCGTTATGTCGGCTCTGCTTGTCCTATGGAGATTTATTAGTCCTATTGTTCATCTGTAACAATCACACTGTAACCTCCAGTATCAGAGGCAGACACAAAGTAGTTCTGTTTGGGGGGGAAAAGACCTTATTCTGATCTTATCCCAGCATACACTGGGTAGGGATGAGTTATGCAGAGATTTTCCAGATGACTTCCATATACAGGAGCAGTATACTTATGTTACATAACAGACCCATTTTACTATAATAAAAGTATGACACACAACACCAAAATGTACCTGCAAAGGATTAAAGGGAGACTCCAGCAAAGCAATGAACGTTAAATAGATTTGTAACTTCTATTTGAAATTCTCAAGTCTTCTGGTACTTATCAGCTGCTGCATGTCCTGCAGAAAGTGGTCTATTCTTTCCAGTCTGACACAGTGTTCTCTGCTGCCCCCTCTTGTCTATGTCAGGAACTGTCCAGAGCAGTAGCAAAGCTCCATAGAAACTGGAAGACTTGAGATTTTTAAAGCGACTCTGTACCCACAATCTGTTCCCCCCAAACCGCTTGTACCTTCGGATTGTGGCTTTTAATCCATGATCTGTCCTGGGGTCCGTTCGGCAGGTGATGCAGTTATTGTCCTAAAAAACATCTTTTAACCCCTTAACGACCGCGTATATTCACATCCTGCGGTCGTTAAGGGTGTTCAGAGCAGGGCCACGCAGCAACCCCGCTCTGAACCGCCGCAGTCCCGGGTGCGGCATGTAGCCCGGGGCCGCGGCTATTAGTGGGCACGGTCCAGTCGCCGTGCCCGCTAATAAGGTAATCAGATGCAGCTGTCAAAGATGACAGCTGCATCCGATTACCTGATGCAGCCGTTCCCTCGTGTCCAGTGGCGGAGATCGTGCCCCCCCCCCCCCCCCCCCCCCCCCCCCCCCCCCCCGACGTTGTCACCCGGCCAGCATCTGCGCCGTAATGGCGCTGATCCTGGCTCGCCATTCGGTTGCAGCAGCCGAAAGCAATCGAGTGCCTATCTCATTGATCTGTGCTGTATATCTTTACAGCATAGATCTTAATGAGAGATCAATGTGCATATACTAGAAGTGTTATTAACCCCTTCACTTCAGCCATCTGTATATATACGTTCCTATTGCACATGCCCGTGCAGAAGGAATGTACATATACGTTCCTGCTTTGACGGGGGTTTGTGATGAGAACGGGATCGCTGCAGGGACAGCGATCCCGCTCTCATCTGACTGAGGCACCAGAGATAATGAGAATCAGCTGCGATCCCGCAGCTGACCCCCATTAACCCCTTAGTGACCGCCGAAACGGCGGTCACTAATGGGCCGGTGCCGCCGCTATATTTCATCTCCCCCCACGGTGAGGGGAGATGAAATAGTTAAAATCAGACCCCAGACCAGCCCCCCTAGTGCCCCGGTATCTAACCCCCCCCTCCCTGCGGCGGCCATCAGATCCAAGATGGCCGCCGCGATCACTGTGAACAGACTAATGTCTGTTCACAGTGATCTCTTTGTAAAAATTAATGAAAACCCCATGCTCTCCGCCACCGGAGAGCATGGGGCAGTCATCGGGGACCCGCCCTGCGGGGTCCCGGTACAAGCGATCAGCGGTATATACTATATACCGCTGATCGCTTGTGCCATGTGCCACCGGAACATTTTATCCCCTGTCACCATGAATGATTGGTGACAGGGGATAAAAAGTGATGTCCTCCCACCCCCCCAGTCACCCCCGTCCCCGAGTCACCCTCCCCTACCCCATATACTCACCTGATCCTGGAGCTCCTTCCTTCTCTGTGTCCTGGCTGATTATGAAGTGCGCATGCGCTCCACAACCAGCCAGCTCTGAAATTTTAAAGTGACAGAGACCAATTTGGTCTCTGTCACTAAACTATGATTACTGTGATAGAAAATATCACAGTAATCATAGTAATACAGTGAAAAAGAATGTGAAAAGTACAAAAAGTGACAAACATACAAAAAAATAAAACACACACTTTCTATTATAGTAATAATTGCAGTTTACTCCCAAATTACCCCTAACCCCCCCAGATTACCCGTAACTACCGCAGCTAGCCCGTAATCACGTCAGATTACCCGCAACCACCGCACGTTGCCCGCAACCACCGCACGTTGCCCGCAACCACCGCACGTTGCCCGTAACCACCGCAAATTACATGTACCCACCCCAGATTACCTATAAGCACTTCAGTCTATCCGTAACAATTCTAGATTGTCTGTAACCCCTCCAGGTTGCCCGTAATCATGGCAGATTACATGTAACCCCCCAGATTGCACGCAACCACCGCACGTCGCGTCTGACCACCGCACGTCGCGTCTGACCACCGCACGTCGCCACTGACCACCGCACGTCGCCACTGACCACCGCACGTCGCCACTGACCACCCCAAATTGCCAGTGACACCCTCCAGATTGCCCGCAACCACGCCAGATTACAGGTACCCACCTCAGATTACCTATTAGCACTTCAGTTTATCCGTAACCACCCCAGACTGCCCGTAACCACCCCAGACTGCCCGTAACCACCCCAGACTGCCCGTAACCACCTCCAAATTACCCGGAACCACCCCACATTACCTGTAATCTAAATTTTTTTTATTTTATTTTAGTAACTGCGCTATTCTAATAACTATTACTAGCTACTGTTTTGCTCCAGCAAATTGGCACTCCTTCCCTTCTGAGCCCTGCTGTGTGCCCATACAGTGGTTTATGCCCACATATGGGGTACCGTTGTACTCGGGAGAACCTGCGTTACAGATTTTGGGGTACGTTTTCTCTCATGTTCCTTGTGAAATTTAGAAATTTCAAACTAAACCAACATATTCTTGGAAAAAGTCAAGTTTTTCATTTTTACTGGCCAATTTTGAATACTTTCCTCTAATACCTGTGGGGCCAAAATGCTCTTCCTACCCCAAGATGAATTCTTTGAGGGGTGTACTTTTCAAAATGGGGTGACTTTTGGGGGGGGGGGGTCTATTCTGTAGACATTACAGGGGCGCTACAAATGCACCTGGCGCTCAGAAACTTCTTCAGAAAAATCTGCACGGAAAATGCTAATTGGCG
Organism: Dendropsophus ebraccatus; assembly: GCF_027789765.1. NCBI lineage: Eukaryota > Metazoa > Chordata > Amphibia > Anura > Hylidae > Dendropsophus > Dendropsophus ebraccatus. Next base: position 32,285,525 of record NC_091455.1, on the reverse strand, counting down.
CTCCTTCCCTTCTGAGCCCGGCTGTGTGCCCATACAGTGGTTTATACCCACATATGCGGTACCGTTCTACTCAGGAGAACCTGCGTTACAGATTTTGGGGTGAATTTTCTCTCCTGTTCCTTGTGAAATTGAGAAATTTCAAACTAAAGGAACAAATTATTGGAAAAATTCGAGTTTTTCATTTTTACTGTCTACTTTTGAATACTTTCCTCTTATACCGGTGGGGTCAAAATGCTCACCACACCCCAAAATGAATTCTTTGAGGGTTGCACTTTCCAAAATGGGGTGACTTATGGCGAGATTTTACTCTGCTGGCACTACAGGGGCTCTGCAAACGCACCTGGCGCTCAGAAACTTCTGCAGCAAAATCTGCATTGAAAAAGCTAATTGGCGCTCCTTCCCTTCTGAGCCCTGATGTGTGCCCATACAGTGGTTTATACCGACATATGAGGTACCTTTTTACTCAGGAGAACCTGTGTTACAAATTTTGGGGTACTTTTTTTCTCTTGTTCCTCGTGAAATTGAGAAATTTTAAACTAAAGGAACATATTATTGGATAAATTCGAGTTTTTCATTTTTACTGTCTACTTTTGAATACTTTCCTCTAATACCTGTGGGGTCAAAATGCTCACCACACCCCAAAATGAATTATTTGAGGGGTGTACTTTCCAAAATGGGGTGACTATGGGCGAGATTTTACTCCGCTGGCACTACAGGGGCACTGCAAACGCACCTGGCGCTCAGAAACTTCTTCAGCAAAATCTGCATTGAAAAAGCTAATTGGCACTCCTTTCCTTCTGAGCCCGGCTGTGTGCCCATACAGTGGTTTATGCCCACATATGAGGTACCTTTTTACTCAGGAGAACCTGCGTTACAGATTTTGGGGTGAATTTTCTCTCCTGTTCCTCGTGAAATGGAGAAAATTCAAACTAAAGGAACATATTATTGGAAAAATTCGAGTTTTTCATTTTTACTGTCTAATTTTTAATACTTTCCTCTAACACCTGTGGGGTCAAAATGCTCATCCTACCCCAAGATGAATTCTTTGAGGGGTGTACTTTTCAAAATGGGGTGACTTATGGGGGTTTTTCTCTCTGCTGACACTACAGGGGCTCTGCAAATGCACCTGGCACTCGGAAACTTCTTCAGCAAAATCTGCAATGGAAAAGCTAGATGGCGCTCCCTTCCTTCTGAGCCCCGCTGTGTGCCCATACAGTGGTTTACGCCCACATATGGGGTACCGTAGTACTCAAGAGAACCTGCATTACAAATTTTGGGGTGCATTTTCTCTCATGTTCCTTTTGAAAATGAGAAACTTTAATCTAAACGTATATATTATTGGAAAATTGTAATTTTTCCTTTTTTTTACGGCCTAATGGTGAATACTTTCCTCCAGCCCCTGTAGGGTTAAAATGCTCATTATACCCCTAGATTAATTCTTTAAGGTGTCTAGTTTCCAAAATGGGGTCACTTATGGGGGTTTCCAGTATACAAGCCTCCTAAATCAACTTAAGAAAAGAACTGGTCCCTAAAAAAATCAGTTTTGGAAACTTTTACGAAAATGTGGTAATTTGCTGATAAATTTCTAAGCCCCGTAACACCCTAAAAAAGTAAAATATGTTTATGAAATGAAGCCAGAATAAAGAGGACATATCGGTAATGTGACTTAGTAACTAATTTATGTGATACGACTTTCTTTTTTAGAAGCAGAGAATTTCAAAGTTCATAAAATGCTAATTTTTTCAATTTTTCATGATATTTTGATGTTTTTCACAAAAAACACACAAAGTAGTGACCAAATTTTGCCACTAATATAAAGTGCCATAAAGTGCTCAGAAAGGAAAAATTATAAAAAAAACTTTTTTTTTTAAATACCTGGGTTGAGTCAGGGATTCTTTTAGGTTGTTGACAGAATTGTGTACCAGGTCGCTGACCCAAATAATCACATCCTGAATAATGGGCTCATCTTTCCCCTAGGAACAAAATAATTTTTGTACCTGCTGATGGTGGATTTTCATCAACAAAGACATATAGTGTCTGTCCTACCTGAATCTTGGGGCGAAAAGACTCACAGGTTGTAAATTCGCTGTCATCCATCAGCGGGGTCTCACATTCTCTACACACTAGATGGTGCTTTTTAGAGCCGGACTTGCGGGTAGACGATTCTCTAGACATGACTGAAAAACATGTAGATATGAATCTGGATATAACACAAAGGGTTAACAGCATATAACACCTACTGAAAGAGTGCAGTCAGGTTGAGGCCAATCAACACAGTCACAGCAGTGCAATCATCAGCTGGCTCCAGGAAGAGACAGCAAGATGTGAGAGCCTGGTGAGAGTTTAAATACACAGAGAAGGCGCCACTTAGGCTCCGCCCACTGGCGGGTGTACAAAGATTAGATTCCCCACATGAAACACAGGTACCTGAAAGAGAATGTACCTGGAGGGGAAGAAAACCGCACCTCTTACCTCTCTCCCAGACCGAAAACGAACGCCGGGCTAGTTCGGGTCTCGGAGCGCACACGAGAGGCGGAAATGACGTCACACGCGTCACTTCCGGCCCTGTGGAACGCATATGCGTTCCACAGCGCTGGAGCTCCGAAAAAAACAGAGCTGCAGACACCAAAAGCACTCCACAGGAACAAGAAGCTCCCACAGAGATAAGAAAAGATCACATACACAGAATAATGAAATATAGAAGTGTGGGGAGGGAGGAGGGAAAACAGCCCTGCCATTACAAGGACAAAAAATAACTCGGTGGGGGGTCCACCTCCTCTTATCCTAGAGGGAGGAGGGGCTAATTACTTTGAATTATTAAAACTTTATTTGTACTAGTAAAAATTCCATAGTCCTGCCTAGCACACAGGGGCAAGAATACCCCATTATTGTGACGCTGTGGGACGTAAGGGAAACTGGCATGGCCTAGAGTGTGTGTATTAGGCTGGCACAACCTCTCTGTCCCTCCTTCACACCCTCTATCATTAGGAATGCTCCAGCCAGGTATTCTCCTATTCCTCACTTCACAGGTGCCTTAACCATCCAGCCCATGTGCCATGCTCACAAAGGTGATAAATAGTAGAAAATCTGCCTGGAGCATTCCTTGTGATGAGGAGGGACAGAGAAGGTGTGCTAGCTTAATGCATACACAATCTAGGCCACGCCAATTTGACACAGAGCTGCAAGTTTAAAAGTTGTTTAGGACAATAACTGCATCACCTGCCAAACGGACCCCAGGACAGATCTTGGATTAAAAGCAGCTATGCGTAGGTACAAGTGGTTTGGGGGGGGGGGGGGGTCAGATTGTGGGTACAAAATCACTTTAAATATAAGTGAATTACAAATCTGTATAACTTTTTGAAAATCGGTTGATTAGAAAGAACATTTTCCCCAGAGTACCCCTTTACAGGAAGAATTAAAATACACCTATACACCTTCTGACATCAGTCGATATGAATTTTATTTCCTTTACCGGAGTACCCCTTTAAAGCTTCCCATACACTCTAGACAGCTGCTGCGCCACTATAAACATGTACATACTGTCTGGCTGAGTGTGCATGTGTTCATGGGAAGAGGGGAATAAGCTGCAACCAGAATCAAGCAGCAGATTCTCTTCAACAGGAACAAAATATGTAGCTTAGTTGATCTTATTTAGACTGGCAGGGTACAATCCTTCGTAAATTTTATAAAGTGTTTTAGACAGGCAGGGACACCAAGATCAGCCAGTCTTCGGTAGATAAATGTAATACAACGCCTACATCTTTGCTTGGGCAGAATGCCAGACATACAGATATACCACAGGGCAGCCCTGATCTGCCAATACCTAAATAGTAGTTACTAGTCAATGCCTAAAGCTGACCTCTACACCTGCTGCTGGCAGTCATGACGGCTGTAAGAGGATGCTCTATGAAGCCTCTCATATTAATCTCCACTAACACCTCATTGCAGGATAAAACACATGTGAGGGATGCTGTATACTCCTCTGCCCAGCGGGAGCCGTCTGTGACCATCTCGGGCAGGACAGATGGAGCAGGATGATGTCAGTGACAGTGTGGTTCCTCGCACAAGGCAGCAGGTGTAATCACGCTACTGCCGAAGGCATGCCGGGCTGGAAATTATACCTGATCGCCAGTGAACATCTTCTAGTTACCATGGCAATAGGGGTTTTTCCAAATACAGAAGTGAATTCAGTTCCCAATATACAATCTTGCCAAGGGTCCCCTAAAAAGCAGATCATGGACAGAGCACCCACAGATCAGTGCAGCTGTTCACAGCCCCATCCCTGCCCAACAGCTATGTATAAGTAGTACAGGGCATAGTGGTCGGCATCTGATACCCCATCCAGGCTTTAACAAAAAGACACTGGACCACCAGGAAGATACACCACCACCATTATCTTCTTCTCCAGAGCACCAGGGAGATTAACCCTCTTCCCTACTAAGGCCAAAAGGGAATTAAAGCAAATGTACCATTAGGAGGAGGGATTTTTTCCCACTATCCTGTTGGTGCAGGGATCCCTGTGGTGTAGTTTTTTTTTTTTTTTTTTAAATGTCACCTGGTTCCAGTGCTCAGTGCAGTTCTCTTCTTGTGCAACAATATCCCCTCCTCTTGTTGACGAGGCCATGCTTAATTCTAATGGAGAAGAGTCACCAATGGGAGGCGATGTCGTTACACTGGGTGTGCCAGGCACGCATAGAGCAGGACTTGTGCAGAAGAAGAAAGGGGGGGAGGGAGAGAAAGGCAGCGCCAGCAGGGCCAAATGGGTAGTGAAAAAAAAATAAATTCACTGTTTGCGGCATTATTTTGGCTAACTTAAAAAGAGTTTTTCCGCACAATGTAAAAATTTTAAGCATCAAGGCTTTGCACAATATTTGAGCACTTTACGCTGGCTGCGCCTTTTTAAATTGCTCCACTCCTACTCTGGCATAGTTTGGCATAGTTAAGCAGGAGTTTTTTTGTTAGCCAAAAAAATTTAAACAAAAACCAACATGTAAGAATTATCTAGGACTGTGCACCTAACGATAAAGTCTGAGCAAGGTCTGAGTTGTGCAGCACGGAAAAAATACACAAATGCAAAAAAAGTTGTGCAGGTGATAAACAGGTCCCTTAGGCTCAGTGCACACGGAACAAAAAAGTGTCGGAATTCCATGCCGCCAACCTGTCATAATGTTAATTCTTCAGCAAGGCGAGAGGAGCCGCGCAAGCCTCCCATACACTGTCATTATGACAGTGAGGCTGGCGGCATTCTGCGGCGGAGAATTCCATCACTTTCGCTCCATGTACACAGAGCCTTATGGTCCTTTTACACAAACGATTTATCGTTCGTTTTTGCACGACAACGATCGAATTCGAACGATAATCGTACGTGTAAACGCAGCAAACGATCAAACGACGAGCGAGAATTCATTTTGATCTTTCAACATGTTTGCAAATTTTTTGCGAACGACCAACGATAATTTGAGGATTGTTCAGTGTAAACAGTCTTTCAACTATTTCACCTATGTGTGAGATAGGCTTAAACAATCGCATAACGAATTTTTCGTACGATGTATCGTTCAGTCTAAACGCTGTTATAAAAAAAAAAATTTGTTCATTCAAAATCGTTAATCGGACGAATTATCGTTCCGTGTAAAAGGACCATTAGTCTTTTCTTCTATCTTAGCGCACAAGGGAGTTAAGGTGGTCCAACCGTCAGTGACATCTTATTACCTCGGTTCTTCCCATACACCTTATTCTGGCACATGACAAAAGTATAAAGGTGTATGGGGAGCTTTAGTCCCCCCACTGCCCAGACATTTAACTACCCTTCCGCCATTCTCCCACCTCAGACCATCAAGGGCAAATAACCTAAAACAGCAAAGTAGGCAAATTGGCCCACCCCAGACCACTAGGGAGTTAACCCCTCCTTTTACCTTAGATCACCAGTTAATGGGAAATCTTCAGCCCTCCAGCTGTAGCAAAACTACAATTCCAGTCATCCCTAGGCAACCAAAGATAAGGCTTTGACTTCCCATGTATGATGGGAATTATTGTTTTGCAACAGCTGGAATCTAAAATGAAAAATATGGTTAGTACACACGCTCCTATCTAACATTTACGTTATCAGTGGGTGTGCCTCAGTAGTGTCAGGCATAGGAAGTATATATAGTCTATAATCTCCATCTACCTTGTGTATACACTGCCCTGTACTCACACAGCTGTATTCGTGAATCACCACCAGCCAGGCACAAGGTCCAGCTTATTTGCCCTGTTATTGGAGTGTTGTATATTTTGCATTAAACACACAATGTGTAAAATCAAGTTACTACTTTTATTGAACAAATTATACACATTATGGACATCAAATCAATATAATTACAACTGTAAAAATTTGAGAATTGCCCAACTTGGAGATTTACAAATTAGTAAATAACTGTACATTTAGAGGTCTCTGTGTGAACCCGCAAAAGGGAACAGCATAAAAACGTGGTGGTCTCTAGAGCCCCTTTCAGATAAACCACCCGAGAACAGTCGGTACAGTGAAGGAATTCCCTAAAGAAAAGAAAAAAAAAAAAAAAGTGTTATTTGCATTTTGTCTGTCATCAGAATTCCAAATACTTCCAAACCTCAACGACCTAAAAACACCGGGCACAGCTACTATAGGCAATTACCAAGTATACGTAACACTACATCAGTTACAGGTAAGAATTATGTTGTACGTACTGATAGATAAGGTTGCATGGCAGATATATTGCCTACAGAGTTAGGGTGCATGCACACTACTGAATACGCGTATAAAGGCTGCTGAGGCCTCCACATCTCCGCCCGTGCCATAACCACCATTTTAATGGCCAGGTCAATTCCGCCAAAAGACTTGACCAGGTTGTATGCAAAAAAAAAATAATAAATAAAAAGGGATTGCAAAAACGTAGTGTGAACCCAGCCTAACCAAGCCATGTAAAGACTTTTCACCTGGACCAGTAGAACTGTTCAAGGGTATGTTCACATGTACTTATTCTGGTGCAGATTTTACATAGGTTAAATCTGCAGCATATTACATACATGTGAACATACCACAACAGTGTAGTGTGGTGAATGAAGTGAAGTGAATCAGTCACCCATTTCTCTTGAGGCAGAACGCCTTTTTTTGCTGCTCTCCAATCTGGCTCTCAGAAGTACATATACCTCAACTATAAACCTGTAGTATGACCCAGACTTTACCCTTACAGCTTATAAAAGTCACAAGTCTTTGTTGTAAAAACACTATTAGAAAAGATCTATGCCATTATATACAGAAGAATAGAGAAGAAATCTACCTTTTGGTTTTATATACAGAAAACATTAAACATTGCCATACAACAAAACCCTTCCCCAATGAAGTACATACAGCAGCACTTGTATTTAGCATTCTTTAACATGCACTCTTCTACCCCTTTTGAGTATTAAACTTCTAACATGTAAATAAAGTCAGTGTGAACCAAGCCTTACTGTAGGTGCACAGCGAGCTGATTTTTTCCTCTATGCCTCTACGCCAACCAGCTCTGGGGGCAGAGGAACCTTCGGATGTTTGCTCTCAAAGTGCTGCTTGAAGGTTTTGGGATCTGGCATTTGTGTCTGTTGAAAGAATAAGTCGTCTCAGCATGGAAATGTAAGACAGAATGAGTTACAGAGATTGCATTGTATACAATAGAAGGAATGACAAGGCTGCAAGACTTCTTTTTATCAAGGGTAGGCAACCTTGGCTCTCCAGCTGTTGCAAAACCAACTCCCATCGTGCCTAGACAGCCAAAGCCTTGGGAAATATACATTAAATGAGTTATCCAGCGCTACAAAAACATGGCCACTTCTTTCAGAGACACGACTAGTCTCCAGTTCAGGTGCGGTTTGCAATAAGCTCCATTCACTTCAATGGAACTGCGCAGCAAAACCTGCACCCAAACTGGAGACAAGAGTGGGTCTGTCTCTGGAAGAAAGTGGCCATGTTTTTGTAGCGCTGGATAACCCCTTTAAGCCATTTGGGGTGTATTTGAAAATAACTTTTAAATGGCAAACCCAGTTGAAAACTAGCCACAAATCTACACAGCAATTTTTTTAGCTTTAAAAAAACAAAAAACAAAAAAAAACACAACAAAACACACATTTCCATGATGTGCCAGATTCATTGTAGCATGTGCCTCAAACTTATATAGGTTGTCTGGGCAAAATTAACTTGTCCCCTAGGGACAAGTAAGACCGTGGGGGTCCGACCAAAGTTATTGCCAGGGCACATAGGTTTCCTTCAAAGTTTCAATCCATGCTGTGAAGCTGTATAAAAACCCATATTCTGCATGCTGCCCAGTGTCAGGAAAGCATTCCCCAGGCCAGAAAGCCTTACCGTTCAACTTTCCTTCCTTGGATGACAGGGCTCGGTTTCCGTGGCAGAGACCTGTCAATATACTGCACCAGGAAGTCCCATACAGAGGCAAGAGCAGAGAGTTCCTCAGCTTTTACAGTGGAGCCACTGACTGCACAAAGACGATATCATGACAGGGCACGGCCATGGAACCAGAGGCATGAGACAGTGAAGCTATGGGGAAGGAAGGTCTAGCAAGGAGGCATTCAGGCCTGGGGCACTACAGGGTCTGGGTGAACGCCTCCTTTACAGTATGGAATGGAAATAAAAAGGTATGTTTGACAATAATACCTCCCTAAGACTCAGTTAAGAACACATTTTTATGCTGACAGATTTAGGGCCCGTTACACAGCGATAATTGACAATTCAGGCCAATATCAATCAGTGTAATAAAGTTAGTGAACAGACAAGGAGCCACTCGACTGATCTTTGTCTTTAAGCATGTTAAAAAAAAAAATTAGCTGCCGACCACGCATCACTCTGTAATAGCGATGCACGGCCAGCTGCTGACGACAGGGTAATGAAAATAAAGTTTATGCTTCCCTCTCTATGCTTCCCTGCTGTCAGTTGCTGCTGACACTTCTGGGCCCAGTGTCTTCAGTGACAGGCCACTCAGCCAATCACTGGCTGGGGGCTCTTCCATCTGGTTCAGTGATTGGCCTAGCGGCTTGTCACTGAAGAGACAGAGCCAGTAGTGTCTGTGGTGGCTGCGGTGAGCAAGCAATGTGGGTAATAGGGAGACAAACAGAAAATTGCAATTTTGTTTTTGTCTCCTTAGCCATGGCTGCAAGCAAACAAGTGTTAGTGAGATGTGCTTGCTTCCAATTGCTTTTTTTAATGTGTATAATAGGCAGACAGACCAGGGGACCATGTGGACCAAGTGAACGTAAAAATGTCCGTAGTTGTGGATCCACGACCACTGACAATTTTAGGAACTGCTCAAATCAAGTCACACGATCAATGCCACAACCCCGCCACGAAAAAATAAAATAAAAAAATAGGACATGTCCTAGTGCGGAGGAAGATTGTGGCATGGTTCCCCCAATAGAAGGGAAGCCCACCCCCACCCCCCTCAGCAGAGATGACAGGAGCAAATAATCTGACAACTACTCCCCCTGTGCCGGCCGGCTTGTTCACCAGAAGTGGTATGGTCCCTCGTTGCCGTCTTCTCCCGGTGCCAGCACGAACCAGCATAGGTCACGCGACTTCTGGTGAACATATGTAAGCCGGCCACCACGGGAGAAGTAGACGAGTAGTTGTTGGATTTGGAGCTCCTGTCATTTCCAGGAGTTCACTTCTATTGGGGGGGGGGGGGGGGGGGAATCCATGCCATGATACATCTACAGGCAGCACGGATCATGTGCATGAGGCCTTACAGTGCAATACAGCCCATATTTTTAAGCTCTGTTTATACTGTTGTGGCCACTACGCTTTTTTTGGGGACAGCTCTGCAGACAGAGAAACACTAGAAACCCTGGTAGACCCCATCACTGAAGCGAAGTCTTCGATAAGGAGCACACCGGACATGTTCCAGTACGGTTTAAAGCTGGGATGGGGAACCTGTGACCCTCCAGCTGTAGCAAAACTACAACTCCCATCATGCCTGGACAGCCAGAGGTTCCCCATCCCTGGTTGAAAGGAATAAAGATAGCACAGGGCATGAGATCAGTGTATGAACACCTGGTCAGTAACAGCAGGAAGAGGAAGCAGGATGCAATGACAAGAATCCTGCAGACAGGCAAGATGACAGCGCACACACACCACAACTCTTACCAATCTCATTCTCCTACAGCCGTACAGTGATTTTATGTCACAATACTACTGTGCTAGATGACATCTTAGGATTAAGGCATTACCCGACAGACAGAGCAGGTGTATACTAGAGCGGCTTTAGCAGCGGCTTTCTGATCGTGCCCTTGTTTCTTCTTCTGTTCTGCTTGCTTCTTGGCGTTTTTCTGTTGCGACTGGATCTTCTGATGTCCTCGAGCCATATCTGCAATGTTACACAAGTTACTTACACCAGAACTGAGAACTCCCTACAATGCAGCAGGTGTGCAGAAGCCTGTTTACTGGACTACATGGGGATGGAGATAGCACTCTGCAACACCTGCTCACTTCCAAGCTGAAGTCCACATAGACGTCAGGATGCTATATAAAGGCTATCGTCACATCACATGGACAATATGTAGGAGACTGTCCTTGAGCCATTGTCGGCTGTGGATGTTAAAGGGGTTGTCCAGCGAAAAACTTACTTTCAAATCAACTGGTGTCAGAAAGTTATTTAGATTTACTTCTATTAAAAAATCTCAAGTCTTCCAGTCTGACAGTGCTCTCTGCTGACATCTCTGGCCAAGAGAGGAACTGTCTCGGATTTCTATGAATCCCCATAGAAAAGCTCTCCTGTTCTGGACAGTTCCTGTCTCGGCCAGAGACGTCAGCAGAGAGCACTGTGTCAGACTGAAAATAAAACATTTCCTGCATGACATTTAGTAGCTAATAAGTATGGGAAGACTTGAGAATTTTTAATAGAAGTAAATTACAAATCTATATAACTTTCTGACACCTGTTGATTTGAAAGAAAACAAAGCCTTTTGCTGGACAACCCCTTTAACTAGTGTTATAGCAGAGATAGAAGTATGGCTGCTCAATCTATACAAATTCCTGGGTATTACAGGATACTGACACACAGCAATAGGAGTGCCTCATTACAGTACAAGTATCTATCCAACGTCTATGGATTGGATTCATCATACTGCAAAAAAGGCTTATACTCAAAACCCCACAGCCGGTAAGATCTGCTAAGGTCCATAGACTAATTAACCATAGATCCTACTAAAAACTTGAGGATCCTCTGGGAAAATGGCTTCTGAGTTTGTCTTCTTCTGTATCTCCAGCTGTTAAAAAACTACAACTTCTAGCACTCCCTACTTGCCAAAGGCTGTGAGGGCATGTCAGGAGTTGTAGTACTGCAACAGCTGCTGGGGTTATAAGCAAAACAATGCATATAAAGCTTAATCACTGGTCTCCAGCTGTTCCACACTAGTTGTAGACCAGGGGTGGGAACCTTCGCTCCTCCAGCTGGTGCAAAACTACAATCCCCATCATGCCTGGACAGCCAAAGCTTTAGCTCGCCAGGCATGATGAGAATTAGCTAGAGGGGCAAAGGTGTCCCCACCCCTGGTGCTGACTGACACCTTTTGCATAACTACAGCTGGAGTCAGTCTACACTGATTTGTAACAGCTACTAGATGTAGTTCTGCAATAGCGTATGTAGTTTACAACTACAGCTTGATCTCTTGGATGTGAACCAAGCATCCAGGTATATAAAAAGCCAAATCTATAGCTGGAGATTGCTTGTGTAGTATTGCAGTGGCTGCTCCAGTTGAGCAGTGCACAGCGGCCTACTGATGCCATTGCATGCTGGGGGTTGTAGTTTTGCAACAGCTACAGAGCCACCGATGGCAGATCTCAGCTCTACATGAGGAATAAGCGATCTGCTGTAAGGTGAATGTCGGACGAGTCTCTGGTGCAATAACCAATTGTTTGCTGGGATTGGTTACATCTGGCATTGCACCTTCTGTCATGTAAACACAAGATATAAATATGTATGTGAACAATGCAAAACATTTATGAATGACTTACAGTGTAAAAAAACAACCCCCCCCCCCCCCCCCCCCCCAAGCAGGAAAGCAGCTCTGCTATTAGACTACACTGCTAGAACCGGAAAGGCTGGCTCTACCCAGTCACGTTTCCTCTGCAGAGATGTCACAATGGCTTCTGCAGCTGCTCAGCCTGTCAGTAATGCAATGTGTGCAGCTGCTTCAGCATTGGAAGCTCCTAGAAACCACACCACATGGGCCAAACCTCTGGTGTGAACGAGGAGCAAATTATATGCCCCCCCCTCTCTAAGTAAGGAGGTAACATGACAGTTCTTATATAACAAACTCATTATATAAGATAACACGGGGTGTAGGAGTGGGAGAAACTCCTCGGCTGATCCCTGTGCGAGGCTGGAATCACGTTATAAGGATTTTTATAGTTTTACATAAAGTTTAGTTATAAAATGTGAAGACCTTAAACTTTTTAAAGCATCCTCAAAGCTGTAAGATCTTGGTTACATCCAGAAGCTGCAAACCTATACAGACCTATAGCTATACCCTGTCTATACAATGCTCTGTGAGCTGAACAGCCTGCTCTGCATGTTATCTATGCTGATACACTAACAAATAGAGATGAGCGAATATACAGTAAGGACAAAGCAAAACTCTTCGTCCCTATCTGAATTCCGCTCATCGCTCTGCGGCGTTTTGAAGTGTGCTCCGCTCCGTGCCGCTCCTTCCCAGTTGCTTGAAAAAAGATGCAACTAGTCCTGGGAAACTTTGAGAAGATTCCCAGGACGGGATCCATCTTTTCCCAGCACCAGATAGGGACAAAGCTCTTCGCTTCGTCCTTACTGTACATTCACTCATCTCTACTAACAAACCAGAACACTAGGAAGGTGATTGATGTATTCCCATCACAAAGTCCAGACCACAGGTTTCAAACTGATGTCCCTCCAACTGGTGAAGAACTACAATTCCCATCATGCTAAAGCTTTGGCTGTCCAGGCATGATGAGAGTTGTAGTTCTGCAACAGCTGGAGGGCTGCAAGTTTGACACCCCTGGTCCAGACTACATTAGGCATGCATGAGATCCATGGGGCCCCTTAGAGTTATAATGGGGTCTGCTGGGTTCCATCATAGTATACTGCCCTATGTGAGGGAACATGACCGAGCGCCATATGCAGAGGGATGTTACCCTGTCACATTTCCTTGTTGTTATCCTGATGTTATCCAGAAGCCATGTGCTTTAAAATAAGGTTAAAAACCCCCACAGCACTGTTATGCAGCAGTGTCCTCAAGTTACACAACTCGGGAGCTTCTATAACAAAAGCGACAACACTCGGACGGGGAAGCTGGAGGTTTCATGCCTGAACAGTTCTGAACCTAGTCCATCTATGCTGGATGAGAAGCCTGTCGGTCTCTGCGGTTTGTTATTGGCCGCCTTGGCTGAAGTATTGGGGCAGACAGGACCTGCTTTACTTCATAACAGGAGTGACCACTTCGGAGGGAAGAGCTCAATCCTGTACATGGCACAAACATCAACCTTTATGGTTGTTGCCTTGAAAGACACTGAACACTAAATGTCTATACTTCTAGACTGTTAGACTATAAGGGGCAGAAGCTTCTAGGAGTTATAAGGCTTGGTGGTGAGAGGTTATACAACGGACAGTGTAGTAGTGATGTATTATAAGGCTCTGGAAGATGTTATAAGAACTATATTATAGGATATTTTACTTCTAGGCCCCATACCTTATAAAAATGTTCCCCAGCTGTTGCTAAAGTACAATTTCCATCATGTCTGCTGCATAGACACGACAGGGGGTGTAGCGCTGCAACAGCTGGAAAGCTGCAAGTTAGGGAGACGTGCTATAACATTGCTTTACAGAGGCTTCTGCCCTGTGCCATCTCACTACAGAGCCTTTTATCTTCTAACCTCTCACTACAGAGCCTTTTATCTTCTAACCTCTCACTACAGAGCCTTTTATCTTCTAACCTCTCACTACAGAGCCTTTTATCTTCTAACCTCTCACTACAGAGCCTTTTATTTTATAACCTCTCACTAAAAAGCCTTAAGAGGCTCTGTAGTGAAATGCTATGACTTAAAGCCTGGTAGTGAGAAGTTATAGGATGAAAGGCTCTGTAGGGAGGCATTTATAATGGTAGAAGGCTCAGTAGTGAAAGCTATTGTTGAAGTGGTATATCTTAGTACCTTTCACTACTGAGCCTTATATCTTATAATTTCTCACAACAGAGCCTTGTCATATATTACTGTGCTTTCTATATCATCTCAATAAAGAGCGTTTTTATCTTATAACCTCACACCACTGACCCTCAGTTTTTTTAATTATAATTTCACTACTGAGCCTTCTACCTTATAAGCTCACTACCAAAACTTTGTCATACCATTTCACAACCGAGCCTTCCATCCTATAAATCTCTCACTACTGAGCTGTCATATCATTTCACTACTGACCCTCAGTCTTCATTTATTTTACTACAGAGCCTTCTATCTTATAAATGTCTCACTACAGAACCTGCTATCTGATAAGCTCTCACTACCGAGCTTTTTCATAACCCTTTAGCACTGAGCTTTCTATAGTATAAGCTCTCACTACAGAGCTCTTTCATATCATTTGAGTACTGAGCTTTCCCTCACTACAGAGCTCTTTCATATCATTTTAGTACCGAGCTTTCTCTCACTACCGAGCCTTTTAGGTTATAATGTATATAGAATTATGATCACGTGACTGATAAAACATGATACAATGTATCATCCCTTCACACTACACCCGATTAGTCACCATTCGGACACAATGTAACCGGATCTTTCCAGCAGGCACTCAGTTAACCCCTCACATCCCAGTAGCCTATAGATACTGGGGGAGGGGGTGTAAGATACATGCAGCCCTGCACACTGACTAGGAAGCGGCAGCGCATGGCAGCTCCGTGTGTAACATGTTTGAGCCTCGCACCAGCTGGAGTGTGTGTCCCACAGGAAGTGCTTGCCCCCAGTGGATGGTGAGCCCCCGGTACGGCCTTACCTCACACAGGGACGCTCCCGCTGACCGGTAGGACGGCGGTCACTTCTACAACCGGTGAAGAAAGGAGGCGGAGGGGGAAAACCGCTTGTATCCGGACCTGCGCTGCCAAGAGCTCCGCCTCCCAGCACGACCAGTTCGCTGCGCAGGCGCGCTGCCGTCGGCCGTATCCAGGGAAACGAGAGGATAGGCGGACTCAACCCGCGTTTATGGCTTGATGGTCCAATTGGAATGCTTAATTGCGCGCATGCGTGTTAGACCTGACCGTATCCAGGGAAACGAGGAGGAGGGCGGGGCCGGGCCGCGTCTGCAGTAGTGTGGACCAATAGGAGGACGTCGTGGTGACGTCAGAGGCTGTGCGGCTGATTGGGCTGACGGCGAGCTCTGCAGCAGGAGCCGGGACTCTCTCAGCCCCGGTGTCCTCACATGCTCCCTGGTACAGTTACCTCATAGGGACCCGGCCCGGAGCTCACATGGTGCTGGCTGCATGTGTGCGGCTGCAGCTCTGCATAGATACATAGCTGCCAAGGAGAGTCCAAGATCATATGTACTGTCCTTTAATGTAGGACACGCCCCCAACATAGGGCACTGAAATCCCTGCTAGTTAGTACATATAATATAGGACACGCCCCTATGGCCCTGAAAGCAGAACACTAGGAATAACTAGTTCCATGTAGTGATGGGAAATCTAGTTCGTTTTGGTGATTAGTTCACTATGAACTAGTTCACTGAAAAGATTAGTTCATTTAGTTCAGTATTTCTCTGGATTCTGCTGAGAAGATATTGAACAGTTCTAGTTCATTACACAGAAGCTGTGGCTCCTAGGATGAGTTATAGTCTTCCCAGTACTTATCAGCTGCTGTATGTCCCACAGAATGTCATGTTGCAAGGAGCTCTGTGTCAGACTGGGAAGATTACATGACTCCATGTGGGGCATACAGCAACTGATAAGTATTGGAAAGCTTACTTTTTTTTTTTTTTAAATGTTCATCCTTCTCCAGTTCTCTCACTTGCCAGAACAATATCAGAAGGCTGAGCTGTGATTGGTTGCTATGGGGGCAAAGAAAATCTTTCTCTTAAACAGCCTGCTGATTCTCCAGCCATATCCTATGAGGAGCTGATAGAGAGAGGCATCATGTGACCTGTGAACTAAATGAACTAGATGAACTGCTGAACGAAATGGTTTGAGAGTGAATCAGGAATCAGGTCTAGTTCAATGTGATGCATATGACTGAGCCCAGCACTGCCCCCTGTGGTAGTGTAGAGGACTGACTCATAATGAATGTGTATGAGGGAGCTGAGGAGCAGATCAGCAGCCACCATTGTGAGTACAGAACAGGAGCCAGGGGGTAAAGATTTTAGCAAGACTGATCTTCTAGGCTCCAGGAGGCTGATCTAATCCCAAAGACTGGTGAGGGACATGAACCACACATAGAAACTGTCTCTCTCTCTCTCTCTCTCTCTCTCTCTCTCTCTCTCTCTCTCTCTCTCTCTCTCATACACACATATGGGCTGTGTCTGTCTACTGTGCAATTTCAATTTTATTAATATTATTACTATTATATTTGTATGTGATGTGTGCGGTATAGTGTTTTACTACCTTATTTTACAGCTTCAGGAGCTATAGAGCAAGTGTGAGAGCAGGGAGCTTGTTTCCTTGAGCTGGATGAGGGATCACTGGCTCCTCACACTTTCTGTTTAGTTCATAATGAACTAATCTCTGTCAGGATGGTGAACTAGATGAACTAGTTCACTCTGAAGATTAGTTCATTTTGAACTAATCACTCACGAACTACCCATCACTAGTTCCATGCTGCGGTTCCCTGTATGATGCCAGGGGCGCTGTGCTGGGACTAATCAGCAGTCCTTTCATGATAAATGGGGTCCCCAATCATAAAGGGATGGCATATCCTATTGTAGCAATATACCACCACTTAAGAAGTGAATATGGAATGAAAGCGATGGTGGAGTGACCACTGGGCACCCCCGAAGCCCCCATGTGAATGAAGCGGCAGGGTGCAAACTCAACCACTGTACCAGTCATTGTCTATGGGGTGAAGATGGTAGAGTACGGCCCTCGGCTATCCTTCACACTCCTATGGGCAGATGTAGGCCAAAAGAAGACTATTATGATCCACACCTGCCTGAAAGATCACCACAGGAGCCTGACTGTGAGGGCGGGTTCACACTACGGAATTCTCGCGGACAATGTCCGCAGAATTCCGTCAGCTGTCCGCCTGCACGGGCACGCGCTTTTCTGCCGTCTCCATAGACACCATTCTATGGGCCGGCGTATTCCGCGATCCGCTAAAAGAAGTGACATGACACTTCTTTCAGTGTATAGCGGAATACGCCGGCCCATAGAATGGTGTCTATGGGGCCGGCGGAAAGGCGCCCAGATGTGCGGACGGACAGCTGACGGAATTCTGCGGACATTGTCCACGAGAATTCCATAGTGTGAACCCGCCCTGATGGTGGGATTTGTAGGAACTCTGATCCTCTCTATTGAAGTGGTTTGAGGAGGCTCCTTCGTCTGCCTGCCTATGACAGCTGGGGGCCTAAAGACAGGCATAATAGATGGCTTAAAGGAGAAGTCAGGCGAAAATTTTTATTAAAGTACTGTATTGCCCCCCAAAATTATACAAATCACCAATATACACTTATTATGGGAAATGCTTATTAAGTACTTTTTTCCCTGCACTTACTACTGCATCAAGGCTTCACTTCCTGGATAACATGGTGATGTCACTTCCTGGATAACATGGTGATGTCACTTCCTGGATAACATGGTGATGTCACTTCCTGGATAACATGGTGATATCACGACCCAACTCCCAGAGCTGTGCTGGCTGTGGCTGCTGGAGAGGATGATGGCAGGGGGACACTGAGGGACACAGAGCACTGGAGGGACACAGAGCATCCCTCTGCCATCATCCTCTCCAGCAGCCACAGCCCGCATAGCTCTGGGAGTCAGGTCGTGACATCACCATGTTATCCAGGAAGTGACCACCATTTTATCCAGGAAGTGACATCACCATGTTATCCAGGAAGTGACATCACCATGTTATCTAGGAAGTGACATCACCATGTTATCCAGGAAGTGACATCACCATGTTATCCAGGAAGTGACATCACCATGTTATCTAGGAAGTGACATCACCATGTTATCCAGGAAGTGACATCACCATGTTATCCAGGAAGTGAAGCCTTGATGCAGTAGTAAGTGCAGGGAAAAAAACACTTTATAAGCATTTCCCGTAATAATTGTATATTGGTGATTTGTATAACTTTTGGGGGGCAATACAATACCTTAATAAAAATGTTTGACGGACTTCTCCTTTAATAGGTGACAGTCAAGTTTTATAAGCTCTATGATCACATGGCTCCTAGTGGTAGTAAAAACAACTTCTTCCCTCCTGTTTGGTTTTGGTTCTTACCCTCTCACCGCTGTTAATGTAATCTGCATTACAGAAGAGGTTAGGAATATGTAATGGTTGTATGGGTAGTAGTAGGGTAAGAAAGAGAGCTTGTGAATACGGGGTGGTCAGGTGAAGGCACTTCTTTGACAAATGAGAAATTGGATGTAATTAAGTTGGGGTAGGGAAGGGGGCGCTATGGTTAAAGGAGATTGATGCCCCGCTCAGCCAGTCAGTAACTGGCGCAAGACACCGCTCTAGTCACTGATTGGTTGCCGGGACCTACAGTAGGTGGGAGCCTCAGATGCAGTCGGAGCGCAGACCAGTCCAGGTGCTCCAGGTGACAGCTGGTTAAGGGGGCCGGCATTTACATACTTGCAGCGGGATGACAATCCCTCTGTGAGTATGTGACCCCATTCAAGCTCACAGTAGCGTGAATCGCAGTGGATTTCGCTGCAGAACTTGCAGCGCGAAATCCGCTGTGATTCGCTACGTGTGAAGCTGCCCTAAAGGAAGTTAAAGAAATTATTGATGTTTGGATTTTGTGGTTTTAATGTAATAGTTATGATTTGTATAACAAAGATTTATAAAAAGAAAAAAGTGAAATAAAAAGTGTAAAACAAACAAAGAAACATAAAACCACTTTTTTGGTTCATTTTGTCAATTGATGAAAGTAACTTTTTCACAGTACTGGATAGATAGATATTTTATTGCTGGGTGGCTGTTATTTTGTTATCACTCATCTGTTCTTGTTACAAGGAGAGACTTTTTATTACGTCTTTATATTTACTTTATTTTTTCCGATAAGCAGTGTACAGAACACACAGGTGTATGATGTAACCGGAGAGAGAATTGCAGCAGCTTCACCCAGCACAGTCTACTATGCACTATGAGGATTGCACTACGCAGGTGCCGCAGACAGCACTGTGTCATCTCTGCTAATAGTAAACTATGGAGAGGGAGCCGCCTGAATACACTTTACACTATGAATATGTTTTTACAGCTGCAAAAAAATGTCTCTCAGCCCCGGTGTCCTCACATGCTCCCTGGTACAGTTACCTCATAGGGACCCGGCCCGGAGCTCACATGGTGCTGGCTGCATGTGTGCGGCTGCAGCTCTGCATAGATACATAGCTGCCAAGGAGAGTCCAAGATCATATGTACTGTCCTTTAATGTAGGACACGCCCCCAACATAGGGCACTGAAATCCCTGCTAGTGCATATGGTATATTATAGTACATATAATATAGGACACGCCCCTATGGCCCTGAAAGCAGAACACTAGGAATAACTAGTTCCATGCTGCGGTTCCCTGTATGATGCCAGGGGGCGCTGTGCTGGGACTAATCAGCCATCCTTTCATGATAAATGGGGGTCCCCCAATCATAAAGGGATGGCATATCCTATTGTAGCAATATACCACCACTTAAGAAGTGGATATGGAAAGAAAGCGGTGGTGGAGTGACCACTGGGCACCCCTGAAGCCCCCATGTGAATGAAGCGGCAGGGTGCAAACTCAATGTACATGAATGCCCACCAGTAGGTTACCATCGGGTAAAGGCCTGGCATTTCTGTACGGTATGACTACATATACATTTAAAAATGTTATTCACACTGGTTCTTGTTTTGCAACAATTATTATGAAGTCTGTATGAGCCAAGTGTACACATGTTTTAATAGTTGCTGAGTCTTTTTTTTTCAATAGATTTTTTTTTTTTAAAGTTAAGTTGTAGCAGAGTGAAGCACACGGCTAAGTGCTTCTCTCTGTCTCACACGAGACAAGCTGCTCTGTACGTCTATGGAGTCCATCTCATACAGTGAGGAGATCACAGGGAATGGGGGAGAGAAGCACGTCGTACTCTTCCCCTGTATATATCTAGTGTAGGTGTCTGAGCACCCACTCATATCTCTATGATATGTGAAAAGTTCTTTTTTCTTAATAGTAGAGAAACAAATAAGTAAAATTCCTGTTTGAGCTCCTAGAAATAAATGTGACCTTACATAACACAATACCATTCCCTCATTACATTAGAGGGCGGCCGCGCTGCGACTCTCATTTCGCTGCCAAGTATGTAGGATGGTATGTGTTTGTTCTTGCTGCTGCTGGGTTACAGCAGACAGGGGAGACATTTAGATGTATGTTACACTAGAACCAAAACAGGGAAATAAAATATCAGCTCGGCTCTCTGTAAGCTTACCAGCCCAAAAGCTTGGATGGCCCAAAACACATGGCTGTGTCTGGCATTGTTATGGGGAGGCCCTGCTATATATTAAAGGAGAAGTCTGGTGAAAATTTTTATTAAAGTATTGTATTCCCCTTCAAAAGTTATACAAATCCCCAATATGCACTTATTACGGGAAATGCTTATAAAGTGATTTTTTTTCCCCTACACTTACTACTGCATCAAGGCTTCACTTCCTGGATAACATGGTGATGTCACTTCCTGGATAACATGGTGATGTCACTTCCTGGATAACATGATGATTTCACTTCCTGGATAAAATGGTGATGTCACTTCCTGGATAACATGGTGATGTCACTTCCTGGATAACATGGTGATGTCACTTCCTGGATAACATGGTGATGTCACTTCCTGGATAACATGATGATTACACTTCCTGGATAACATGGTGATGTCACTTCCTGGATAACATGATGATTTAACTTCCTGGATAACATGGTGATGTCACTTCCTGGATAACATGGTGATGTCACTTCCTGGTTAACATGATGATGTCACTTCCTGGATAACATGGTGATGTCACTTCCTGGATAACATGGTGATGTCACTTCCTGGATAACATGGTGATGTCACGCCCCGACTCCCAGAGCTGTGCGGGCTGTGGCTGCTGGAGGGGATGATGGCAGAGAGATGCTCAGTTTCCCTCTAGGGCCCTGTGTCCCTCAGTGTCCCCCTGCCATCATCCTCTCCAGCAGCCACAGCATGCTCGAATAAATATTAAGGTTAAAACAAGGTGCCTTACAGAGGCTTAAAGTGGCAGTAGATGGAGTATATTTGTACAGAGCCTTAGACTTCATACTGGTTCCGTTCACTAAGCTTTGTTGTGCGCATGAGGTTTAAGGGCAGATTTAAGGGACCTGACTCACCACACTTCCCCAATTCCCTCAGAATCTCAAAGAACTCACAATACCCCCCCCTGCCATACCATAAGAGTGGCTGTGAATAACACATAGATAGATAGGTATTTTATTTTCAGTGTACAGTAGAAGCAGATTGAACTAGCGATGGGCAGTTACTTGGCAGTTGGCACGGAGGTGCAATGCATGCTGGGAAATGTAGTGTCCTGGCCGGTGCCATCTTGGATATGAACCAGCTTTTAGAAAAACTGGTAGCTAAGGAATGGCGGCAGCTAGAAAGATGGGATATGGCTCAAAATACTCAGTTGGACTTGTTGAGTAAGACCAGCTAGATTTAAGAGAATTTAATTTTTTTTTAGCTCTTTAGTGGAATACCCCTTTGAAGAAGGGCCATTGTTCTGTAGGTACAAATATTACAATTGGACAACTGTATAATATAGCAAGAAATGTAAATAGAACCCCTTAAAGGAATGTCTGTATGCACTTTACTATCACATTTACATAAAATTGCATGCATACAGTATCATGAAACCTCACAGTGACCAGTATCCACAGTGTCACACTGGGATATCTGCAAGTGTGGAGCTATGACCTACAGAGGGGAAGATGGATTGGCCATGTAATAACCAATCCTGACACCTCTGCCAATCTGCTGTTAGAAGGAGCCACCGCACTTGTGCTTCTGCCTCCCCAATGTTTTCTAGTGCTCATTCTCTCTTCTCCATACACTTTTAGTAGCGGTGATGCAAGGTAAAACATCACTATCACATTCAAATGAAAGTGGTGACCCACCACCAGTAAAAGTACAGCAATAGCTAGGACGAGCTCTGGTAAACACTCAATAGCGCCTGAGCACCTTGGCTCCTCCAGAGAGAGAGAATTAGTGGGAATGGTGGGAATTCGAACCACACTGATCCGGGCCATTAGTATTAAAATCTATGATAACCCCCTTAAAGGGCTGTTCGATTATCAAAAAATATTTGTTCAAAAAAACCCCAAGGCGTATAACTTACCAATATATTTCATTACTTGTATAGTCTACAGCATGTTGCTTGAATTACCCCTGACAGGAAGTGGAAAGCGAAAGAACCACATGATGTGTATTGTCTCAGCAGCTTCCTAGCCCCACCCCCAAGACAATGCATCATCCTCTCCTGTCTCAGGAGGCTTTCCTCTGAACTCAAGCCCACCCCCTGAGTGATGTCATCGTCTCTAACCAGCCCTTCCACCCTACATCTCCCTGTCATTTACACATATACATACATATCTTTATTGAGACATGTAAGGAAGAATGAAGTGTGCCTTGTGCTGACCAATGCCACCTGCAGAGAAAAAGACAGCGCATAGAGTGGCTGCAGACTTGCTATGTAGAGAGATAAAAAAAATGTTCTGCAGCGGCTCTGAATGGGGGAATGGCAGAAGTGCTGTGGGAGGGGAGTTAGGAGGGTGGAAGAGCTGTGATGAACAACTGGTGAAAAGCAATGCATTTTGGGAATTGTAATACTTAGCAACTGTTCAACCACAAGCACATTTATGATCTGATATAGGGAAAGATCAAATAAAACAAATATATTTTTGGTGATTTTAGAACATGGACAGATAGGTAAGCAATGCTACATGCTTCTGCAGCATTTTGTTTTTTAACCTCAGAATACCCCTTTATAAGGCTGGGTTCACACTATGTATATTTCAGGCTGTATTTGGTCCTCATGTCAGGTCCTCATAGCAACCAAAACCAGGAGTGGATTGAAAACCCAGAAAGGATCTGTTCACACAATGTTGAAATTGAGTGGATGGCCGCCATATAACGGTAAATAACTTCCATTATTTCAATATAACAGCCGTTGTTTTAAAATAACAGCACATATTTGCCATTAAATGGCGGCCATCCACTCAATTACAACATTATGTGAACAGAGCCTTTCTGTGTTTTCAATCCACTCCTGGTTTTGGTTGCTATACAGCCTCACAAATACAGCCTCAAATATACATAGTGTGAACCCAGCCTTAAAGGGTTCACACAGGGTTCACACAAGTTCTCTCGGGCAATATATCCAAATGCTATACAGTATATTATGGAGACACTTGATACATTGTTCTGCGAGATGTAACAACTATATATTTGCAGCCTCCCATAAAAATCTATGTGTACTTATAGTGGGTGAATTAATGTCACTGTCATAAAACCTGTCCTTCTACATCCAGATTAATCTAAGGCCATGATATGTAGGTCAGGACTGTTTACAAGTGAATGGAGATTATGTTCAGGTTAAGATCACACACTGTCATCTTTAATTTCTTAATTATGTGTCAGTAACTCAGGCTGGTAACATCTATAACCATGTGCTGTATTCACACGTTGCATTTTGATGCATTTATTGCTTGCAGTGTTTTTGTAGGCAAAGCTGGGAATAAACTTGGTTATATATTTTTTTCATTCAAAGTGGGCCTGTCAGCAGACCAAAGTCAGTGTCAGTGTACAATAGAGGTTAAATCCAGAGCTACAACTCTTATGTCAATCCTTCGCTCCAGCACTGAGATATAAGCTATAGAATTTTTATGCAAATTAGGAGCTAAAGTCTCCGGGCGTTCCCCAGGACTGCAAAACTTCAGGCATGTTCAGCCTGTCATTCTAAACAGAGAGGGTGCTCATATGCAGGCATAGTGGTGTTAGTAAGGAGGGAGGGGGCAGAACATTGCTGCTGGGGTAACGCCACGTAAGCTTTATATCATAATTTGCATAAAATACTTTATATCTTTTTATACGTTTTTTTATCCCAGTGCTGGATCGTTGGACTGAAATAAGAGTTTTATCTCCTGATTTAGAATAAGAAGCCCTTTTGTACCCAGTCTTTACTTTAGTCAGCAAAGGGTTACTTTAAGTCACACTACAACTTTTCACCCAAAAAAAAGAGTGAGCAAGGCAATAACCATATATTGTGAGCTAATAAGGATAACCCCTTTAATCCTGCTCCTTGCCACACCCTCTTCTGGGACCCTCATCTGCTCCACATAGGCAAAACCAGACTGAAGGTGAAGGCAGACATGGCCTTTTTCTGTGGTGTAAAATAATTTAGGTGTCTCGGTCTGGCATCTGTATTAATCAGATCTGATGCAAACAAGTTATTGTGGGGGCTCATAGTGACATTTACATTTACTCACGGCCTTGGTGAAGGGCTAAGGTGGAGGCTGAGAGGAGTATAATGTGGAACGGTACGGTGTTGGGGATGGGAGACCAAAAATCAAAAGCAATACTTTTAGGGAGAATACCTCTGTAATTTTTTTCTTTTTTTTTTGGAGCATAACACTATTAGACATCCAATCACACAAGTATTCTCCTCTTACAATATACCGGCTTACATCCACCAATTGGATCAACCTTTCAGCCTTGGCGCAGAAATAGGGACTCTTGTTGCTAATAAAAGCACCACTTTATTGCACACTCTGATAAAATGTACAGTAGAAAACAGCGGCCATTTCAATGGCGATGCGACGTCTTTATCAAGCTCATATGTTATACAAATTTGGAAATTGTTTCTATTTAAAAATCTCAAGTCTTCTAGTACTTATCAGCTGCTGTATGTCCTGCAGGAAGTGGTGTATTCTTTCCAGTCTGACACAGTGCTCTCTGCTGCCACCTTTGTCCATGTCAGGAACATAGAAAACCTTTCCTGCTCTGCACAGTTCCTGACATGGACAGAGGTAGCAGCATAGAGCACCCTGTTGGACTTGAAATAATACACCACTTCCTGCAGGACATACAGCAGCTGATAAGTACTGGAATAGTTGAGATTTTTAAATAGAAGTAACTTTCAAATCTATATAACTTTTTGGTACCAATAAAAAATAAAAAAAATTGGGTCATGGTGCGTTTACACAGACAGATTTATCTGACAGATCTTTGAAGCCCAAATCAGGAACAGACTATAAACAGGGAACAGGTCATAAAGGAAAGACTGGGATCTATCCTCTTTTCAAATCCATTCTTGGCTTTGGCTTCCAAAATCTGTCAGATAAATCTGTCTGTGTAAACGCAGCATCAGAGTTTCCCATCAAAACATGATTGGAGATTACATGCCATGCCATAATCTCTGCCAAAAGGGGCTGTTACCAGGGCCGTTTCTACCATGAGGCGAAGTGAGCACTTGGCCTCAGGCGGCAGATTTTCTGAAGTCTGAGGGGGCGGCAACTGGGCCCGACATTTTAGTGAAGTCAGTCAGATCAATTATCTGAATGTTTCTTTAACTTCCCCCGATGTGCACAGTGGGGCAGCAGCCTCCCTATCTATAAAGCATGTGCTCTCCCTCCTCCCTGCCTAAGCCACTGCTGCCCTTAGAATACTAAAGTTCAGGACCTGTGTATGCAGCGTAAGTGTCACACACAGGTCCTGAACCTGATTTGTGGCTGTAGCTAGGGGCTGTGCTTGCTGGGCGCTCTGCTCCGGCTCCTGACATGTCAGGACGTTCCTCACAGTGCAGAGCAGGCTGCTGGTGTCCCCCTCCCCCTTACTGACCACACTGCTCCTGCTAACTGTTGTCGTCCTCCTCCTTCTCCTCGGCCGCTGCTGCTACTGATGCCATCCTCCTCTGGGCTGGTGCTGGCTCCGGACTGTGTGGTGAGTGATCACAAAGGTGTCAGGGAGGTCAGGGAGGGATGAGGTCAGGGGGGTCACTGCACATGAAACAAAGTGCAGATTTCCTGCTCTGCAGCTCAGGACACAGTTTACACCCTGCAGCCCCATGACATTCATTCAGTGTGTGTTCCCCTCTTCATACTGGGTCACCATTACTGGGAAACTCAGATTGTGGTTAGGTACTAGTGAATGGAGCCATCATTTATTGTGAGACACTGCCCCCTATCAGTAGGGCACTTAACCTGATTTTGTTGGCTCCCATGTAATATTATCATTTTCTTAGGGCCTAATGTATTTGGCATTAGTAATGGGGGCACAGTAATTTTCACTGTGTGTGTGGCACTATTATTTTCAGGGGACGTGTTAGGGGGCACAGCATACGGCCCTGTTCAGGGGACAAGTTGTATGTGGCACTATTATAGTAAGAGTGCACGATATGTGTCAGCATTGTAATCAGGGGATACAACATGCGGCACTATTCAGGGGGACCATGTGTGGCAGCATAATATCCCGGAGTTGCAGTGTATGATAGTATATTCAGTGGACACAGTGTGTGGCATTTCTACATTTCCATATTGAAATGATTGGAGCTGCACTGTAATACTGCACACAATCTGAGGACAGGGGTGGCGCTATTTTTGCAATAAAGTAGCTATGCTTAATTCTGGATAACTACTATAACTTCATGATAGTTACCCCCCACATTCCTGTTCACATGGGAAAAAGCACAAGCACCTACCGATTAATGTCCACACAGAAGCTACTGTCAACTGAAAAACAAGAGGAGGAGAGGAGCGCTATTGCAATTCTCGCCTCAGGCAGCAGAAAAGCTAGAATCGGCCCTGGCTGTTACCCACCTGTACAGTCAATTAAACTCAATAGGGGAACAGTGAGCGTGCAATGGTGAATTACCTTTTTGACAGGGTGTTGACACGTGGGCTAAATGTGTTATGAATGGTCCTTAGGACTGAAGCTCCTATAGTACAATATCTTACTCCATTCAAATACAAAGCATCCAATAGTAACTCTTCCCTGGATGAATGAAGCGTGGAGCTGTATCTTGTACTGTGACAAGGAAATTGAAATATGAGTTGGTGACGTCTCATATGAAACTGAGATCTAAATAACAGCGTGAGTCATATCACAAGCTGGAGCCTGTACAAGTGGCCAATCCCTCTTTCCGTGACTGTGAGATTCCTTCTTTTGCGACACAGCGAACAATTAGTCATCACGGGATAAAAGCGGAGCCTTATTCTCTATTGTAGCAGCACTACTAATATACCTTCATTTTTCTATGTTTAATTTCTTTTTGGTCCTATTAGATCACATGGCTGGCAGCAGATACATAGACATCTCCAGGGGGGGTCATCACCGTGCCCTCAAAGGGATTGTGCACACAGTCATTCCATGGCTTTGTTTTGTTTGGAGCTGATTTAGAGGTATATGGGGTACATTTACAGGTAGATTACCTATGTATGCCTTCATGGAAGTCCTACAGCTCCATACTAAAGAGATATATTGTAGTCACCACTATACTGGCTCTGTGCCATATGCATGTGCCCTAGGGCAAAAAGTGGATGTGGCATTTGTTAAAAATGTTGACATATCATAGTAACATGTCAAACATTTTGATTGGTCTGAGTTTGAGTGTTCAGACCTGTACCAAATGGGAGAACGAGCCGGGAAAAGACTGCGCTAAGTGTGACTCTCTGCTGGCTCTGTGTCACATGATCAGTTGGACCCTGTCTGATTGCTTATGTAAGTCTATGGAGCCCGACTGATATCACATAAAAGGGAGCTGGGAAAGAATCACGCTTTCCCAGCTCGTTCTCCTGTCTGGTAGGGGTGTAAACACTCAGACCCGAGCCGATCAAAACTTTTGACATGTCTCTATGACTCTATAACGACAATGACATTTTAATTAGTTAAAGGGGTTATCCAACGCCACAAAAACATGGCCACTTTTTCCCCCCACTCTTGTCTCCAGTTCAGGTGCGGTTTTCAATTAAGCTCCATTTACTTCAATGGAACTGAGTTTTAAACCCCACCCAATCTGGAGACAAGAGAGGGGAAAAAGTGGCCATGTTTTTGTAGCGCTGGATAACCCCTTTAAGGATTTCTATGGTTCTGTTTGTAGCTGGTTTTCCATGATTAAGACTGTGTAATGCAGTCAAAACACTTTGGGTAATTCCTCAGTGGTGATTGGTGCTGTGATGGATCTAAAAAATAATAAAAAAAAATATGCTTGCACTTTTTTATGCCACTTTTTATCAGTGTACTCCCATCACAGCTAATATAGTTATACTTGTAGTTATACTCGTCAAGTAAAATTTTTTTGCAGATACATTCATTTACCAAACTTGCCTCATCCTCCTGATATGCCGCTCTTTCCCATTGTTGACAGCTCGTTTTCTAGGTTACTGACCACCACTTTGCTCTAAAAGCAGTGGTCTGTATGGGTGGTAATATAAATGGGTGAGAATTAGGATCCACGTGATTATATTTGTAGATGATTGTACACCCATTGGAACCATTGTATCTAATGGTGTATATATAGTTACAGTATACACATTTATATATGTTATACTGTAAATATACAATATATCGCAATACATTATAGCTATCGGTTGTTACATATGATTAACATCTGCACAAATGGCCATAATTTCTTCCTAAATGCATGAGGTTCTGACATTAACCGAGGTAGGAAAGGGAAAGCTGTATACATTACACAGATAGATAAATATTACACACCTATCCATATCATACAATACAGTATATGCATGTTGCTATATGCTATATTATACACACATACATATTAAATATACATTGTTTACACACGGTAAACATTCTATCTATCTATCTATCTATCTATCTATCTATCTATCTATCTATCTACAGAGGTACGTTGGTTTAAGAGTAACATGGATTGAGAGTGTTTTGCAAGAAGAGCTCACAGTTTTTCAAAATGGTTGGTTTAGGAGCATTGCTTTGGTTTAATAGCTCCCTGTACTGGGTGGGAGGGGAGTGGGGGAGGTACATGGTCTGCATAGCGTGGTCTACAGCCCTGTACTCTGACCCAGGAACTCTCCCCGCTTCCAAATCATAGCAGATCCACTTCAGGCTGGGGCTTGCATTAGGGAACAGGACTGTGGATGTAATCTCTCCCTAACCGTAACCTCTCTCTCCCCGGACAGAGAGTGCTGCATGTATGTGCCCACATCTGCCCTGCTCATTCCTTCATGCTCCCTGCAGTCTCTGTCAGTCCTTGTGTTTCCCATCCTCTCCATTCCAACTATAATGTGCCTGCACTCTCATTTAGCTATACACATTGCTGCTATAATGTGCCTTCACTCACACTCAGTTATACACACTGCTGCTTTAATGTGCCTGCACTCACACTCAGTTATACACACTGCTGCTATTATGTGCCAGCACTTACACTCAGCCATTCACACTTCTGTATATAAAGTTTCTGTCACTATACTCCTGCACAGCTCTGTGATTCTCACTTCCTGATTGGTCCATGCTGAGCACACACCCCTTCTCCATTGCTGTCATGTGACCACACAGACCTCTGGCAGCAGCCCTGCTTCTCTATTCTAGCCTGTTGTACTACGCTACTGCATTATGGGGATCTGCATTTCCATCCTGTATCTACAAACTGCTGCTGTGTTATCAGCTTTATGCAGTTACTATACATTATATACCACATGCTGATTGCTATACTGTACAGTAACTTATAATATCACATATTCTGCTGTTTCTGAATGTTTGTTTCATCTGTTCTACATGTTATTTAGAATAATAAATCATTATTTTTGGGGTGTGGAACCAATTGTCTGCATTTCTATGATTTCTTATGGGACAATTTGCTTTGGTTTAAGATTAGATTTGGATTACAAGCGCGGTCCCGGAACGAATTATGCTCGTAATCCAAGGTATAATTTATATTTATTATAATGGAAATATAGGTCACAAAAACAAGAACTGATAAACCGTACAGACATATCAATAATGTTTAAGGCCCTATACCACGGAAAAATTATCGGCCTTTAGGACCGAAAATCGTCCCATTGAATAGAAGACAACGATCAGCCGACATCGTTCATGTCAGCTGATCGTTGCCGTCATTTGTCAACCATGTTGAAAAACAGACGACTGTGATAGCAGTGATCTGCTGCCGTCGCTCCGTGGAACAGGGGCTGCGGCAGTAGACTGCCACTGTCCTCTATGGGCTGCCCAGACGGTCTGGTGATCACTCGGGCAGCCCCCCCCCCGCAGCTACCCTCGGCCCCTCCCGCACTCACCTGCTCGCTGCCGCTGCGTGTAATAGCACACTGACAGCGCTTGTTTGCTCCTCACTGTCGGCCCGTGGAATAGGGACTTGTGTTCAGAACACAAATGATCAGGAGAAGCTGGGAGTCCATGCTCAGCATGTTTTCTCCTGACTCTGTTACATGACCTAGACGGCCGTATAATGTAAGTCAATAGGCTCACCTAGACACAGAGTGGGGAGAGAGGTGTACATCAGTCTGTTGCGGTCTGACCGGTCTCCTACCTGTCGCATAGCCTAGAAAGAGACTAGAATCAAAATAATATAGCAAACCAAAAATCTGCATTTGTTTTCACATCAGAATAGAAACAGTACAAACTGGTAAAACAGCATAAAAAAACAGGAAATCCATACAAGCAATGTGTAGTAGTAGTATAGATCTACCTAAACGCATGAAATATGTTCTGCTAGTGTCTGGGGCAAGAACAGGCACATACTACTACATGGATAAGAAAGCCCCTTTTATGGAGGCACCCCGAAGGGAAGGAAACAAGGAAAGGTTGGTACAGAAAGTGATAACCTGGAGTGGATGGGAAACACAGAAAGGCTATCTTCACACACTGTTGAAATTTAGTGGATGGCCATAATTTAATGGCAAATAATGGCAAATTGTTTTAAAATAAATCTGCGAGGACGCTATATATATAATATCCACAGGAAAATACCTTTCCAATATAAGACAAGCTGCAGTGATGATACCATTATAAAGGAATGTGTCTGCTGTCAGTGTGACACCAGCGCCCCCTAGGGCTAAAATCAATAATTTGCTCAGGCGAACACTTACGTCAGTCTTTGCAGTAAAGAAGGATGGAACCAAAAGGAAGCCCACAATGCAATCCATTATTATACCATGTGATTCCCCCCCACCTTTTTTTGTGCACTTTCTGTTATTTCTTTTGTGTCTTGTATTGTAACATAGTAACATTGCACAACACAAACTTCTGTCCCTCCATTGTTTCATCTAAATCAGGCATGACAAACTTTGGCCCGAGGGCCAAATCTGGCCCATGGTGCCATGATTTTTGGCCCGCCAGGCAACCCAGAATTTGGATTACATCTGGCCCGCCATGGCTACTATATAAGAGACTATAGGGGAGGGCTGGCTACTGTATAAGAGACTATGGGGGAGGGCTGGCTACTATATAAGAGACTATGGGGGAGGGCAGACTACTATATAACAGACTATGGGGGAGGGCTGGCTACTATCTGAGACTATTGGGAGGGCTGGCGTCTTTATAAGAGACTATGGGGCAGGGCTGGCTACTATATGAGACTATGGGGGAGGCCTAGCTACTATATAAGAGACTATGGGGGAGGGCAGACTACTATATAACAGACTATGGGGGAGGGCTGGCTACTATATGAGACTACAGGGGAGGGCTGGCTACTATATAAGAGACTATGGGGGAGGGCTGGCTACTATATAAGAGACTATGGGGGAGGGCTGGCTACTATATAAGAGACTATGGGGAGGGCTGGCAACTATATAAGAGACTATGGGGAGGGCTGGCTACTATATAAGAGACTATGGGATAGGGCTGGCTACTACATAAGAGACTATGGGGAGGACTGGCTACTATATGAGACTACAGG
Source organism: Dendropsophus ebraccatus (assembly GCF_027789765.1). Lineage (NCBI taxonomy): Eukaryota > Metazoa > Chordata > Amphibia > Anura > Hylidae > Dendropsophus > Dendropsophus ebraccatus. The sequence goes on along the minus strand of NC_091455.1, from coordinate 32,253,436 downwards.
GGAGGGCTGGCTACTATATAAGAGACTGTTGGGGAGTACTGGCTACTGTATAGGACACTTGGGTGGCTGGCTACTACTGTATATGGGACACTATTGGGAGGGCTGGCTAATATGTGGGGCAATTTTGGTTGGGTTGGCTACTACATGGGGTAATATTATGGGGGTGGGCTATTACATGGTTACATGGGTTTGGGTTTATTCATATCATAGCAATTTATCATGTCATTTATCATAGTGCACATCGCTGGGAGACGCACACCACTGTTAGTGCCAGGAACACCACACGCTGCTCTGACAGTGCCAGGAGCGCTTCAATAATCATGGTTGGCCTGCGACTTTGTCCAATTTTTACATTTTGGCCCATTGTGTATTTAAGTTTGACGCCGCTGATCTGAATCAACCTCGCAGACAAGGAAATACCCTCCAAAGGTTCGCTAATGTATAGAGCGCTAATAAATATCAGAATTAGGTTAGTTTCAGAACTTTCAGTTCCACACTAGGCAGTAATTATAGTATTATGGCGTGGACCTGAGTGTGAGTGATTCCAGCTATACTTATTTATATTGGAGAGGTATCAGACCCCATTGTGTTCCCCTTGTGTTGCCGTCATCTGTTGTGGTACCTGTTGTAACTCATATAAATTCCACAACTCGCAGTATAATTGATCTTGTATATGTAATTCATGTTACTCATCTCCTCCTCCTCCTCTCTATCATCTATGCTTCTCTCTCCACAGGGACTTTCCACGTTGCTGATCTATATGGTAAACTATAATTATGGAAGAAATAATAGAGAACAGTGACAGCACGGATAACATGTTATAGGTGGAAGGGAGTAAACGATATGTTATCCCTTTAAGGTCAAAAGTTCCGGTTTATGACACTACTTTAACCCTTTGAGGACCAGGCCCAAAATGACCCAGTGGAGCGCGCAAATTTTGATCTTTGCGCTTTCGTTTTTCCCTCCTCCCTTTCTAAGAGCTCTAGCACTTTCAGTTTTCTATCTACAAGGCCATGTAATGGCTTGTTTGTTACAGGAATAGTTGTACTTTGTAATGGCGTCTTTCATTCTACCATAACATGTATGATGGAATCCCAAATATATTATTTATGAAGATATAAATTGGTGAAATCGTAAAAAAGAATGCAATATCGTAACGTTTGGGGGGTTCCTGTGTCTACGTAATGCACTATATGGTAAAAGCGACATGATACAATTATTCTATAGGTCAGCCCGAACACAACCATATGCAGGTTACACAGATTCTCTAATGTTATATATTTTTTTTATGAAATCCTTTTTTTGGCAATTAATTATAAATAAAATAGCCCTATTGTGACGCTTATAACAGTTTTAGTTTTTCACCTACGGGGCTGTATGGGGTGTCATTTTTTCCGCCATGATCTCTAGTTTTTATTAATACCATATTTGTGAAGATCGGATGTTTTGATCACTTTTTATTAATTTTTTTTTATATATAATGTAACATCAAATCGGTAATCCGAGCACTTTTTTCCCTCTTTTCGTGTACGCCGTTCACCGTTCGCAATGACGCTTGTTATATTTTAATAGATCGGACAATTACACACGCTACGGTATATTATATGTTTATTTATTTTTATATGTTTTATTTATATAATGGGAAAGGGAGGTGATTTAGGCTTTTATTGGGGGAGGGGCTTTGGGGTAGTGTAATAGTGATTTTAACTTTTTTAAAAAATACATTTTAAGTCCCTTTGGGGGACTTGTACATACATTAGTTTTATTTTCTACGCTGATCATAGCATTGATCAGTGTTATCGGCGCTCTGCTCATTGAGCCTGCCTGTGCAGGCTCAGTGAACAGATCCCCGATCGGACCGCACGGAGGCAGGTGAGAGACCTCTGGCAGTCTGTTTTAACGATCGGGACCCCTGCAGTCACACTGCGGGGGTCCCGATCGGTAAGTGACACTTAAATGCCGTGGCGCGGCAATGTACTCTGACGGAACTTTAGAGAATACTTTGTAGTGAGAAATTTACTTGTACTCATGTTTAGACTGACCACCTTGTGCCCTACAGTGTACAGTTACCCGTCCCAATAGGGTGATACAAGCCCCAGTCATGGATATCTGGGTGTAGCTAAGTTTCCGGGGGTGTCCCAGTGACCTGCCCTGCGAGATAGGATACAAAGACCTTCCTTTGGTAGTTCCTGGACTCTTCTCCCTTAAAGTGCTTAGCACTACATAGTAGATACAGTACAAGTACTCAAAGAACTGGTTGTCTCTAGCTGCATCTGAACACACTCTTGTGTAGACTAGATTGCCTTTTGGTCCTGGACAAGGGTCCTGGCCAGTGGCGGATTAAATGTACCCTGGGCCCCGGGCTGTCCATCCAACCTGGGCCCCCCCCCCATCAAGATTAATACCTGTGTATAAGAAAAAAATATTATCACCTCACCGTGACTACCACCACATAGTGACTAAGGGGTCATTCACATGTCTGTAGAGTTTTATCCATACACGGACGGTGTTCTGTGGACCGGCCCAGGGAGCTCCCAGCATCAGGATCAATTATGATGTTGGGATCTTCTAGGCAGTTTAACAGTTCCCGCTAGTGTACTGTACCAACTACAAGGCTGTGTCAGTACACTAGCACAAACCATACACTGTACCATTTAGACCCCAACGGTACAAAGGCTCTGCACACTATAGAAGTTATTACAGTGCAGTTACTAATGACTTACAGGTGATGTCTTCTCTGATTGCTGTAGCTCACTTTTCGCTTTCGCACGGCCACCATGAAGATTTCTCTGACCACAACTTGTCTGCAGGGGGGCAGCTGGGAGTGACTGGGGCAGGTGACTTGGCCAGTTGGGGGTGACTGGGGCTGCTGGGGGGGGTACAGCTGGAGGTGACAGGGGCGGGGGTTAGTTGGGAGTGGCAGGGGGACCAGCTGGGATGACTGGGGCAGGGGAAACAGCTGGAGGCAGCTGGGGGGACATCTGGAGATGACTGGGGGACAGCTGGGGTTGACAGGGGGACAGCTGGGTGACTGGGGCTGACAGGGGGACAGCTGGGGCTGACTGGGGGACTGCTGGGGTGACTGGGGAACTGCTGGGGGTGACTAGGGGAATGCTGCGGGTGGCTGCTGGGGGGTAACTAGGGAACTGCTGGGGGGTGACTAGGGGACAGCTGGGAGTGACTGGGGGACTGCTGGGGGTTGCTAGGGGACTACTGGAGGTAACAGGGGCTACTGGGGGTGACAGGGGGACAGCTGGGAGTGACTGGGGGACTGCTGGGGTTTACTAGGGGACTACTGGAGGTGACAGGGGCTACTGGGGGGGACAGGGGGACAACTGGGGGGGACATGGGGACAGCAGGGGTGACTGTGGGTGACAGGGGCTGCTGGGGGTGACGGGGACAGCTGGGGGTTACTAGGGGACTACTGGAGGTGACAAGGGCTACTGGGGGGGGGGGGGCAGGGGGACAGCTGGGGGGGACAGGGGGACATGGGGACATCTGGGGTGAAAGGGGCTGCTGGGGGTGACAGTGGGACAGTTGGGATGACAGGGGCTGCTGGGGGTGACTGGGGGACTGCTGGGGGTACTGGGGGACTGCTGGGGTGACAGGGGGTACTGGGGGTGACTGGGGGACTGCTGGGGGTACTGGGGGACTGCTGGGGGTGACGGGGGACTGGGGGACTGCTGGGGGTGACGGGGTACAGGGGGTAACTGGGGGACTGCTTGGGGTGACAGGGGAACTGCTGGGGGTGACAGTGGCTGCTGGGGGTGACTGGGTGACTGCTGGGGGTGACAGGGGCTACTGAGGGTGGCTGGGTGATCTCTGGGGGTGATGGGGTACTGGGGGTGACTGCTGGGGGTGATTGGGGGACTGCTGGGGTGACTGTGAGACTGCTGGGGGTGACTGTGGGACTGCTGGGGGTGATTGGGTGACTGCTGGGGGTGACTGCTGGGGGTGACAGGGGCAGCTGAGGGTGACAGTGGCTGCTGGGGGTGACAGTGGCTGCTGGGGGTGATGGGCTGGATCCGGCACATACCTGGAGGAGGAGGAGGGCGCACAGGCCGCAGGGACTGCCTGATTGGGGGATGGCGGATGGCTGTTGGATGGGTTGGTTAAAGGGGTTATCCACAAATAGAATAAGCACCACCTCTGTCTTCAGGTTGTGTGTGGTACTGCTTTTCAGCACCATTCACTTCAATAGAACTGAGCTACAAAAGCCACACCTAAACTGAGAACAAGAGTCACACTGCTTCTGGAGGAAGGCAGTCAAGATTTTCTAGGTTTGCACAACTCCTTTAAGAAAAGCTACTCAGGAACAAGGCTGGGTACAAAGAGACCTTCCTCCTGTAAGCTTCTATGTCCACAGGTGCGAACTGAAACCATAAGGTGCATTTTGCCAATATGGTCAAGTCCTTGTTTTAATGATTTGATCTGTGACTCTTTAAATCCCCAACCATCACCTTACACAGGATCCTATTGTTGCCTGGCAGGATTGGTCCTACTGTGTCATCTCTGTTTCCCTGTTTTTAAAGGAGAAGTCTGGCGATTTATAGCAGCCGGCAGAGTAATAACTTTATATCTGTTTATTATAAAGGCAAAGTCCTTTACATTACAGAAAAGTTAAATGAAGATGAATTTGTGTCCATGATAATCTATGGTGGGGGCTGCCAGGGCATGAGTAAGCAGGAAGAGCAGACAAGCAGTTTGGAGGCTTTCTGGCCACAGAAAATGCTGGATTCACAGGTCAGTCTCCTCAGTGCTGATCTGGGAACCCGGTGAGGTAAGATTGCAGGATGTTGTGCTGTGCTGGCTCCTAGACACAGGCTGTTTCTCTCCTCTCCCTGGTCACTCGCCCCCCATGGCCCCTCCATAGACTATAATAGACACAGCAAACCAGTTTTCACTCTGCTTCTCTTCAACAGATGAGCAGTGAGGGGGAAGGTGGGAAAACAATCTTGTCAGTACAGAAGGAAGCTCTTTTGCCTAATAAAACCTATTACAGAGTTTCTTATATTAGTTTGTACTATTGATTTCTCCAAAGTTGTTTGAAATGACAGGTACACTTTAAAGCGACTCTGTACCAACAATCTGACCCCCCAAAACAGCTTGTACCTTCGGATAGCTGCTTTTAATCCAAGATCTGTCCTGGGGTCCGTTTGGCAGGGGGTGCAGTTATTGTCCTAAAAACAACTTTTAATCCTGCAGCGCTGTGTCTAACGGCCGGGGCTTACATTTGTATATGCATTAGGCTGGCACCACCTTTCTGTCCTTCCTCCCCACCCTCTTCATCATTAGGAATGCTCCAGGCAGATTGCTTCCTATTCCCCACCTGTGTGCATAATGAATATGGGCTGGATCGTTAAGACACCTGTGCAAGGCTCAAACAGCAGTAAATGTTCCTGGATCATTCCTAATGATGAGGAGGGTGGGGAGGAAGGACGGAGAGGTGGTGCCAGCCTAATGCATATACAAATGTAAGCCCCGGCCGTTAGACACAGCTCTGCAGGATTAAAAGTTGTTTTTAGGACAATAACTGCATCCCCTGCCGAACGGACACCAGGACAGATCTTGGATTAAAAGCAGATATCCGGAGGTACAAGTGGTTTGGGGGGGGGGGGGGGTCAGATTGTGGGTACAGAGTCGCTTTAAGGGTCTGACTACCAGCCTAAGTTGCTAATTATACTCATTTGGTTGCTGCCATGTGCCGTCTTTGTCTTGGCCATTCTGTCCTTAGCATTTGCTTTTGGGAGTTTCCCTTGTGTGTTACAGAGCTTGGCCTATGAAGGTTTCAGTTCCTGTCAGATCTCCCCTCAGTCTGTCTGGTTGTGTTTGTTGTTTGGACTTGTCCGGGCCATTCACCAACTCCCTGCAGAACTGCTACCTCCATCAGCCATTAACATCTTTGGTGAGTGTTTTTACTTCTGCCACTGGATGGGATCTTGTAGGATTTCCTTGCACAACTAATGGCTCTGTCTCTGATGACTGTTCTGCCCAGGGAGTATCTGGGTACTGAGATCCATTTTTAGAACCCAGGAAAGGCGACTGGTAAGGTGACATCTGCAGTCTAGTGATCATCAGCATAGTTATAACTATCCAAGACTTAAAGGAGTTCTCTAGAGGGATATATATATATATATATATATATATATATATATATACCTCTCCTGCTCTGGACAGTTCCTGACATGGACAGTTGAATCAATTGATTTGAGAAAAAAAATAGCCAGAGTTCTTCTTTAAAGAATTCTTGTACAGTGGTGTCTTGGATTGTGAGCATAATTCACTCCAGGACCGTGCTTGTAATCCAAATCACTCTTAAACCAAAGCAAATTTTCACATAAGAAATCATTGAAATGCAATTGGTTCCACATCCCAAAATAATAATTTTTTATTCTGAATAACATGGAAAACAGATGAAACAAACATTTAGAAACAGCAGAATATGTATTATTATAGGTTACTGTACAATATAGCAATCAGCATGTGGAGTATAATGTATAGTAAGATCATAAACCTGAAAAACATCAGCAGTTTGTAGGTACAGAATGGAAATGCAGATCCCCATAATGCAGTAGTATAGTACAACAGAAGCAGGGCTGCTGTCAGAGGTCTGTGTGGTCACATGACAGCAATAGGGAAGGGGTGTGTGTTCAGCATGGACCAATCAGGAAGTGAGAATCACAGAGCTGTGTAGGGGGACAGTGACAGAAACTTCTTTATACAGCAGTGTGAATGGCTGAGTGTAAGTGCAGGCACATAATAGCAGTAGTGTGTATACCTGAGTGTGAGTGCAGACACATTATAGTAGCAGTGTGTATAGCTGAGTGTAAGTGCAGGCACATTATAGCTGGAATGGAGAGGATAGGAAACACAAGAGCTGACAGAGACTGCAGGGAGCATGAAGGAATGAGCAGGGCAGATGTGGGAACATAGATGCAGCGTCTTTGTCTGGCGAGAGAAGGGTTACAGCTATAAAGAGATTACCCCCACAGTCCTGTCCCCTGATGTAAGCCCCAGCCTGAAGTGGATCAGCTATATTTGGAAGGTAAGGGAGACTTTCTGGGTCAGAGTACAGTGCTGTAGACCAGGGTTTCTCAATCTGTGGTACTGGGTACGCGGCGCAGGTTGAGGGGGTACGCGGGTAAGGGGGGAAAAAATAAAATTTAGTTTTCAGTGCCGGGACACTGCTATCACTCAGCAGTGTCACGGCACCGATGCCCATGGCGGCTCCGTTCTCCCTCCCAGCTGCAGCAGCTCTGTACACTGGTGATGCTGCTGGGAGGGAGGAGAGTAGTGAGAGCAGTTCCATTTAGCCGGCGACCACGCGATGCACCGGCAGTGACATTCCCCGGGCCCCACTCAGCTCGTGATAGGATCCCGACTCCCCTTCCCTCCCGGACCCCACTCTGCGGATAGCGGCAGACCGCTCTCCCCCTGGCTCATTATCGATCGGGTCCCGGGATGGAGGGCGCCGGTGCTATGCGCCCTCTGTATCAGGGAAGGGAAAGATAAGACCGAGTTAGAATCATATAGACCAATTTCCCTTATTAATGCTGATGTAAAAATTTATTCCAGAATATTGGCCAATCGCCTGAAGGGCATTATGCCTGATTTGGTACATAAGGACCAGACGGGCTTTATCTCGGGGCGTATGGCCAAGTTTAATATAAGGCGTGTATTTGAAAACATTCAGATGGTGGGGGCTCCTGATTCCCACTCCATCCTGTCATTAGATGCAGCTAAGGCATTTGACAGGGTGGAGTGGGATTATTTATGGGAGGTGTTGGAGAAATTTGGGTTTGGCCCCCAGATCATAGGAATGATTAGATTACTGTATAACTTGCCCAATGGGTTTGTACGGGTTAATGATAGGGTCTCCGAGGGGTTTATACTGGGGAGGGGTACTAAGCAGGGGTGTCCCCTCTCTCCTCTACTCTTCGTCTTGAGTTTAGAACCGTTAGCGGCATTGATTAGACAAGATCCCCTGATTGAAGGGTTTAGGCGAGGGGTGGATGAGACAGGGTGACACTCTATGCGGATGATATGCTGCTGTTCCTAAGTGAACCTCGGGTCTCTATTCCAAGGGTAATGGAATTGATTAAGGAAAACGGGAAGTTCTCGGGATTATTGGTGAACTGGAATAAATCCATCTTGATGCCTCTGAAGGAAAGAGTAGTTGTGGGAGGATTGCCAGTGAGGACTCTTGAGGAGGGGGGGAGTTTTCGGTATCTGGGAGTGCAGGTATCAAGAGAGATCGGAGATTTTAATAAGTTGAACCTGGGGAAAGTCCTGAGAGAGTTGGAGGGAAAAATAAACATATGGGTTAGGCTGCAGTTAAGTAAAGCTGACAGGATTGTGTTATTAAGAGCTATCTGCTTGCCGAAGTTTCTTCATATTTTTGCAGTAGCTCCTATTTGGATAGGGGATAAATTTTTCAGGAGAATAAGGAAATTAGCAAATGATCTGATATGGGGGAGGAGAAGGGTGCGTATTAAGCTGGACAATCTTACACTCCCTTTGGGCAGGGGGGGTTTGGGGGTCCCCAACTTTAAATTTTATTACTTGGCATCACAGTTGGTGTGGTTTCAGAAGTCGCTAGATAGGGGCTTTCATGACTGGATCGGACAAACAGGAAATGTCCTAGGTCTGGATGTGATTCAGAAGATTGAGGCAGGGTTGGTAGTCCAAACAAGTGGTAAGGAGAAGATAATGGTAAGATCTTTCGTTTGTGTCTGGAAGGCCGTGAAAAAATTGCTTGGGCTAGAGGGACAACTCCCATTTGCATCAATATGGTATAATTATAACCTGGGGACTCATGATATTGGGCTAGGGGAGACGCTTTTTAGAAGAGGCATAAGGGTTCTGTCTGATATTATGGTGGGTAATAAGGTTAAGAAATGGGAGGAAGTTAGACAGGAGTATCTATTACCTGAAAAGTACTGGTTTTCTTATATCCAGGTTAGTACGGCAGTTAAAGAGGGTATTAGAAATGAGGGGGATAAGATAAAGAGCGATCAACTGGTAGATGCGATAAGGGATCCCCCCAGTGGACCTAGAAGAATTTCCTATATGTATAGATATCTTGTGAGTAAACTGGAGGGATCCCAAAAAAGTAAGAATAGATGGGAGGAAGAGATTGGTAATATGTCCGAAGTACAGTGGATGCGAATTATGCACAATATTAGATATGTTTCTAAATCATTTAATCATAGAATTGTCCAGTATAACATTATACAAAGGATATACTGCACTCCATCCTTTCTAGAAAAAATCAATCATGTAGGAATTACGAGCTGTCCCAGATGTGGGTTGAGAGCGGCGGGGTTTTTGCATATGGTATGGTCCTGTCAGAAGTTGGGGGGGTTCTGGGAAGCAATTATGTTGAATATAAAAACTAATACGGGCATAGAAATACCCAGCAGTCCGCTAACCATAATACTTCTAATACTCCTAAGGGATGGGGGGGGGGGGGGGGGGGCGGGGGGTTGGGTGGGATATGAATTTGGTGGGTAGGTAAAGGGATGGGAGGGATTTTTTTTTTTTTTTTGTCACATTGTATATAATGGGTTGGCATTTTGTATAGGTTTAAATAATGTGGGAATTTATTTATTGTTTAAGTGCCATATGTTTTTTGTAAAATCATAAATTCATGTACTATTTTGTGTACTCTTCACGCAGTTGCCCTTGTACGTTGCAAGGTCTCTGGGTTTGTATGTTTTTCTCGTATGAATAAATAAATAAATAAAAAAAAAAAAAAAAAAAAAGATTGGTTGGGATTACAGATAGCGAAAGTATGGGATGCAATTAAAATTATTTGTAGGGTTAGGTATAGTTTGGACTTTACACCATTATGGAGTAATTCACGATTTGAGGAATTTACAAAATTCGCCAATGTAGATTTTTGGATAAACAGACATTGTATTGTGGTGAAAGATTTATTTCAAGGTGGAATGCTGAAGAAATATGAAGAATTAGGCTTTAGCGGACACCAAGATTGGAATCACAAATTTAAGTATTGGCAATTGAGGAATGCCTTTTCTAGGTCACAGGATAAGGACAGGTTTATAGTTAGACACAACGAAGGGATAAACACAATCAAGGAGTTAAGGGGAAGTAAAAAACTGATTTCCAGAATCTATAAAAATTCTTTTGGGGCAAAAATATGACCAACCTGCTATCGGGTATAGAAGACAATGGGAGAAAGAATTGGGGTCACTGTCGGATACCAAACATAATGCAGAATATTTCTAAAGTATCAATTAAACCAGAATACAGACTCACCCAATTTAAAATAATTCATAGGGCATACTATACTCCTTTATTTTTGAAGAGGATAGGCCTGCGAGACTCCTCAAAATGTGATAGATGCGGGGAAGAGGGGGTCGGTCTGATACATACGTTCTGGTCCTGTAGAGAGCTGAGATCTTACTGACAAGGGGTAGAGGACAACTTGGTAAGGAAAGGTATATATACTCATTCATTATCAATAGAGCAAGCCCTTCTGGGGGATCTTAGCGATATCGGGGAAAATAAAACACTTTTATGTAAACTTTTGTTTTTGGCACGATTAGCGATACTCAGGAATTGGACTGGCTCATCCGCTCCAACTTGTAAGGAGTGGGAAAATCTTGTTGACTTAACCAGAAGATATGAGGGGGTGGAGTCGCAAGAATCCAAAGCAATTGGTAATAAAGTTAAAAAACAATGGCAAAAATGGATCCTGGTTGATTAAGGCGGGTTCTGCTGTAACAGGAGTTGTGGTGTTCTGTTGCTGTGTTTGTTTGTTTTTAGCTTTTCCCGCTGGCTCGCTGGGGAGGATTAAGTGGGAGGGAGGAAGGGGTAGGGTAAAATGTATAAATTAGATAATGTTGCCATGATGCCCTGAGGGGCTCTGTTATACACTTGATTAAGTCAGAATGTACAGTACATGATGTATTTATTAAGATATATAGAAAAGTGTACACTCCGTAAAGTTATACACTCGTTGGCGCTTCACTGCAGATACGTAGCTAATTTGCTGCTATATAGATCTTGAGGATTCCGTATCCTCCGTAAAAATCTAAAAATCAAAATACCAATATGATCTATAGCGCTATAGTTAACGAGAGGGTGATGTTAATCTAGTGGTGGTATTGCGTGAAACAAATGGATATAGGTTTATAGTAACTGTACACAGGGTTGCTATAGCTGAAAAACAGGTGAATACCTCAGGTTTGTATAGTGAAATAGTACATACTCGAAGTACAAAGCACTGGTATAGTGCTATATATGACTGCTTAGGTGGTGTCGTTATTCCTACCTGTCTTGCGCCGTGGTGGTGTCTTGTTCATATGTCCATACGTTGCAGTTTTACTGTAAAGAAGATATCGTCCAAAGAGTTGAAGGGAGATATGGAAGTTCTGTTTGTCGGGGTTGGGAGCGAGCCCCGGCCCGCAACTCTGCTGCTACCAAACACCCGGCGTGGTGGAGTAAATCAGGGGGAATCCACAATTCAGTGAAGTCACTATGGTGGATACGGAGGCCGATGTGGGGAAAAACATCTAACGCGTTTCAGCGCGCTTACGGTCGCCCCCGTCAGAGATGGTACGGACTCCAATGCTTCCTCCTTATATTGACTACTCCACCTATCATCCCTCTTCCTTTTTTAGTTATGTTGGGGTGAGTAGTATTCACCAGCCTTTTGGCTCGCAGAAACGTGTTAGATGTTTTTCCCCACATCGGCCTCCGTATCCACCATAGTGACGTCACTGAATTGTGGATTCCCCCTGATTTACTCCACCACGCCGGGTGTTTGGAAGCAGCAGAGTTGCCGGCCGGAGCTCGCTCCCAACCCCGACAAACAGAACTTCCATATCTCCCTTCAACTCTTTGGACGATATCTTCTTTACAGTAAAACTGCAACTTATGGACATATGAACAAGACACCACCACGGCGCAAGACAGGTAGGAATAACGACACCACCTAAGCAGTCATATATAGCACTATACCAGTGCTTTGTAATTCGAGTATGTACTATTTCACTATACAAACCTGAGGTATTCACCTGTTTTTCAGCTATAGCAACCCTCTGTACAGTTACTATAAACCTATATCCATTTGTTTCACGCAATACCACCACTAGATTAACATCACCCTCTCGTTAACTATAGCGCTATAGATCATATTGGTATTATGATGTATTTATTGATCTGTGAAGTGTAGACGATGTATTTACTGATCTGTAAAATTCTGGTGCAATATTTTGCCGGGCGCTGATCAATTGTAAATTGTTGTTTTTATTTTATTTTTTTAAATGTAAAAATAAAGAATTGAAAAAAAAAGTAGAAATAATTAGGCATGTGTGAAGTTTACTCTTTCTCCAGCAGGTGGCAGCATTGTGTCATTTATTTGTATCAGTGTTCAATTTGGGGCGTGCTGTTATACACAGAGAACAATCTTGTTTTATGGCCAGTATTAAACTTAGAATAAAGGTGTTAAAATCTTTATTTGTTGTTCAAGTTTGAAGAAAAATTATATATATATATACATATATATATATATATATATATATATATATATATATTGTTCTGTGTAATGTCCCTGTTAAAGGAGGCAGGATTATGGCCTATTAATTTGCTTTATCCCTAGTGCAGGGAAAACCTTTGGCTCTCCAGCTGTTGCAAAACTACAATTACCAGCCAAAGGCTATCCAGGCAAGATTGAATTTGTAGTTTTGCAACTGGAGGACCCAAGGTTCCCCATCCATGCACTAGTGCATCCAAGTAGCAACTTACCCTGTATACACTTATATTCTATGCAGTGTTTCTGTTTACTCCACATGAACCTCAGTGGAGCTGTATGACATCCCTGCCTCTGTCCCATCTCATCGCTGTATTATGTAAAGGCTGAAGTGTTAGACAAGTTAAAGTGTAAAAAAAATATACTATGGGTAGATCCAGGCAGACTTCACCAGATTATGTACTAGTAGCTATGTGCACTATATCCCACTGTGCATAAATGTAGTATCCCAGAGCAGGTGTGCCACTATGTCCTAGCACAATCTGTTGTCAGGTATTCTTGTATGAATTACTATGCTCTGGACTAAAAGTTGCTTTCTACTCCTTTGCCACTTGGTGTCTCACTTTCTATGTTCTATGCACAGCTGAAGGTATCACAATCCTTGGGCTGAGTACCACACCACACAACAACCTATCAAACGCTTAGGTTCAGCTTGTTCCAGAAGCTTTCCCACTAATGGAAGACTAGTCCTGGTTTTTACTATAAAACTCCCTGTGCGTTCCTGGGTGGGGGTTCAGTCCTAGTCAGTTTATGTCTAAAGAGAGTGTGAACAGAGAGTTGTTCCTGCGGAAGCTTACTCCAGGGCCTGGCCTGGAAGCCAGGTCCATTGACAAGGACTCTATGTTACAGTGATTCCTCTGAACTAACGTTCCAAAGTATTCAGGTGTTCAGGTCAAGAGGTTCGAGAAACACAAAGGTTAGTCTGCAGTGACGCAGAGCAAGACTAAGCCGCAGTGTGGTACTTGGCCTCGGCACCTCTCGGCCACCTCTGTGACGGTATTCGGGTGTAGGTGTATAGAGGTGTGATGTTGATACCTGTTCGGCCCGTTTTCTGTCACCAAATGGTTGGTAACCTCGGGGAGTGTTGAGGGTCCCTTGGGCACTTGTCACGGTAACCAGAAGTGGTAAAAGAACTCACCCGGGATGCCGGTCTTGCCACCCACAGAAAGGGGAAAAATAACCCAAGGAAAATAGTGATGTGCGTGGGTGCAGGTGCAGATAGATGAGACAGAGTCCCGTGTGTTTAGTAGAAAAATAGAACACTTTACTGAACAAGGTTTGAGGTGAACAGTACACGTAATACAGTATTGCAAATCTTGACACTGAAAACGTACAGTAGAACCAGTGCTTTGTAGAAGTAGGTGCTTTGAGCCCTGCCCAATGTAGAATATGTGCTCTGCTGGAACAGGAGTTTAGAAAAGAAGAGATAAGTGATACTCATACTCGCAGATGCTTACTTGTGGCTCTGAACCACCTATGCCCCCTAGTTGCGTAGAACCCATCCTAGGTGGGTAGCATGAGCCCCAGTCGTCGGTTAGCTGGGTGTAGCAGGTTCCCAAGACTTCCCAGTTGTTCTGTGCTGCGCAGTAGGATTCGTAGACCTTTTTCTTGGTAGCTTTGTTCTACTGGGGTCAGTACCTACAGTGTCAGGAGACTGCCAGGAAACTTAGAAAGGTTCCTAACATGGGCAAGGGTTATACTAGGTAGCTTCTCTTTCTTAAGGGGAACTTAGCACTGCATGGTGAACTTAATTGCTTGCATAAAAGAAAGTCTGTTGCTTGTGATCTTTGGTCCCTGTCAGGGTTCCTGGCCAAAGCCAGGCCCTGGCTTAACTTCTTCACGAACTGGGTTTATTTTTGTCCTCTCACTCTGAAAACTAACTAAGAACTGACTCACTTCCTCCACCATCTCTCACTTTGTTAACCCGAAAGAATGACTTACTCAGGTGCTCTAAACAGCATCCGTGGTGGGACATCACAGAGATACTTCTTTGATGTTTGCTCTGCCATCTCAGGGAATGTTCAGTGGCTAGCCTTATCTTCATTTATATACCTCAAGTACCCAGTCTAAGTATTCTGTGTTGTCCAATAGAAGGACTATTTTTTGAGTCTATATACTGCACCTTACTGCTAAAAGTACTATTTTTGCATTGCGCTAAAGATTTGCCCGGTAAACTGTTGTTTTATAACTTGGACTCTGTGATTACTCCATCCTCAAACCTACACCTGCTCTACCTTTTACAAAGTCTTGTGTCAGTGTATACCCGGGGGTGGGCATACCACTCGTGGCCACCGTGACAATTGCCTATTCGGTACACCTAACACCTAGCCCACTGCTAATACCAACACTTAGCAACCCCAGTCAAGCTAATCATTAGTCAGTCGTGCAATATTGTAGAATTTTACATTGTTACATTAGTAAAAAGAAAGCATCATGTTTAAATGTGTTCGTTTTATGTGACCGAGGATGACTTTTTTGTGGCTCCTTTGCCATAAAGCCCAGATTGGTGGAGGCTGCTTTCTTTGGAGGATCTTTGGATCTCAGCCAGAGTGATCATTGGGTTCATGGTCACCTCTTTTTACTAAGCCTCTTCTCCTCTTAGTTTATTGGTGCGACCAATGCTAGGAGTCCGAGTTGTGCCAAACTTCTTTGTTTAAGAATTATGGAGGCTGCTGAGTTCTTTGGATCTTTGAGTTCAGCGGAAATTTCTTTGTCCCCTTCTCCAGATCCATGCCTCCATACAATCCTGTCTCTGAGCTCTACAGGCAGTTCTTTCCTCCTCATGGCTTGGTTTTTGCTCTGATATACATTATCAGCTGTGATACCTTATAAAGATAGGGGCATGTCTTTCCAAACCCCATCCAATTAGCTGAATTTACCACAGGTGACTCCAATCACAGTGTAGAAACATCTCAAAGACTATTAAAGGTGAACGGCAGGTTAGACGTAACGATTATCGTGCGAATTTGCGCGATAACGATCGAATTCAAACGCTAATCGTACGTCTAAACGCAGCAAACGATCAAATGACGTTGATCGTTCGCAAAAAATTCGCAGATCGTTCCGTGTAAACAGTCGTCGCGAAAGTCCAGCTGCCGGCCCCCCCCCCGCTCATCCGCAGCCCGTCCCCCCCCCCCGCTCATCCACAGCCCGGCTCGATCGCCACACCCGCCGCCCCGATCGCCACCCCTGCCGCCGCTCTGATCGCCACCCCCGCCGCCGCTCCGATCGCCACCCCCGCCGCCGCTCCGATCGCCACCCCCGCCGCCGCTCCGAACGCCACCCATGCCGTCGCTCTGATCGCCACCCCTGCCGCCGCTCCGATCGCCCCCGCCGCCCTGGCCACGAGCATACCTTACCTGCTTGGCGTAGCGGCTGTTCGAAATTCCCGGCTCCCCTCTTCAGTGCATTAATTGGCTGAAAAGGGGGGAGCCGGGAATTTCAAACAGCTCCTCTTCAGCCAATCAGTGCTCCTCTTCAGTGCACGGCAGCGCTGATTGGCTGAAGAGGAGCTGTTTGAAATTCCCGGCTCTCCTCTTCAGCCAATCAATGCACGGCAGCACTGATTGGCTGAAGAGGGGGGTGGGCCAGATCAGTGCTCTGGGGGTGGGGCAGTGTTTCAAACTGCCTTATCAGTCGCAGCATTAAATTAAAAATTACATAAAAATGACAGAAAACTGCAATAGGGACATATTTTTTTTTTTAACTAACGATCAGCGTTTAGATGGTACGATATATCGTACGGAAAAATCGTTTTGCGATCGTTTTAAGATCCCCCGCCCGCAGATGCCTGATGAGGATCGCTGCCTCACCTTCAGTATAAAAGTTCCTGGAAAGCCTCTATGACATCTGTTTCTCTGTAATCTCACTATTATGCAAGTCTAAGGAACGTCCCAGCAATCACACATTGGTGACTTATCATGAGAACAAACTATTAATCTATATTCCTGGATATATGGATATATACAGTCCAGAAGACGTGAGACCCCATGATGCTGAACTATTGTATTTTCTGGATTTTAAGTCTAGAACTTGAAATGAATGTGGCAGCTCAGATAGACCTGCAGAGCTAAAACCAATGAAACCTGTCTCTTAGCTGATGGCTGTTTGCACAGTTATACAATCATGTTGATGTGCATATCTCCCTCCCTGTCTGTTCTTTATAATTTATAGTTAGGGTTTGGTTTCCAGCGCTGAGCCTTGTACATCAATCATGTAGGGCAGGAATGATTGGAGGGGAGAGGAGGCATGCATGCTGCAGCTCAGCACGATCTCCGTAACTCTTCAGCTTAGAAGTGAAAATAAGATTTATAACTTTGCAAACACCTATCAGCTAAGAGACAGAAATGCAATATTTAGAGCTGACAGATTCCCTTTAAAGGGACTCTGTGCCCACAATCTGCCCCCCGCAACCGTTTGTACTGTCGGATAGCTGCTTTTAATCCAACATCTGTCCTGGGGTCTGTTCGGCAGGTGATGCAGTTATTGTCTTAAAAAACAACTTTTAAACTTGCAGCCCTGCGTCAAATTGGTGCGGCCTAGAGTGTCTGTGTCCTAGATCTGCATCGCCTCTCCGTCCCTCCTCCTCGCCCTCTTCACCATTAGGAATGCCCCTGAGCAGGATTTCCCTTAATCATCATTTGTCTGAACACTGCACAGGTGTTGGATCCGTAAGGCACCTGTGCAGGGTTCAGACAAGTAATGATTAGGGGAAATCCTGCCATGGGGCATTCCTAATGATGAAGAGGGCAGGGAGGAGGGACGGAGAGGTGATGCAGGCCTAGGGCACAGTCACTCTAGGCCACACTAATTTGACACAGGGCTGCAAGTTTAAAAGTTGTTTTTGAGGACAATAACTGCATCACCTGTCGAACGGACCCCAGGACAGATCTTGGATTGAAAGCAGCTATCCAAAGGTACAAGCGGTTTGGGGGAGGGGAAGGGGGCAGATTGTGGGTACAGAGTCACTTAAAGTCTGGAAAAATCCAGCCATACATATCATAAGTTCCAGACTACCTAGAGAGTTTTCTTTCATGTGAGCCTTTATCTATATTAGCTTTTTCTACAGGTTTGGATACAATTACAATGGAAGGCAATGACTATGCCTTAGGTTAATGTCTTTGAAGACTACTTGACTTGTAGGTTCTGTCACGGGCCAACAAGCTAATAAATTATTGAAGTGCGTTCTGCCATGAAGCAAGAGCGCTCGACTCCTCTGACTGTAGTGAACTCTTTTACATTCACCTAAGACCCCAGACCAGACAGGTGCTATCCCTTATCCTATAGCTTCTCTATTATGTCCCTCATTTGCATGGCAGTTTTTTTTTTTTTTTTCAACTTTGAAATTGATCACGTGTTCTTGTTTAATTTCAGAACTTTACAGACCCCATTTATTTCTCCTAAAGCCCAACATTATATATATATATATATATATATATATATGAGCCCACGCTCCGACATTATGTGCTGCAATGATTCTACAATGGCTTATTGTCATAAATGTAAATTGTATATGCAAATTGTGAATGCAATGAATTTTCCTGTGACAAGTTAATACACATGTGCTCTTTGAAGTGCCAGCCAGCCTTAATTATTTTGATGGAAGGATTCCTGGGTTACGTCACGGTGGATCTATAATGTTTATATAGGATGGGGCTCTATTGTTTATATTGGATGTAGAAGAATGACTATTGAGGAGGCCAAGTGTCTCCAACCCAAGATGGAAACATCCAATGCTTGTATATTTTTCACTGTAACATATTTACACCTACATGGAAGCCAGAGGCATAGCTAAGATTCATGGGGCCCCATAGCAAAAAAACTTTACAGGGCCCCCCTCCCCCACAAGTATGATGCCGGCCCCATCTCATATGTATAAAATACACTCATATATACCCCTCTCATATGTATATATTACCCTCATAAATACCCCTCTCATATGTATACAATATCCTCATATGTTCGTACCCCTTTATTAGAGGGGTAAATATGAGGGTAATATATATTAGGAGGGTACATATGGGGATATTAGATGAATATTAGAGGGGTGCTGTTGGTGAGCTGGCGGAAGGTCTGCCTGTAGTTGCTATCATTACTACCATGGAGGCAAACCACATGTTTTGCCAAGGGGGGCCTGCACGGGCCCCATAGCAGATGCATGGTCTGCCTCCGTGTTAGCTAGTGATGTAAGCATATCTATTCCATTTGAGGCCTTACACCTATGTGCATTTTGCAAAAGTATAATAGGTTAACATATGGCCCATGACCGAAACCTAGTAAGGAACCCCACTCCCCCATGATAACTTTTAAAAGGGGTTACCTATTATTAGAAAACATAAAAACAGCGCCACTCCTGTCTTCCGTTTGGGTGTGGATTTTGCAGCTCAGTTCCATTGATGTGAATGTGGTGCTGTTTGTGGAACAAACTAGCTGCGTTAGACTACAGAAGCATAGGATTATTTTTCTAATGCACACAGTGATGTCATGGTACAGGCATGATCTAATCAATGATATCACAGCAAAAGAATTATATAAGCAGGCAATAAGGATAAGGCATAACATGATATGCTGACAATATGGTATCAGACAATGAACACAGTGATATCACAGAATAGGAAAGACAAACAATGATGTCATCACGTGGGTAGAGTCAACACATGATGTATTCACATTGGGGGAGATTTATCAAACATCGTGTATGGTAAAATTGGCTCAGTTGCCCCTAGCAACCAATCAGATTCCACCTTTCATTCCTCACAGATCAAGTTTGATAAATCTCCCGCATAGTCTGTAGATTTACTTATCTGCAAAAATTACTGACAAGCTCTAGTGCGGACTATAATTTTGGCACAAATTGTCCCATAGAAATCTATGGAATTTTCTTGCGGATAAAATGTCTGTAAGGTTGTGTTCACACTATGTTTTTGCAATCCTTTTTTCTAATCCGTTTTTGCAAAGCGGATGCATTTGTGTGTATCCATTTTGACCTGTTTTTCCATTGACTTCCATTATAAAAAAAAAAGGATCAAAGCGCAGCCGTTTTTTTTTAACGTACACAAAAACGTAGATGACCTTATTTTTGCGTACGTTAAAAAAAAAAAAAAAAAGAATGCGTTTTGATCCTGTTTTATAATGGAAGTCGGATGGAAAAACGGATCAAAACCGAAGCACACAAATGCATTCGCTTTTCCATCAGTTTGTTTTTTTTTTTTTGCAAAAATGGCTGAAAAAAAAACATTTCAAAAAGATAGTGTTAACCCAGCCTATCATTCGCAAATCCGTAAAAAATACAAATAAGTAATCATTTTAAACCATTGCCACTTATTTAAAGCGAAAGTACAACTTTTTTACATGAGCCGATCGGCGACAGTGCAGGGATCCTGGTGTCATGGTCCTTTCTTTGAAACACCACATGGTTTACGTCATTTTGCCGTGGCCTTTGCAGCTTAGTTCCATTTAAGTGAATGGAGCATAATTTAAAAACCGACATCCAAACTGAGGACAAGAGTGGTGTTGTTTCTGGAAGAAAGCAGCCATGTTTCTCTAAGCCTGGATGACCCCTTTAAATCACAGCTGATTTTCATTCTGCTGCTAGAATGGAGTATCATGGACTTTAAAAGGGTTATCCAGTGTTAGAAAAACATGGCCACTTTCTTCCAGAGACAGCACCACTCTTGTCTCCAGTTTGGGTGGGGTTTTGCAGCTCAGTTCCATTGAAGTGAATGGAACCTGAACCCGAGACAAGAGTGGTGCTCTCTCGAGTAGAAAGTGGCCATGTTTTCCTAATGCTGGAGAACCCCTTTAATGATAATCAGTACTAACAGCATGAAATCCGCTGCAGTGCGGTACATGTGAAGCCTTTTGTGTGGAATTTCTTGCATTTATAATGTGTTTGAGAGCATCAGTTATGTTGAGAAGTGGAAGTACAGTATCTGTCCTATCTATTGTTCTAATCCACATTATGGCAAGAATCAACTAAAGTAAAGAGAATCAGTCGTCCTTCATTACTGTAAGGGCCCTATTCCACCGGACGATTATCGTTCAGATTATCGTTAAATCGTTCGATTCTAAACGATAATCGTTCGGTTGAAATGCAGTTAAGGATTAACGACCGAACGAGAAATCGTTGATCGCTTTATAAGACCTGGACCTATTTTTATCGTTGCTCGTTCGCAAAACGTTCGCATTGAATAAGGGCCCTATTCCACCGGACGATTATCGTTTGCATAATCGTTAACGATTAACGATCTCAAACGACCGTTATTACGAAAGACCTGAAAACGTTCAGTCATTTCCATGGAACGATAATCGTTACTTATGATCGTACTTGCGATCGTTTCTCTTCGCTATTTATTCGCTATTGCTTTCGTATCTATTGGGAACGACCAAACAATGTCTTATTCAATGCGAACGATTTGCGAACGAGCAACGATAAAAATAGGTCCAGGTCTTTATAAAGCGATCAACGATTTCTCGTTCGGTCGTTAATCGTTAACTGCATTTCAACCGAACGATTATCGTTCAGATTCGAACGATTTAACGATAATCTGAACGATAATCGTCCGGTGGAATAGGGCCCTAAGACTTCGTTTGGTCGTTTGCAGTAGATACGAACGCAATAGCGAATAAATGGCGAAGAAAAACGATCGCAATTACGATCATAAGTAACGATTATCGTTCCATGGAAATGAGTGAACGTTTTCAGGTCTTTCGCAATAGCGGTCGTTTTAAATCGTTAATCGTTAACAATTATGCAAACGATAATCGTTCGGTGGAATAGGGCCCTAATGGCCCTATTCCACGGGTCGTTTTAGAGGAGCAAACGAGCGCTATTAGCGCTCGTTTGCTCCTCGTTCGCCGCTCGCTGCCGCCGCTATTCAACGCGGCTGCAGCAAGCGGGTGAGTGCGGGAGGGGCGGGGGGGCTGCTCGGAGGATCGCTGATCGTCCGGGCAGCCCATAGGATATAGCAGCGTCTGCTGCCGATGCTCCTATTCAACTGAGCGACGGCAGCAGATCGCTGCTATATCAGTCGCTTGTTTTTCAACATGTTGAAAAACAAGCGACTGCAACGATCAGCCGACATGAACGATGTCGGCTGATCGTTGCACTCTATTCCACGGAACGATTATCGTCCGTAGCGGTCGATATCGTCCGCAAACGAACAATAATCATTCCGTGGAATAGGGCCATAAGACATGAAGGTCACTCAGTCGAGAAAATTGCAAAAACTTCGAAGGTATCCTCAAGTGCAATCATAGAGACCAACCAACGCTATGATGAAACGGACTCTCCTGAGGACTCTCTCCGGGAAAAGAAGATCAAGAGCAACCTCTGCCGCTGAGGATGAGTTCATTAGAGTTACCAGTAAATTACCAGCACCTCCGCTTAGAGGTCACATAATCGTTCCCAGAGATCAAGAGCCAGACGCATCTACTGATCAGAGGAGACAACGAGAGCCAGGCCTTTATGGCCGTATGGCTGAACGTAAACCACTGCTGACCGAAGAACAACACAGAGAGGAGGAGACTTGGCCAATAAACCCAAACAACGGCCATAAGTGAAGGTTTTTATAATAGCCCTATTCCACGGAACGATTATCGTTCATAAACTTGCTCCAGCGACCGCTCGTTAACGATAATCGCCTCGTGGAATTGGTGTACACGAGCGAACGATAAAGGCGAAATCGTTATACTGTCGTTCAAAATAGTTTTTCAGCATGTCGAAAAAAAGTTGTTAGTCTTTGAAAGATAATTCGCTAATCGGTTTGTAAAATTATCGTTCGCTAAAAAAAAAAGTTTAGTGATCGTTAACGAGCGGTCGTTGGAGCGAGTTTATGAACGATAATCGTTCCGTGGAATAGGGCTGTTAGACATAGATGGTGTGTAGATGGATTCTACACATGATATCGGGGGAGATTTATCAAACATGGTGTAAAGTGAAACTGGCTCAGTTGCCCCTAGCAACCAATCAGATTCCACTTTTCATTTTCCAAAGAATCTGTGAGGAATGAAAGGTGGAATCTGATTGGTTGCTAGGGGCGACTGAGCCTGTTTCACTTTACACCATGTATGATAAATCTCCCCCATGGGGATTGCATTGTGAAGCAGGGGGAGGAGGCGTGATGGTGTGCAGGTGCTTTGCTGGTGGTATTGTTGGTGATTTTCATGGCACATTTACATGGCGCCATCCTACAGACATGCTTTTCCATCTAGTTTTTGCTTTTGTGCAATGACCCCAAACACACATTTAGCTATGTAAGGGCTATTTGACCCAGCAGGACAGTGGTAGTGGGTTCTGTCAGATGACATGACCTCCACAATCACCCATCCTAAAACCCTTTGAGGCTCTTTGGGATGAGTAACGCTGCGTTTACACGATTATGGAACGATTATAATAATTATTGTTCAAATATGCACGATAACGTTCGAATTCGAACGATAATCGTACGTGTAAACACAGCGAACGATCAAGCGACGAGCGAGAAATCGTTCATTTTGATCTTTGAACATGTTCTTAAATCGTTTTTCGTTGTTCGCAAAAAAATCGCAGATCGTTCCGTGTAAACAGTCGTTCACCGAATTTACCTATGTGCGAGATAGGCTTAAGCAAAACGATTGCAAAACGATTTTTCCGTCCGATATATCGTTCCGTCTAAACGCTGATCGTTATAAAAAAAAAAAAAAATTGTTACTTCGAAATTGTTAATCGTACGATCGGGCGAATTATCACTCCGTGTAAACGCAGCATTAGATTTCAGAGTGAAGGAAAAACAATCTCCTTCAAGACTGTCTTCCAGTACTTATTAGCTGCTTTATGTCCTGCAGGAAGTGGTGTATTCTTTCCAGTCTGACACAGTGCTTTCTGCTGCCACCTCTGTCCATGTCAGGAACTGTCCACAGCCGCAGCAAATCCCCACAGAAAATCTTTCCTGCTGTGGACAGTTCCTGACATGGACAGAGGTGGCAGCAGAGAGCACTGTGTCAGACTGGAAAGAATACAACACTTCCTGCAGGGACAAACAGCAGCTGATAAGTACTGGAAGACTTGAGATTTTTAAATAGAAGTAAATCATACATTTATATAACTTTCTGACACCAGTTGATTTACAAGAAAAATTCTTTTGCCGGAGTACCCCTTTAAGTTAAAGTAAAATAGAATTACAGATAATTTACTATATTGAGATGTGCGCATTGTCAATAGGGCAGACTTCGGATTTACTGTGCCTTTAAAAAGAACTATTTGTCGTCTTTTTAGGATTTTCCCACAAAATCTGTGAAACCACATTTTCCGTTCCTTATTCTTTGTCCGTCCTCTGCAATCATTTAGGTTTTCTCCGAGGACAATTGATAAATGAAAACGTTAAAAATATCTTACAAGTTACATCAGCCAAACCGTGGAGGGCGGAGGAAAAAAATCTAACTTTCACCCTGGGACACACTATGCTATAGGATATAGAACAGTATGTCTGGAATATCTGATCCATTGGACGGTAGTAGATGCAAAAACAGAACTTTGCACAGTGTATCGACTGTACTGAATCACTGCACATAAATTACAGCTTCAGTCTAATGCAAAGTGTCTGTGCTCAAGAACTCGAGTGACCTTTACTCCTTATATGTAGATACAATGGCGAATATAGGATTTAAAGGGGTACTCCGGAGAAAACAAACAACAAAAATTCTTTAATCAGCTGGTTGGAACATTATAAAGATTTGTAAGTTACTTCTATTTAAAAAAAAAAATCAAGTCTTCCAGTACTTATCAGCTTCTGTATGCCCTGCAGAAAGTGGTGTATTCTTTCCAGTATGACACGGTGCTCTCTGCTGCCACCTCTGTCCATGTCAAGAACTGTCCAGAGCAGTAGAGGTTTTCTATGGGGATTTACTGTAGATCTCCCCCATAGTCTATTTTGTACAGTAAATCATACATAACTTACTAGAATAACAGTTGTAGAAATGCAAAATAGAGTTTGCATAGCAAATGTAGTATTTTAACATATGCACGTATACAAATCTGCAACACTAGCTCCACATTGTTTCTAGCAGACACCCCTATATTAGGTCAGTATCATATGATGATTTTAGTTGCTGTCTCCAAATGAAAGATGAAACCTTGAACAAGCGAGTTCTGCCTCCGGAGATTGGCTCCAGTAGAGAAGAGGATGTTTGCGCTCTCTCTGTCCTGCTCGGCTCTCAAGCTTTAACCAGTTTGTAAATGAGGAGAGTAAACTGTATCTCATCTGTGTATTCAAGTGCAGAAAAATAGCTACACATGCCTTTAACCATGTAAAGGGCTGTCAAGCATCGAACTCTGATGTTATTCAGAATGGCTCCAAGGCTTGGAGCCTTTAAAGGAGTGCTCCAGCAAATTCGGGCAATGCGAATGGTTTCAGAAAGTTATACAGATTTGTAATTTACTTCTAATTAAAAATCTCCAGTCTTCCAGTACTTATCAGCTGCTGTATGTCCTGCAGGAACTGTTGTATTCTTTCCAGTCTGACTCTCTGCTGCCATCTCTGTCCATGTCAGGAACTGTCCAGAGCAGGAGGAGTTTTCTGTGCGGATTTATTACTGATCTGTTAAGGACAGAGGTGGCAGCAGAGAGCAGGACATCCAGCAGCTGATAAGTACTGGAAGACTTCATAGAAGTAAATTACAAGTCTATATAACTTTCTGAAACCAGTTGATTTGAAAGAAAACATTTTTTGCAGGAGATCCCCTTTTGCAAAAGGGGTTCTCCCATCTTGCAAAGTTACGATAACTACCTGATCGAGAGCAGTCTGACCAGTAGGGCTTCTATAATTTAAAAAAATGGGGGTACCCATTACAATGGAGCCACTACTGCTTCATAGGGGATCTGCAGACACAGACAAATGCTGTACTCAGCTATTCATTCAGAATGAATGAAGCTGCATTGTTTATGTGCGACGCATAATTAGATAATTATGCTCTAAAATAATGAAATATCAATTGAAGGAATTTTGAATAGATCTATTAGATCTATTGAAGAGTAATCTTCCCGAATGGGACCAGACAACTCCACTGATTTAGTATGAACTGTGTAATGCTTCATTTGTCCTTTGCTGGTGTGTAGAAAATTTAAAGTGAATGTACCATCAGGTACATTCGCTTTAACATGACCCACGGATAGATCGGCGCCGGCGCAGGAAAGCCGGTGCCGCGGTCCACTTTTTGAACCACAGCCCGCAGTTCTATCCATGGGTACCGGGCCGGGGATGAAGCACTGGAGGCGGGCCGGCCCACCCGCCCCCAATTGGAGGAATCCCCTGCCCCTGTATAACACGGCTCTGTTAGAATCAACCCCTGGATAGAACGGAGCCGTACACAGGAACCGGGCCGTGATTCAAAAAATGGACCGTGGTATCGGTTTTCCCGCGCCGGCGCCGATCTATCCGTGGGTCGTGTTAAAGCGAATGTACCTAATGGTACGTTCGCTTTAAACAATTGCTCTCCCAGGTTACCCAGGTTCCCTCAGAGGTTACAGGGTCTCACTTGGGTTCTAGCACCAGAACACATTGTGACTAGTTTATTTAAGCTCTTCCCAATATTTTACAGATGACATCAAGCAAGGTACAATACCCTGCAATTCAGAAGTATTGCAGTGTATGGTACGAGTGATTGTGTCCACTAGTGAAGTGGAAGTAAAAAATAATAATAAAAAAAGTTATTTTCAAAGTATAAAAAATAATCAAAAGTTAAAAAAGCAAAACACACAACCCCTTTCAGGACCGGTCCATAGTGCCTTGAGGACCAGAGCCCATTTTTTAAATCTGACCAGTCTCACTTTATGTGACTATACCTCCGTGATATTAGAACTTATCCTAGCAATTCTGAGATTGTTTTCTTGTGACATATTGTACTTTAAGTTAGTAGTAAAATTTGGCCGATATTCGTAAAAAACTACATTTAATTTTTTTTATTTTTAATTTTACAGGTTGTCTGGCATAAATTCAAAATCTGTGATCCTGCCGGGGCTGGTGGGGGCTTAATAATGCTGTATACTTACCTTTCCCGCTCTGCTGCAGCAGCTAGTTCCCGGGCCACCTGATGTCCATTGTTTTCATCGTTGGCACATTTGCTGATGTGCTGCTCCCACCGAAAATGGACGCTCAGCGTAGATATGACTCCATTTCCGGTGGGAGCAGTACGTCAGCAGATGTTGTGAAGACTATGACAGTGGGCGGCTGCGTCAGAGCGGGACAGGTAAGTATACAGCACTGTTATTTCCCAGCAGACAGCATGGCAGATTATGAGTTTATCAGGCACAAGTAGTCTATGATCAATGTGGATCACCCAGGAGTAATAGCGGGCGGCTTTACCACTGATAGGCTGTAGAGTCATTTTCATGGAATAGGGTCCATTTACACAGAAAGATTTTCTGACAGATTATCTGCCAAAGATTTGAAGCCAAAGCCAGGAAGGGATTTGAAAAGAGGAGAAATCTCAGGCTTTCCTTTATGACCTGATCTCTATTTATAGTCTGTTTCTGGCTTTGGCTTTAAATTTTTGGCAGATAATCTGTCAGATAATTTTTCTGTGTAAATGGACCCTTATCAATGTCCCCCATTGTCTTCAGTGCATATCCTTGTGTGTCGTCTCCCAGCAGGATTTCCTTGTTACATGGCATTTCACCAAATAATATTTCCAGTTTGACTTGGCAGAATTTGTTGGCCAGGTCTCAGTTCACTTTCCACTGTTCAAATAAAAATTTTTCATTACTGTTTTAATAAATAAAGTTGGTTACGTGAAATATACGATTTATGTCGACATCAACTCAAACCTGAAAACAAAATCCAAAATATACAACAAAGTAAAGATCCCAAACCTCCTGCTCTCCTGCTCCCTGTTTCCCCATCCATCCCTGTTCTGGTGTATATAGAGTAATTCATGTAAGTTTAGGCTATGTTCACATGACGTTGTTTCATTTCCATTTATTATTTAAAAAAAAAAATGTCAGCATTAGATGCTTCTAACCTGCTAATAGTTTCCCTTTAAGCCTTAAAGCACTGTGATCATTATGGATCATCCGGCTAATAAAGGGAGTATACTCTTCCTATGTCCCCAACATTGGGATCACCAAGATGATGGATTTGTACAATCTTTGAGATTTATCGAAGATAGTGTAAAGTGAAACTGGCTCAGTGGCCCCTAGCAACCAATCAGATTCCACCTTTCATTTTCCAAAGAGTCTGTGAGGGATGAAAGGTGGAATCTGATTGGTTGCTAGGGGCAACTGAGCCTGTTTCACTTTGCACCATGTTTGATAAATCTCCCCCTATGTGTATAGCCAGCTTAAATTATAGTGATAAAATATAATATTTTACACACAGTCGGGCTGGATCGCTCAATAGTAAGGAGACAACCCTGTTAGGTTGAGAGGGGGCTACCAACCTCCACCCACATACTCAACCCTTTTTTCCACAATGAACTTTGGGGTTAATCCAATACTTTATAGCTTTACTGAGAACTGGCTGTATGTAAGATGTCATGGCGGATCATGGCTTGGTTAGGGTACACTGGGATTCTCCTCAGCCTCTTCATGCTGCAATCCTTAGGGTACTATTACATGGAACGATAATCAACTGAATCGGCTCCGTGTAATAAGCACAACGATCAGCTGATGACAACGATCATTGGCTGATCGTTGATATAGGTTTGGACCTATAATTGTCAGGTGCTGACAGCGCATTGCTACGTGTAACAGCGGTGCGCGGCTGGCGGCTGATGATATGCAAAGTGCATACATTACCCATCCATGGTCCAGGGCTCCTCTTGCGCTCTGCTTCTCTCCGGGTCCCCCGCGCTCCAGCTTCAGAGCGGCCTCTTCAGACAGGCCGCTCAGCCAATCACAGGCCAGGACAGGCCAAGACAGGCCGCTCTGAAGCTGCAGCGCGCGGGACCCAGGGAGAAGCAGAGCGCAAGAGGAGCCCTGGACCTTGGATAGGTAATGTATACAGTTTAAGCAAGGTTTGCAAGGAAGATTAAAAGATTATCGGGCCGTGTAATAGGCCCAGTAATCTGCTAGATTGGCGCTTGTTTACAGTTATTATCAGGCCCCCATCGGCCCGTGTAATAGTACCCATACTATCTCTCTCTCTTTTGTTATAACACCTTCCCCATCATTATAGTGCTTGTAAAGCACTATATTGTAATCTGTTTTCTTCTTCTTCTTCTTCTTCTTCTTCCAGCCATTTTTCTGCGCGTAATACAGCCCGAACCGCTTTGCGCACAGACTCTGTTCAAACTACGTTTCAAAGCCCTCGGCGGTGTGAGGTGTGCTATCTATTTTTTGTTTCGATCAGATTTGTCGTTTTTAAGAAATTTACGTTTAAAGACCCCAAATTTCCCATAGAAAATAATGGCCCATTGGAAATAATGGCCACACTCTAACCGCTGACAGCCAATCACAGCACATATGCAAATAGCTGAAATATAGCAGCCAATAGGAACTCTAAGGTCTTGTCAGGCAATGTCTCACAACATTCACACAGTCACATGTCCACTATTGGCCAGTAGATGATGTAATATATGGAAGGTCCTTAACGATTTTGTCTCACTGACATGAGTAAGATTGTCATGGTAACCGAGCAATGATCTTTACCATTATGAGTAGCAGAGTTTAGTCAGTAAAATAGCAGAGCTGAGGCAGCCATGTAGCAGGGACAGTACACAAGCCGCTCTTAAAGAGACGGTACCCAAGCCGCTCTTAAAGGGACGGTACCTAAGCCGCTCTTAAAGGGACGGTACCCAAGCCGCTCTTAAAGGGACGGTACCCAAGCCGATCTTAAAGGGACAGTACCCAAGCCGCTCTTAAAGGGACGGTACCCAAACCGCTCTTAAAGGGACGGTACCCAAGCCGCTCTTAAAGTGGCGGTACCTAAGCCGCTCTTAAAGGGACGGTACCCAAGTCGCTCTTACAGGGATGGTACCCAAGCTGCTCTTAAAGGGACGGTAACAAGTCGCTCTTAAAGGGACGGTACCAAAGTCGCTCTAATTGGGTCCCTTTAAGAGCGACCTGGGTCCCTTTAAGAGCGACCTGGGTCCCTTTAAGATTGAAATAGGTCCTTTTAAGAGCAAAATGGGTCCTTTTAAGAGCGATCTGGGTCCCTTTAAGAGCGATCTGGGTCCCTTTAAGAGCGACCTGGGTCCCTTTAAGAGCGAAATGGGTCCCTTTAAGAGCGAAATGGGTCACTTTAAGAGCGAAATGGGTCCCTTTAAGAGCGACCTGGGTCTCTTTAAGAGCGACCTGGATCCCTTTAAGAGCGACCTGGATCCCTTTAAGAGCGACCTGGGTACCTTTAAGAGCGACCTGGGTCCCTTTAAGAGCGACCTGGGTCCCTCTAAGAGCGACCTGGGTCTCTTTAAGAGCGAAAAATGTCCATTTAAGAGCAAAATGATTTCCTTTAAGAGCGACCTGGGTCCCTTTAAGAGCGAAATGGGTCCCTTTAAGAGCAAAATGGGTCCTTTTTAGAGCGACCTGGGTCCCTTTAAGAGCGATCTGGGTCCCTTTAAGAGCAAACTGGGTCCATTTAAGAGCAAAATGGGTCCCTTTAAGTGCGATCTGGGTCCCTTTAA
Organism: Dendropsophus ebraccatus; assembly: GCF_027789765.1. NCBI lineage: Eukaryota > Metazoa > Chordata > Amphibia > Anura > Hylidae > Dendropsophus > Dendropsophus ebraccatus. The sequence continues at coordinate 32,223,282 of NC_091455.1, read as the reverse complement.
GAGCGACCTGGGTCCCTTAAAGAGCAACCTGAGTCCCTTTAAGAGCAACCTGGGTCCCTTTAAGAGCGACCTCGGTCCCTTTAAGAGCGAAATGGGTCCCTTTAAGAGCAACCTGGGTCCCTTTAAGAGCTACCTGGGTCCCTTTGGGAGCGAAATTGGTCCCTTTAAGAGTGAAATTGGTACCTTTAAGAGCGACCTGGGTCCCTTTAAGAGCGATCTGGGTCCCTTTAAGAGCGACCTTGTTCCCTGTAAGAGCGAAATGGGTCCCTTTAAGTGAGAAATGGGTCCCTTTAAGAGCGAAATTAGTCCCTTAAAGGAACGGTACCCAAGTCGCTCTTACAGGGACGGTACCCAAGTCGCTCTTACAAAGCGAAATATGTCACTTTAAGAGCGAAATAGGTCCCTTTAAGAGCGAACTGGGTCCCTTTAAGAGCGACCTGGGTCCCTTTATGAGCGACATTGGTCCCTTTAGGGGCGACATGGGTCCCTTTAGGAGCGACCTGGGTCCCCTTAAGAGTGACGTGGGTTCCTTTTAAGAGCGACCTGGGTCCCTTTAAGAGCTACCTGGGTCCCTTTAAGAGCGAAATGGGTCCCTTTAAGAGCGACCTGGGTCCCTTTAAAAGCGACCTGGGTCCCTTTAAGATCGATTTGAGTCCCTTTAAGAGCGAAATAGGTCCCTTTCAGTGCGATCTAGGTCCCTTTAAGTGCGAACTGGGTCCCTTTATGAGCGACATGGGTCCCTTTAAGAGCGACCTGGGTCCCTTTGTGAGCGACATGGGTCCCTTTAGGAGCGACATGGGTCCCTTTAGGAGTGACCTGGGTCCCCTTAAGAGCGACCTGTGTCCTTTTAAGAGCGACCTGGGTCCCTCTAAGAGCAACCTGGGTCCCTTTAAGAGCAAAATATGTCCCTTTAAGAGCAAAATGCGTCCCTTTAAGAGCGACCTGGGTCCCTTTAAGAGCGACCTGGGTCCCTTTAAGAGCAACCTGGGTCCCTTTAAGAGCAACCTGGGTCCCTTTAAGAGCAAAATATGTCCCTTTAAGAGCAAAATGCGGCCCTTTAAGAGCAACCTGGGTCCCTTTAAGAGCGACCTGGGTCCCTTTTAGAGCGACCTGAGTCCCTTTAAGAGCAAAATTGGTCCTTTTAAGAGCGACCTGGGTCCCTTTAAGAGCGAAATGGGTCCCTTTAAGAGCGAAATGGGTCCCTTTAAGAGTGAATTTGGTCCCTTTAAGAGCGACCTTGGTCCCTTTAAGTGCGATCTGGGTCCCTTTAAGAGCGACCTGCTTCCCTTCAAGAGTGACCTGGGTCCCTTTAAGAGTGAATTTGGTCCCTTTAAGAGCGACCTTGGTCCCTTTAAGTGCGATCTGGGTCCCTTTAAGAGCGATCTGGTTCCCTTTAAGAGCGACCTGCTTCCCTTCAAGAGTGACCTGGGTCCCTTTAAGAGCGACCTGGGTTCCTTTAAGAGCTAAATATGTCCCTTTAAGAGTGAAATGGGTCTCTTTAAGAGCTAAATATGTCCCTTTAAGAGTGAAATGGGTCCCTTTAAGAGCGAAATGTGTCTCTTTAAGAGCGACCTAGGTCGCTCCTAAAGGGACCCATGACGCTCTTAAAGGGACGGGAGCCAAGTTGCTCTTAAAGGGATGGGACCCAAGTCGCTCTTAAAGGGACGGCACCCAGGATTAAAGTATCTCTTAAAAGGAAGTCACTGGTAAAGGGGCGCTCTTTTCAAGCACTATGTATTTTCCTGGAAGGCAAATCTAGTTTTATGCTTGGTATTGCAACAAAATTTGATTTTTTCATCCTGAAGTTCTTTGTCTCCATGACTCGGTGCAGTTCCTATTTCATCCTGCAGATGTCACTGTTGCAGGTGATGCCTTTATGAAGTCACTGTTAAATTCGATTTGACAAGTTCAATATTCAAAGAAAATCCACCTAATCCACCAATACAAGTGTTAATGTAGCATGACCAGAAAGCAGCTACAGTTATTATCATGCCATCTATTGTGGGTGACAACCACTCATTCTGACATGAGACTAGAAGTATAGTTCTCCTCTGATCTTGGTGGGAATCTTAACCTGAAATAGAATATGTCATATAATATCTCAGCCGACTCTGAGGTTGAATGTTGTTCTTAATAGAGAGAATAGAATAAACCAGCACCATATGCTTATGGGAGAACAAAGAATTATACACGCTGATATCCAATGTGTCGATCCTTCTCACCGACAACTGTGGAATTCCTGGGACCGTCCCCTTGCTATCATACACCATAGACCGTCAGCCGATCCCTGATGAATATTGACATGAATCTCACATGTAGAGTCAGTGTAGATTGACTGTTTGATAGATTGACCACCACTTCAGCAAAGACATCTGACCATGTTACATTAAGAAGAGTCAGGGGTTGGGGGGATTGGCCACCACCGTTCACTTAGCAAAACTAAGTGTTCATGTGTATGGAGAAATTAGGAAAGCTTATCTTAAAAAGGTAATCTATTAAAAATATATATACAGTGGTACAGTTTTTCAAAATTGTAACTTGGTTTAAGAGCATTGCTTTGGTTTAAGAGCTCCCCGTACTGGGTGGGAGGGGGAGTGGGGGAGGGGCATGGTCTGCATAGCGGGGTCTATAGCACTGTACTCTGACCCAGGAAGTCTCCCTCACCTTCCAAATCATAGCAGATCCACTTCAGGCTGGGGCTTGCATCAGGGGACAGGACTGTGGAGGTAATCTCTTCATAGCTGTAACCCCTCTCTCCCCGGACAGAGAGTGCTGCATGTATGTGCCCACATCTGCCCTGCTCATTCCTTCATGCTCCCTGCGGTCTCTGTCAGCCCTTATGTTTCCCATCCTCTCCATTCCTGCTATAATGTGCCTGAACTTACACTCAGCTATACACATAGCTGCTATAATGTACCTGCACTTACAATCAGCTATACACATAGCTGCTATAATGTGCCTACACTTACACTCAGCTATACACATAGCTGCTATAATGTGCCTGCACTTACACTCAGCTATACACACTGCTGTATAAAAAAGTTTCTGTCACTGTCCTCCTGTACAGCTCTGTGGTTCTCACTTCTTGGTATCTACAAACTGCGGCTGTTTTTCAGGTTTATGCAGTTACTATACATTATACACCACATGCTGATTGCTATACTGTACAGTAACTTATAATATCACATATTCAGCTTTCTAAATGTTTTTTTTTTTCATTTGTTTTACATGTTATTCAGAATAAAAAATGATTATTTTGGGGTGTGGAACCAATTGTCTGCATTTTAATGATTTGTTACGGGAAAATTTGCTTTGGTGTAAGAGTGGATTTGGATTACAAACACAGTCCCGGAACGAATTATGCTCGTAATCCAAGGCACCTCTGTATAAAATAAAAATTATAAATTTATTAATTTTACATTTTTACAGCAGTAAATAGAAAAACAGCCTCTCTGCTGCCACCCATGGCGGAATAAGGAACTGCAGGGCTGCACAAGCCCTGATCCTAAAACCCAATTACATACAAATACTGGTTCTCCTCAATGTCTGTTCCACTGTATGTTAGCATTAGAAGACATTAGACTTTGGGAAGCTGTGTGTGTTAGGGACATTAGACTTGGGGAAGCTGTCTGTGTTATTTTTCCACAGGAGTACCCCTTTAAAGTGTCACTGTCGGGGGTTTTTTTGTTTTTGTTTTTTGCAGAAATCAATAGTACAGGCGATTTTTTTTTTTTTTTTTAAATTGGGTTTATTAGACAAATATGCCATTATCTGCATTCAAAAAGACTTTTCCCAGGGGGAGGAGGGAGATTAGTTGCCAGTAGAGAACAAAGGATTACACAGCGGGACCTGTGTGAAAGTCGGTATTCAGAGGTCAGAGAGGTCAGTTCTGACTTCAGAGGAGATAGCCTGGTGATGTAGCTGTAAATTAACTCTTTGTTGTCCTGTTTTGGTGCCTCATCTCCCTCCACCCCTCCCCTCTCCATAAGAGAACCATGAAGACAGGGGGGAGAGCTTCAAACTGCTTTTTCATTATAAAAATGCATTTTTCGGCTAACAATCCCAATTACAAAGTTTCTTAGAATCGCCTGTACTATTAATTTCTGAAAAAAATTTAAACGACAGTGACACTTTATGTACACTGGACAATGCAAAGTGACTTGTTCGCTCATTGGACCTATCCCCGTCACATATAGATCCCATGATACCTTGATTTCTAAGCTTTTTACCTTCTCCATACAGATGTAAAAGTGAACCTTAATAATAGTCTTTTTGCTTACTATCCCCTCTACATGCCAAAAAAAAAAAGAACATTCCCATAATGTTCTTCTTCCTATAAGATATGTGCCTGCACCCAGCCCTTTCACCCCAGGCTACAAGAGACAATTGGAGCTTGGAATTCTGTTCATGTTCATACCAATTTGAGTCTTTGTAGCCCACACCTGCCCTCCATGTAAACCAGATAATGGGTGCTGGGCCTCCCCAGACACATTCCAGTTTGGCAAGAGATCACTCTCTAATTGTTACTTGTCAAACAGGTAAGAGACGCTTTGGTCCTCTGCCACACGGCTCCGAATTCCTATGGAATACTATACTCTGACCTTTCACCTCTTCACGGCTCTGCAGCAAGTCTTACCATGATGTACTTGTAGCTAGTGATGTAGTGGACACCTGGCGAATAGACATGGCGGAAATGGTCTTCCTTTTATTCTTAAAGGGGTACTCTAGAGAAAAAAATATTTTCAAATCAACTTGTAAGTTATAGAGATTATTATCAATTACCTATGTACTTAGCTATCTAAGGTGGATTGATGCCACAGTAGTAGCCCATATCAGTCACAATTACTAATATTTAAAGGGCTACGCCGGTGATTTTTTTTCTTTTTTTTTTTCTTAAAGGGGTTATCCAGCAAAAATGTTTTTCATTCAAATCAACTGGTTTTAGAAAGTTATATAGATTTGTAATTTACTTCTATTTAAAAATCTCAAGTCTTCCCATGCTTATCAGCTGCTGTATATCCTGCAGGAAGTGGTGTATTCTTTCCAGTCTGACACAGTGCTCTCCGCTGCCACCTCTGTCCATGTCAGGAACTGTCTGGAGTAGGAGAGGTTTTCTATGGGGATTTACTACTGCTCTGGACAGTTCATGTCAAAGACAGAGGCAGCAGCAGAGAGCACTGTGATAGATTACACCATTTCCTGCAGGACACACAGCAGCTGATAAGTACTGGAAGACTTGAGATTTTTAAATAGAAGTAAATGACAAATCTATATAATTTTCTAAAACCAGTTGATTTGAAAGAATCCCCCCCCCACTGGAGTACCCCTTTAACGCCTAAAGCACTGAGATTTATATTGATCTCCTTCCTGGTAGGTAAAGAGAGTGTGGTTCCCAGCTTCGGGATTACCAGGATGATGGATTTACAGACAAACCTGTCTAGCATAAGCCCCAGGGTTGTCTAGTGTCAGTGCCTGCTAGGACCCATTTTGCATGCAAAGACAATAATGTAATGTCATATAGACAAGTGAAAAAAAAATCTATAAAACATGATGTCATTGTGCAAAAGTAAGAAATGTAAAGAAGCTGATTTGTGTAACTGTTAAAATACAAATACAGGGTTTTTTTTTGGTACACTATACGATGAATGGGGTAAAAATAAATTCTAAAACTTTTTTGCAGTGTTGAAATTCACTCAGCCCTAAAATGGGGTTTTTACATATGGTTTTACATATGGTTTTTACATATGCTGGTTTCACATATGGCAGGTTTTTAGAAAGCCAAAGCCAGGGGTGGATCCCGCAGGTAGGAGAGATGTAAGTTCTTGCTTTATTGTGCCCATTACTCTGAATCCACTTCTGGCTTTGGCACAAAAACGGCCATGTGTGAAACCAGCAATAAGGGTTTATGGAGGTTTACAAACCACTCTGGTCCGCAGTATGGGTGTTGGTTTTGCAGCTCAGTTCCACTGAAGTGAATCAAATTGTAATACCACAAACAACCTGAGGACAGGAGTGGCGCTGTTTTTTTTATGAAGGCAGCTATGTTTTTCTAACCCTTTTAAGATAAACGGTACAAACTTACACCAGGCTGCATATAGATGTACTAGATATAACAAACAGCCAGTCAATGCGAACATCATTTTTTGCACGTATAAAGTTTGTCTAATTTGCACTAAGAATTAGTTTTAGAAAATTTCCCCCATATATTTTAATATGCAAATTTAAATGAAATTTGCTTTATCATGGTTAGATGTCAATGAGGCTGTGCTGAGCTGCAGCATACACGCCTGTTCTCTTCCACACGTTTCCCTGCCTTAAAGCGGTACTCCACTAAAGAAAGATTTAACCCTGTTCAATCCCCACTCATAATCTAAGCTTGTTTGTAATATGTTTCTATTACATGAACTGGGCTGTTTGTCTGCAGCACATCTTGACTCACACCCTGAAGCTGAAGAAAATCCTCACTTCCTGGTCCACTCTCCTGGTCCTCTGTCATCCCCTTCCCTTTTGAGACCAAAGTCACATGATCTCTTTCTCTTCTGTTGCCAGGCAAGCTGTAACACCTATCTGTAACCCCGCCCACCACTGACATCTCACCAGTTAGTGAGCACCGAGCCAAGGGGCAGGAAAACAACAGATCAGTGACATCCTTCTGAGCAGTATAGGGAAAAGAAAGCATGGTTGTTTCATCTCTCTCTTTCTTTCTAATCTATCTATGTAGATAGATAGATAGATAGATAGATAGATAGGAGATAGATAGATAGATAGATAGATAGGAGATAGATAGGAGATAGATAGATAGATAGATAGATAGATAGATAGATATTTTGTTTACAGTGTAAATCAAAAGCAGATTGAGCCAGAGGCGGGCAGATACTACAAGATGAGGTGGATATTTGACAGTTGGCTCTGAGGTCCAATGCATGCTGGGATATGTAGTTTCCTAGCAGGCACCATATTGGATATAGACTGGCTTTTAGAAAAATGTTTAACTCAGGAATGGTGGCAGCTAGAAAGACGAGACATGGCTCAAAATACTCAGGGGAACTTAGAGAGTAAGACCAGCTAGATTTGGGAGCATGTTATTTTTGGGTAGAATACCCCTTTAACCAATTGACTAATATGGCTCAGTTCTAGAGGCCAATTCCTGTATGTCAATCAATACTGATGGTTTGGTTTTATGCCATTTGAAGATGTGACTTGTCAAAATGCATTATCATGTGACCTCACAGGAACACAAAACATGCAATATGACAATGTGATTCTGAAACCTCTAAATGCCATGTTCCCATTATTACTATACAGCCTCGGCCTACACCCATAAGAAATCCCAGACTGCACGTGTCTGGCTCATTGCACTTCTCAAGGATGTTAGAGGGTAATTTGCCTGATAAACAATTAGCTCTCAGAATGGGAAGTCCATTTCCAGGGCTTTTTAGTTAGATGAAGGAATGTGCTTAATGTCTGCGGCCTGAGATCGGTCACTTATTAACCCATTAACATAACTGGATCATTTCAGATACTTTGATTGCTTTTAATTTATGCACTGAAGCAAAACCTAATAAAAATCCTCTATTGTCATGTTTCTCCAAATAATGTAGGATACACAGATTAGGGAAAGAGGTACAATAAGGGCTATTGGAGAGTCACTTTATGTACAACCCTATTTACGCAAACTCTGGAGTATTTGCAGATCTCTTTGGAGTCCAGTCCATCACTATAGAGTCCTGCTACGTAGATTATGCTATTGTCATGACCTTCACATCCAAATAAATGACTGTGACCCCCAATGTGACAAAAGCATGGGGGCCCCTAAACAAGTTGCATCCTACTAGAACATAACTACATTTTCACTGCTGCACGTACCACCCATGTCACACATACTGCCATCCTATGGGGATGGCTGGCCTGCGGCCTAGTATGCTGGCTCCCCTATGGCAGAAAGCATCCAGCACCATGGGTGGTACGTAAAGCAGTGATGTGGACACCAGTGGCAGATTAATTGTACCATGGGCTGCAGGCTGTTCACAGAACTTGCCCCCCCCATATCTCTAGTTCACCATAGGCACCGCACTTTTTTAATGTCCCCTACACACCTATATATAAGCTTCCAATCCATAGTGGTAATAATGCCTCCTTCTGTAACCCATGCAGTCCTAGTCCCCTTACTATCCTTAAGTAATTGCCCCACATGGTAGTTACCCAATATATCCCCCAAGCAGTAGGTAATCCCATAATTGTGCCCCATATAGTAGCCACTCCCCCAATAGTGCCCCACATAGTAGCCATATAGTAGCCAGCACTCCCAATACTGACCTACTGTATATAGTAGCCAGTTCTCCTGATCGTATCCCATATAGTAGCCAGCCCTTCCCAATAGTCTCTTATATTGAAGCCAACCCTCCCAAGTAGTGTCCTATATAGAAGCCAGTTCCTAAAATAGTCTCTTATATAGTAAGTGGCGCTCTCCCATAGTCTCTTATATAGTACCCAGCCCTCCCAATACTAACCTGTCCCATATAGTAGCCAGCCCTCCCCAATAGTCTTATATAATAGCTAGCCCTCCAGAATAGTCTCTTATATAGAAGCCAGCCCTCCAGAATAGTCTCTTATATAGAGGACAGCCATCTCCAATAGTCTCTTATAAAGTAGCCAGCCACTATTATGGTTGTTCATGACTGCCCCCTGTGCTTGGACTCACCCATCCTGCATCTACCACGGCTGCGGGAGGCTACAAGATTATAATATGGGCGGTCCGACTGGACCACCCATATTATTATATGATGCGACGTTGGTAGGTCAGATTTAACACAAGAATGGAAAAGTGCAGCGGGCCAAAAATAACAGCACAGTGGGCCAGAGTTTGACATGTCAGGTCTGATAGGACTCTTAGATGCTGGTGCTAAAATCCTTTACTGACCAGAATCCTTCATGTGAACCCGCACGTACAGTATGATAATGTTGAACCATTTCTGTCCAGGTGTCCAGGATGGACAATGGAGTAACCACGTGTGTGGCCCCTGTTAGAGGAATTTTCTTGTGTCCACAAATAGCTTCTCTACCCAGAATTCCTTAGAGTCTTTAACATCAAGAGAAGGCTAAGGAAGAGGATAAAGGGAAATGAAGGCAGCTTTACCTTCACCTCTCAATCCTGGCTGATGCACCTATGACAGTCACTTTACATTCCTGGCTAATCCTGCCTTCTCAGGATGGTTTTGAACAGTTGTGGACAAGAACGCCAGAGTAGGTGCAGGTCGCTGGAGGGGGCCGCCACACCCTCCTCTAAATGATCCTGGATTGTGTGAAGCGGCTGCACCTCTGCCTTGATCTAAATGGAAAGTCTTACAGGGGTTTAGACACGGCTCGAGTAAAGCTGAATGGTATTCAAGAAGCTAGATAAACAAGGTTTTCCTTTTCGACACGTGTATAGCTCTATGGCGGTGGAAGTGTGATATGATATCATCATCATATGCCGCTAGAACAGGGATGAGGGACCTTTTGGAAGGCTGCAGGTTCCACATCCCTGTTCTAAAGAAGCGCTGCGGAATCTGTTGGCCCTATACAAATAAATATTATTATATAAAGAAAAAAAAACAACTGTATGGTCATTACCATGTTCTTGGCACTAACATATGTATGTGGTTGGAAATTTGTTATGGTCACTACTTTTTTTTTTTTTTGTACTGCTGTGTGGAGCTTCGTCCATGGTTATGATTAGTGTTGGGTGAACCCTGGAGAAGTTGGATGCCGCATTAGGGAGTCTTGTGTATCCATGTTTTCCTTGACTGTCTAGGGCGGCATCCAACTTCTCTAGCCACTATGAGTCAAATGCTGAGTGTTCGGGATCAGAGAAAGTTGCCAATCACGAAGAGTTTGGAAAGTACGGCAGCAACCCATAGCATATAGCAGCGGTCTGCTGCCACCGCTCCTATACCACAGAGCGACGGCAGCAGATCGTTGCTATCACAGTCGTTTGTCTTTCAACAAGTTTAAAGACAAACGACTGCAACAATCAGCCAACGTCGCTCATCGTCGGCTGATCGTTGCCTTCTATTACACGTAACGAATACGGCCAATGATCGTTCCGTGGCCAGACAGTGACTGGGGCGGGACACCGCTGCAGTCACTGATTGGCTGAGTGGGTTAAATTCCTCCCTTCTGTGTGACGTACCTGGAACCTGGGAGTAGATGACAGCCGGTGAGGTCTAGAAGCTCCATGATGTGGCGCAGTGCGGGCACTGGGAACGGTGAGTATGTTGCTTTTTTTATCCCCCCCTTTCCTGCCTGTGACAATTCCCCCCGGACTTCTCCTTTAAAGCGACTCTGTACCCACAATCTGACCCCCCAAACCACTTGTACCTTCGGATAGCTGCTTTTAATCCATCACCTGCCAAACAGACCGCAGGACAGATGTTGAATTAAAAGCAGCTATCCGAAGGTACAAGTAGTTTGGGGGGTCAGATTGTGGGTACAGAGTCGCTTTAAATAAATAGGTATTCATGTTGAATATCACAGCAACACAGAGTATTTTATCAAGAAAGGTAAAAAAAAAAAAATCCTACCCTAAAAACAGACATATGAATGAAAGAGGAAAAAAAACTCGTCTTGGAAACTGGTAAAAAAAATATGTTTGTGTAATAGTTGCCTTAAGGGTAATCTGTGGATCCACGGAAAATATGTAAAAAAATATGAGATAACCATTCCTCCCTCCCCGCAGGCTGTTTGCTAATAAAATGCCGGGTGGGTGGAAGAGAAGGAAGATTTAACAAATCTCCGTGCCACGCCTGTGAACTCACTGAATAAATACATTGGCGGCACTCAGGTTCTCTACAATGAAGGGAAGGCGAGAGCTTGAGCCTAGTTTTATAGGGCAAAGTTACCTTTCTACACAAATCCAGGGAAAGGTTTTACTTTGTGAGCAGCAAATAAAGGAAGCGGGCTTGTTCAGATCAATCACTGGGGGCGGAGATGAAAAAACAGAAGCTGGTATTATATATAGAACTGTCAAACATTGTTTATCCATTTGTTACTTCATATGGTTCATTTTGTTATCATTTATAGTAGTTTAAATTGAATATTTTTCTATAAAAAAAAAATAAAAAAAGAAAACAATAAATATGATTAGGCTTTTATGCTGATCCCCCCCCCCTTTTTTTTTGGCCCGTTTGATGGCCATCTTTTTTAGTCTTTTTTAAAATGACGGACGTTATTTGGACTCACTATGACGGCTGTGCTAAAAAACGGCCATCAGACGGAAAAAAAGGACAGCGTATGAACATAGTCTTAGGGCCCTATTACATGGGACGATTATTGTTCGAATCGTTCCAATTTAAATGGTAATCTTTCTGTGTATGCAGGATCGAATTTTCGAATCCGTTGATCGAATTTTTTAAGCTGACCATAAAATCATTGTTAACCGTTCACTAATCATTTGCTAATCTTCCGTGTATGTACACATAGGGGGAGATTTATCAAACATGGTGTAGAGTAATACTGTCTCAGTTGCCCCTAGCAACCAATCAGATTCCACCTTTAATTCCTCACAGACTCTTACTGGTATTCAAATGATGAACGATCATACTGGAGCATACTCGAATTGTGCTAATCTCTAGCTACCTGTCTACATAGGCCAACAACATTCTGTCAAACATTGTCCTTTTTATCTCTTTCTGCTGCTCCCCCCCGACCCCCAATCGATACCGGTGGGGCAGTGTATCGAGATCACTCTGCACAGTCTCCAGCAAGTGCAACAATCTTCCTGCGCCTAGCCAAGCTCCATACCTTCCTTATAGAAGGCAACTAGAGAACCTTCACTCCCGGGTCCAGTTACAGACCCATTATCCAGTCGACGTGTCAAAACAAAGACAAAGATACAATGTAACACATCAGTATACAGATTGAGGCTGGGTTCACACTACGTATATTTCAGTCAGTATTGTGGGCCTCATATTGCAACCAAAACTAGGAGTGGATTGAAAACACAGAAAGGATCTGTTCACACAATGTTGAAATTGAGTGGATGGCCGCCATTTAATGGCAAATATTTGCTGTTATTTTAGAACAACGGCCGTTATATTGAAATAATGGCAGTTATTTACTGTTATATGACGGCTATCCACTCAAATTCAACATTGTGTGAACAGATCCTTTCTGTGTTTTTAATCCACTCCTGGTTTTGGTTGCAATATGAGGACCACAATACTGACTGAAATATGCGTAGTGTGAACCCAGCCTTACATGGTAGAAGCAATGCCTTGAGCAGTCTCTTAGGGTCCTATTCCACGGGCCGAGGAGGGCCCGATCAACGATGTAAACGAGTGGCGATCTGCTAGATTGCCGCTCGTTTACTTGGCCTATTCCATGGCCCGATGATCGTTGAGCGAAGGCTGCAAGGACATTGTTACCGATGTCTTTGCAGCCCTTGCAGCATCATACATTACCTGGCTGCAGGGCTTGTCCGTCTCCTCCGTGGGTCCCCCGCACTCTATCTTCTGAATGGCCGGTCAGCTGACAGGCCACACTCAGCCAATCACAGGCCGCGGCGGTCCCGGCCTGTGATTGGCTGAGCGCTCCGTCAGCTGACCGGCCATTCAGAAGATAGAGCGCGCGGGACCCGGGGATGAAGACAGCGCAGAGAAGAAGCCCTGCAGCCAGGTAATGTATGATGATGCTGCTGCTGTTTCTTCTCAAATCGTCGGTCGCGGTGGGGGAACGATGATTTTAGGTCTGGCCCTAAATGAACGATCAGCCGATGACACGATCATCGGCTGATCGTTCTCTCTATTTCACCGAACGATAATCGGCTGAATCGGGCCAATGGGGCCGATCCGGCTGATTATCGTTACTGTGGAATAGGGCCCTTAGGCTATATAGGGGATCATAAACTCATCCCTTAAAAATGTGACTACGGGGAATGTTCAGTTGGTAGTTACCTGCGGCCATGTGACGATCTGTAATGTATAGAAACCATTATTCTATACATTCAATGCGTTGTTTTACCCATTCAAGCTCACATTGTGATCTGTCATCTTCTGGAGCACAAAGGACGACCAAACATAAAGGCCTGTTTACTTAAAACACACTCCACAAACCAAATGAGTTCAGCCCAAAAAGCCATTAAGAAACGGTTCCTATTCCACTCAAGGCTGGTGAGCAAACAAAGCTTTATTTGTCTCCGTCATTAGCGTCCCAATAGAAAGTGTAAACTAATACACAGCAAATCACCGGCGATTGCCTCCTCCCGAGACGGCTGAAAGTGTAAAACGCCACTCAACACTTTTTATGGATTTTGGATAAAAACTTCTCTCTTCCTTCTGTTTCCAAGATGAGGGCTCGAGAGCAGGACCTGCCACCTCAGCCAATCACTGCCTGAGACGAGATGCTGCTGTGGCCAGTGGTCGTCTCAGACCAGATAAAGGTGAACAAAAGCTGCGTGGACCAGGGCTAGGTAAGTATCTGTTTTTTCTCTTGGCATTAGCATATACATTACACTTGGGAAGCAGGCTGTGTCACTAGCTGCAGCCAGGATAACTGTCAATTACCACCTACACTGTGCCCCGGCTGCAGCGCTAGTGACGCAGGCAGCTTCCCCAAGTGTCATGTCCATTCTCATGCTAGCAGGCATTACAACAGACATTAGGGAGGCTCCATGTCACTAAGGCTAGGATCACACTATGTTTTTGCAGTCCCTTTTTTTGCAAAAAAGGGATGCAATTGCGTGCAATCCATTTTTATCTGTTTTTCCATTGACTTCCATTATGAAAAAAAAGCGGATCTGTTATTTTTTTTAAAAATCAAAACGGATTGCACACAGTTTTTTGCATCCGTTTTTCTACAGTACTGGCTGGATGAACATAACTTCTTTAGAATTGGAATACAGGCACATTCCGGCGTGCCTGCGTTTAAATTAACCATAACAGACAATGTAAACTACGGCCAGAGCTGCACTTTACATTTGCTGCACAGTCAATTTTGTGCAGCCACTATTCAATGAATAGCGGCTAGACAAAATTGGCATGTCAGTTTTTTGTGCGGCTACTTGGAATCCTGGCCAGAGTGTATACAGTGTGTATACACTCCGGCTGGGATTCTATAGAGTTCAATGTAATCTGCCGCTGTCATTAAATAACAGCCAATGTTACAAACCTGCAACAATGGCCGTTGGTTAATGAATATATACGTTGTGTGAACATGGCCTAAATAGCCGTTGGCTGAATGCTCTTTTGGCTAACAGCTGTTTTCAATGGGGGAGGGTGGATTAGTTGCTGCCAGACACCTGTTTTGTAAGAAAACAAAGAATCAAGTATTTTGAAATCCAACTGTGGTGTGGTACTCGGCCAGTGATGGTAGTGTTGTGCCGCCACTGCTAGTCCAGCACACAGGTGTGATGTTGGTACCTGCTTTAGTATGTCCGGTCTGTAGTGTTCCCCAAATGGTCGGTGGCCTGCCGGATTGTGATGGGTCCCTTGGGCTCTTGTCATGGTAGTCCTGAGTGGCACCAGAGAAAGTCCCTTGGGCTCTTGTCATGGTAGTCCTGAGTGGCACCTGAATCGACCCACCTAGACTATTGGTATCGGTACGGCTAGTGTGTATAGGTGCTGGTGCAAAGGAAAGGATGACTGATTCCCAGTGATGTAAAAATAGAACCGCTTTACTGTACAGTCTCTTGATAGTATAAAACACTTGGCAGCAAAAAGATAAACCTTTGTACAGACGTTAGTGCTTAGACCCGTTTGTGCTGCGTAGATGCTTGAAGTAATAGAGTATAGGTAGTTGTAATAGTGCTTGAAGAATTTAGAGTAGAGTGGAGCAGCCTAGAGCAAAAGAGTTTGCCAAGGGAGTCCTAAAACAACGTTGTACTGTGCTCTGCCGAAACTTGAGAGAATACTTGAGAGTGAGAAATACTTGTACCTGTGTATGACCACCTTCTGCCCTACAGTGTCGAGCTTCCCATCCTAATAGGGTGATACAAGCCCCAGCATTGGTTATCCAGGTGAAGCTAAGCTTCCGAGCCTTCCCGGTTATCTGCGCTGCGAGATAGGATACGTAGACCCTCTGGTAGCTTTGTCCTATCCAGGCTAGTTCCTCTTTTGTATCAGGATACTGCCCTGCACTTTTTATACTGGTTCACGGCATGGGCTAGGATGATCCCAGATTCTTCGCCCTCTGTAGTGTTTAGCACTGCATAATGGATAGAGTAGAAATACAGAAAGCACTACGTGTCTTTAGCTGCATCTGCATACACATGTCTTAGACTCAACTCACTAAACACACTGTCTGAACTGACTTGTCCCGGACCAGGGTCCTGGCAGAGTCAGGCCCCGGCTTGACTACAGCAGGGACATCTGCTCTGTGTGTCCTTCTCCCACGAGAATCTGAGTAGAACCGATGCTACACCTCCTCCCACCAAGTAACTTCCTTTAGGGGCTATGTAAGGGACCCTGTGAGTGGTGGAAAGGAATGTGTGCAAGAAAAAGAAGAAAAGTCATAGGCTAGAAAGAAAGAGCATCTCCCATAGGTTGGCAAAATCCCATGGTACACATAAAACAGTAACCCTTTGTTAGCTTCAGCTGTGCAACACATAAGAGCATACATATAAAATACTGACATCTTATGGTAAAACTTTTGCGACAGGTGTACATGAAAAAGAACACCAGTGGTGAGACACCACACAACATGTCGGATCCTTTTTTCCATCACATTCGCTAGTTGCCTGTCCCCATGGTTATTGGCAGTTCATTCATCTAATGCGTATAGGCATCACCATACATTAATGTGTCTTTTACTGGGAATTTAGTAAATAATTGAAAATAAACCTCCAAGTTGACATTTCAGGAAATCCTAAGCTTTTTCAGTGAGCAGTTTGTAGATGCCGAACTATAAAGCTCCTTTATGTCCCTGCCCATGCATTAACTCTGTCAATAGTCCATATAGAGGCCTCCATAATAGACCATGCATTTAGCAGCGCTTAGGCAAACAATGACCTATACAAAGGATCATTATGGACATTGTAAAGCTGAAGCTTCTAAAAGCAGAACCCTCAAAGACCAATTCTTTCTGGCACAAATGGAGCCACAATTTGGCTTAAAGTGGTATTCTAGTCTCAGCAAGGAAAGTGTACTCATTGCATAATAAAAAGTTAAAGTAAAAGCTAATAAAAATTTTATTTGAGATATATGGTAAATTAATACAAATCTGTACATGTAACCTTATATGCTGCATTCATTTTCTAATACAATTAAAAAAAATTATATATATATATATATATATATATATATATATATATATATATATATGGAAAATTACGGAATTTTATATTACAAAAGGAATGGGCTTAATATCCTAACAAATGAATGCGGCATGTGAGGTTACATGCATACATATAATACACAACACATCAGTACATGAAGAGTTAAACCCACATACATACAGAAACTATAACCGCCAGCACTCCTAGCTTAGCAATGTAATTGCACAACATGTTTGCTATAATATGAGCAGGAGCTTTCACAGAGCTTTAAAAAAAAAAAAAAGGGCAGGTGACGCAAGCTATTGGCTCGCTGCTATTGTCAGTATGTTTTCTGTTTGCCCAGCCCAAATATTTGCCCAATATTACTGGCTGTTTGAAAATAAAAGAGCGCTCCGTCATCCGTCCATCACTGGCGTTACCGCGCTCCATTCATTTACCCTCTGTGTTTATGTTCATATGTATATCCATTTATACATTTAATATAATACAAAGGTATCTTTTCTCTTTAATCTATCTATTTTATATCGATCTATCTACAAAAACAATAGTCCAGAGCACTCCGTTGTGAAGAAAAACGTCAAAATGTGGATTTATTCCATCAATGAATGTACAGCAAACATCACAAGTGTCTATCTATCTATCTATCTATCTATCTATCTATCTATCTATCTATCTATCTATCTCCTATCTATCTATCATCTATCTATCTATCTATCTATCTCCTATCTATCTGTCTATCTACCTATCTATCTGCTATCTCCTATCTATCTATCTATCCATCTATCTATCTATCTATCTCCTATCTATCTATCTATCTATCTATCTATCTATCTATCTCCTATCTATCTATCTATCTATCTCCTATCTATCTATCTATCTATCTATC
This sequence comes from Dendropsophus ebraccatus, assembly GCF_027789765.1. Classification (NCBI taxonomy): domain Eukaryota; kingdom Metazoa; phylum Chordata; class Amphibia; order Anura; family Hylidae; genus Dendropsophus; species Dendropsophus ebraccatus. The sequence goes on along the minus strand of NC_091455.1, from coordinate 32,206,147 downwards.
TATCTATCTATCTATCTATCTCCTATCTATCTATCTATCTATCTATCTATCTATCTATCTAGCTCTATTATCTATCTCCTATCTATCTCCTATCTATCTATCTCCTATCTATCTGTCTATCTACCTATCTATCTGCTATCTCTTATCTATCTATCTATCTATCTATCTATCTATCTATCATCTATCTATCTATCTATCTATCTCCTATCTATCTATCTATCTATCTATCTATCTATCTATCTATCTATCTCCTATCTATCTATCTATCTCCTATCTATCTATCTATTTATCTATCTATCTATCTCCTATCTATCTATCTATCTATCTATTTATCTATCTAGCTCTATTATCTATCTCCTATCTATCTCCTATCTATCTATCTATCTATCTATCTATCTATCTATTTCTAGTCTTTTTTCCCCTTCTGCCATCTATCTGTTTAATCTCTCTGATTTTATCTTTAATTTTTCATCTATCTACTATCTGTCTCATCTCTCTCTCTCTCATGGTCACTATGATTTCAGACAACTAACTTTGATAGACTATATGATTTCTATGATATTTGTAAATCACTTTATTTACCCATTCCCCTATAAAAACATTTGAAGCCAAAGCCAAAGAAATGGATTTGAAAAGAGGAAAAATCTCAGGCTTTCTTTTATGACCTGATCTCTGTTTATAGTCTGTTTCTGGCTTTGGCCTCAAATCTTTGGCAGATAATCTGTCAGATAATCTTTCTGTGTAAATGGACCAGTAGATCTGAACCTAAAATCATTGTTAATCGTTCGCTGTAATTTCACATTTGTTTGCTCAAGTTCGGTAATCGTCCCGTGTAATTGCACATGGTTCATTGTTTTGCTGGGATCAGATGGAGTAAACGATCGTAGTAACGATGGCAGTAATGATCATAGTAATGAACGTAACTAAAGACTATAGTTCTGTGTAATAGGGTGAACAATTTCAGGTTAACGATAAACAATGTTGTTTGCGATCGTTTATCGTTAGTCGTTAATTGTTAAAAATCGCTTTGTCTAATAGGACTCTAGGGCCCTATTCCACCGGACGATTATCGTTCAGATTATCGTTAAATCGTTAGAATCCAAACGATAATCGTTCGTTCGAATAGCAGTTAACGACTAACGACCGAACGAAAAATTGTTGATCGTTTAATAAGACCTGGACCTATTTTTATCATTGCTCATTGGCAAATCGTTCGCATTGAATAAGAAGTCGTTCGATCGTTCGCAGTAGTGCCGAACGCAATAGTAACAACAAGACGACCGCAAGAATGATCATAAGTAACGATTATCTTTCCATGTAAATGGGTGAAAGACTTCAGGTCTTTCATAATAGCGGTCATTTGGATTGTTTATCGTTAACGATTATGCGAACAATAATCGTCCCGTTTAATAGAATCCTAAGACAGGAGATAGGTGAGGCTGAGGCTTTGATTGTGTTATGTAGAGGAGAGGGGAAAAGAGAGGGAGAGAAACTGAACTGTGTGCATGCATCCTGTGCCTGTCTGCCTCCCCCAGAGGGTCCATACTTTGCCTAAAAGGTAAATCAAGGCTTCTCTCTAATCACCCATAAAGTTCTAGGCTGCTGTAACTTATGTAAATACTGTACTTGTGTTCTTACAATGTACACTGTTCTACTTCCTGAATGTTATTCCCCCTCCCCCCCTCTCTTTAGCTTATCATCATCCCTAGCAAGGGGGCTGGGGGCAACTCTTAGAGGCTCAATAACAGCAGTGAGAACCCAAAAACCACGACTCTGAAGGGTCAGTCTAAAGTTGAAATTCTTTAGGTAGCTGAATATTTACTGAACCCAATTCTATAAATAAATCTGTAGATGTAAGAGAATATAATTATAAATAGAACTTTTTTTTTATTCAAAATATTTTATATTTTATGTTCAAAATATTTAAATATTTTAGTCACCATTTGATTCAATACGGGCAGGGATTCCCTCCCGGTATAAATAATCATTGCAGCTCATTGAGTAGGTGAATGCGTTAAGTGGTGCTGCCCACGGTCTGACCCGGCACGCTGTACACCTGCTTTACCGGTTGTATGTGTAAGTGAACTGCCAGATTAACATGTGTAACAGGTGTGACCAGTCTACGCTGTATTCTAACAATCACCAGAGGGGAATTATTTTTAATACTGACTTAGATAAACTATAGTTTCCGGAGTGATAAAAATAAGCAGAAAAATGCAAAGTCCTGTAACACAATGCAAACTGTATACACATACATGTCAAGCTATGATGACATTTATACATGGGAAGTACATAATAATAGATAGAGATGAGCTAGTGTGGTGACCCCCGGTGTGGAGGTACGGCCGGTCACTTGCCAGATGGTTAAGCGTGACGCCAGTTCTATGGTGGTTGGCCGAGATATAGCCGGACCCAGTGATGTTATGTCGTGACGACAGTGCCGGTTGGGCACACAGGTATGGTGGCACAGCTACTTTTATTTTAAAGGGGCCGGCTGTACCTTGTTCCCCTGTGAACAGTGTCCTGTCGGGTTGTTGCAGGGTCTCTTGGGTACTTATCAAGGTGGCCTGGAGTGAAATAGTGACCCACCCGGACTATTGGCACTGCCACCCACAGAAAGGGGACATGACCCAAGGAGTATGTGTGTACTGTGTTGGTGCTTGATGAGGAATCACAGAGTCTCTTCATCATAAATAGAATCTGGTTTACGCCAAAAATACTTGTATGCAGCAGATCATACAGTTTGTATGCAGCAGATCATACAGCTTTGCATTGATATAAGACTTTACACTTGATAAGAAACTTGATAGTTTAGGATCCAGAGTATAGAGAGTGGTACAGTGGTGCTGACTGGGTTGCGTACTAAGAGGAATGAAAGAGAATCAAAAGAGTAGAAAAGAGGATGTCGTGAGAGTCCCAACCCAAGTAGTACTGTGCTCTGCCGGGATGTCGGAGTTAGAAATAGAAGAATACTTGAGAAGAGAAAGAATACTTGTGCCTGTGTTTTGACTCTTTGGTCTTTGCACCACCTATTGCCCACCAGTGTTGAGTGACTTGTCCTAGAGGGTGACACAAGCCCCAGACCTTGTTACCTGGGATGAGCGGAATGCTAAGGGTTCCCTGCTTACACCCATACTGCGAGATAGAATTCATACACTTCTAGCAACTTTGCTCTATCCGGATCAGTTCCTTTACTTTCTTTACGTCCTGCACTGTGACTCTCCTTGTCCACGGCGTGGGTTGAGATGATCTTGTCCTCTGACTTGTCCTCTGTAGTGAAGGTTTAACACTGCATAGTGTTGAGTGGAGTTACTTGAGAAGAAACTGTAGGTTGCGTCCTGTCTCTAAAGAGTCTAGCGACAAAAGACACTACACTTCTTCTACCCATGTGACTTCCTATCTACAGCCTCTGTAAGGTGTGCTGTGAGTGGTTGAGGAGTGCATAAGTGAGAAGTAAAAAAAAGAGAAATTATAGGATAGGAGAAGAGTGTATTCTCATTGGCTTACAGATCCATGTGACATATAAACAAACAATAACCCCTTCAATCCACACTTGCAATAGCGACATCTTACACTGGAAAAAGGACAGGCTTTTACGAAGGGTGTAACTAATAGCAACACCTGTGGTGGGACACCACACTAGTAGTACTACATCAAGTAGCTATTCGATCGACTACCACACTATTCACGTCATGGGGGGGGGGTTCCTCCCACTGGGGGTTGCCTGGCCCACCTCCTGTGCTTCACCCCCGGCTGGTGCCCGGGAATAGAATGGCGCCATACACGGGAAACGGGCCGCTGTTCAAAAATAGGACCGCGGCACTGACTTCCTGACGCCAGCGCCGTTCTATCCATGTGCTAGTCTTAAAGCAAATGTACTGATGGCTGGGTTCACACTACGTATATTTGAGGCTGTATATTTGAGGCTGTATAGCAACCAAAACAAGGAGTGGATTGAAAACACAGAAAGGCTCTGTTCACATAATGTTGTAATTGAGTGGATGGCCGTCATTTAATGGCAAATATGTGCTGTTATTTTAAAACAACGGCTGTTATATTGAAATAATGGAAGTTATTTACCGTTATATGGCTGCCATCCACTCAATTACAACATTGTGTGAACAGAGCCTTTCTGTGTTTTCAATCCACTCCTGGTTTTGGTTGCTATGAGGACCTGACATGAGGACCTAAAGGATTAAAAGTGTGTAAATTTGAACTCTGGGGCCAATTACGAAGACTGTATTGTTATTACTTTACCTAATACCTCCAATAATTAGGCTCTTATGCACAACTGCATCAGGGTGTGGGAAAAAATTGTGGGGCTCAAGGGCCACTTTACTTCATGCTACCCCTGCTGTCCCAGTTGCATTCTAGAGGTGTTTGCATCTTCTGCATTTTCTGAGGTGTCAATGTGGACTTGGAACCTAAATTTGGCCACTTGTGGCACTGTTGGCAGAATTACCACCCCAAGTGCATTGATCTGCTCCAATTGATGATATTCAACCAGGGGCGTAACTAGAAATAGCTGGGCCCCATAGCAAACTTTTGATTGGGCCCCCCCTCCCCCTCGAGTTCTTTCCTTTTCATCTTCTCCATCTGCCCTGGGCCGTTATGAGAACTTCTCCGAGCCACAAATCCACAGGATCTGCCAGACAGACATATTAGGCTCCTCACTCTGGCACCATCCTCATCTCTATACACAATGCACATCTGTATTGGCCCCTTTGTACCCTCATTTAGAGGGTAGGCTGACTCTATGTGACCCCCTTATAGTATATGCCCCCCTCTATCTAGCCTCCATATAGATGGCCCCATGTGCATCTGCTTGAGAGCCTAGATTCTTCTAACCTGATGATAGTTTACCTTTAAATTTTTATTGAGCACATAAGATTTTCTAATTTTCCCATAGTGGAAATAATAATAATAATAATAATAATAATAATAATAATAATAATAATAATAATAATAATATTACTACTGTACTTAAAGGGGAGAATGTTTCTGTACATATGTCACTGTATGTACTGTAGTATACAAAAGCCTGTATGGCTCCACACTAGGGATCTGAAAGCCTCTGTGCACTGGCTATACCTCCTGCATGTGCGAGATTCTGCACTTTGACACATATTATAGGATATACATTCAACAGAGAATACAAACTCATCAGACGCCTCATACAAGAGGTAACTGGGTTAGGTAAAAAAAACAAAAAACAAAAACAAAAGGCCCCTATTATTTATGGCTGTACGGAGTAGATGAGTTGATCTTTGTCTCTGTATACCTGCTGTTTATAAAACAGAGCACACAATAATCGCTCATAGCAAAGAGCGGTAATACAGGTCCTCACCCAAGCATTACCCTGCTGTAACCAGCTCTGTTTACTGTGCTTTTTATTGTACATATTCCACTGGGTGCAAACAATTCTGCTGAAAGAAAACTGTTAAAAACAACCTTAGAAATATGGGGCCATACAATTTCATACTAGACAAAACAGAGCCAACTCTTAAAAGTAAAGTCATCCATTTACATAACTATTATAAATAATGCTTAAAGGGGTTATCTGGGCAAAGTTAAAAACAAAATTGCTCCATGGCTTGGGATGGTGAAAAAATAATAAATATTCTATACTCACCTCCTCCAGTCCTGCACTGGTCTCTATATGTATGACCCTACAGGACCTGCCGCTCAGTGTCTCTGATTGGCTGAACAGACAGGTCATGTTGGATTGGGATAACAAGGAACCAGTGGAAGCAGAGACCAGTTAGGGTCTGGGATGTAGGTGCAGCAGCTGTGGGAGACAGGGGGAGGTAAGTATAGCATGTGTATTATTTAACACAGTTTTACACAGTTTAAAGAACCAAATGTGCCATATTTATCGCCAGTTCATCACCACCTCAACCACTTTAATGTCGCCCTCTCCTGGTTCTATAAATGTGGGCTCTATACTTAGATTAGGAATTTTTTCCCCATAAAAGTTGAGATTTAAATAAGAAATAGATTGAATTCTATAGAACATCAGTGAGTTTATTTAGGGTTTAGTAAGAGTGTGTCTTTTCATGCAGATAAGCAATATTCCAAGATGCGAGAATTAATAAGCGCCTAAGGCGGTAAAACTTATAACCACAGCTCTGGGAATCACAGCGCATAGTGTCAGCCGCCGAACAGCCAGCATTAAAGTGACACATTTCTCAGCTAAATTTCATTATCACCGAGACATTTCATTTGCTTGACTTGTGTTCTATCGCTTTATGTATCAAAAATATCTAACTTGAGAACTTTTGGTAGTTATATTACTTGGTAAACTTAGGACAGGTTGTCTAGCGTGGGATGGTATCCCTTAGGGTCATGTTACACAGGCCGAATACAGCCTGATCATTTTACTACACTAGCGGTGTTATGCTAGATTGGTGCTTGCTTACTGTACCTATTACATGGTCCTATAATCAGGCAGTAAGGGCTGCATGGACATCGTTAGCGATGTCCATGCAGCCCTTGCCCAAACACCTGTTACCTTACCTCTCCCTGCTCCTGGTCTTCTCTCTTGTGCACCTCAGCTTCCCGGTCCCTACAGCAGCATCTGAGCGGACGCTCAGCCAATCACAGGGTGGCACTGCCATGACCTGTGATTGGCTGAGTGGCCTGTCACCTGAAAGGCTGCTTAGACGATGCAGACCCCGGGACCGGGAAGCTGCCTTAAAGAAGAACGAGAGTGGGGAAAGGTAAGGTAACAGGTGTTTTGGTAAGGGCTGCATGGACATCGCTAACGATGTCCATGCTGCCCAATTATTTAACTGATCGGCGCTTATTTACTAAAATGATCAGCCCGTGTAAGAGGACCCTAAGGCATACCATCCCACGCTAGGCAAGTTCTTTGACAACCTGAGCTAAGTTTATCAAAGTAATACAACAACCAAAAGTTCTCAAGTTGGATATTTGTCAGCTGTCGGCCGCGCACCGCTAATACACACAGTGATGCACGGTCGGTGTCCGGCGATTGTAGATCTAAACCAACAATCAGCTGATGATCGCTGTCAACGGCTGATCTTTACCGATTTGGCCGATTATCGTTCCGTGTCATAGGGCCCTTGGTTTTAAGGTGGAATTGGATCTTCATTTTGTATTCCCACCCACTAATGATAAAACTTGATTTTCTGAACTTGTATTTTTCGTGGTGCTTTTCTCTCCTCTCCTTTGTTCGCTTTGCACCCTGTTGTTTTATTACTGTGCCGCTGTGCTTTTTCGTTTCTCATCTTGAAATGTTATAGAAAATCGCTAGGATATGCAATAAGATTACGGCTGGTGGGCGGCTGACCTCCGGGACCTCCACTGATCCAGAGAACAATGTTCTCGGTCGGACAATCCGAACTCTCAGGCTCTCCCATGCTGGTTCTCTTTTGAAAGGAAACAAGTGCAGAGGAATATAATTCAGACAAGCAAGTTTTATTTAACTTTTCCATCACTTAAAGTGGTACGATATTTCATAGCGGTTGCAGTTCTCAATAGAGACACATAAGCGTAATGGTTATTTACATGTAAAGAGAATCACAACTCCAACTGGGTTTTAACAGTATTACCCTCCTAAAATAATACTATTACATGGGCCGACTACGGGCCAATCACTTAAGTAAACGAGCGTCGCTTGTTTACTGGACCTATTAGACGGCCTGATAATCCCAGAGACCTGACACTTTTCCTCTCCCTACTCCCCGCTTCTCTCCTGTGCTTCGCAGCTTCCCGGTAAGCCAATCACAGGCCGGGTGTCAGGTGTCTGGGGAATCATCAGCCATCGGCCATGCATTGCTATTACACGTAACGATGCACAGTCGGCCCCCGACGATTCAAACCTAAGCCAATGATCTGCTGATGACCCTTTTTTTCTCCAAGAAATAAGCCAGTGCCAGAGCATTGTGGCCACAGCTTATCCCTCCCCATAGGTAAGACATGAACAATTGGTCATTCAGCTTTGGCTGTCCAGGCATGATAGGAATTGTAGTTTTAAAACAGCTGGAGGGCCGCGAGTTTGACACCTGTGTTCTAGAAGAAGTAAGGAGTACAGGAACGAAGCTGTGAAGACATCAGCCTCCTGTTCGCTCAGAATTCTTATCCAGGCCGTGCTCACACAATGTATAACAACGGCCGTTGTTGGCATTGTTAGACAACAACTGCTGTTTTACATGTTCATCTGTCCGATACTGCCTTATCGGCTTGATGAACATTATTCTATAATCACTGAAATCTGGCCGCTGTATGGGTGTGGCTGGAAATCAATTAACCACTGATTTCCAGGCACACTACAGCCGACATGACAACCACACAGTGTGTGAACTGTTAAAGGGGTTATCCAGTGCTACAAAAACATGGCAACTTCCTTCCAGAGACAGCACCACTCTTGTCTCCACTTTGGGTGCAGGTTTTGCTGCTCAGTTCCATTGAAGTGAATGGAGTTTATTGCAAACCGCACCTGAACTGGAGACAAGAGTCGTGTTGCCTCTGAAAGAAAGTGGCCATGTTTTTGTAACACTGGATAACCCCTTTAATAATTTGCCGCCCACTGTTTCCAGACAACAGCTGCAAATTATTGTTCAATATCAATTATTTGTGCGGCCGTGGCAAGCAGCGGCTGTTGTTCAATAATCTACTTGCATTGATTTCAATGCCACTCATTATTTCATCACAAGAAATAAAATACATAGTGTGAACATAGCCTAAGCGTGTAGTATTGGGAAGGATATGTCCACATTAAAAAAATCTGAAACTAGGAGCAGGTTGTTAACTATAAACCTTAATGTGTCTGCATTAGGGTCCATTCACACAGAAAGATTATCTGACAGATTATCTGTCAAATATTTGAAGCCAAAGCCAGGAAAGGATTTGAAAAGAGGAAAAATCTCAGGCTTTGCTTTATGAACTGATCTCTATAGACCTTTCCTGGCTTTGGCTTCAAATCTTTGGCAGATAATCTTTCAGATAATCTTTGTGTAAATGGACTCTTAAAAGTGTCCATAGATAAAATAATAAAAACATAATTGATAAAAAAAAATAAGTTTCCATAGATTTTAAAAGGGATATCCACTGAAAATCTTTTTCTTTCAAATCAACTGGTTTCAGAAAGTTATATAGATTTGTAATTTATGCTTATTTAAAAATCCCCAGTTTTCCAGTATTTATCAGCTGATGTATGTCCTGCAGGAAGTGGTGTATTCTTTCCACTCTGACACAGTGCTCTCTGCTGCCACCTCTGTACGTGTCAGGAACTGTCCAGAGCAGGAGAGGTTTTTTATGAGGATTTGCTACTAGACTGGACAGTTCCTGACATGAACAGAGGTGGCAGCAGAGAGCATTGCGTCAGACTGGAAAGAATACACCATTTCCTGCAGGACATACAGCAGCTGATAAGTATGGGAAGACTGCAGATTTTTAAATAGAAGTAAATTACAAATCTATATAACTTTCCGAAACCAGGTGATTTGAACGAAAAACATTTATGCTGGAGTACCCCTTTAAAGGGGTTATCCAGCGCTACAAAAACATGGCCACTTTCCCCCGACTGTTGTCTCCAGTTTGGGTGGGGCTTTGAAACTCAGTTCCATTGAAGTAAATGGAGCTTAATTGCAAACTGCACCTGAACTGGAGATAACAGTAGGGGGAAAAGTGGCCATGTTTTTGTAGCGCTGGATAACCCCTTTAATTATGGGGCAACGGTAGATGCCGCTTCCTCCAGGTAATATAAACTAAACTAATCTGCCATCTACCCGGACTGCAGGCAGCGATGATTAGGAGTTTGGAAATCTCCTACAGGCATTCAGAGATATAGTTACAGGCTGATAGGATCAGCAAATCGGAGGGTTATTGGTAAAGCACACAAAGCGAGATTAGCTTCTTGATATCCTGGCAGCAAAATTTTTGCCAACCAATGTCCTAGCAGGTTACGTGACTGTTATTATGACTGTTTGTTGTTCTCACGCAAACCTGGGCCAGAGCGTATTGTGCAAAAAAGAAAAAAAAATCTGAGAGCGAAGCTTCCTTCTTTCTTCCAGAAGGTAACGACATTGCAAATGCCTGCAAGAGTCACCAGCAAATAGAGAGAGCCCGGAGGAATGATGGGTGTGTGATAGGATTACAAGTGGGGGAGGGCAAGGCAAGGACTAACATGAAGAGTACACAACATCCTTTTAAAGCTGCAAGAACTAGAAGAACACTCCGTGTTTGCATGAGCAACATAGCAGCACTGTATGTACAGTATAGGATTTATTAGGGTTAAGGTTAACCCTGGCCCATAGAGTCATATTAGAACTCATAAGGAATTAAATCATCTAAAATCAAGATTTCAAGGGGTTTCTGTCCCATGCTGATCAATACCTGATCTATGAGGGTCTAAGGGCCCTATTCCACGATTATCGTTCAGATTATTGTTAAATCGTTCGAATCTAAACGATAATCCTTCGGTTGAAATGCAGTAAACGATTAACGACCGAACGAGAAATCGTTGATCGTTTTATAAGACCTGGACCTATTTTTATTGTTGCTCGTTCACAAAATGTTCGCAAATCGTTCGCATTGAATAAGACGTGGTTCGGTCGTTTGCAGTAGATATGAACGCAATAGCGAAGAAATAGCGAAGAAAAAATGATTGCAAATACGATCATAAGTAACAATTATCGTTCCATGGAAATGAGTGAAAGTTTTCAGGTCTTTCGCAATAGCGGTCATTTGAGATAGTTAATCGTTAACGATTATGTGAATTATAATCGTCCGGTGGAATAGGGCCCTAAGGGCCCTATTCCACGATTATCGTTTAGATTATCGTTAAATCGTTCGAATGTAAACGATAATCCTTTGTTTGAAATGCATTTAATGATTAACGACCGAACGAGAAATCGTTGATCGCTTTATAACACCTGGACCTATTTTTATTGTTGCCCGTTCGCAAAATGTTCGCAAATCGTTCGCATTGAATAAGACGTGGTTCGGTCGTTTGCAGTAGATACGAACGCAATAGCGAAGAAATAGCAAAGAAAAAACGATCGCAAATACGATCATAAGTAATTATTATCGTTCCATGGAATTGAGTGAATGTTTTCAGGTCTTTCGCAATGGAGGTCATTTGAGATTGTTAATCGTTAACGATTATGCGAACGATAATCGTCCGGTGGAATAGGGCCCTTAGGGTCCTATTCCATGGACCGATGGCGGCCCGATAATAATGTAAACGAGCACCGATCTGCTAGATCGGCGCTCGTTTACTGGGCCTATTTCACGGCCCGATAATCATTTCGAGAGGACTGCAGGAACAGCATACATTACCTAAGCATGTTGCAGGGCTTCTCCTGCGCTCCTTCTTCCCCCCAGTCCGGCGCGCAGAAGCAGCTTCGGTGCTGCCTGTCTGAGCTGACAGACCACTCAGCCAATCACTGGCCGCGGCGGTCCTGGTTAGTGATTGGCTGACCGGTCTGTCAGCTCAGACAGGCCGCACTGAAGCTGCTGCTGCGCGCCGGACCGGGAGGAAGAAGGAGCGCAGGAGAAGCCCTGCAACATGTGTAGGTAATGTATGCTGCTTGTGAGATCATCAGTTGCCCACTGCGCATCACTATTCCATGTAGAGATGCGAGGTGGGTGCCCAATAATTTTAGGGTTTAACCTAAATAAATGATCAGCCGATGACACAATCATCGGCTGATCGTTGTCTCTATTCCACGGAGAGATAATCGGCTGAATCGGGCCAATTATCGCTCCGTGGAAAAGGCCCCTAACACTTAACACCCCCTCCAATCAGCCATTTGCCCTGAATAAGTAATACCACCAATAATTGGTCATTGGTCACTCATTTTCTACTAAAATGTTATTGGTCAATGTAAGTTGGGATCTATAGAAGATGTATCTGTAAAGGCTGCCGTGGTTTTGTTGTGATCAGAAGCCATGACACAAGTGGGAAGAGAGCCTGCCCTCACTAATGTGAGCATAGCCAGGGCCTGCTCCAGGTTTTTATGGGCCCTTGGGCGACAGACTCTCAAGCGGGCCCCTCATCTATCTATCCACTATGCACAATCACTTGAGACACCACTAACATACACACACTGTAGTATTGAGGACCTGCCAGTCATGTGATCAAGTCCTTCATCCCTCTCTCTGCAGGATGCTCACAGGTCCTGCTCTTTCTCTGTCTTCAGATATTCAGCCTGGTCACCCTGTGTTACAATGAGAGGGCTGATTATCAGGACACCAGCCACCACCCCCTCCCTCTCTAGGCCCTGGCACTTGCTATACAGCACTTCAGATCTCCAGCTCTTTCTTGCAAAAACAGCACCACCCCAGGTTGTGTGTGGTATTAAAATTAATCTTTGTTCGCTTCAATGGAATCGGGCTGCAAAACCCATAGAAAAACTATGGACGAGAGTGGTGCTGTTTCTAGAAGAAAGCCACCATGTTTTCCTAAACCTGGACCGAATGTTCATTAAACCTTGCCTAATATATATCACCACTATAATGAACAGTATAAAGCATTATACAAACAGTGCAAATCAGTATAAAGCATTATAACTATCAAAACTACTTCTGAGATGTGACACATAACCCCCAACCACAGGCATCCCAGTAGGACACTGCACACCTTTGGTATATTCACCCTAGTTTTAGATTTTTATTGCAGAAACTTTATATTTGAATGTTACACAGTAATGGAGTAGTCCTGACAGATGGCCAATGATGTTTGTGGATTGTAGTGAAAATACTTTTTTTGTTATAGAAAATGGCGATTTTATTTCCTTTTTTTAATTCCCTAAATATTAGAGAAAGAAAACGTCAGATAGTGGTAAGGTACATAGCGGTGGAAGGTTGGTTAATAGTAACAAATGACTTCCTTTCTATGCAATTACATTTCCAACCTCTCTGGAAGAGATTAAAGGGGTTCTTCAACTTACTTGTGCCCTATCTACAGGATGGAGGACAAGTAAGAGATTTCTGGGGGTCCGACCTCCGTACCCCCCCAACGATCTCCAGATAGGCACTGGGCTCCTCTATTTTGAATACAGCCACGGGTTCAATGTTGGGATCCAATAAAAATGTATCCATAAAGGCTACTGTGATTCTTCTGCTTAAAGGGATTTTCCAGAATTCAGTTAAAACTTGATAGGGGGCAAATAAGAGATTGCATGGGGTCTAACCTCCATATCCCCTGCCAATCTCCAGATCGGCCCTCGGCTCCTTTGTTTTAAGTACCGCCGTGGATCACTTGCTGACCGGCGTCTGTATTCCAAACAAATGAGCTGGGGGACGATCTGGAGATCGTCAGGGGGGTATGGAGGTCAGACCCGTGGCTCTTTTCATTCTCTATAGAGCCGCCAGAAAGAGTACAGCACTTGGCCCTTTCCGGGGGCACCATAGAGAATAAATTGAGGTGCCAGAGAGAGCCGCGTACAGTACTCTGCTCTTTCCGGTGGCTCCATAGAGAATGAATAGAGCTGTGAGTCACGTGCCCACCCACAACTGAATTCAAAACAAAGGAGCCAGTGGCCAATCTGGAGACCCCCCCCCCCCCCTTTAATATCTTGCTTGTCCTATGGCTAGGGGACAAGTGCATTTTAATCGGAGAATCCCTTTAAAAGTTTGGTGAATCCGTCACTGTTTGACTTCAGTCTCCCTCCATTCTGTTTCTTCTACACATTACTCAGGCAACTAACTAATAACAACAACAGCCAACAAGTACTCTAGTCCTGGGGGCAACAGAGTATCAAAACTCTAAAAAAGGTGTGCCAGTAGAGGGTGCTAAAGGTGAAGTGGACATCTAGTACTTTCTAGTAGTTCTTTGTTTACCACAGACCAGGGCCTGTTACACATACAGAAAAAAAACAGGAGAATCCACAAATTTTGTCAAGATCGTACAAGATCTTATGTGGACTTGAGCCTTTTCAACTTGATGACAGAGAAAAAAAGGAATCAGACATGAGTAGAGATAAGCGAACCGGGTTCAGGTTCGAGTTGATCCGAACCTGATCGTTCAGCATTTCATTAGCGGCGGATGCTGAACTTGGATAAAGCTCTAAGGTTGTCTGGAAAACATGGATATAGTCATTGGCTGTATCCATGTTTTCCACATTTCCACATAGCCTTAGGGCTTTATCCAACTTCAGCAGTCACCGCTAATCAAATGCCGAAAGTTCGGGTTCGGATCGACTCGAGCATGCTTGAGGTTCGCTCATCTCTAGACATGAGGAAAGAGGAATCGGATATGAGAAAAGAGGAATCGGATATGAGAAAAGAGGAATCGGACATGAGGAAAGAGGAATCGGACATGAGGAAAGAGGAATCGGACATGAGGAAAGAAGAATCGGATTGAGGAAAGAGGAATCGGACATGAGGAAAGAGGAATCGGACTTGAGGAAAGAGGAATCGAACATGAGGAAAGAAGAATCGGATTGAGGAAAGAGGTATCGGACATGAGGAAAGAGGAATCGGACTTGAGGAAAGAGGAATCGAACATGAGGAAAGAAGAATCGGATTGAGGAAAGAGGAATCGGACATGAGGAAAGAGGAATCGGACATGAGGAAAGAGGAATCGGACATGAGGAAAGAGGAATCGGACATGAGAAAAGAGGAATTGGACATGCTGGATAGCAGTCAGGGTATAGCTATAGGGGGGGCAGAGGTAGCAGTCACATAGAGGCCTGGTACCTGAGGAAGCCTTAAAGCCTCTCTGCCCCATAGGAAGACAACAGTGTTATAAAGAGGACGCAATAGTTGGGGTCCAATCACTGACAGAGGTGTATTGTTCTTTTTCCTCTGTACCCACTGAAATAAAAATGGCCACCTTGTCCAGCAATACAATTAGAAGTGACAAGCACACTGTAATAAGGAACTCTATGCTATAGCACCTGATGGAGCATGTGCCTGTGTTTTGCATAGGGTTAAATAGGAATATAAAGGGAAAGCAAACATTTGACGTCATCTATGCTGCGCTGCCACAGTCGCTATGAAAATAAGGGAGGCGTTTAGGGTGAAAACTATGCTGTGGTCAGACTCGTAATACCATATGTCACATGAAAAAAACACGGCTACAACCAGGCGGTATTATTTTCAAAACAGTCTTATAGTCTGATTATAATGTCACGGTCTCCTTTACCCTGCGGACGTATCACATGATCAGTTGCAGTTATATAACCATAAGCCTCAGATACACATCACTTCAGCCCAGCTTTAGTATACATAACATTAACCACATATTCTATTAACCAGCACCTGGGCAATAGATGACTGCTAATACTTTATGACATTCCCTGCCAAGTTACATGATGCCAGAAACTGAGGATGTTTCCATAGGCATTTAAAGGGTTGCTCCGGCTTAATTTTTTTTTTCTTTCAAATCAACTGGTTTCAGAAAGTTACATAGATTTGAAATTTACTTCAATTTAAAAATCTCAAGTCCTTCCATACTTATCAGCTGCTTTATGTCCTGTAGGAAGTTGTGTATTGTTTTCATTGACATAGTGCTCTCTGCTGCCACCTCTGTCCATGTCAGGAACTGTCCAGAGCAGGAGAGGTTTCTATTTAGATTTGCTACTGCTCTGACATGGACAGAGGTGGCAGCAGAGAGCACTGTGTTAGGGTGGTATTACACGGACCGATGAGGGCCCGATAATACCTGTAAACGAGCAGCGATCTGCTAGATCGTTGTTCGTTTACTTGGCCTATTACACGGCCCGATAATCGTTAAACAAGGGCTGCAGGGACATCGTTACCAATGTCCTTGCAGCCTTTGTTTAAACTGTATACATACCTAATCCATGGTCCAGGGTTCCTCTTTTTCTTAACTTCTCCCCGGGTCCGAGCACTTCAGCTTCACAGCGGCTTGTCTCTGCTGACAGGCTGCTCGGCCAATCACTGGCTGCGGCGGTTCCGGCCTGTGATTGGCCGAGGGGCCTGTCAGCTGACACAGGCCGCTGAGAAGCAGGAGCGCACGGGACCCGGTAAGAAGCTCTGAGGAAGAGGAACCCTGGACCATGGATTAGGTATGTATTCTTCTTTGCTAATCGTCAGCGTCGGCCGCGCACCGCTATTACACGTAGCGGTGCACGGTCGGCGCCCAACGATTATAGGTCTGAACTTATATCAACGATCAGCTGATGACAACGATCATCGGCTGATCGTTGTCTTTAGTACACGGAACGATAATCGGCCGAATCGGGCCGATTCGGCCGATTATCGTTCCGTGTAATAGTACCCTTAGACTGGAAAGAATACACCACTTGCTGCAGGACATACAGCAGCTGATTAGTATAGGAATTGAGATTTTTAAATAGAAGTAAATTACAAATGTATATAACTTTCTAAAACCAGTTTATTTGAATTAGAAAGATTTTTGCCGTAGTACCCCTTTAGGAAACCAGTTAAATGGGACATTGTGCAAGTCCATGTTCAGATGGGTTGGGTGCATTGAATCTGTGTGCTGCAATGTTTTATTCTGAAAATACTTCACTGGCCATAAAAAAAAATTCTTAAGGGTAGCTTCACATGTACCGTATCACAGCGGATTTTCTGCTGCAGATCTGCAGCAAATTTTATTGAAATAACTGAACACAGCATCAAATCTGCACCATCAAATCTGCTGCGGATCCTGTAGGTGTGAACGCACCCTGATCAGGCTGGGTTCACACTATGTATATTTGAGGCTGTATTTGTGAGGCTGTATAGCAACCAAAACCAGGAGTGGATTGAAAACACAGAAAGGCTCTGTTCACATAATGTTGTAATTGAGTGGATGGCCATCATTTAATGGCAAATATTTGCTGTTATTTTAAAACAACGGCTGTGGTATTGAAATAATGGCCGTTATTTACTGTTATATGGCGGCCATCCACTCAATTTCAACATTGTGTGAACAGATCCTTTCTGTGTTTTCAATCCACTCCTGGTTTTGGTTGCTATGAGGACCTGACATGAGGACCAAATACTGCCTGAAATATACATAGTGTGAACCCAGCTTAAGGGTAGCTTCACATGTACCGTATCACAGTGGATTTTCTGCTGCGGACCTGCATCAAATCTGCACCATCAAATTTGACAGATTTGACAGTGCGGATTTGAAGCTGTGTTCATTCATGTAGGGAAGTCTGCTGTGGATCTGCTACGGATCCGCAGCAGAAAATCCGCTGCGGTTCGGTACGTGTGAAGCTACCCTAAAGGAGACAATCTTATTAGGGTACGTTCACACTTACCGGATCCGCAGCTGATTTTCTGCTGCGGATCCGCAGCAGATCTGCAGCAGATTTCACTTAAATAACTGAACACAGCATCAAATCTGCACCATCAAATCTGCTGCGGATCTGTTGCAGATCTGCTGCGGATCCTGTAGGTGTGAACGCACCCTTAGACTGACAAACCTGTCAATATACTTACCCTTATCCCTTAACCAATGAATTTAGAGGAGGCATTCTGTAAATTTTATGAACAACCTTTCGATTTTGATGAAAACGGTGTAATACCTCATTTCCCCTGTAGTGTTGCTGCAAAGAAATTCAACACTTCATCACAAGTCTGATGACAGCTGTCACCGGGTCATCAGACTTGCAGTCAGGCCAGAATATGGAGGGAAAAATGTGTCTGTATTACGCCATAAAGTGACCCTTCTAACAAAAAGAGATTCTCTAAAGTTAACAACCCCTTTGAAGGGATATTCCACTCAAACATAACCTTTGATATGTTCCTGCCCATGGTGAGACTAACAATTTCAGTCTTCTTTCCCCAGTTCTGAGCTGCCGCTTTCTGCTGAAGACACAAAAAACTGTGTGTGAGCTTTTCTCTCTGTCACCCCCTCCCTTCTGAGACAGCTGATGTAAACAAGTCCCTGGCTGGCTGTATCTGCAACATTGTAGCTTCTTTGTAATGCCAGGAGACAACCTGACCAACCACTTGACCTCAGAATAACCCTCCCAGCATTACAAAGACGCTACAATGTTGCCGATAAAGCTTGCCAGGAACTTGTTTACATCATCTGTCTCAGAAGGGAGGAGGAGAAAGAGAGAAAAGCTCACACACAGATTTTTGTGTCTTCAGTAGAGATGAGCAAACCGGGTTCAAGTTCGAGTCGATCCGAACCCGAACGTTCGGTATTTGATTAGCTGGGGCTTCTGAACTGGATAAAGCTCTGTGGTTGTCTGGAAAACATGGATACAGCCAATGACTATATCCATGATTTCCACATAGCCTTAGGGCTTTATCCAACTTCAGCAGCCACCGCTAATCAAATGCCGAATGTTCGGGTTCGGATCGACTCGAGCATGCTCCAGGTTCGCTCATCTCTAGTCTTCAGCAGAAAGCAGCAGCTCAGAACTGAGGGAAGGAGACTAATTAAAAAATAACAAGTGTGGAAGGAATTGTTAGTCTCATCATGGCCAGCAACATATGACAATTTATGTTTGAGCAGAATACCCCTTTAAGTGAAAACAAACTAATTTTTACAACCTTCTTAGCCATCTTACATCTATAAGTAAAACAACTAAAGCACATATCTCTGTATCCTTAAAGGGGTTATCTAGGATTAGAAAAACATAGAAACAGCGCCACTCCTGCCTTCAGTTGGTGTGTGGTATTGCAGCTCAGTCCTATTGAAATAAAAGAAGCCCACAGGGACGGCACAGTTTTTGTTAAGGAAAGCAGTGCTTATTCTAATAAACCCCTTTAAGCATTGTAATAATACACTCTCTATATGTATCTATACATAGAGCTGTTTTCATGAAGATGCCCTAAAGTTTTGAATTGGTGCAATAATGGGTTAATTATAAATGCCCCCCCCCCCTTCCTGCTCCACAATGGCTGCGGTCACCGTGCAGACATCTTACCTCTCGCAAATGTTATTAAAAAAAAAAAGTATGAAACTTCCTAGGTGCAAGCAGCGCACCTTTACCTGTGTATACAGGTGATATTACTGTATACAGAGTTAACCCCTTCTCTGTCAATGCTTCTCTGCTGCAGCGTACATGGGAAGGGACATAGGACAGCACTGACCTGTGTGACTGTTCCACAAGAGGTGGAGAATGGGGAGGAGAGACCTGGGGGCGTAGCTGTCTACCTGTCTCTCACCTTTCTAGCTGGGCTGGGAATGAAAAGAAAAAAAAAAAGTCAAAGGAGGGGGGGAGGGGTGGAAGGTAGAGAGGAAAAAAAAAAAAGAAGAATTACCAGTAGCACTTGTTCTGCCATCTCTTTCCCTTCCACACACCTTTACCTGCACAGACTTGAAAGTCCAGTTCCACCAGGGAGCTAGGGAGAACATAAAGGGAGAGTTCATTGGATCAAACATGTCACAAGAGACGGACAAGTAAGTGATCATACTGGTTTGGGATCTGGTGGCAGTGAGAAGCTGGGAAAGTTTTTCTCCTTCCTCTCTCTCTCCCTTGCGGTTGGATTGATTTGATAAGACCTGCTCCCCCCCTCAAGCTGTACTCGCATCATCACAAACTTATCTGCCACCATGTTGCTTTAAAAAAAAAAAAAAAAAAAAAAAGTTTTTAGGACTTTATTTTTGCTTTTTTTTTCTTTACCTGGAGAGTTTCATGGAGGCCGCCGAGCTGGGAAACGGCCCAGGAAGAGAGAGGGAGAGAGATTGGCTTTTGTGTGCAAGTAACAAAAGACTTTTCTCTGGCTGTACAAACAGTGGTATCCTGCGCGCCGTGACGGGTGGGCTCTGGTGGGAGATCCGTTAGTGTCGCCCCTTCCTAGCAGCGAATCCTCGCAGACTAGAGACAAGTAGAATTTATTGTTATAGGTGACGCTATTATATTTAAGCCGAAAGCAGAATTTTATTTTATTTTTTTTGCCTTTTTGTTATACACGTTGGAATTTTTTGTTATACTATACGTCATACTTTTATTGTTACATCTGCGTACTGTTCTGTGATGAAATGCAACGCCGAATCGTAGATTGACAGCGGGAAGAGACAAAGTGATGCATCTCGGCTGATGATGTGTTATAGTTGTGATCATGTATATTTATTATGTATAGTGTGCCTTTGCTTTTTAGCCTTTTTTAGACTTTTCGGCGGAAAAATCTCTCCCAAGCTCTTTCAGTAAATGTACTTTCTCTTTGTGTCTGATCATTTCAGATTGTATATATATTCCGTAGATGTCCTAGTGCTTATCATTGTGCCATATGTTAATATCAGGCTACAAGGCGAGATATCTTGTCCTGGCATCTTGAGTCCCGTAGTGGCACAACAGCTGGAGGACTATAGGTGGACATGGTCTGGCATGACATATGGCACCATACAAGGTGTCCTGTCACTTCTTAGCCATCAATCACTAGTGACTTTTGTTCTGAGGGTCTATATGGAGGGCTGCCTTGTCGTCCATCATTGGGTAGGATCAGGAAGATCTGTCCACCATTCTGTGCCCTGGGGGAACGAGTTGGGACATTCAATCTCCTAAACCTTGTCTTTCATCTCTTATTAGTTTTGTCCTTTCTTGCCCTCATTTGCTATTGTTCTTGGCCCCTGGAATGAATGATGGACAGACGCATTGAATGGTCACTACCTCCCGACTCCACGTCCCTCCCTGACTATCTGATAAAGACCAATAAAATCTCTCTCTTTGGGGGGTTTGTAACTAAGTTAATGGAGGAAAAGAGACTGTCTTCAAAAAATTCAATTGGATGTAATCCAGGGATCGTAATTTGCAAATATGGGGTCCACCCATTGCAGCTATAAAACGCTGCAGGCATCAACATAGGACGTCTGATATGTTGCATCTCCTTATAGCAAGCTGAGGCAAGTTGTACATCAACCTCTCAGGCATGACACAGGGTAGAGATAAAACAGCTAAGATTTTTATCCTTTTATTGTTGGCGAATATAATATTTGCATTTGATTTATTCTCTGGGATTGTCAACTATTGCACAATACCCCTTAAAGGGGTTGTCCTCCTTTAACATTTGTTTGCTCTGAGAATCGCCCCCCTATGATAAGCTGATTGCGGAGTTCTAAGCTGTAATCTGTAGGGGAATCTGGCAGCAAGTGGTCCATTCCTCTACAGCGCCACCATAGGAGAGAGAAAGTATTACACAGGTCGCATAGAAATCAATGGGTTAGTAGTGTAATGGGTGGATGATGTCAGGTCATCCAGAATGAAGGACACTCTTGGTAGCCACTCTTTGCTCTGGCAGTAGAAGTGTATACCAAGTGCTCTAGAATAAATTTAGTCTAGGGCTGTGGGGTTATCATACAGAAATTTGGTTTTGCTAATGTATGCATGAAATATTGTGCGATGTCCAACACTCGACTAAAACGTTAGTCAGTCATCTTGGCTTTCATGTATGGTGTGAATGGTGAGGTTGGACTAGCATTAATTTTTTTTTTTTTTTTTTACTGAATATGTATGGCCAACAGTAGATACAGAAGGTTTAGACAAGGGGAATTTTTTTTCTTTTACAATAGATCTACACAATATGGACAAATGATTTACACAGTCGCTTCAGCTTACTTTAACTTCTCAATCTATTAAAATCCCCTATAAACCCATATTTACTGTGTCGGTCTATGTAAATCCATAAAGCATATAAGACTGTAAACATAAGACGTCAGGGTAACCCAATGATCCTCCCCGGCAGTATGTGTAGTTGACTGAGTATTAATGCCATTAGTGTGTTTAAAGTGACTGTACCACCAGGCCCAGGATGAAGCACTGGAGGAGGGCCGACCCACCCTTAGTGGGAGGAAACCCAGACCCCTCTATGATAGGGTTCCATTGATTCTAATGGAGTCACGTCATGGAGGGGCTGGAGTTTCTTCCCACTGGGGGTGGTTCGGCCCGCCTCCAGTGCTTCAGCCTGGGCCTGGTGGTACAATCACTTTAAAAAAGATGCAAAATAAATTGGAGAAGAGCAAAGTACAGAACAGACTGCAACCCCTGGAAATCATTGTTGATCTTGTGGAAAGCAACAAAATCTACCAATACTCATCTACCGTCTATGGGTGACTTTTACTGGTTTCAGCTGTTGTCTGTATTGGATAAATTGGTGTCGTCTAGAGATGAACGAACCTCAAGCATGTTCTGCTTCACCTGAACACAAACCTTCTGCATTTGACTATCGGTGGCTGAAGAAGTTGGATGCAGCCCTAGGGAGTTCAGGAAGAAATGGATACAGCCTATGGCCTATGGGTGTATCTATGTTTACCAGACAGTGCACTATTACACCAAACGATTATGAGCTGCACTTGGCTGATTACTGGCCGTTCTGTTCAACAATTGTTTGGTGTAATAGCACGTTAAAAGACCATTGGGGGGGGGGGGAGATTTATCAAACATGGTGTAAAATGAACCTGGCTCAGTTGCCCCTAGCAACCAATCAGATTCCACCTTTCATTTTCCAAAGAATCTGTGAGGAATGAAAGGTGGAATCTGATTGGTTGCTAGGGGCAACTGAGACAGTTTCACTTTACACCATGTTTGATAAATCTCCCCCATCATAATCAGTCAAAATGCACAGTCGGCTGATCGTGGTCTTTAACATGTGGAAACGGCCCAATTATGACAGTGACGGTCTTCTGCTTGTCGCTCCATGTAATAGGCAGACCACCGCTGACTTTAATGGGCAGCTCTGACGATCTAAGGATCACTTCCCGATGCTCCCGCTGTACCCCCCCCCCCCCTACTCACTGTCTGTGCATGTAATAGCACAGGCAGCAAGCGAGGAAACAAGGAGGGAGTGCTCGCTTCCCTGTTATTATCATGTCATGTAATAAGGTCTTAAAGGTTGCATCCAACTTCTTCAGCCACCCCAACTGGTCATGTTTTGAGTATTTTCATAGTATTTCACAGCTGATGTAACTATAGTGAGTGCATCAGGTATCACCACAAGTTTTCCTTGTACCCTCAAATCATGACCTGTTGGAGATACTTAAAGAGGATGTACCATCAGGTACATCCTCTTTAATCTTACCCACAGATCGAACAGCGCAGTCACGGGGAAGCCATACAAGTGTATTGAAAGGGAGGGCACCACTTAATATCTAATAATAGGGTGCAGCTGTGCTAAACAAAGGCAATGCCGCGGTCCGTTTTTGGAACTGCGGCCCGGTTCCCGTGTACGGTGCCGTTCCATCCACGGGTCCCGGGACGGTGCTAAAGCACAGGAGTGGGGCCGGCCCGCCCCCAGTGGGAGAGAATTACCTCCCCTCTATGACGCGGCTCCTTTAGAATCAATGGAGCTGCGTCATAGAGGGGAGGGAATTCCCTCCCACTGGGGGCAGGCTGGCCCGACTCCTGTGCTTCAGCACCGTCCCGGGACCCGTGGATAGAACAACGCCGTACACGGGAACCAAGCTGCGGTTCCAAAAACGGACCGCGGCACCGGCTTCCCCGTGACGACGCCGTTCGATCCGTGGGTCAGATTAAAGAGGATGTCCCTGATGGTACATCCTCTTTAAGGACTGGAGTTGAGAAACACTGACCTCTAGGATCTGCTACTAAAGTCTTTTTGAAAATACCACAAAACAACTGTAAAGGTCTCATGAAGTCCAGGCCTCATTGGGTCACAGCTGTTGTTGTGAGGCCTACAAAATGTTAGGTGGATGGTTTCAATGTTATGGCAGATGGAGATCGTCAAGAATATGTTTGTCTCTGTTCAATCACTGCAATAAAAAACATTAATCACACAGAGAATGACTATCTACTTACCATCTACAATGACTCTACTTACCATCCACATGCCACTGGTGAACTTACTATAAGCACATAGTTATTAGTGCGAATTGTCCCTTATGGTGATAATCCAGAAACTATGGCTAGGCCTATACCAACTCGGAGAGTAAACTTAGGACCATATGTACATCCCCCATTCTGTTGTCAGATGAGTGGACTGAGCCCCCAGTGATCGGATATTACAGGTGCCTTTACATTTCTTTCTGGTGTCTGGTGATTTTATTATATCACATGGTCATGAGTTACACCATTATATTTGATAATAAGGGTATTTTCCCCCGTTCCTTCTATTCATGTCCACAGGCCGTAATCTAGTCTATGTAATAGGAGGAAGGACTATAATAGTCTTAATGTAAGTTCAGGATTACACAGTATTTTCTTGGTGGTGATGGATGCATCTTGATGGTAAAACCATAAATCCTGGAACCTCCGACCTCCATATAAGAGGGAAGAATAGTAGTGGCCCCGTAATATCAGTCGCCACTTTGTTGGCCATTATTAAACAACTAACTGGAGGATAGCCTATGCTAATCTTCGTGTTTTTATGAAGATGCGCCTCTGTGTTGGTGGTACTTTCAATGAAGACCCCCAAATGAATGGATTTCCTAGCAGAGACTGAACCAGATTGATGTCTGAGGGGCCTTTTATACAGGCCGAATATTGGCCAAGAGTGTTGCTGAAATGCTTCTTTGGCCGATAATCAGCCCATGTAAAGGTGACAGCGATCAGCTGAGGAGCTGGAAAATGCTGCTTGTTGGTTGATCACTAAAATATATATTGATATCTACTGCACATCTCCTTGCGGCAATAGCAATATATCTAAATAGCCGCACATACAATATGATACGTTCTTGTGGCCTGGCAGAACGATTCATCATGCCTTCTGAAGGTATCTCGCTGATCATCACTCATCTGTATCCATGCACAACCCCATATCGGGCCATGTAGAAGAAAACATGTCAGTTCACACAATGGAGCGTGCGGCTCCGGCCGTACGCTCCATTGTGTGCAGCGGTGAATTTAGATGCGGGCGCACACACTGCAGTACCATCCGGAATGATCTTCAGTAACACCGGCCGTTCTGTGACCCAGCCGGGTCACAGAACAGCCGGTGTTATACGTGATGTGAACATGGCCTTAAAGATATCGCCAGCACCTGAAGGGCACAAGTGTGATCATCTCTCTGGATTCTGTTCTTGGAAATTTGGAAGGCAACTTTAACAAAAGACACATTTACTATGATAATTTACATCACATTTGTCATAATCAATGGACCATGGAGCATAGGGGGGTTACTGTATGAGTTCAACAGAAAAATAGTGGCACTATCCTTCCCTAGAAGCACCGATGTATGGCCTCTGTGCATGTGAGCATGATCCCTCAGGCATAAAAACATAGAATGAGTATGTTTTTTATCTTCTTACGTTAAAGTGGTACGCTGGCGAAAATCTTTTTCTTTCAAATCAGCTGGTTTCAGAAAGTTATATAGATTTGTAATTTACTTCTATTTAAAAATCTCCAGTCTTCCCATACTTATCAGCTGCTATATAAGTGCAGACATTAAACATAGTACTTTATTAGAGAAAAAGGTCTTTTTATGCTGCCTCAGCAATCACTAGTAGGAAATTGTGATTTCTTTCCAGTCTGACACAGTGCTCTCTGCTGCCACACACTTCATACTTTTATCAGAGGTCCGTCAGTATGAGGTGTATAGGACTCTGCTGACCGTTCACCGACTGATGTTGCTGGAGATAGGGGTTAGACATGATTAAAAATGACTGCCTGCTTTTTCTTTGATCAGTTGCTTCTTCTCTACGTCAGGTTGTGTAGGGCAGCTGTTCCTGATCTCACTGCTTGTGTAAGCTGAGATTTTGTAATCTGAATCTAGAATGAGGTTTGGCGCACCGTGAATCACATTGTCTTGCTTCAGATAAGTACGAGCTGTGATTTATCTTGAGAGCAGATAGGCGATGGGGTTAGATTAGTATTAAAGTGGCTATATGAACTCTTGAGGCTCCCGGCAGACAATGCTCGGCCTATGGGTCCTCTTTATTAATGTGTGTGTGTATATGTACTAGAACTGACATCAAGTGATTATGAATGGGAGGAATTATCAGAGAGTGTGAATGGTCCATTTATTTTTACAGGGATGAGAATACGAGACTGAAAGACATGGAAAAGCTGCGGTGACGTGGCCCTTACTAGTGTGTAAACCAAACATTGTTCTGGCAACAGTCAGCACTTGTGTCACTTATATTGTTTCATAATTTTGTTATTCACAAGAACATCCTTCCATAGAAATACTCATTGTGGTCGGTCAAATAATAGCTGAAGAGACTGTTATCAGCCCTGATGATCACACATGGCGTGCCGAAACACGTGGGTTATTATTTCACTATGGTATGGAAAGTAACCTCGGGAACATAACCCTGGTGCTTTTACCAAGGAAAATTGACTGCTTGCTAACCCATGTTTTCCCCCAATGTTGCCGTATAACTTGGTCAAAGTCCCTTTAAATTTTACTTGACACATAGTATTAGAATTCTCTCGGACAAAGGTTCATTTGGCCAACTGATATCTCTTCCGATCTCTCCATGTGGATGAGTGGGAAGAGAAGGAGGTAAGCCACTGCTGGGCAACTATGACTTATCTCCTGGAAATAAATGGGTCACACAGTTGAATTCCAACATGTCCAATCCTCTTTCCCCGAGCATCATCGGGGGGCTTCCAAACACCTTGCATGGTTTGGCTTCTATCTGCAATGAAAAGACTTGTTCTCGTGAGCATCGCCCACAGTTGGAAGTAAAAAATGTAAATATTTGGCTGTCGGTATAAGTTGTATGGGTTCCTCCCAAAAGAAAGGAGACGGTCATGATGGAAAGTCCATTGCGAACAAATGCCGATAGATGATGTTAAGGGTTAAAGGGGTCTACCGTTAACAGAGAGAGAGATATTAAACATCAAGAGTGCTCTACCCCTCCCTATAGAGAAGACAGAAAGGCTCGTTCGTGCCAAAGTTTCCTGTATATGGGGCAGCAGGTGAGTGATCATTCGTCTGGGGGCCTTGGGGGCCTTTAGTTGTGGGAGAGATAAGCAGCAGTCAGAGCTCTCATCCCCATAGAGAACACAAAACGCTGAATGTTCCTGTGTATAGAGAGGAAAAGGACTGGACGGGAGTGATAATTGAACGCTGGATGTTCGCTCCGTTTTCAGTTATTGGAGGTCTATGGCCACCTTTAGGTGAAAAAGTGCATGGTGAACCCCAAAGCTTTTACACAGCAACTACAAAGCTACAGAACAACCGAGCAGTCCAACAGCACCCCTGCTGCCAAGCTAAGCTCCACCTGTATCTGGGCTATAAACCTCACAGATAT
Source organism: Dendropsophus ebraccatus (assembly GCF_027789765.1). Lineage (NCBI taxonomy): Eukaryota > Metazoa > Chordata > Amphibia > Anura > Hylidae > Dendropsophus > Dendropsophus ebraccatus. The sequence continues at coordinate 32,179,092 of NC_091455.1, read as the reverse complement.
AGTATCTCAACAACAATGGCTGCCACATAGTACCAAGTGATCTATCACCTGACATGTTCTCCCGGAAAATGTAATACGGCCTTTAAACTTACTATTGCCAGTCGGTCCCGGCCTATGACCTGGGCTGTACTTTTATTGAGGCTTATGTCTGGTAAGATACAAAGAAAATAGATATTGATGTTGGCAGGACGAGGTGAACAACTTTAAACAATTAGTTGTAGATTTTCATTGTCTTCTTTATTGACACACTTGAGCCCATGTGGAGCCGGTCAGACAAGACGCTGATTGCACCAATGCTTGTGTACAAGACCTCACACTCCTGTACGTCTATAACCTCTCTTCACCCAATTGTCCTCTATGATTGGCTCTAATCTCTCTTTTCCTATGGTTATCTCTGCTCTTATCTTGTCCAGGTTTTTGTTTTGTATTGTTGTGTACACTCATGACTTGACCTCACTAGACCTTCCTCTACGTTGAGGCCCAGGCATAAAGGTTATTTTGTTAAGCCACAATTTTTAGAATCCTATTTTTGTCTCACAAGTCTTTTTGGATATCATGGGAAATGTTTCCAAGTTTTCAGCACACTCCAAAAACATCTACTGAGAGGACATTGTGATGTTCTGATAACCGAAGAGCATTAAAGGTTCATTGGACCTTGGGCAGTAATCTGGTCATGCATTCTGTGATCAAGCCCTGTCCTAACCTGCTACAGATACAGTATAGATATACACAATGGAGAAGGACCATCATAGCAAAAATTTACATAGCTAGCCCAACTCTAATGTTACTCTAATGCTAATATGCATTAAAATAGACTTGTATTTGCTGGAATACCCCTTTAATTTTGTAAACCAGTATTCACATAGGTTTACATTGTCCATCGCAAAGAGCTATGGAGCAAGGTTACATTGACCTTCTCTTGTGGGCTCCTTGGAGGCTTCTAAGGTATGTGAATGTCCCTATATCCTATACTCAACTAAACCCAATGATTTTGGCAGGACTGGCCAACTATCTTATGTATGTAGGAGTGGCCAAACTCCCCCTTAACCAGTGGTATAAGTTAAAGAAAGATTAAGGCATGAAGACCTGTTGACTTGCAATGCCTGATAGTTATGGTCCCCAAGCACTCTATACTCATGTCGCCCACCGTTTGCGATGTATGGGGCCCTCCTTATCATTTGACCAAAAGTTGTTGAAGATGTATGGCCTCTATGTTCCTTTATGTTCTCACTGGAGATAGGCCCAGTTAAGGGAAAAAGAGTCTATGCAGATTAGAAAAAAGTCAACTTAACTTTTGGTTGGACCAGCTAACTGTCTAATGTGAATGAGTGCCTCCAAACTCTCCCATTGATGTTGTTGGGAGAGTGAAGTGGGGTGGGGCATATTGGATTTAAACTATCTTCTTGAAGCAGGTTACCCTTTTTGTTATCATTTAGTACACGTGAACTTGAACCTAGCATTTGTATGGAGTGCTCGGGAGTGATAGCCGCCGGCCAAACGAACGTTCAGCTTTAAAAGTGCATGGGCACCTTAAGGCCTGAGTTGCTTTAGGACCTTTAAATTTGGAACATAGTATGAAAAACTTTTCTAATGAATCAATTTATCTTCTTTTAGGTCTTTGTTTAGTTTCTGTCTATGTTTATTTGTGCTTATCCAATCTGCTAGCCACATGCCAAGCTATTGTGATTCCCTCAAACAATGCACAAGATGAGCAAGAAAGACATTGTTAATTCCCCTGAGTTATTGTGTTTCCTTATACTTTTATGTTGGATTTTGAAGCTAAAGTAAATGACACTGGGTATAGAAATTGGATTTTTTTTCTTTTAAACTTTTTGGATACTCCTTTGGAATGAGACATGCGTGTGAAGTTATGGCAATGATTTTTTTTTTACATTAAAAAGCATTGGTGTTTTTATCACCATAGACTCAGTGTAGGGATGGCCTCTTGCTGCATAAACATAAAAGTAGTCACAGAAGATGCATAGAGAAGAGAAGGAAAAAGCTGGGAAGTCCCTGAAATACTTACAGGCCCCTTTATAGCCCTCAAGATTTAGCAATTTCCTGTCCGCAGTTGGAGGAGCAGCTCTGAATGAAAAAACTGTTGCGGCTGGGTTCACATCTAGAATTTTGGTCAGTATTTTTAGTCAAACCTAAGCTCTCATTCACACGTTGTGATTTTTCCGGGTCCGGCTCTTTTCTCTCCGTGATCTGTGGAAAGTCATCCATATTTGAATCCGTAATTGCATCCGTTTCCGTATCCATTTTTATAAAATGTGAACAGTACTAGTTTGCTTAGATTTGATCTGTGTTTTTTATGGATGTCACGGATACATACATACATACACGGATATAAAAAATATGGATCCCATAGACTTCTATTGTTCTAATGGTAATCCGTACTGCAATCACAATCCGCATTAGAAAATGTCCATTTTTTTTACGGAATGGATTACGGATCAAAATTAAAATGGACTGTGTGAATAGCCCAAGTTTAACCGTGATTAGGGACACGCAATTACGGACAACTTTACCGGACATGTGAATAAGGCCTAACTATGGGTCCAAATAACAAAAAATGGTACAAATATTTTTTAATTTAGTTTTTTTTAAATACATGTTTATGTAAAGGGAATGATGGTGACGGACTACGTTTGGGCCATTGAAGCCAATGGGGCCTGCACCTGTACATGCACATATATATTATCATATCATTATGACATGTCGCAGACATAATTACTAGAGATAAGCGAACCTGGAGCATGCTTGAGTCCATCCGAACCCGAACTTTCGGCATTTGATTAGCGGTGGCTGCTGAAGTTGGATAAAGCCCTAAGGCTATGTGGAAATCATGGATATAGTCATTGGCTGTATCCATGTTTTCCAGACAACCTTAGAGCTTTATCCAAGTTCAGCAGCCCCCGCTAATCAAATGCCAAACTTTCGGGTTTGGATCGACTCGAACCCGAACCCGGTTCGCTCATCTCTAATAATTACACAGACGGCAGAATCGTGATGTGAAAATAAATACTACATGTGAATCCAACCTAATACAATCTCTGCAGTGTATGAGAATTGGAATTGTTACGAGCGCATGTAATGCTATATACTTTGTGAGTGATTTTATTACTCCATGCATACAAAATAAATAATTCAAGATGATTCCCATTTTATTGTTATATATGCTGGATCTTTTGAGAATCTGTCCCTTTAGTTGAACTGAGGCCTTATTCACACGTTCCATGAAGTTGTCTGTGATCACGGATCCATGATCACTGACAATATTCCAGCCTATTGATTTCTATTGAGCTATTCACATGTTCCGTTTTTTTTTCCCGGATCCACAATCCGTTCCGTGAAAAAAAAAATAGGACATGTCATGATTTGGACAAGATGACAGCACGGATTCCTCCATAGAAGTCTATGAGATCCGTGTTTTGCACGGATAGCACGGATCTGACATCTGTGTGATCTGTGAAAAACACGGATGTGATGTAATCAGTGTAATTTAAAAAGCTTTAAACACATTCGTGAAAAACACAGACACGGATGCAAAACAGGTGACAACACGGACGGTTTTTCACGGATCATAGAGGTAGCTAGCAAACTACAATCATGGAGTAAGGGTGGTATTACACGGGCCGAGCAGGGCCCGATAATACCTGTAAACGAGCAGCGATCTGCTAGATCGTTGCTCGTTTACTGGGCCTATTACACGGCCCGATAATCGTTTGACAAGAGCTGCAGGGACATCGTTACCGATGTCCTTTGAGCCCTTGCTAAACTGGCATACATTACCCATCCACGTTCCAGGGCTGCTCCTGCCGTCCGCTGCTCCTGCCGTCCGCTTCTCCCGGGGTCCCGTGCGCGCTCTAGCTTCACAGCGGCCTGTCAGCTGGTAGGCCGCTCAGCCAATCACAGGCCGGGACCGCCGCGGCCTGTGATTGGCTGAGCGGCCTATCAGCTGACAGGCCTCTGTGAAGCTCGAGCGCGCGCGGGACCCCGGGAGAAGCGGACGGCAGGAGCAGCCCTGGAACGTGGATGGGTAATGTATATCGTTAGTCGCCGGCCACGCACCGCTATTACACGCAGCGGTGCGCGGTCGGCGCCCGACGAAAATAGGGTCTAACCTATATCAACGATCAGCCGATGATCGTTGTCATCGGCTGATCGTTACATTTATTACACGGAGCGATAATCGGCCGAATCGGGCCAATTCGGCCGATTATCGTTCCGTGTAATAGTACCCTAAGATAAACACTGAATGTGTAAATGCAGCCTAACTAGAACTTGCACTAATCCTAGTACAATAGTTTTTGGCTTCCTTTTCTACCTCTTGTCTATGGATGTAATAAATATCCATAGGGATCTGGGTAATTATCCCCTATCAATGGCTGAAAGGTGGCGTAACCAAATACAAGAGATTCCCCATCTGCTCAGTCGTGGTCCCCAGGCATTGATTTATACTAGAACGTTAGATTTTTACTATTCAGTTTTTTTGTGTTGCTGAATACTCCTGAAATCAGACCCCTATGGAAACATTAATTTATTTGGGGAAAATGCTTAATTTTCTACTCTAAATAAAGTGGCTGGGAAGGAGACTCGGTTAAGGACTCTTGGGTAAACAGAGGAAAAAAAATTTAAAATTCTACTTCAAATACCTTGGTCCTAGAAGCCCCCTTCCCTGCTTCCAAAAGGTTCCCGTAGCACAAACAATCCCTTTAAAGTGTCCGGTCATATTCGTATACAGTCTGCAATCTGCAGGCATTATGTTATAGAGCAGGAGAAGCTGAGTATAGTGATATATAGTTTTGTTGGAAAATTTTCAGGATAACTTTATTCATTTATTCATGTAATCCTCTTCTTATTCTGGGCTAAATAGTCATGTGGGCGGTCCCAAGCAGTGATTTACATGAATAAATCAGGTTATCATGGAACGTTTAACACAAAGCTATATATCAATCTGCTCAGCTCCTCCCTTTATAATATGATGCCTGCAGATAAGACTGCATTTTCAAAATGATATGTTCTCTTTAATATCAGAATTTTCATGTAGATAAGTTGTTGCTGTCTACATATTTCCTAAACAGCGCCCACTACAGGTGAAATGTAGGATTACATGGATGGCGTAGAGTGCCAAGGTAACAGCTGCTTATTAGAGATGGACCAATCACTTTGATGCCCGTATGCCCCAATTTTTCCATCGAGATGACTCCATTTTAATAAAGGTTCATCCTTCCATATACTTTATTGGGGGAAAAAAACACCCAAGAGGCTCATGTTTCAAGACTATTCAGTGATTCATGTTTTTCAAGTGAGTAGCTGTTCTTGTTGTATCCTGTATAACCTCACATTACAACCTCATAAAGCCGCGGAGCTTGGCTGCACTCTGACAGCAATGGTAATGGGCTGGATTACATGAAATACAGGGCTGCAAACCATTACACCGGGTGACATACGTCAAAGGGACATTTATGGGATAAACATAAAATAACAGCACTTAGCATTGACTCTAGTAAACATCATTTTCTCACTTTCTCAGGATAATTCTTCACAAGCTCAGTTATTTATGCCGACTGGCAACAAGACAAAAAACATAAGTTAATTCCATGAGCGTGTGTCCGGGTCCTTAAAGGGGTATACCTGGAAAATTAACTTTTCCTCTATTTATTGGGTCACTTTTAGTTGGGCCTGCGCCTGGACTCGCGTTGTTGGTGTTTGGTGGTTTTTGCTCTATAATACCTTGTTGGAGTTCTGGAGTGGCTGCGGTCCGCAGTTTATGCTATTCATGCTATTCCGAGAGTTGTGCCTCCTTGTCAGCGCAACTTAACCAAGTGAGGGTTACCATACCCTATCCCTTCAACCCTTTTCAGTCCAGCTGATCCGCGCCATGGAGCGCAGTCCTATGTTTTTCTTTTAGGTTTTCGTGAACCTGTTGGTTACTCAAGAGGAGGTATAACTCTTGAAAAAGGAACTGTAAATAAATAAAAATAAAACTATGAAAGTTTAACAGTATGGAGATCCAAAGCGTTTTGGAACCGTACCGGGTCCTTTTTCAAGAGTCATACCTATGTCTTTTGAAAAAGAAACCGGTACGGTTCCGAAACGCGTTGGGTTTTCAAATTATTAGACTTTTATAGTTTTATTTTCATTTATTTATTGGGTCACCTTTAGTCGGACCTGCGTCTGTATTCCTGTTGTTGGTGTTTGGTGGTTTTTGCTCATTATTCCCTTGGTGGTCTACAGTTTATGCTATTCATGCTATTCCGAGAGTTGTGCCTCCTTATCAGCACAACTCAACCAGGTGAGGGTTGCCATAAGCTTTCCCTTCAACCCTTTTCGGTCCAGCTGATCCGTGCCATGGAGTGCTGTCCTGTTTTTCTTTTAGAATGTGATTTTAGGGCTTTTGCTGTTTTAAATAATTATTATTTCTTATTCTCTACATTTTAGGGGGTGAGGCCAGGGCTGGGCTGTTTGCCAGTAGTACACGCACTGGACTTCCTTTCACTTACTTGTTTGGCCAATCACAGGAATATGTTGTTTGGCCAACATTTATCTAATGTGTATGGCCAGATATAGTGGATAGAAGAACATCAGTGTGGTTCATAGGGCTTCTGTGACGTTGGAATTATTACCAACCCCATTCATTTGCAGTGTCCCAGAACAGGCTTTTCCTCTTGTTGTTTTCCTCAAAAGTGTATTCCTATATCTGAGTCAGTCAGTGTTTTATTGCCTCTGTTCTGGAAACTGTGGTCCACTGCAAACTGTGTATCCTGTCACCCCTCTCAGTATTCAGGTCTACTGTTTCACTCACTTCTCTTTATTCAGTCCAATATGCCTAATGGTGTGATGATGCAATGGCTGGATGTCACGTGACTGCCCCTGCTGCCATGGTAACTCCAATAGCCGTCGAGCTTTGGCTGGGGATACCATGTGACTTCCTGTCCTACCTCAGTCTTCTCTCCACCTTTAGGGGAGAAGGGTGTGTGTTGCTGCTGCTCCTGTGTCACAAGGCCGCAACCTTGCGGTACCTGCTGCTGCACTGACTAGAAGCGTTCCAGTCCAGTCGGGACCTGGCTGTGTTCCATTCTCAAGTTCTCAAGATTCTCATCCTAACCACAAGATCTGGGTGCCGACTCTTCAGTTATTTCTCTCATCACAGCGCACATTTACTTTTTGTCGCTTTAGACTGTGTGAGCTCTTCATAGTTCTCAGGTCACTATGAATAACACACTTATAGTATTTTTTATTCAAGGCGTATCAGTATCAGTAGATATTTCTACTATTTACCTGGTTGGGAAATATTTGATCTTTGCAGTTTTTCTATTCTACCAGTCTGGAATGCAGGAAATGCTCTAATCTGGTCAATATACTCTATGAAGTGTGGGTGACCACTTTTCAGTTCCGGAACAGATGAGAAATTCTGGAGGAAGTAAACAAACCAGAAGGAAAAATAATCCCTGGTAATGCCAGCTCCAAGCTTTCTCCTATCCTCCTGACTTGCTCTCCAGCTGGGGGTTGTAGTTTTGCAACAGCTAGAGAAGTATAATTTGTAGAACATAAATTTAAGGGATTCTAACCCTAGAAGTAAATGAGGGATATAGAAAAATAGTAAATGACAATCTGTCATTGTGCCTGCCATTCTGACACCTTTATGGTTCTTGTACACAACCATAAAAATAGTCTGTATACTGAGCACAATTATGGATAATATGGGACCCATTTTATTCTATAAGACAATATGTCTTATTTATTTTTCTAGTCCAGGCCCCTACATTTTTATTCTGTGCATGGTTCATGACTGTGCATAGAGCATGATACTCCTTGGGCCATCTGTGCTATTGCATCTGTGGTTTTCAGGTCAGCAAAACCAGTATGTTCATGTCCAAGAGCCAGCGAGTAGATGCTTTTGACTTTCTTGTATTTCATTACAGACAGAGGAGTAGCCTAGGCTTTATTTTCTGTTTTTAAAAGGGATTGTTCAGACAGCAGATGATAGCTAAAGCATTCTGCTCCCTGGCACTCACTTCCTGGGATTACATAGGCGACTCCAACTCCCAAGCAAAATTAATGTAACCAAAGAACGCAAAATAGAGACACAACACATTGTATTCAGGTGTCAAATTTTTATTTAAAATCACATGACACTGAAAATGTCAAACCCCGACTCACAAAGAGTCACCCTCCAGCACTCAGGCAAGGAAAACCCCCCTGTGGAGGAAACCTCGAGGGAGCCATGGCTGGAGAGTTGCCCCTCCCCTGGGCTTAGAGGTTAACAGGTTAACACCAATATAACATAGCTTAAGAATTTGTATATTATATCTGATTTACAGACAATAACAACAAAAATAGGCAATAAATATACTATAACAGATGTAGGAGAGATCTGGATGCCGTACTTGTCACCTTATTAATGGCTGGGTGGAAGTACCTTTTCTGCCTTACAGATCCAAGTCCACCTTTCAAAAACTCAATTGAAGGGCTAGTCTATAGCAGACACCCTCTTTTCCCCTGCTAGAACCTCCAAATTGTGTGAATGTTAGGAGAGTGTAAAGTAGTCAAGCTCAATCAAGGTCCTCTGGCGCATCCAAGATGGCACTGATCCAGGCAGGGTGCCTTTCTTTTATGGAACCTTCTTTATGACATCAGCGATTGTCCCCACAGGTCACGGTTGCCATGGTGACTTCAGGTGCCCATAATGATGAGATATATTAATTCTTTAATGACTGGCGATTTGCTTTACTGCAGAGGTCAATAAACACACTGGTGACCAAGCAGCTTATTGTTAGGACACTAAAGACACTAAATAATAAGAGCTTAGAGATGACAGGTACAGGTAGTTGTAGATGTGATATATACCCCAGACCGGCCCTGTAACCAGCATATACCTCATAACTTTATAGACGCCCATAGAGGGACACATATGGTCACTACACTGCACTAACACAACCTGCACACGTCCTACAACCGCTCTGTAACTGTCAGTGACTGCACTACACACAGCCTCTGTGGTTGTCATGGTGATGCTGCCACAACTAAATATGGCCGCTTTGCTGTGTTGCAGGATTTTGTGCTGTTAGCGCTGCCCTTACATAAGATGGTGGAAGCATGGCGGATGGATGGATAGATAAAGGAAGAATATGACAGCAAAGTGCCTACTCATCAATTATACAGTCCTATAGGGAATCAGTGTGGGATCATATAGATATATAAGCAGTTTTTCCATGTGCATTGTGTTTTAGGATGAAGATTAATAATAAGTTTTATTAGTTTCAGTATTGTTATAAAATAAATGTTATAGTATGTTATGTTATAGGCAAAAGGAGAGAGTCATTATAGGGAAACTCCGAAGCCAGATAAAAAAAAAACTGCTGCAGAAACATAGCATTAATTACTTGTTGTGTCAGTTCGTAAAACACCAAAAATACATTGTTTGTGTGTAGGTAATCCTTTTCCTAATGTGTCCCTTTACTTTTTCCTGGTTGAGCAGTTGCTCAGCACTACAATTCCCAGAATGCACTGCTTCCCCTCAACTCTCCATCATTGCCCTCCCATCCTGCCTACTCCCCTCCCACAGCACTGCTGCCAGTTCCTTGCCCAGAATTGCTGCAGAACACAGCAGAATAATGCTCTGTTTTGAGTAAGTCTACAGAACCTGCTGCATTCATTCCCCAACTGCTCTTCTGACTGAGGCATTATTCATCACAAGTCAGCATGCTGTAAAACTCTTTATTCCCCCCCCAGTAATAAAATATATATATATATATGTATGTGTATATGACATGTTAATTTGCACATGTGAATAAAATATTAGTGGGTTGAATAGGATCGAAAAACAGCACCACGCATGTTCATGAGCCATTCGAATAAATGGGCCAGGGATGCAGAAAATAAGACTTGACTGTCTGAATAATTGTCTAAAACTCTATAGATAAGAATGGTTGTGTGTGAGCCAGTTGGCAGCCCATGGCGCACTCCTCCAGACAGAACGCTTGTCGTGCGCCCGGCTCTGTTAGCCGCACACAGTCCAGTTTGTATTGAATACACTGTACACCGTATTACACTTTATTTGCCTCCCGTGTCTTATCAAAAGTTATCTCCCATGAAAATGAAGTTTACTTAATAATTTTAGCGAAGGGAAACTTGGCATTCGGCATGGCGCACAGCTGCCCTTTTGGACGGCAAAACATTTGCTTATTTGGTAACGGTTATCTTTATTTGTATATTGTTGTACGCTATGAAATGTTTACTGACACCATTTTGGTCACCGCATTATCGGGTTTGGGTCAGGGGAATGACCCGTATGTTATTTTAATAATCGGGATGAGTTTATTCACAGGAAATTTCACACAAATCTTTTGATGGTATGGATGAGTTTCTACTGGCGTTGAGTGAGCACTAAAATGCTTCAGTAGTTGTTACGTTTCAATTCTCGACTCGAGTAACGAACCCCATTGAAATCAATGGGACACTCGAGCATTTAACCTGTGCAGCAGAGCAGAGGGTGCCTGGTTCACTTTCAGTGTGACTTGCACCACAAGGTGCTTGGTCAAGCATCCAACTCGATGCTCGATCGAGTACTATCCTTGACCAAGCATGCTCGTTCAACAATAGTTGCTGCAATGTATCAGTAGCAGGTGAAATATGTCATGGTGGAGTCTGGGCTGTATAGCTCATAATGAATTTCCTATAATGAAAACAGTCTAGGGCTATTGCATATGACACGGCTGTGGGCAAGGACCCTCTAGGTCAGCTCAAGAAGCCCCACAAACCTGTACAGAACCACGGGTACTCTTTATTCCATATCGCTGTTCTTTGGGCAGTCGTAGTCTTCCATGGAATCAGCAGTCCTATAGTCTATAGAAAATTGGGGGAACACTTAGGATCATATTAGATGGTCTGAGCACATGAGCGTCAATCTCTGTGATCATCGCTCGTCTACAGATCTAACAGATCAGGCAGGCTGCACAAATGATTGTTGGATCATTCATATGGTCCTTTGCGGCTATCAGCCATTGGCTGCACATTCCCTATTACACGTGGCGAATGGACCTATCATGTCTGAATTTGGGAATCCCTTTGAGTTCTTGACATTTTTGGCTCAGCTGGGCTTCTGTACATATAAGCATTTTGTGTACAGTATGTTCAATAAGAGGATGATCCCTTTACAGGTGAAGAATGTGATTATTTATAGGGTTTTTTTTTGTCATATAGAACATAATTAGGGTTATGGGAGTCTTTGGGGGTTACAAAGAACATCTCTGTCCCTGGAGGACTCAACATGTCCATGTGCTACACAAACATACAATTAATTTCAACAGACTCTATGTAATGCTTGATATTCCCCTGTGGTGGCGCTGTAGGGCAATTGAACACTTGATGCCAGGGTCCTAAACATATGATCACTGAGGATTCTAATAGCAGATGATGAACCAGAGGGGGCAATGTCTTGTGCAAAATATTGTGTATTCTTAGACTTTGCACACTTCTATTTAACATAGCAAAATTTTACTTGCAGATTATAGATAGTGATTTTGTCAGTAGAGGGGGCAGCTAACACAGTGTGATATTCAAGATCCATTGTCTGTCTTCTGTATTGTGTGGCTAATATCTTTATTTATACTGACAGTCCCATCATTCCACCGCAGAAATAGACCCTTGGGCCAACATGAAAGATTTATAGTTTTAATTCAGAATCCTATTAAATCAGCAGTGAGCCTCCCATCATTACGCCGCTCTCATCCCGTCTCCCTCAGCACAGTTGGCGCACTTGGCCCATAATCCCTGTGTTCACAAGATTTATCTCTATGAATCATTATGACACGCTGGAAAGTAACAGGATACACTGTAATAAGGTCTGCCTATAAAAGTTGTATGACTTTCGTAGAGGAGTCGCTTTAGAGTTTTCCCTCTTGAATCTGTCATGTCCTTCATATTTCTGGCACTATTAATGGGATTGTTTTGTACGGATGGTGTCTTTCATTAGGATACACTAAGGGTCCTATTTCACTGGCCGATGGGGGCCCGATCAACGATGTAAACGAGTGCCGATCTGCTAGATCAGCGCTCGTTTACTGGTCCTATTTCCCGGCCCGATGATCGTTGAGCGAGGGCTGCAGGGACATTGTTACCGATGTCCTTTCAGCCCTTGCACCATACATTACCTGGCAGGACTTCTCCTCCTTTCCGTCTTCCTCCCCGGGTCCCGCGGCGCATCAGCACCCCCGGAGCGGCCTGACTGAGCTGTCATTCACTGGCCGCGGCGGTCCTGGGCTGTGATTGGCTAAGCGGTCTGACTGCTCAGTCAGGCCACTCCGGAGCTGCTGATGCTGTGCCGCGGGAGTCGGGGAGGAAGATGGAGCAAAGGAGAAGTCCTGCCAGGTAATGTATACTGCTTCTCAAATTATCGGTCGCTGCCACGCACCGATATTCCACTTTAGCTATGCGCGGTGGGGGACCGATGATTTTAGGTTTGAACCTAAATGAACTATCAGTCGATGACACGATCATCGGCTGATCGTTTTCTCTATTCTACCGAGCGATAGTCAGCCGAATCGGGCCGATTTGGTTGATTATCGCTCCCGTGGAATAGGCCCCTGAGCTGTTGGACGTTACTTTTTGCTATGCAGGAATGCCAATGAGATGCCCATAGATACCAATGGTTTATTATCCGACATCATCCGGGCTGGAACGTCGGATGTGTGATTTCATTCTTTTGTGGCTTATTTGCTGTTTTGAAGTAAATGTAACTTTTATATCAATAGTATTACTACTACTTTGCTCAAGATTGCAGATACAGACAGTGGCATAGCTTTATTAGGTGTCCATACACCTTACACTAAAGTCATCCGAATCTAACACATTCTCTGCCGGGTTTGGCCAACTCTTAAAGGTGTATGGCAACCTCCTGACACCTCACCGGCAGAAGCTGTAGGTTGAGAGAAGAGTTGTGATGGATTTTCAATGTCCAAACCTATTGATTTTGTAGGGATAAGTCGGCACCAGACCTGCTGGGCTCTCCCTATAGAGAATATGTGAAGATTTGGCCTTGTTGAATGTTCATGTGTATGGGAAAGTCAGGCACATGGTACGTACAGTCTTTGTATTGGGATCCAGGGGCATGTATCCCTCTGATATGGGCCTATAATACTATTTGTATAGTAGTCCTCCATTATGTGTGTGAGCCCAGTAGTCCTGGATATTCATGAGGAGCAGAAAACTCCACCCACCAGCTGCTGATTGGCAGTTATCTATCCATGCTGTATATAGGCAGTCAGCTGTTAATCAACAATGGGAGGGATGGGGACAACAAATTCCATTCTCCTGCATATTAGGAGAACGTCTGAACAGAATGATGTAAGTAATACAGCGATCTGTTCAGCATTTCTGTCAGTAGGCAACATAAACCTAGTTCCCTTTTAAGTTACACTGTTCTCATTATATGCATGGGTGCGATCAGTAATACGTTCTAAAGTTGGCCATAGACTGATTTTAGTGTGACCATCTGACCATCTAATGTTTATGGGGGGCTTCAGAGAAAGATCAGACATGTTGGATTTCAACTGCTCAGTGCTTGTGATCTTGAGGAGATAAGCCACCACTACAGGAGTTTTTTTTTCCGTCTTCCCCTCTGAGAAAAACATGTACTCTTGGCCGAGCTGAGAATCAGGACAGATGAGCACTATAAGCCCTTTTGGTCGACAGTGGTCTACTGTGTATGTCTTTCTTAATTCCTCTTTTTTCTTTAATTACATTGTTCATTAGACCTTTGTGAGTCATTACTATGTCAGAGTTTAGTCCGCTGGGGGATCCACAAGTCCTTTGGTGGGTCAGTCCGATCATATGCAGGTCTACCTAACAATGCAGATTTATATGTTGTTTAGCTTTGAATAGCTGAGCGATATCCTGTATAAAGACAGTGTTGTCTGCCCATTACAAACGTCTTGCTATGACTATTTTTGGGTGGTTATTTCCTTTACATCTCTTTTAAGTCCAGGATTTTTTTTCCAAATATCCCTAAAGAATGAATGTGACATATCCTGGATTCTCGGGGCATTTCCTGAGCATCTATTTCAAAGCAGTGTTTCCATTAAAAGCATATTTTACTGAAGGTCCGCTCCCCCCAGAGATGGGTATCTTCTCAGACATGTAACAGACCAACCATCGGTAAACAGTGATTTTCTGCTTCCATATATAAAGCTATTCTTCTGTGTTACAATGGACGGGCCTCATGTACATGGTATTCCTCCAAGCTCTATGCTGGAAGCGTCACTGATACAATATGTATAGAATTAAGGAGTAAAGATGAGTACAGTTCAAACATGCTCGAATCAAATTGTTCGGCATTGGAATACTGGCGGGCAGTGTCGGACTGGTGTATCTGGGGCCCACTGGAGGAAATTATCCTGGTTGCCCACCAATAAAGAACCAGCTAGAAACAACCTGTCACTCTGAGCTGGGGGCCCACCGGAGGATCCTCCGGTCCTCCAGTGGGCCAGTTTGACACTGCCGGCGGATGAAGAAGTTGGATGCAGCCCTTGGGAGTGTCTGGAAAAATATGGATACACCCTATGGCTATGTTCATACAACGTGAGACAACGGTCGGTGTCAGATAAGATCATCCCGGCCAGTACTGCAGTACCGGCCGGATGATCTTTACCGCCGCATCCGTGCGTGCCCGCATCCGAATTCTCTGCTGCACGCAGTGGAGCGTGCGGCCGTAGCCGCATGCTCCATAGTGTGAACTGACAAAGTTTTCCGTGGCCGCTATTCAATGACTAGCGGCCGCAGAAAACTGACATGTCAGTTTCTTCGGGTGCCGCTAGGGATCCCAGCCAGAGTGTATACTATGTGTATACGCTCTGGCCGGGATTCCCTCAGCCTTTAGCACAACTTGAGTTCCGTACTAATCATGGCCGTTGCAACAACAGCCATAATTGCTACGGAACTTACAATGTGTGAACATAGCCTATGGCTGTATCAATGCTTTTCTGGGAACCTGAGGGTCTATTCACATATTTTTTACTCTGCAAATTTGAGTCCGCAAATTTTTCATTCCAAATCTGCAAAATTCCATCCATAATTTTTGCTGATCCATTAAAATGAAAAAGTGTACTTAATAATAAACTACTTACTGTTTGCAGATTGCGGTATTTTTTGTGGATTGCATCTGCAAAATTATGGATCCCATAGAGTTCTATTGGTGTGTCCGTGGAGGACTTTTAAACCACACTAAGGCCTGTTTTGTTTTTTTCTGCGGCATGGATCATGGCCCTTTACAGACCTATGGATGTGTGAATGTTGTGGATCGGGCCATTGAAATGCATTAAACTTTTTTTTTTTTGTCCGTAATTGCAAATTCGCAATTGCAGACAGAATTGTGTACGTGTAAATAGGGCCTTAGGGTTGCCTCCAACTTTTTCAGCCACCGAACGTTCGGACTCCAGTTGCGCTCATCTCTAAAAAGAAAAACTTGGCTGGTATTTAAGTTCCATTGAAGTGAATGGGGTCTAATTGCACAACTGTGTACAACCTTCGGACATAGTGAAGTTTTTACAAGAAAGCAGCCATGATCTATGGGCCTATAACCATATAACGTACCTATTCACCATAGTGTTCAGTATTGATTGACTAATGAGATGTTCTGTCCCATAACAATTATTCGTTGTTGAAACCTGCCCCTGTTATTTTCCTCAATATAGTAAAAGGCTTGTGGTCTTGGTTCCCAATGAAGCAGCTTTTAATTCCCGACGGCCGTACACCAGTGAGGATGAGGCCTGGAAGACGTACTTGGAAAATCCCTTGACAGCGGCAACAAAAGCGATGATGAGTATAAACGGGGACGAGGACAGCGCTGCGGCACTTGGTCTTTTATATGACTACTACAAGGTACACTTGCTGTAGATATTAATCTTGTATTTATCTTGTTCCCCATTGACTGTGCTAGTTGCTTAAAATTTTTATTTTTTATATTTTTAATAATTTTTTTCTCTTTCAATTTAAATTTCACTTTATATAAAAAGTAACTAAGAATTTGCTAAATTTGCTTATATATAGACCGGTGTTCCTCATCCTGTGGCTCTCCTACTATTGCAAAACTACATCTACTAAAATGTGAGGTGAACCCGTATGTTCTTTTGTGCACTGACAACTTATTGAATACTATGATATAAACCGAAGATATAGACAGGCTGAATTGATAGGATTAGGGATGAGCTACTTTACAGTACTAGCAAAGTGAAGCATTTCGCTAGGCTCGCCCATTGGCTTGTCAGTCAGCTGCTTATGAACTCCATGCTGCCCTGCTCCGGGTGCCTGGAAAAGCTGGATCCAGTCCTGGAAAATTTCTCCCAGTTTCCCAGGACTGGATCCAGCTTTTTCAGGCACCCGGAGCAGAGTGGTACAAAGTACAAAGGCTGTATTCACTAGTACTGTAAAGTCACTCATCCCTAGATAGGATATGTGAAATGTGATGCATAACATAGTCATACATATAGGTTACTGCAAGAGGAGACTTGCAGTGATCAGCTCCAGTCTTATGACTGTAAAGATTTCTTCTTTAGCCGTAAATCTGTTGGATTAAAGTTGTGTCTTTCTGTTCTCAGGTTCCAAGGGAGAAAAGGTTGTTGCCTTTAAATAAAATAAATGATGTCCATGATGACCAGGACAAAAGGTAATACATGTGATCGTCTACTGTCTGGCTAATGGGTTTTATAGGGATGTCGCCAATTTTCTCTACGGCAATAGGTTAACACATTTTTATATAGAGGAGGGCTTTCACTTTAAAACCTTGAAGCAAAAAAATGCACTTTGTGAACATGTTGCGCTGTGTAATGTGCCCCCTAGGTAGGGTCCCACCTTTAACAAGGAGAATGAGAACACCCATTTGTCAATAATTAATTCATATATATTTTTTTAGGGAGAACAGAGGTGTAGCTAAGATTCATGGAGCCCCATAGCAAAAAACTGTATGGGGCCCCCCCTCCCCTACACACTATAATATATATCACACACACTCACACAATTAGCTCTCTGCTTCACTACTCCTGCACTGATAACCCCTGATCTCTGCAGGAGCTCAGAGAACAGAGGTCAGAGGTTATCAGAGCAGTGAAGCAAAGAGCTAATTGTCTTGAGCTCATTAACCCCTTTTTTTGTGTTGCAGCATGTAAGAGAACACTGGGTCACTTACACACTGCAGTAAATAAAGGTTAAAGCAAAAGGTCACAGGAGGCTCTTATCTTCCCTGTGCATCCCCAGGCCCCCCTCGCTCCAAGGGCCCCATAGCAACTGCTTTCCCTGCCTCTATGGTAGCTACGCCACTAGAGGAGGAGTACAGCACACCTTAAAATTATAAAAAGAAATGTTCCAGAATTATTTAGTAGAAAATACAAGTATTCAAAGGGAAAGAAATAGTTTTCAAATCAACTGGTGTTGGAATAAAGTTTAGTAAATTACTTTTATTTAAAAAAAAAAAAAAACTCCAGTCTAGTCTCCAGTGTATTTTTTCCAGTCTGACAGAGTGATCTCTGCTGCCACCTTTGTCCATGTCGGGAACTGTCCAGAGCAGGAGAGGTTTTCTATGGGGATTTGTCCTGTACACAGGGATATACCATAGATTGTACTATACTACATTATGTCACATTAATAATAATAATAATAATAATAATACATGTATTTGTATAGCGCCAACAGATTCTGCAGCGCTTACTAGAAAATAAATCATTGAAATCCAGGGATTATCTGAGCATTGACTCACCCTTTACTGTTCTTACCATTGCCTGTTCTATCTAACTATCACTCTTCACTAACGATAAGGAAACTCATAAAACACCTCCAGGCTCTTCTTCCTCTTGTAGATAAGGGAAATATTGCAATATTGAGTGTATAATGTAAGTAAATAACGACAGTGAAGCAGCATCTAAGGATAAAACACACACACACACTCTATCAATGCTGATGTGGGGATCCCAGTGGCATGGTCCTTTTTTTGAAAAGCAGCTCAGTGCCCGCCCCCAGTGCATAGAGCCGGTCCGTTGTATGGCAAAAGAACGTCGTAGAGTGCGGGAACCGGGCTGTGTTTTCAAAAAAAAGGGCCGTGCCACTGGGATCCCTGCTCTGGCACTGATCGTGTAATATAACAAATGGTACATTAGCTTTAACGACTAGTCACTGGGGAGGTCCCCAGTGGTTTCTTCCTGGTTTACCAGCCTAGCCTCATAGATCTCTTCCTATATCCAAACAGGCTGGTAGGGTGGGGAGTAGCTGCCGGGGGCCACCTGATGACTTGTGGCTCAGGCAGCATAAAAGTGATGACAGGTCAGACTGGTGTCTTTATGGTCAATTCTGCATACATATGTCAATAGCATCTCAATATTATATTAAACTATAGCAAAATGGCAAATATGACTTGTACACCAGATCTGGTGGGCCTTTTTTTTCCTACACTGGCAGGAGTAAGGGGCTACATTGCCCCTCTGCTGCTATCAATGGCAGTTTTGGGAACTGCAGGGCTACATTTACATATCATTAGTGCTGTTACATGCAGCGATACTGAGCTTCTCCTGTCCTAATGTCTATTATAATGCATGTTTCCATTAGAATAGATACTGCACTTGAGGAAGTTGTCTGAGTCATTAGGACAGGACTAGGGCTTGAGCAGCCCTGCAGTTCCCAACACTAGTGGCAGCAGAGGGGCTGTGTTGCCCTTTTAATGACAATTGGTTCCACACCCAAAAATAATGATTTTTGATTCTGAATAACATGTAGAACAGATGAAAAAAACATTTAGAAACAGCTGAATATGTGATATTATAAGTTACTATACAGTATAGCAATCAGCATGTAGTGTATAATGTTTAGTAACTGCATAAACCTGAAAATACAGCAGCAGTTTGTAGATACAGAATGGAGATGCTGATACCCATAATGCAGTGTGTAGTATAACAGGCTAGACTAGAGAAGCAGGGCTGCTGTCAGAGGTCTGTGTGGTCACATGACAGCAATGGGGAAGGGATTTAGCTCGGACTAATCAGGAAGTGAGAATCACAGAGCTGTGCAGGAGGACAGTGACAGAAACTTTTTTTAGACAGCATTGTGTATAGCTGAGTGCAATTGCAGGCACATTATAGAAGCAGTGTGTATAGCTGAGCGTAAGTGAAGGCACATTATAGCAGAAATGGAGAGGATGGGAAACACAAGGACTTATAGAGACTGCAGGGAGCATGAAGGAATGAGCAGGACAGATGTAGGTACATCCATGCAGCACTCTCTGTCCGGGGAGAGAGGGGTTACAGCTATGAAAATATTATCTCCCGAGTCCTGTCCCCTAATGTAAGCCCCAGCCTGAAGTGGATCTGCTATGATTTGGAGGGTGAGGGAGACTTCCTGGGTCAGAGTACAGTGCTGTAGACCATGCTACGCAGACCATTCCCCTCCCCCACTCCCCCTCCCACCCAGTACAGAGAGCTCTTAAACCAAAACGATGCTCTTATACCAATTTACAGTTTTGAAAAACTGTGAGCTCTTCTTGCAAAAAACTCTCAATCCTAGTTACTCTTAAACCAAGGTACCATTATATATATATATATATATATATATATATATGCATTTTCTTTACTGAAGCTATATTACAAGGTTATATGACTAAAGCATGGCACATTAATGCTATTACCATAACAATACGTAACATGGATCTTCTTCCCTATAGGAATGGTGTTCCAACCACTGAATCTCAGAGTACACTGAGCCCTGGAGAGAATCGGGTGCAAGTTCTAAAAACCAATCCGGTGAACCTTTCCATCAACTCAGAACCCGTAGAATCCTCCAAGAGAGATCAGTATAACAGCAGCTTGTCTGGAAGTCCCACTTCAGTTCCTACATCCTCCGTGGCTGTGGTAAAAGCAGAGGAGTTCACCCCGGTGTTCATGTCCCCTTCAGTGACTTACAGGACGGACACCGAGGAACCGAGAGGGGTCATTTTTGAGCAGACTCACTATGGAGCCCACATCAGCCAACATACAGACTACCTTAAGGATGATCAGCGCAGTACCCCGGATAGTACATACAATGAAAGCTTTAAAGAGACAGTGTCTGATGTAAGAAATGTAAAATACATATCCCCCTGATGATATATGTGCCAAAGCTTGGTCTTTTTCCAAATATTTACAATTGTCCAATTTTCTTCTACTGCCCGAAATAATTGAAGTGAGATTTTAAAGGGGTTGCAAAGAGCTACTCCAGGTCTGGAGGACTCAGAATCAGATGGTTGCCCATACATTTAATTGGACACCATGTAATACCACTATTCTCCTGCAGTGGCCACTGCAGCCTTCCCTGATCAAACAGGATCTGCAGTAAACAGTCGATCATCAGTAGATCTCTCTTCAGAATAGAGGGTTCTTCAGATTGAAGTAACTTTTTTAGTCTATAAAGTCACGGATAGCTTTATTTTAGCATATTCTACATGAGATGCCAGAGATTTTTACAACCCCTTTAAATAACTTCTTTCTGTATAACAAGAGAAACAACCCTACAAAAGCCAAAGAAAACTCGTAATCTTAACAAGTTCATAGTTGCCTGGCAACGCGGCCAAAGCAAGAATATATTTATCTGTCTGTGCTGTGCTAAGATTTCAGCAACCAATGTTCGCATGCAGAGAAGGAGTCCTGGTAATGTGGATTTCAAGGCAAAAGTATTTTATTTTTTTACTATTTTTACAGTACAGTGACAGATCTTTACTAGCTGTATTATATACAGTGTTATGTCTTCTTTACATTGCAAAAAGTAATAACCCCAAAGCAGACTCCTAAGAGTGCTATAGAGTAATTTTTGGTGGTAATACTGATGTTTTCTGGGCAGGTATTACAGAGATGTGAAGAAAAGTGGCTGCTGGGATGGACTGTAACTAGTAGGAGCTTAACTAGAGACAGGACATCCTGCTTTGTGGTTTAGCGCCTATTACATTTGATGCTTCATTTGTGGTTGATGTTGTAGCTTAACCCCTAGTTGCAATACCAGTCACAGCCTCTGGACAATGTAATTACTTAAAGATAGTGTGGGCCATTCTGAATTTTGTTTAGCCGATATAATGCAAACTTACTATCTCTTTACTGCTGTGTCATCTGTTTCATCCCAGCTCAGCTGTATCCACGCATTTCATACTGCATCTGAGTCATGTGACTTCTGATCAGCCTTCATCTTGACTTTTAGATATCAAACTACATTATTTTCTAGTCAAACCTGTCCTCAATGCCATAATGCATCAGCACAGCATCACATAGGCAGTTAAAGCCAGCTAGGAGAACAGTGTAATCTTTTCCTTCCTTCCTTCCTTCCTTCCTTCCTACCTACCTACCTACCTACCTACACAGTACATCCTGCTTTGGGGTTTAGCGCCTATTACATTTGATGCTTGATTTGTGGTTGATATTGTAGTTTAACCCCAAGTTGCAATACCAGACACAGCCTGTGGACAATGTTATTCCTTATAGAAGCAGTTCACCCCAAAAATTTTTTGGCCCCCCTGGTAGCCACTGGCATGTATACTCACAGAAGATGATCGATGTCCAGCGGCGTAGCTCCGTTCCAGTCCCACGGTGCCGTTCAAATCCGGCACGCTCTCACTTCCACCGATGCTGTAAGTCCTCATCTCTGAGCTGTCATTATAGGCCGGAAGTCACTTGCTTCCATTCATTCTCTATGGAAGCGCGTGACTTCCGGCGTTCAAATTACAAGGGAGAGAAGAGGAGTCACAGCGCCGGCGGAAGTGAGCGCGCGCCAGATTTGAACGGCACTGCAGGACGGGAACGGAGCTACGCCGCGGGACATCGATCATCTTCCGTGAGTATACATGCCAGCGGCTACCGGGGGGCCCAAACATTTTTTGGGTGAACTGCTTCTTTAAAAATAATGTGGGCCCTTCTGAATTTTGTTTTGCCGATATAATGTACACTATCTCCTTACTGCGGTGTCATCTGTTTCATCCCAGCTCAGCTGTATCCAGACATTTCATACTGAGTCATGTGACTTTTGATCGGCCATCATCTTGACTTTTAGATATCAAACTACATTATTTTCTAGTCAAACCTTCTCTCAATCCCATGATGCATCAGCATAGTATCACACGGGCAGCTAAAGCCAGCTAAAAGCACAGTGTAATAGTCTTTCTTTCCTGTTCTTTCTTTCTCTCTCTTTTTTTTTTTCTCTCTCTCTCACCCATTATATGTGCAAGGCAGGAGCTGTATAATCATTATCCATAACTCTAATGTTAGTTCCTGCTTCCCCCTGTGAACAGCTTGTGTGGAACAGTCCATGCAGCTCTATTAATACAGGCTTTGGCTCCAAAGCCCAGAAACACATGTAATTTACAGGGGGTCACAATGAGCTCACAGGACCCAACTAAAAGAAGGATTTCTGGAATTTCCAGATAGAATGTAAAAACTAAATGAGGTAATACCGAGTTATATATAATGGCTGAGAAAAGGCCTAGAAAATACTACTATTTAAAAAATTCCAACTTTTCAAGGACTGCATCATAGATTATACCTCTGATCTAACGCTTGTTCTCTTTTCATTGTGTTAGAAATATCGGACTTCATCAGTAGCGGATGACTTCATGTACGATCAAACAGCAAGGTATGTTGCAATTAGGTTGTTTTTTTTTATACTATGCCATTGAATGTCCTGGGGGGGAGGGGGGATCCATGGCTCATAAAGCTTGTTGAACACAAAGATATAGTTAAGATATTGTGGCTACTGCATTAGGTAATATAGATAATCTCGGATGTTTTCCCACGCTACAGCACATTTCAGTATACTCTAGAAGCTACCAAGTCTCTTCGCCAGAAGCAAGGGGAAGGACCGATGACTTACTTGAACAAAGGACAGTTTTATGCCGTCACTCTGAGCGAAACTGGAAGCAACAAGTGTTTTAGACACCCTATCAGCAAAGTCAGGGTAAGAAATGTTATCTTCACGATAGTGACTGACTATACCTGCAGATGCTAAACAATCCCTGGAATATCAGATACCCATTCCATACAGGTTACATTTGCACCATCCTTAAACTCTGGTGGGTCATTGCAATTACAGACTGGTCACTGAAATCCCGTATAGGTGGTGGAATGGAACTACAATTTCTCAGAAATTACACAGATTCGAAGCTGCCAATACAGTACAGACCAAAAGTTTGGACCCAGCTTCTCATTCAAAGAGTTTTCTGTATTTTAATGACTATTGAAATTGTAGATTCACACTGAAGGCATCAAAACTATGAATTAACACATGTGGAATTATACAGTATACTTAACAAAAAAAGTGTGAAACAATATTCTAGGTTCTTCAAAGTAGCCACCTTTTGCTTTGATTTCTGCTTTGCACACTCTTGGCATTCTCTTGATGAGCTTCAAGAGGTAGTCACCGGAAATGGTTTTCTTACGGTCTTGAAGGAGTTCCCAGAGATGCTTAGCACTTGTTGGCCCTTTTGCCTTCACTCTGCAGTCCAGCTCACCCCAAACCGTCCTGATTGGGTTCAGGCCTGGTGACTGTGGAGGCCAGGTCATCTGGCGTAGCACCCCATCACTCTCCTTCTTTGTCAAATAGCCCTTACACAGCCTGGAGGTGTGTTTGGGGTCATTGTCCTGTTGAAAAATAAATGATGGTCCAATTAAACGCAAACCGGATGGAATAGCATGCTGCTACAATCTACAATTTTCATAGTCATTAAAATACAGAAAACTCTTTGAATGAGAAGGTGTGTCCAAACTTTTAGTCTGTACTGTATATGTAGTGCTGAGGCGGCTATGAGCTTATAAGCAAAGTCACTAGGCTATAAGGAATATGCTGTCTTATTGTGTTGAGCAGACTTGATGAACTGTTCGTCAACGTCCTCTAAATCTGAATGCTCAACATTTGACTCCCAGGGGCTAGAGAATTTGGATGCTGCCCTAGGGCTTCCAGGAAAACATGGATACAGCCTATGGCTATGTTCACACAACATAAGTTCTGTATTAATCACGGCCATTGTTGTACAATGGCAACAACAGCTGCAATTAATACAGAACTTATGTTGTGCTGCAACTGAGGGAATCCCAGCCGGAGTGTATACACATAGGGGGAGATTTATAAAACATGGTGTAAAGTGAAACTGGCTCAGTTGCCCCTAGCAACCAATCAGATTCTACCTTTCATTTTCCAAAGAGTCTGAGAAATGAAAGGTGGAATCTGAGTGGTTGCTAGAGGCAACTGAGCCAGTTTCACTTTACACTATGTTTGAAAATCTCCCCCATAGTAAACACTCAGGCTGGGATCGCTAGCAGCGCCGCAAAAATAGCGGCTGCAGAGAACCTGTGAGTTCACACAATGGAGCGTGCAGCTCTGGCCGCACACTCCATTGTGTGCAGTATCGACCGGGATGATCTTCTCTGACACCGGCCCTTCTGTGACCCAGACGGTGTCTTACACCATGTGAACATGGCCTATGGGTGTATCTATGTTTTCCAGGACCCCTTAGGGCGGCATTCAACTTCTCCAGCCACCAGGAGTGAAATGGTGAGCGTTCAGGTGTAGAGAACATTGCTGAACGGTTCATCCGCTCAACAGTACTGTCCTAACAACTATTTCTATATAAATGCAAGGCTGTATTAACAGCTGCTGCTGCCCTAGGCACTAAACCTGAAGACGCCCCATCTTCACGCACCTATTGGCGATACCAGACCTGACCAATACCACTATACCCCCCACCCCCCTGGAAAAGACACCAGATTTACTGGCAAGTCTGAACGGGAGGAGGGAAATTAAAAAAATAAAAACAAAAAAAATATTTTTTTCTGTCCCCCTGCTCCCTGGTGCTGCCCCCCTGCAAGGTGCTGCCCTAGGCAGCGGATCACGGGTGCCTAGTGGTAAATACGGACCTGTATAAATGAGTTTATCATATTTCCACTAGAAACCATCCTGTCTCATATACTGCAAGTCCAGGACTAATGGACACCAAATAAAGGGCAGAAAACAGACAAGGACATTTGTCAGTAGTCAGGATATGCCTTTCTATGGCTTTAGGCTTCTGTGAGGATAAAGATTTGTTTTCATAGAACCTCAGGGAGAGGGGGTAAAAGAGACACAAAAAGTAAAACTAACCTAATAGAACTATGAATCAGATCAGTCTGTAACAATACATTTCCACAAAGGGCTTCTTTAAAAAACTGCTGCATGAGTAAAGCCCCCCATATACTTTATACTAATGCCGGCTGACGGCAGGTTCAGTCATCAGTATAAAGTGTCTGGGGTCTTCCTGAGGTTCCACTGACAGATGATGTGGGTGGAGATAGGGTCGGAGGTGATTGATTTTCACTGCTTGATCCCTATGTTCTGTCTGGCTATGGCTTACCTCTATCCATAGGGACCACATGATCATTTGGCTATGCCGAATGTTCATGTGTATGGGGTACAGGGGTGTATAGGCAACTCAAGGGTCATACCAAGAATTCTATTGGATGGATGTACACAATTGGATGGACCCAAATGTTGGCCAGACCACTTTATTTTGGCATGTGTATTGTGACTCCAGTATTGTTGGAATTCAACTGTCTAATCCTTATGTTCTCTGACGGATAAGCTGCTACCGGACGTGTCTGGCAGCGGCTTACTCTCCCCTCTGTTAAAAATACATACTTTCCGAGCATCAGGATTGAGAGAGGTAATTGTCATATGGGCTAGCTATTTTACATGTTTGGTAGGCACACAATGATGGCTTCTAGTTAAGCTTGCCTCGGCTATGGTTTGCATGTGTAGTTAATGTTCAGTGCTGTAACGGTAAGCAGCTGTTACTGAATTTCTCATTGAAACCATTTACAATAAAGCGGCAGCTACAGGTGTTCAGGAAAACTCCCCCGGGGGAAGCATGTGTATATGAACTGAATGAACATCAGGAATATATGAGTACCAGACCTATAATTCACAGGTGATAATGTTTCCTTTGTAAGGTGGAATTCTGGGTAATGTTGTACAAAGCCTCACACAGTACACGGAGCGTTGCTCACATTCCTTTTCATACATCCAATGTTGATGCCTGTAGGCGAATGCTTACTGTATGCACCCGGGTGAGACAAGTGAATGGAGCATACAGACTTTGATCAGTGGCAATTGGTGGTATCCCTCTATCATCTCCATCATTGAAGAGTGAATTATTTACAGATATTTTGGATAAATAGCAATTTAGGGCTGGGTTCACATATTTTTGCATCCGCATTGTGGTTGCAAGTCTTGGCCTGACTGTGACCTGTAGTCGGGTCGAGACTTGTGGTCATAAAATGGATGTAAAAACCCGGTCATATTATGCTAGTGTGAACCCAGCCTTGCAATACACTAGACCATCATTGTAGTCTCCTGTTCTTCCTACTATAGGTGGAAGAAAGAAAATTTAGGGGGAGATTTATCAAACATGGTGTAAAGTGAAACTGGCTCAGTTGCCCCTAGCAACCAATCAGATTCCAGCTTTCATTTTCCAAAGAGTCTGTGAGGAATGAAAGGTGGAATCTGATTGGTTGCTAGGGGCAACTGAGCCAGTTTCACTGTAAACCATGTTTGATAAATCTTCCCCATCGTGTTTTGGTCACCCACCTCCATACTAGTGTTGAACGGACATGGCAAACTGTTGACAACGTTTTCTGAACCTGATTGTTCGGCATTTAAATCCCAGTGGAAAAGTTAGATGCCGCCCTAAGGAGTCTTGGGAAACATGGATACAGTCATAGGCCATAGGCTGTATCCATGTTTTCCTGGCAGTCCTAGGGTGGTATCCAACTTTTCCAGCCGCTGGGTCAAATACTAAGTTCAATGTCAAATGTCCAATGTCAAATGCTGAGTATTCGGGTGTGGAGAACATTGCCAAACAGTTGGGCAAGTTCCCTCAACGCTACTCCATACAAATAGTGCCGGATACTTCCCTGTCCATGTTTAAATCCTCTCTCTTTTTTCATTGCATTGCTTAGATATGTATATAGAGATTTCCTTACATCCCTCTGCTGACTAAGGCTGGGTTCACACTGCATTTTTGCAATCCGTTTTTTTGCAAAAAACGGATGAAAAAACAGGTGCATTCATGTGCATCCATTCTGATCTGTTTTTTTCTATTGGCTTTCATTATAAAAAAAAAAAAACTGATCAAAACTAATCTGTTTTTTTTACGGACACAATAATGAGGTCAACTATGTTTTTGTGTCCGTTGAAAAAAAATAACTGATCCGTTTTGATTTGTTTCTTTTTTATAATGGAAGTCAATGGATCAAAACGGATGCACACAAATGCACCTGGTTTTTTTTTCAAACCAATTTTTACAAAAACACGGCATGGCAAGTTATACCCCCCTGGTAGCCGCCAGTGGAAGCAATGCAAGTTCTCTCCTATGGTTCATTCGCTTTAGTAGAGGGAGCAGTCAGGTTGCAGCTACACTATAGACGCACTCTTCAAAGTCATAAGGAAAGGGAACCATACCTTGGGCAAACATGTTGTCAAAGGTGAAGTGAATAATCTGGCTTTTATTCTCTATATAGTAAAAGGAATCCATCAGCACCCTTATCCGCTGACAGTGATAGATAGTTGGTGTGCATTCCAGTTCAAACATACCTATGTCAATGCTCATAGTGGCAGCATGATCGAGAAAAAGAGGTTTATTCACCAATGTGATGCCCATCCATGTAATGTAATGTAATGCCCATCCATGTA
Source organism: Dendropsophus ebraccatus (assembly GCF_027789765.1). Taxonomy (NCBI): domain Eukaryota; kingdom Metazoa; phylum Chordata; class Amphibia; order Anura; family Hylidae; genus Dendropsophus; species Dendropsophus ebraccatus. The sequence goes on along the minus strand of NC_091455.1, from coordinate 32,151,375 downwards.
ATGTAATGTAATGCCCATCCATGTAATGTAATGTGATGTCCATTGGGTGTCTGGAGCTTTTGCCCTTCCATCTGTACTTGAGAGATGGATAGAGAAACAGAAGATTGTGGTCAGAAAAAGCCCCCCTGGTCCATCTAGTCTGCACCTATGTTATTTCTTTTCTTATTATCTGAGGATAGATATAGGTTTATCCCAGGCAGGTTACATTCCTAACTGTAGACTTACCAACCACATCTGCTGGAAGCTTGTTCCAAACATCTACTACTCTTTCAGTACAGTATTGTTCTAAGTTAAAAGTAAAGTAATTATAAATATACAGTGGTGCCTTGGATTACGAGCATAATTGGTTCCGGGACCGTGCTTGTAATCCAAATCCACTCTTAAACCAAAGCAAATTTTCCCTTAAGAAATCATAGAAATGCAGACAATTGGTTCCACACCCCAAAAATAATGATTTATTATTCTGAATAACATGTAAAACAGATGAAATAAACATTTAGAAACAGCAGAATCTGTGATATTATAAGTTACTGTACAATAATGCAGAGGATGGGAAACACAAGGGCGGACAGAGACTGCAGGGAGTATGAAGGAATGAGCAGGGCAGATGTGGGCACATACATGCGGCACTCTCTGTACGGGGAGAGAGGGGATACAGCTATGGAGAGAGATTACCTCCACAGTCCTGTCCTCTGATGTAAGCCCCAGCCTAAAGAGGATCTGCTATGATTTGGAGGGGGAGGGAGACTTCCTGGGTCAGAGTACAGTGCTGTAGACCACACTATGCAGACCATACCCCTCCGCCACTCTCCCTCCCACCCAGTACTGTGAGCTCTTAAACCAAAGCAATGCTCTTAAACCAAGTCATAATTTTGAAAAACTGTGAGCTCTTAAACCAAAACGCTCTTAAACCAAGTTACTCTTAAACCAAGGTACCACTGAATATAGCTTCTGATCATTCCCCCAACTTAGCTGTGATTATGTCCCCTTGTTCTTGTGCTCAGTTTCTTCTCTCTTGAACCTTATTTAGTTCTTTATGATATTTAAAGGTTTCAATCATGTCCCCCATGTCCCTTCCTGCAGACTATACAGATTCAAAGTCTTTCCTGATACGTTTTATGCCTCACACCTTCCACCATTTTTGTTGCCGTTCTATTTTATCAGTATCTTTCTGTAGGTGAGGTCTCCAGAACTGGACACAGTATTCCAGATGTGATGTCACCAGAGCTCTATACAGCAGGATCTCAATCTCCCTCTTCCTACTAGTTATACCTCTAGCTATACAGCCCAGCATACCATTATATATACAGCCCAGCATAACATTATATATACAGCCCAGCATACCACTATATATACAGCCCAGCATACCATTATAATATATATACAGCCCAGCATACCGTTTTTTTATATATATATATATATATATATATATATATATATATATATATATACAGCCCAGCCTACCATTATATATACAGCCCAGCATACCATTATATATACAGCCCAGCATGCCATTATATATATACAGCCAAGCATACCATTATATACAGCCCAGCATACCATTATATATACAGCCCAGCATACCATTATTTATATATATAATATATATATATATATATATACACAACCCAGCATACCATTATGTATACATACAGCCCAGCACAGCCCAGCATATCATTATATATATATATATATACACCTCAGAATATCATTTTATTTATATATATATATATATATATATATATATTTATACAGCCCAGCATACCATTATATATGCAGCCCAGCATACCATTATATATACAGCCCAGCATACCATTATATATACAGCCCACCATACCATTATATATACAGCCCAGCATACCATTATATATACAGCTCAGCATACCATTATATATACAGCCCAGCATACCATTAGCTTTCCCTACCGCTTGGTTGCACTGGTGACTCTGTTTAAGGCTTTTAGAAAACACTACCCCTAAATCCTTCTCTTCTAAAGTCTTTGCTAACACAGAACTGCCGAAATGATATTCGGATATAGGATTCCTCCTACCCTAGTGTATTATTTTACATCTGGAAACAGAAAACATTGCATTGGATAAACTGTCTCAAAAGATTGGTGAATGTGGGGCTGAGGATAAGAGGACACATAGTGGTTGTGGTGTAAGTGTATTTTAGTAGAAAAATCCAGTTAAGGGATTGGACCAGGTGTATATTGGCGCTGCATTGATGTTTCCTTGATTTCCACATTCCATATACTGGGATACATTGCTTCACTATGAGGAATGTGCGGGAGGGAATACTAAACCTCAGGAGGGACTGCTAAAGGAATGCAAAGACTTGTATATTGTACCAAGGAGTGGCTGCTAATGTGAAAATCCTTCCTATGAAAGTGTTTGATGGTGACAGAATTCCTGTTTGTACATGTAGAGAGTAAGACATGGAGGAGGGAGTAAGCAGCAGCTGTGCAGGGAAGTGCGCCGATCCTTACATTACTACATTATTTGGGCAGTGTTCTGTTTCCTATTGCTTCTTGTTCATTAAAGGGGTTATCCAGTGCTACAAAAACGTGGCCACTTTCCCCCCTCTCTTGTATCCAGATTGGGTGGGGTTTCAAACTCAGTTCCATTGAAGTAAATGGAGCTTAATTGCAAACCACACCTGAACTAGAGACAAGAGAGGGGGGAAAGTGGCCATGTTTTTGTAGCACTGGATAACCCCTTTAAACTTTTGTAGTTCAATGTATGCATTCTGTATATTATTATGGGAGATAATACAGGATGAACTTCAATCTTGTTCTTAGTATTCTTATTTTTTATTATTCCTCAGTTAATTGTTAGTGTATAAACATATACTCTATTAAAGTAATGATAATTCCGTTACATATCCATACTGGATTTCAGAGGTTTCCTGCTTCTAGTGAATAAATGAGAGAGGCTGCGGCATGACTTACAACACCTGGAGAGACAGGGAGGCAGTACTACCTGAGCCCATATAATTTGTAGGAAAAGATAGAGAGGCACTACTATCTGTGCACACATGAAAAAAGAGAGTAAAGCTGGTCTACCTGTGCCTGCATTATTTACAGAGACAAGAATTCAGTACTGTCTGTGCCTGCATTATTTAAAGAGACAGAAAGGCAGTACTATTGGTGCTTGCATTTTATAAAGAGACAGGCAATACTATTGATGTCTGTATTATTTACAGAGACAGCAATGCAGAACTGTCTGTGCCTGCATTATATAAAGAGACAGGAAGGCAGTACTATCTGTAGCTGCATTATATAAAGAGACAGGAATGCAGTAAAGTCTGTGCCTGCATTATATATAGAGCTAAAAAGGAGGCAATACTATTGATCTCTGTATTATTTACAGAGAGAGCAATGTAGAACTGTCTGTGCCTGCATTATATAAAGAGCAGGGCAGTTTCTAGGTAATTTGAACTACAGGGCGAATCTTGCTGAAAGCGCCCCCCCCCCCCCAAACTGATATGTGGAGGGGGTGCGGGTGTTACTAGGGGGAAGCAGTGTGTGTATCATGGCATACAGCAGTGTTATTCAACCCTTTTCTGCGTGGGGCAAAAAAAAGTAATTCAGTGACTCACAGGTGACGTCTTCTTTGTTCCCTTTTCCTCCCCTTCTGGCCCGGACCACCATGATGATCTTTTGTGAACCTGCCGGACAAACATTTTTAGGCTCCGCACTTTTATAATTTCCACTTTTTTGTGTCATGTGCAGTAAAGTGAGTAGGTTTGTGGGTTGCCCCCTGTATGTAGCATCCCCTGCTGTGCCCCCATATAGTAATAATGCCACCTGTGCTGTCCCCATAGTAATAATTCGCCGTGCTGCATCCAAATTAGTAATAATCCCCCCCCGTGCTGTCCCCATAGTAATAATCCCCCTGTGCTGTCCTCATATTAATAATCCCCCCCAATGCTGTCCCCATATTAATAATCCCCCCAATGCTGTCCTCATATTAATAATCCCCCCCAATGCTGTCCTCATATTAATAATCCCCCCCAATGCTGTCCTCATATTAATAATCCCCCCAATGCTGTCCTGATATTAATAATACCCCAAATGCTGTCCTGATATTAATAATCCCCCCATGCTGTCCTCATATAAATAATCTCCCCCTGTGCTCTGCACCCCACCCCCCAAAACACACACACACACACAAAAAAAAAACATTATACTCACCTCAATAGATAGAGCGGGTCCCTGTCTGTTCTTCTCCTCCGGCCTGCGAGGAGCAAGCAGGCCGCCGCCGCCCCTGCACACATCTTCTCCCTCCAGCACAGTCAGATGACGTCATATGCTGGAGGGAGACTATGTGTGAGGGGGCGGCAGCAGCCAGCCGGGTAATGAGCGCTCGGCTCGGTCAAGTGCCATCCGGGGGGCGGAGCTGCGGTCCGGCGGGCGGTACAGGGGTCTGAGCAGTTGATGGGGAGGTCAGGCCAGGACCCAGAGGAGGGGGCGGCAGCAGCCAGCTGGGTGATGAGCGTTCGGCTCAGCCAAGCGCTGTTCGGGGGGGCGGAGCTGCAGTCCAGCGGCGGTACAGGGGTCGGAGCAGGTGATGGGGCGGGCGGGCTGACGGCCGGGAGTACACGCCGCTAAGTGAGGTCCTGGGGGTGCCACCAGCGCCCCCAACCTCTCGGCGCCCAGTGTGGTCGCCCGGCCCGCCCGCCCCTAGAAACGGCCATGATAAAGAGACAGGAAGGCAATACTATTGGTGCCTACATTATATAAAGTGAGAGAAAGGCAATATTGGCTGTGCCTGGATTATATAAAGAGACAGGAAGGCAATACTATTGATCTCTGTATTATTTACAGAGAGAGCAATGTAGAACAGCCTGTGCCTGCATTATATAAAGAGACAGGAAGGCAATACTATTGGTGCCTACATTATATAAAGAGACAGGAAGGCAATACTATTGGTGCCTACATTATATAAAGAGACAGGCAGTACTGGCTGTGCCTGCATTATATAAAGAGACAGGAAGGCAATACTATTGGTGCCTACATTATATAAAGAGACAGGAAGGCAGTACTGTCTATGCCTGCATTATATAAAGAGACAGGAAGGCAGTACTGTCTATGCCTGCATTATATAGAGACAGGAAGGTAGTACTGGCTGTGCCTGCATTATATAGAGACAGGAAGACAGTACTATCTGTACCCAATTTATTTATAGGTAAAGACAGCGTGACAGTACTATATGTATACTGTTAATAGTAAGCTTAAGGCATTTCTTTATGTACAGGCAATAAGATAGATAGCTTTTCCTAGCAGGATGACCCCCACATTAGACTAAATCTTACCCATTTATTTTTTCCCCGCAGAGTGTGATCATGGTTGTGTTCAGTGAGGACAAGAATCGCGATGAACAATTGAAGTACTGGAAATACTGGCATTCCCGCCAGCACACAGCCAAGCAGCGCGTCCTCGACATTGGTAACCAATGCTTCTCAATGACCCCCCTCCCCTTTCGCCCCATTTACTATAACGTTATACATCTCTATCATTGTACAGTTTCTGGTACATTAATACGTCTCATCTTTTTCACAGCTGATTACAAGGAAAGTTTTAACACTATTGGGAACATTGAAGAAATTGCTTACAATGCAGTGTCCTTTACCTGGGATGTTAACGAAGAAGCCAAGGTAACAGTCTAATAGACCCCTGTTTGGTATTCACATGAACTTTTTTAGTATGCTTCTTCACTGTTTTCAAGATCTCAATCAACTATACATCCAGGGGCTGAAAGTCTGTCCTGATCGTGTCTAACCAATACAGAGACTGTTTTTTATTGAAGGGAATCTGTCACTAGGTTTATTCCACCTTAAATGAGGGCAGCATAGACTAGTGACAGAAATGCTGAACATAGAGGTGTATTACTTCCATCATTCTGTTCAGCCGTTCTCCTAATATGCAGGGGAATAGAATTCTTGCCACACCCCTCCCCTCCTTCAGCAGCTGGAGGGTGGAGTTTGCTGCTGCTCATGAATATCCAGGACTACTAGGCTTACAGACATAATGGAGAGGACTACTTATTGTCCATGTTATTCAGTTAGGGGTCAGGTATAAGGCTATGTTCACACATAGCATTTAATTAGAGTTATATTGCAGTTTGAAGTAAAATATCACAAATTAACACTAACTAAACACCAATTAAACAGTGAGGGGGGCATTTATGAAGATGGGTGTATGAGTACCTCAGTCTTAAATAAAGACCCGCCCCCAGTTTCTTGCACAGATTTACTGCTAGACGCACAACTCTTTGTAAATCCGCGGTCGGCCCTGGCGTAGCATTGTGCAGCAGATCTAAACCTGCGAGGTGTAAATCATGATAAATATGGCGTTGAAGGAGGCCACACCTATTCTCCACCTCGCCATGCACCCCATACTGCCCATAAGGTGAGCGGGGGATATGGCTGTCATACATCACGGAACATGTGTAAACATAGTGTCAAGGAAAACCATTGCCCAACCCCTTTAGTTTGGGAGACATAAGCTACTGACAGAGCTCTCTGGCTGCAGCTTAACCCTCCCCATAGAGAATACAGGATCAATAAGCCGTGCCCTCCCTGTCTATTGGGTAGGTGGGGGCCGCTTAGGAAAGATAACTGATGGCTAAACGATCGTTCAGCCGTCAGTTATTGAAGGTGTACCTTTAAGAGGTTAAAGGGTTTTATATGACTACAAAACAATAGGGCTGATTTCTTTGACGAACAGTGCCACCATGGGCTGATTTTGGTATTGCCACATTTACTATTAAGCAGCCATGTGTTTCTAACTTTATACAATTCCTGCAACACAATCATGACGTCCTTCTGTCCCCAGTAGTAAAGGGAGCGGCTGTAATCCCTGCTGTGGAGCCCCTTCTCCTCTCTGTACATACCCAATAATATATATATATATATATATACCAGATAACAGTAGCCATTATTATGCCATACATGAACTTTAGTCCGATTTCTCCCCCCCCCCCCCCCCATCCCCCCTTATTCTGTGATGGTTATATTGTGAAAACTGGTTCAGACTTGCAATAACGTAGCATTCTCTTTCCTGATGACCTTTGTCTTATCATTCATCATACACTAGACCATAAAATCCCAGAAGGGGATGGTTATGCCAAATAAAATATTACTAAGTGCTGTCAGTACTATCTTAAAGTTGGTGCTGGGGGTGGGGGGGTCTAGTCCTTTACTAGGGACTATAGTCACTTAAAGGGGTTGTCCAGCGAAAATCTTTTTCTTTCAGATCAACTGGTGTCAGAAAGTTATATAGATTTATAATTTACTTCTATTAAAAAATCTCAAGTCTTCCCATACTTATTAGCTGCTGCATGTCATGTAGGAAATGTTGTTTTATTTTCAGTCTGAGACAGTGCTCTCTGCTGACATCTCTGGCCGAGACAGGAACTGTCCAGAGCAGGAGAGGTTTTCTATGGGGATTCATAGAAAACCGAGACAGAGAGTTCCTGTCTTGGCCAGAGATGTCAGCAGAGAGCAGTGTCAGACTGAAAATAAAACACTTCCTGCAGGACATACAGCAGCTGATAAGTATGGCAAGACTTGAGATTTTTTTATAGAAGTTAATTTCAAATCTATATAACTTTCGTATATCAGTTGATTTGAAAGAAAAAGATTTTTGATTGTCAACCCCTTTAATGCTCAACTTTACTGTCTGTTGTGCAGTGGTTATATGATATGGTATATATAGCTGCTTTTACGTGTATACAATAATATACAGTATGCATTGTCCAGCAATCTTGATGATGAGAACAGATAAATGCTAGCTGGGCCAGGTGTACGTACAGTCGTGGGAGGTATCATTTTCGATTTACGGCTTTCTTGCTAATTTTGCTAATCGCTAATTTTTGAGAGTAAATTTGCTTCTTGTGCTACTTTTAAAAAAATAAAATAAATGGGCGGAGCTTAACAGAAAGGGTGTGCCTCCCATAGCCTGACACATTTACTATAATTTATACTAGAAATATATGCCAGCTCATAGTTAGTGTACAGATGTAGTGGCACACTTTGTTTACGTGGCATACTGTGGCATAGACGCCAATCCCGCAAGGCATGGTCCACCACTGTCATAATATTGGCAGCCACCCACATGTGTAGATATCATGTGGTTGGCTAGGGCACAAAATTATATTAAGAGTCCAACATCTCTTAATGTTACATCTTTCTTCAGCACACTTTGCATTGAAAATGCATACAGTCTGCAGGCATCATGTTACAGAGCAGGAGGAGCTGAGCAGATTGATACATATGTTTGTAGGGAAAATTTCAGGATTAATTTGTCACCTATTCCATGTAAATCTCTGCTCATTCTGGGCTAAATCGTCAAGTGGGCTGTCCTACACAGTGACTGACAGCTATCTGTGAATAAGTGTACATATTAAGAGCTGTCAATCATTGATTAGGACTGCCCACATGACTACTTAGCCCAGAATGAGCAGAAGTTTACATGAATATATGACGTTACAGGCTCACTGACCTAAAAAGTGCGTCTTTTAGTAGGCTACTATAATCCGCACCAGAGGCATCTGCTAAGAAAAAATCATATACTGTGCAATATACTTTTATTTTTATTTTTTTACACATTATGGGGGAGATTTATCAAACGTGGTGTAAAGTGAAACTGGCTCAGTTGCCCCTAGCAACCAATCAGATTCCACCTTTCATTCCTCACAGACTCTTTGGAAAATGAAAGGTGGAAGCTGATTGGTTGCTAGGGGCAACTGAGCAAGTTTCACTTTACACCACGTTTGATAAATCTCCCCCTGTGATCCTATGAATTACATTATACTACTGTATGCATGAACAGGTCGGAGCCTTCTTTCAGAGCAATAGGCAATAGAGTAATGTGCCTAGCATATATATCTCCAATGGAAAGTTCTGACATGACGCCATCAGAGCCTACACTGTCCTATAGTGATGCGGGAGTGTGAGGAGGACTCCCAGACTCTTCTGACCCATCCCCATATGATGATGCTAATAAACTAGATGCTTTATGATCACACATCCTCAGTTATATATCAGTATAATGCTTCCAGCTGAATTCTCCAGCATGTAACAAGGCTTACAGCCCTTTATAGGAAGAGTCGTACTTGTTTACTGGGCGCTCCTCCCTGTCCCGGCTCTGCAGGATTATTGTTGGGTAAATATCAGAGCTCATATGTACACAACAAAGACGCACAACTACTGTTGTTATGTTTGATTTCCACCACTTTGTGCTCTTCTGAGAATTATTATCATCATGTGAGTTATACCAACATAGATCTGACTTAAAGGGGCTCTCCACAGTGCTGAGTGTGTGGGATACCTGGGATGCCTTAAAGGGAACCAATTAGCCCAATCGGGGTGATATGGTTCCCTGAACCACTGTATACAGCTCCTGTAGCAACTGCGGCACGTAACGGCCGTGGCTGCAGCAGGTGCTGACTACCTGAAAAAAGGATTTTAATCCCCTGGGCGCGTGACAGGCAGGGCGCGTTAAGGGCATCTGTCACCATGAAAATGTTATCTAAACTATGAGTATCATGTGATAGAGTGGGTGGAGCTGAGCAGATTGATATATAACTTTATGGGAGAAGGTTCAGGATAACTTATCATTTATTCATTCAAATCTCTGATCTTGTCATGCGAAGGAGTCCAGTAGGCGGTCCTATTATTGAGTGGCACTTCTAAGAATAGAAAGAGCAGGGTTGTCAATCAGTCTTTCCCCACAAAGAAATATATCAATCTTCTCAGCTCTTCCTGCTCTATAACATGCTGCCGATAGATTACATAGCATTACATGGTGACGGGTTCCCTTTAAGGAACTGAACATTTATTGCACTCGAAAATTGCGAATACACTAAAGATACATTCACAAGGGTCAGAACTGCTGTGGATTTCGAAAGCAATACAACTAAAATCTACAGGGAAAATCCACCCCACATCTAGTTAAAGGAACTATCAGCAGGCTAGACAAATCTAACTTGCCGATATGTCCCTATTGCACAGGAGACGCTGGGGAGGAAGGGATATACCTTCCTCCTCGGTGCCGTTCCGGTGCAGTTAGTCTTTTAAACAATAGTCCAGTGAGACCGTTAGGAGCACTGCCCCGCCCCCATATTGCCGATCTGGCCCATCCTTGGCCGGTTTGCTCCATTCATTATCATTGGAAAGGGGCGGGCCGGTGCTATGGGGATGGGCAGATACAAACCTTCCTTGGCATCTCTTGTGCAATAGGGACATATCAGCAGGTTAGGGTCCTATTACACGGAGCGATTTTTAACGATTAATGACTAACGATAAACAATCGCACACAAGATTGTTTATCGTTAACCTTAAATCGGTCACCATATTACACAAAACGATAGTCGTTAGTTCCGACTGTTACTACGATCGTTATTGCGATCCTTACTATTTATCGTTTATTTCTTCTGATCCCAGCAAAACAATGAACAATGTGCTATTACACTGAACGATTAGTGAACAAATGCGAAACTTGAGCAAGCGAATGTGGAATTACGGCGAACGATTAGCGCTAACTTTAGGTTCATATCTAAATCATCTATCAGCGACACACAAACAATTTTTCGCTTGTTGCCTGCAATTACACAGAACGATTATCGTTTAAATTCGAACGATATAACGATTTTTGGCACGATAATCATCCCGTGTAATGGGGCCCTTAGATCCGTCTAACCTGCTGATAGTTTCCCTTTAAAATCTGTGCAAACTCTGTACGGTTTGGATAAGATCCATATGCATGGAAATCTGCTGTGGACTTTTTGCCTGAAAATCCGCACACATGCTACGTGGATGCATGTAAAGAACAATCTAGCCAACGTTCCTGCGGCCCTGGCTATACGATCACTGAGCCGTGCAATAGGATCAATAAATGAGTGCTGATCTGACACATTGATTAGTTTTGGTGCAGAAACGCTGCATGTTTTCTGCAGGTGTGAATATACCCTAAAGTGGTGCATAAAATGGAGCGTGACAGGATCTTATTTGTGGCACATGCAGACGTTACCTCTTCCCACTATTCCATTAGTGATGTATATAGTGTATAGTGTCCACCTTTGGGACCCCTTCTCTTTTCCAGAGATTTTCAAACATAATGCAGCTCATATAAAGCTCTTTTGGATCCTTTCTTGGACTAGAGAGCAGAAGAGCCCAGAACTTCTCCAGAACCTGACTTAGGTATGTATGGTCAAGATAGATAGATAGATAGATAGATAGATAGATAGATAGATAGGAGATAGATAGATAGATAGATAGGAGATAGATAGATAGGAGATAGATAGATAGGAGATAGATAGATAGGAGATAGATAATAGAGAGATAGATTATAGAGAGATACATAGGAGATAGATAGATAGATAGATAGATAGATAGACAGATAGACAGATAGATAGACAGATATAGATAGGAGATAGAGAGAGGTAGATACAGGCCTGTATTTACCACTAGGCACCTGTGGTCCGGTGCCTAGGGCAGCAGGGGTGCCGTTTGTTCACAGTGTATTTTGTACCACAAAATGTACTCTGTGTGACAAAATGAATTTACTGATCACACAATTCATTTTGTGGGCACACAACATACTTTTGTCATACAAGATTTATTTTGTCACACAGAATTCATTTTGTCTCACAGGATTTATTCTGTCACAAAGAATTCACAAAATTCATTTTGTCGTACAGAATTATTATTTTGTGGCACAGAATGACATTTTGTCGGACAGAATTACATTTTGTGGCACAGAATAAGATTTTGTGAGACAGAATGACACAAACTGTTTTTGGTGGGACAAAATGCACTGTGAACAAGCGGCACCCCATAGCACCTTGAAGGGGGGCAGCACCAGGGAGCAGGGGGGGAGTGGGCACAGGCGTGATTACAGAGTAGAGTGAGGGAGACTGGTATGGCGGTGTTATCCAGTCACAGTGTGGTGGTATTGGTCAGGTCTGGTGTGGCGGTGTTATCCAGTCACAGTATGCCGGTATAAGGTCTGGTGTGGCGGTGTTATCCAGTCACAGTATGGCAGTATTGGTGAGGTCTGGTATGGCGGTGTTATCCAGTCACAGTATGGCGGTATTGGTCAGGTCTGGTATGGCGGTGTTATCCAGTCACAGTATAGCGGTATTGGTGAGGTCTAGTATGGCGTTGTTATCCAGTCACAGTGTGGCCGTATTCGTCAGGTCTGGTATGGTGGAGTTATCCAGTCACAGTATGGTGGTATTGGTCAGGTCTGGTATGGTGGAGTTATCCAGTCACAGTATGGTGGTATTGGGCAGGTCTGGTATGGAGGTGTTATCCAGTCACAGTATGGTGGTATTGGTCAGGTCTGGTATGGTGGAGTTATCCAGTCACAGTGTGGCGGTATTGGTCAGGTCTGGTATGGCGGTGTTATCCAGTCACAGTGTGGCCGTATTGGTCAGGTCTGGTATGGTGGAGTTATGCAGTCACAGTATGGTGGTATTGGTCAGGTCTGGTATGGCAGTGTTATCCAGTGACAGTGTGGTGGTATTGGTCAGGTCTAGTATGGCGGTGTTATCCAGTCACAGTGTGGCCGTATTGGTCAGGTCTGGTATGGTGGAGTTATGCAGTCACAGTATGGCGGTATTGGTCAGGTCTGGTATAGTGGTGTTATGCAGTCACAGTATGGTGGTATTGGTCAGGTCTAGTATGGGGGTCTTATCCAGCTTAGTGCCTAGGGCGGCAGCTGCTGTTAATACGGCTCTAGATAGATAGATAAATAGATAGATAGATATACGAGCATTTACTAAATCAGCCAGGTCCAGAGAAATGTAGTATGTCGTTTTCCAGGACGGCACAGCTATACATATGACCAAGGCTAAAACACAACATTATAAAAGAGCTGGTAAGACAATCCTAAGCCAGGACTTATTTTTTATTGACTGTGTTGGGTTAAAGTACAAACTCTCTGGGACCTTTAAGAGACTCATATAGCGGGAGAAATATCGGAGATATGAGGCTCATCTTCTCTCTGCATGCATATAGGGAGATGATATCCATTCTGTTCTTTATTATATAAATTTCTGCCATTGGGGAAATACATGGAACATATAGATTGATAGATTTTGCATTTCAAAGAGGATCTATTGAGCTGACGGGATGCCTGGAACTGTGATTTGCATTTCCAATGTACATGGCTGTTATGGTAATGCGATAAACAATGCGTGTATTACGCCTGCCTAATATTCAGATGAGAAGTAAAGAATATCCTAAGGATATAGAGATAATAATGATGATTTATATCTAAGCCCCTTCACATGTAACCCCCCTCGCTATACACACATACTGCAGACTAGATGTCACAATATTAAAGGATCTATCAGTAAGGATTATTGTACTTAAAGGGGTATTATGGTTTCAGCAAATAAAGGCCTTTTATTGTATAATGCTCAGCTATAACTTTCCTATGTACTTTGCCAGCATGTAACCTAACAAAAAACCTGTCTCTCTGGTGCCACCTATAGGACAATACAGGAAGAACCTAAAAGGGGTACTCCAGTGAAATTTTTTTTCTTGTAAATCAACTGGTTCAAGAAATTATACAGATTTGTAACTTACTTCTATTAAAAAAAATCTCAGGTCTTCCCATACTTATCAGCTGCAGTATGTCCTGCAGGAAGTGATGTATTCTTTTCAGACTGACATAGTGCTCTCTGCTGACATCTTTGTCCATGTCAGGAACGGTCCAGAGCAGAAGAGGTTTTTGATAGGGATTTGCTACTGCTCTGGACAGTTCCTGACATGGAAAGAGGTGTCGGCAGAGAGCACTGTGTCAGACTGAAAAGAAAACACCACTTCCTGCAGGACATACAGCAGCTGATAAATACTGGAATTCTTGAGTTTTGTAAATAGAAATCTGAATCAATTGATTTGAAAGAAAAAGAATTTAGCTGGAGAACCCCTTTAAAACATGACTATGGATGTTAGCCAAAATAGGAACCCATATATTAAGTATAGCGGTACAATTTGTAGGTAAATCTAAGGCTACATCAGGGGCGTTACTACCACTGTAGCAGTCATAGCAGCTGCTATGGGGCCCACCACATCAGGGGGCCCCATTGGCTGCTCCTGCAGTACACTGGGCCCTCTGAGCTGTCATCATTTTCAGCACCAGGTGGCCAAGCGGATCAGCCCGGTCTTGCAGATGTCCCTGACGACTAGCAGTTATTCAGTTTTGGCTAGACTTGATGGCTTAGTGGTCAGTCACGAAGAGGGGGGGGGAGGGGCAATCAAAAGTTTGCTATGGGGCCCAGCCATTTCTAGTTACGCCCCTGGGCTACATGATGGTTGTAACCTGTGAACGACTAGCTGAGACTCCATGATTATATTAAAAAGTCGTATTCTTTGTTGGTAATAGAGAGAAGCATACACTGGCTCCAGCGGTGTCACCTCTCAGGCGTCGAGCTGGTTACCAGGGTGTGGTATAGGGTAAAAGTTTCAATAAAAGAGTGTAAACAGCGGATGGAGTTATTAGCATTGCTGTAAACCTGGAATCTTACTGCTCCTGAGTGACTCTTTATAGGCCTAGCCTTAGTAATGTTCCCATAAAAGTGCACTTATAGGAGCTAAAGGGCATCAGCGTCTTCTTCATTCTGCTAGATATATACTCAGTATCTTCTGTTTCTGGTTACATCAGCTGCAGTCTGTGGCAAATGCAGAACTACAAGTCCCACCATGCCCTATAGCCAGGTTAGGGAATCATGGTCTATGGTGAGGTAGTGCAAGCAGAAGCCATAAGAAACAGTGGAAATAATCTTATAATAAATATAAGATTCTTGTATTGCATCATATTAAAGGGAGACTCCACCAAATATTGCTTAGATTCTTTTTAAAGTGAATCTGTGTAGCTTTGCAAACTACCGGCACTAATATCATAGGTGAGGTGTCATACCTTTACTTTACACATTTTAAAGTGTCAATGAGGCGTGGCCTGAGGGTGCACAGTGCCCTTAAAGGGAAAGCTCCTTTCTGCTCTGCTTCCACACAGGATATGGCATGCACAGTGATCCGGGAGGCAGATTGTGAACCTGGCAGACTCGTATTTGGGGGAAAAACTTCTTTTTTTCGGGCAGTAAGGCAGGGTGTCAAAGAGGCGGGGCCTAGACCATTCATGCCCTAGGGCTGCAGTGCCTCTCTCACTGTTGGCACTCCCCTGGGCTGGATCATTACTTTTGGCAAGTTTAGGACATGAATGCTTTAGGTCCCGCCTTCTTGACACCCTACCTTGCCACGCCGCCAGAATAAAAGATGTTTTTCACCTGAATACCAGCACCAGTAGAGAAGGGAAGCCCCAAACTAGGCATTGATTTGAAAAGAACTACCAAATGATGGAAAGGGCCCTGTGGGTGTAGTGGGTGAGGTTATAGTCAGTGTGGCACAATGGTGAGGAGATAGAGTTGGCTAAAATTCAAGCTAGAGTGTACAGTTGAAAAAGAAGGTCTGGTACAGGATATATTTTACTGCTTTTCTTTTGTCAATTTTGCTTTCCTTCTAATGAAAACTGACTGTTCTTCATTACCTCACTACTTGTCTAGTGCATATAATGTATTGAGTTACCTGTTGTACACTATAGCTTGGAATTTAGCCAGTGCATTATATTATAATCAAGAATGTATAATAGGAGGGAGAGAGAAGAGTTGGCTAAATTCCGAGCTAGAGTGTAATGCAGGAACATGAAGTCTGATAGAGTATGTACACTAGACAGGGCAATGAAGACAACAGAGTAGAGCACAATGAAAAGCCACAGAAACAGAGCAAAATAACTTAATTTACCATTATATTTTCATTTATTAAACAATTAAAAATAAATTTCAGTGTCAGAACCCCGCTTTAATCTGATATATTTATGCACGGTACTATGTGAAAGTTTAGATGAAACCAGGATGTGTGATTTGCATGGTCCCAGTTGCCGCCATTGTTCATTTTCCTCCTCTCTTTCTCTGTAGATTTTTATCACGGTGAATTGCCTGAGCACAGACTTCTCTTCTCAGAAAGGGGTGAAAGGACTTCCACTCATGATTCAGATTGACACCTATAGCTATAATAACCGCAGCAACCGACCAATCCACCGAGCCTACTGCCAGATCAAGGTCTTCTGTGATAAGGTAACATAAGTGCGGACGTCTCTGACAGCCCATAATCCATTATTCTCTTGAATGAATAGGTAATGATGACTGACTGCTGCGCGAGGCCCTTCATGTTTAATGGATGATGATTCTTCCAGCAGATCTGTCCTCCTGTTACAGATAGCATTGTCCGATGATGTCAGAATGTCACACAACTATACCTTATCATTTATGGTTATTATATTCGGCTTAAATAAGAGACTGAAAACAAGTACAAGGGCCACAATCTGAGATTATTGGGGGGGGGGGGGGGGAGATCAGGAATATTTTACTAAAAGAGTAGTAGATGCATGGAACACTGTTCCAGCAGATGTGGTTGTTAAATCTACAGTAACTGAATGTAAAACTGGAACATTTTCTTTGAGTTTTTCATTTTTAAAAAAAAAATCTGATGTGTATTCTTTTATATTTTTAGGGAGCTGAGAGAAAAATACGAGATGAAGAGCGAAAGCAAAACCGAAAAAAAGGAAAAAGTCAACCTGCCCAAACCCAGGGCTCGAATAATTGTGAGTTTCTGGGATTGAGGTGAATCTGTTTTGTTTGGGGGCAGAAAAACTTTTTTTTCTTTTGTTAGAGATTTAAAGAAAATCTAAAAGAAAATAAATGAAACACTGTGTTATGGCTGGAGAAAGACCCGCAGGGGTGGAGCATAATTTCCATGTTTGGTGTTTGTGTATCATGCTCCGCCCCCCAGGATCTGCACTAGCCAAAACACAGTATATTAGATGACTTTGAGTAAACAATAATAAGTCTATAGAGTCCTGGGCCAGACTGGACCATCTATCATCACCAAGCTGGATTGTTCCGTATTTGTTGTATCCATAACTCAAAGTTCATCCTCCTGACTCTGTTACCTTATCCATTCTTCTCTAGCTTCTGATTCTAAGTTGTCAGCTTTACCGCTACAAAAGAAGAGCGATATAACCTTCTTCAAAACCATGTCTGATCTGGACTCCCAGCCCGTCCTCTTCATCCCAGATGTTCACTTTGGAAACTTACAGAGGACCGGACAGGTATTTGCTATCAAGGTTCTTTAGTGACCAATGGAATTGGTCCCAGCAGATAGTTTTACCCAGTAGCACTTGTACTGTATAAGATAGCGCCTTCTAATGGTATTAATAGCTGATCATTATAAAACAGGGATGGGGTACCTTCGGCCCTCCAGCCGTTGCAAAACTACAATTCCCGTCATGCTTGGACAGCCAAAGCCGAAGGCTTTGGCTGTCCAGGCATGACGGGAATTGTAGTTTTGCAACGGCTGGAGGGCCGGAGGTTCCCCATCTCTGTTATAAATGTCAAAGCTCTACGAAAATGGTGTATTAAAGGGATTGTCCTATCAATACCTTATCTAAAAACACCAGCAATTGGCTGTCCACCATAGAGCAATTATTGACAGAATTTCTGTTTGGCCGTATGTGTCCCTCTGTGAGCCATTTGAATTTATGGTTGTGCCAGCGGCAGTTGAGCACGCCCACTAAATCCTCATTAATTTGGGAACTAAGATCTTTTGATTGGTGGGGGTCCCAGTGGTTGCACCCCCCCCCCCCCATCAGTTATTGATCTCCTATACTAATCATTTTCCGATTAGTAACGATAGATGGCAGATACATCACTGACTGTAATAATGGGGATGCAGGCGTATTTAGTACTGATGATTTTTTTTTTCTCTTGCAGGTTTTCTACAATGCGGATGATGAAATAGAAGGGTAAGGGATATGTTATAAGTATGCTTAAAATAAAATGTATTTATTTCAGTCTTCTAGTCTACTACCGGATATGGCATACATATATGATACCGTCCAGTGGATCCTCCTATCATAACAGTGGGGATCCCATGGAAATTATGGTTTTCATAGGGCCACTTCACATGTAGTAAAATGTGACATTGTTTCCCTATTGGAGGGCTTGCGCGAGTTCTCCTATAGAGAAACAGTGTCACACTGAGGCGGGCAGAGAGTTCCGCCGATTTTACTCCGTGTAAACTCCCATAGACTTAATAAATGGTGTTTCCGTCTCTACTACAAATTGGGACTCGGGACAGGATACTTTTGTTACCCTAATAGGTGAAGAATTCTTATGCTATAATTGTCTGTAATAGGGAACTCCCTAAGACTGGGTTCACACTGTATTTTTGAAGTCCATTTAACGTCTCCGTTTAACGGGGGCAAAAAGGATGAAAAAAGTATGCATTTGTGAGCCTCCGTTTCGATCCATTTTTCCATTGACTTCCATTATAAAAGAAAAAAGGATTCGTTTTTTGTTGGTGTATACATTTTTGTGTACATTAACCCCTTCAAGACCCTTTTATGCCCAGATCAAATTAATGCAATGTTCCTCCCCGCCTTCTAAGAGCCATAGCGCTTTTATTTTTCCTCCTACAATGCTGGTTGGGGTGTAATTTTTTTGCGTCATGATCTCTAGTTTTTACTAATATCATATTGGTGTAATAGAAAAATTTTGAACGCTTTTTATTAATTGTTTTCTGATATATAATTTAATCAAATCAGCAATCCTGATGTGTGTTTTTTTTCTCTGTTTATGCCGTTCCCCGTGTGGGAACAATAATGTTATATTTTATTACATCGGACAATTGCATATTTTTATTTTTATAATGGGCAAGGAGATATACTAAACTTTTATTGGTAAGGGGGTTTATAAGGGTTTTTTTAAATACTTTTAAAAACTTTTTATTACACTTTTTTTACACTTTTTTTTCACTGTACAATATGCAATAATTAGATTGCATGTACTGATCTATGCAATAGCATTGCAAAGATCGGTGTTATCGGCGATCTATGCATAGAGCCTGCCTGAGAACAGACTCTATGCACAGATCGCCAAACTGACAGGGCGGAGGTAAGAGGCTTACCCCCACCTGTCGATACATGCGATCGGGACCCCTGCAGCATGGCTGCGGGGGTCCCGATCACTCAGTGACAGAAGCTTGTTCTGTCACTAAGTACCTTAAATGCCGTGATCGCTATAGATAGCAGCGTTTAAGGGGTAAATGAGACGCACTGGACACACTGATGTGTACGGGACTGCTCTCACTGCAGCGGTCCTGCACACATCAGAAGCCCCTGAAGTCGGAAACGTATATAGACATTCCTACTGCACGTGAACACCCGGCCTTTCCGTGACCCTGGCTGGGTGACCTTTCCGGCCGCGGAGCTTTCCATAGCCCACAGTGAAGCAAGCGGCCGGAGCCGCTTGCTTCACTGCGTGAACTGACAGGTCTTTCTGCGGCCGGAATTCACTGAATTCCGGCCTCAGAAAACTGACATGTCAGTTTTTTCCGGCACCTCTTGGGGTCCTGGCCAGAGCGTATATGATGTGCTTATACGATGTGCGGCGAGAACTATGGCCGTAGTTTTACGTAGTGTGAACATAGCCTAAAACTGTATTTGAAGGCATTCAGAACTTTTTCTTCAGATTCTGTTACAAAAAAAACATCCTTGATCCAAGGGATTCGGTATACAGGTGAAATGTGTGGAATATGATATCACCATAGAGCAACACACATGTATCGGTAATAAGGACTCCATTATATCTCTGTATGGGCCTAATACAAACTTTTTAGTTCCAACTTTTCCTTTATGCTACAAGCTGCTTCTCATCCAGAATACTGATCATTATATAAGTTGAGAAATGTCTTTGCTTTTTCCTGTTATGTATTCTTTGAACATACGTAGACTTTTATTATCTATAGATTTCATACTGAAGGGGTAGTGTGTTTTTTTTTAAGAGATTACAAACTAGTGTATGGAGTCTTATAAGCCATGCAGTGCTTCATGGGAAAAATATGCAAATGAGCTCCATTCCAGACCGGAGAAAAAGCTTGCTCATCACTGCCACCTAATGGAGGAAGCATCTTGTCGTATCAGTGTTCGACCATGGAGATTATATGGCTAATCAGCCACTGTTTCGTCTCGGCATATCTGATTGGTTCCCAGGGGCAACTAAGACAATTCTACTTTCCACCAGTTTGATAAATCTCCCCCATAAACTTAAGTTATGTTTCAAGGCTTTTAAAGGGGTACTCCCACAATTTTTTTTTTTTACCTAATTTACTTCTATTTAAAAATCTCAAGTCTTTCAATACCAGTATTAGCTGCTGTATGTCCCGCAGGAAGTGGTGTATTCTTTTCAGTTTGACACAGTGCTCTCTGCTGCCACCTCTGTCCATGTCTGGAACTGTCCAGAGCAGCAGAGGTTTTCTATGGGGATTTACTGCTGCTCTGAACAGTCCCTGACATGGACAGAGGTGGCAGCAGAGAGCAATGTGTCAGACTGAAAAGAATACACCCCTTCCTGCAGGACATACAGCAGCTGATAATTACTGGAAGACTTGAGGTTTTTAAATAGAAGTAAATTACAAATCTGTATAACTTTCTGACACCTGTTGATTTAAAAGAATTTTTTGACAGAGTTCCACTTTGACCCTTAAACAGTGATTTTGAAGGGATGCTATCTCCACTAGGTGGGAGTGAGGAGCCAGCTTTTTTCCAGAGCGACCATGCATACTGTGTGTAGAGGGTAGAGATCTTCAATAGAAGAACCTTGGTATGCGGTGACTATGTTTTGGCCCCTAGAGATCATCTCAGGAATTACATATCTGTTATGGCTCTCTACAGAAGCAGCGTGCTGGTGAAGCGAATGCTCCGTCCGGTGGATGAAGAGTTCGGGCCTCCTGCTCCAAAGCAACTGAAAGAAGAAAGCAAAAAAGGTGATCTTATTTATGACAAAAACTTCATATATTACAAAAAAAAACATAAACATAAAAATTAGGTGACAGCAATAATAGAGATTGCTTATATCTTTCTATTTCCTGCCATATGATGAAACTAGGATAAGTCAGTTTTCCCTTTTATATGTAAAGGCCTCTTTAAGACTTAAAGGGCTTTTCTAGGATTCTGCATAAATACCCTTAGGATTAGCCATTAATATCTGACTGATCAGGATCCATACCTTTGAATGGGCTGGGTTGCAGAACCAGACACAGTGATGAGGAAGCATGACGCGCTGTGTCTGCAGTAAAGGGAGCCAATCACTGCTGCAAATTTGTTCAGATTGGTGGAGGGTGTGGGACAGCCATACAAAGTGGCTTATTCTAAAGATAGGCCATCATTATAAAATCCCAGAAAATCTTTTTAGGTTTTTTGATATTTTACATTGGCTGATAAATGACAATCTCTTTGGCCCTTTTTACACTCTGGTTATAAGCCTCCAATCAAATGTAACGCTACACCCCACACAGCAGTTACCCTCGAATACCCAGTGTTTAGCTACCCC
This sequence comes from Dendropsophus ebraccatus, assembly GCF_027789765.1. Taxonomy (NCBI): domain Eukaryota; kingdom Metazoa; phylum Chordata; class Amphibia; order Anura; family Hylidae; genus Dendropsophus; species Dendropsophus ebraccatus. Next base: position 32,129,917 of record NC_091455.1, on the reverse strand, counting down.
CTAATAGTGTCCCCAGACTGAGTTTAAAGCCCCATAGTGCCCCTAAAGTAACTAGATCCCCCATTAGTAGCCTTTCACAGTAGACAACCCCTACAATAGTGCCCCCAAAGTAGTTCTCCTCCACAGTAGACAGCCCCTACAATAGTACCCCCTCACAGTAGACAACCCCTCCCATAATGCCCCCATAGTAGATAGCGCCTACAATAGTATCCCCTCCAATAATGCCCCCAAATTAGTGCTTCTTCATATTAGACAGCCCCTACAGTAGTGCTCCCTCACAGTAGAAAGCCCCTTTAATAATGCCCCTATAGTAGACAGTCCCCCAATAGTGCCCCCTTAAAGTAGGTAGCCCCTCCAATAGTACCCCCCTTACAGTGGACAACCTCTCAATAATGCCTTCATAGTTGATAGCCCCCAATAGTGCCTCCTCAAAGTAGACAGCCTGTGCAATAGCACTCTCCAAAGTAGATACCCCCCAATAATGGCCTCCAATAGTGCCTTCTCAAAGAAGAGAGCCCCTCCAATGCCCCCCCCCCCCCCCCAATGTAGACAACCCCTTCAATATTGCCTCGTAAAAGTTGATGGCCCCTACAATAGTGCCCCTCACATTAGATACCCCTCCCCCACAGTTGAGAACCTGAAGTAGGGGGTCACAGTAGAATATTGTCAGTTTGGGCACCCATGTGTAGCCCTGAGGAGCCATGGACTGTGGGCAGCCCCCCAAACCATCTTTATTGTAAGCCGCCGCCGCTGACGACTCCTCACATCAGTAAACTCCGTTGTGGTTCTTATTTAGCGCTAATGGGAATGATCTGGAGATTTCATCTGTACTTTCTGGCCTCATTATTTTCAGTGCTACTTTATGTGAGAAAGGAAACCGATGAAGTTTTTGACGCCTTGATGCTAAAGTATCCTACAGTGAAGGGATTATTGGAAGCTGTAAGTATGTTATAGATGTACATTATGTTCCGTGTTATGGTCGGCATCTGCCGCCACCGAGCTGTTGTGATTTAGTCAAATCCGTCTCTTTTCACAACTTGTTTCTTCACTACATTCGGTGTATATGTTAGAAGATGAGCATATGGTCCTGACATACGCAGCGGTACACATCATTGCAGAATATGCCATCCATCCACTCCCACTATAAAAACACTATATACCACGCAGCACACTTTTTTTTTTTTTTTTACCCATTGAATAGATATTGCATTGCACCCATTGCATTGCACCCATTGCATTTATCCCTGTTAATTCAGGGAAAGGTAAAAAACTATAAGGCATAAACCATTCTGCCATTGATGTGTATGTTGGAGATCATTTTGAAGCATTGTATAAAGAATAAGTGGTTTGCAAGTTGTTTGTGAAGAACACAACACTCATTGAACTGTGGACCCTCCTGTCCTTCTAAGGTGATGCATACAGCACTATATGCATTGTTGCTTCCCTTTAAAGGCAATCTGTCACTAGGTTTATGCTGCCTTAAATAAATGCAGTATAAACTAGTGACTAGAGATGAGTGAACCTGGAGCATGCTCGAGTTGATCCGAACCCGAACTTTCGGCATTTGATTAGCGGTGGCTGCTGAACTTGTGGAAAACATGGATATAGTCATTGGCTGTATTCATGTTTTCCAGACAACCTTAGAGCTTTATCCAAGTTCAGCAGCCCCCGCTAATCAAATGCCGAACGTTCGGGTTCGGATCGACTCGAACCCGAACCCGGTTCGCTCATGTCTACTAGTGACAGAAATGCTAAACAGATCGGTGTACATCATTCTGTTCAGCCGTTTTCCTAATGTGCAGGAGAATAGGATTCTTGCCATACCCCTACCCCCACCCTCAAGCTGCTCATTGACAGTTGACTGCCTGTACACAACATGGATAGATAACTGCCAATCAGCAGCTGGTTGGCAGAGTTTTTATGCTTTTCATGAATATCCAGGACTACTGAGCTCATGCACATAATGGATCAGCTGCACAGAGCAATGTAAGTGATACATCATTCTGTTCAGCTTTTTTGTCACTATCTCATGCTACCCTGAGATAGAACACCATAAACCTGCTGACAGAGATGTGCTGCACAAAAACAGCACCGAGTGAGTGTGCATGGTTTTTCATCTCACATGCTTTATGCACGGGCTGCAGCGATGCATACAGTACCACATGCCTTGCTAGGCCTAGTGCAAAAACCACGAGCCTGCAGAGCTTCTAAAGTGTCATGTAAATGTGAGGTAAATGATGATGCATACATTACAAATCACTGTGCACCTCATATTCTCTGTGGGTTGGGTGTGAACATTGCCAGAGAAGCTATAGCAATGTACATAAGCATTGATCAGCACAGTTGCAGACCCAAGAAACACGGTGGACTGGCATATTGTGTCTTCAGGAAGCTGGCGTTGATAAGGTTAGCAACTGCTACATCTTTAGTCAATTGCCCTTCCTAATACAGTAATAAAAAAGTATGCCAACACAAACTATCCAAACACATAACAATAGAAAATATATAGTGCCCATTATACCCTATGGACACATCTCCAAGCTTGGTGTAAGGAGAGGTAAAATGTTGCTCAAATGTATTCACTTCTTTGTCAGCATTTTAAGATTAAATAAGTATGCCCTGCTGTATAATCAGAGTTCCAGAGAGCAAATTCATTAAAGAAGAAGTCCAGCGAAAATTTTTATTAAAGTATTGTATTGCTCCCAAAAGTTATATAAATCTCCAATATACAATTATTACGGGAAATGCTTATAAAGTGCTTTTTTCCCTGCACTTACTACTGCATCAAGGCTTCACTTCCTGGATAACATGGTGATGTCACTTCCTGGATAAAATGGTGATGTCACTTCCTGGATAACAGGCTGATGTCAGGCCCTGACTCCCAGAGCTGTGCGGGCTGTGGCTGCGAGAGGATGATGGCAGGGGGACACTGAGGGACACAGGGCACTGGAGGGACACTGAGCATCCCCCTGCCATCATCCTCTCCAGCAGCCACAGCCCGCACAGCTCTGGGAGTCAGGTCGTGACATCCCCATGTTATCCAGGAAGTGACATCCCCATGTTATCCAGGAAGTGACATCCCCATGTTATCCAGGAAGTGACATCCCCATGTTATCCAGGAAGTGACATCCCCATGTTATCCAGGAAGTGACATCCCCATGTTATCCAGGTAGTGACATCACCATGTTATCCAGGAAGTGACATCACCATGTTATCCAGGAAGTGACATCACCATGTTATCCAGGAAGTGAAGCCTTGATACAGTAGTAAGTGCAGGAAAAAAACCACTTTTTAAGCATTTCATGGAATAAGTGTATATTGGGGATTTGTATAACTTTTGGGGGGGCAACACAATACTTAATGGATTAAGTACAATCAGGCCCGGACTGACAATCTGGCATATCGAGCAAATGCCGGTGGGCCGCCCAGATTTCCAGTCCATTGGCTGCCCAGGCTACATAGTTAAATTTTGAATTATTCAAATCACAGCACATCGGCCGCCCGTCGCTACACTGCTTATCCAGCTGCTGAGGATCTTTTCCTGTTAGCATACAATAATACCCCAGTTCTGAGTGACATTAAAGGGAACTTATGTAGTCATATATCTATAGGGTTCATTAACGCTTTATTACATTACTCTTGGTGACCACAGCTTCAATAAGATATATAAACTACTATCAAGGGCAACATGTGCAAAAAGTATGTATGTTCTCTCTGTGTTTACATGGGTTTCTGGGTACTCCTCCCACACCCAAAACATACAAATGGGTCAATTTAGATTGTGAGCCGTAATGGGGACAGAGACCAAAATTGATGAACTATGTAAATTGCTGTGGAATCAGTTGGCGCTATACAAATAAAAGTATTATTATTATTATTATTATTATTATTATTATTATTATTATTATTATTATTATTATTATTATTATTATTATTATCTGATATCTGTATATATAGCATTTTACCTAATAATAGATCAGGTTCATATCTATATATGCACCGCCATGTGATTATCTACAGGACTCCAAGATTTTTTTTAAACCCCAATATACAATTAATTTGTATAAGAATCCACACCCATAACAACAAAACCATGTCATAACACACGTAGTAAAATACATGGCTGAAATCCAAGGCATATCCTCAGATCACTGCCGTGTACTTTTACCCAGTTTAGTTGGGTAAAAGTAAATGGGGCTAATGTATTATTCACCCAGATCTTAAATATTGTGAATTACAGTTGTGTTCTGATGCAGTAAATGTGAAGGAATGCACATGAAAATAAACCATATAAAATACTCTTACATATAGGTATGATAATTTCTTTAGTTTGTGATGCAGCACCTGTCGTGTTATGTTCTGCAGGTAGAGGGCAGTATGGTGCAACAAATAAACCCTCTAAGGAGGAGTAGAAAAGTAAACTGTTACCTCTTCGGCACCTGGCTGGGCGCTAGCTTATCCTCTAATGTCTCATTCACATTCAGCCAGATAATGAGTGCTCTCTAGTGTGATGTACTCACTTTTATCTGTTTTCTGTTTTTAAACTTGTTTTTTTTTTTGTTTTGTTTTTTTGTAGATATCTGAAAAATATGGTATTCCTGTGGAAAAAATAGCTAAAATCTATAAGAAAAGCAAAAAAGGGTAAGAAGCTCAATTATTGAATAATAAAAACTTTAAAGGTTCAAGTTTCTCAAATCAGGCTGCACTTAGAATGTGAAAAGAGAATTTTATTTAATTATTTATTTATTTTTTGCAAATTTATTAAAAAGGAAAAACTAAAATTTTGCACAAACATAAGTATCCAGACCCTTTGCCATGATACTCTGGGGTCTCTTCTTTCTCTTCATCACCTCTGGGATATTTCTCATGATTTCATGTTTGCACTTTAAACAGGCCGGCCATATCTCTCCTGCCTCACCCATCCTTCCTCACGAACACAACGCTATGGGAGTGAAAAAAAAAAACTTTAAGGGGACCAGTCATCAGTTTCATGATATCCAAACCGGGAGTGGTCAGGATGGTCCCCAATGGGTTCTTCCTGCTCTGCCAAACTTTATTGACAGATGTCTCTTTGTTAGGGTATAGAGATAATGGCATGGAGAGGCAACCGTGACCACCCTGAGGACTTGGTGGTTTGGGCAGTGTGAAAATGATGATGGGTTCCCCTAAAAAATGTACATATCCAATTCTTAAGTGTTGAGGCATAAAGGAATGTAGGAGTGGATGTGCTATGGAGTATACACAGTATCTGCAGGTCTATGAGTCACCATGGTAACAGACTACAAACTCTTTGTTGTCTGAACCAGCAGTCACACTACTTCCATCTGTTCCCTACTACTATACATACATTCTGTAGGCTAGCAAGAAGAAGGGGATTCATGAAACTGAGTGTGATAGCATGATCAGACTACAGAGGTTTTGTTTGTAGTCTGTTGCCATAGAAACTAATAGTTGTGGATCCAAAACAGTATAAGATTTTAAATCTGAGATATTTGTAAATTTTCATTTTTATTTAATTTTAAATGCTCTGGAGCAATACAGTGGTTACCTACACGTCCTTTATGTGTTCACACCTCATGCTTCTGGTAATCATCGCCTTTTCCATTGCACGGTTTCCAGTAATTTCGCTTTTGCATTGATATTCCTAAAACTGAAAGATATTGAGATTTTTTTTTTTACTGAGCTGAAACTACTCAGTGTACTACTATGACTCATACATTAGGGGAAGTGGAGCACAGCAGTTTGTCAAACAACGGCTGTATATTTACAGAGGAATACAATGTTATGGTCATATCAGTGCTCCGCGTATAAATAATGAGTCACTCCGAGCTGAAATATCTCCTTTAGAATGCCGCTGCCTTTCCTGTGAGGCTTAAGAGTCTCATGCTCATGACATTAGGCCCTGCTTATCGGCAGCATCACAACAGAAGGAAGGCCAGACGCTATCTGCTACCCTGGGAGGTGCGCTTTGTGAATTATCGGTCGCACAGCTGGTGCGAAATGTATTGTATTTACTGCATATACTATTCTGAATGTATAGTCTTGTTTGACTGATGGGATTTCCAATTGTAACTGCTTGAAGCACATACATTTTACATAGCATAGGGATGAGGCTATTAGGAGAGCATACCAGAGAATCCAAAGAGAGATATTGCTTGAGGTTGCAAAATGTCATTTCTTTTTCTCTTTAAATATAGAAACATGTGGTTTAAAGGGAATCTGTTGGCAGGAGCACCAGATACCATTGGATAGCTGTTAGGGTATAAAAGTAAATTGTACTTTACCTGGAGCTGATGGTGGTTGCCAAACTTGGAAAATGCCTCTTTTTTTCTCAGCGAAGTGTCGAGGAGGTGGGGCCAAGTTGCTTAAGTGCCACATGCTGGCATACTTTCTTGTTTGCCTCCATCTCCAAAACCCTCTTTGACTAATGCACTGATCCCTGTATTGGTGGCTATGAGGGGAGGGCAAGCAAAGAGGAATGCCATGCTCTGGCCCCTAAGAAGCTTGGTTCCACCTCCTTGACACCTGGCTAAGAAATAAAGATAATTAAAGATGAAGTTTGTCAGCTGCCATCAGCTCCAGGAAAGGCACAGGTTTTTTTTTTTTAATACCCTAACAGATACCCAATGGTGTCGGCAGCTCTTAGCAAAAATACCAGGCCCTCTGCACCTTTTTTTTCATGGTGTCCCATAATAAATGTAAGTCTTTTTAGCTGAGTATACCCTGTGGAGTCCCCATTATCAGGGCTGCCATTTTGAATACCTGCACAGTTAATAGGACAGGACCTCTTTTATAGAATGATTTGTTTCTAACAGTAGTATTAGTACTTGTAGCACCCAGATCCCAATAACTAGGGTGCTAGATATGGGCGCACTTTGACCCCCTCCCCCACACTGGTAGATTTTATATGCTGTAATTGCTGTAATACATTTTTTGCATCTTTTCTCTGTTTAGCATTTTGGTCAATATGGATGATAACATCATCGAGCACTACTCCAATGAGGACACCTTCATACTGAACGTGGAGAGCATGGTGGAACAAGGCTTCAAGATCACACTGACGGAAATATAACCCTCAACCAATGTGATGCCTGATGGGAAGAAAGGTCCATGAACAGAGAAGACATCTGTTCTCCTACAGTCCCTGTCCCACCAGAGACATTGACAATTTCTAATCAGTGCCTATGACCGGGAATGCAAGATTTATTTCATGGCCCATATAGGAAAAAGGACAGAAGAACTGTATTTATATGGATATTATGATACTATACAAGATGGATTTTCTTCGGATGAAACCATTTTCTTGATGTTCATCTCAAAAAGGGATGAGAATTTCATTTGTTGGAAGTGGATGGGGACTATAGATGATGTACTTTACATGGCTTCCAAATCCTTGGTTCTATGCAGTATCTCCACAGTCTACGCAATGTGGGCCCAATGACATGGTCTTATGCATCCAACTGGTTTTAAACTGAATGTACAAAAAGTATTTTGTAAGTAATCTAAAAAAAATGATTTTTTTTAACACAATGTACAAATTATTTTGTAAAGTGCAATATTATATTTACGTTTTTATTATTTCCTTTGTTTACTGCCACAATGGCAATGGCCACTTTCTAAAAATCAGAAATCCTTTGTCTACCCCGACTTTAGCACATGCAATTACGTGTACTCCCATAGTGGTCAACCAAACTGAAACTCATTTTCAGATACTTAGAATATATAAGAAAATAGAAAGCTTCATGATATCACTGTGAACTATGCAATGTCTCATTTGCCCTTTGGGGGTGCTGCAGGGGAATTGAATGCTAGCTGCTTATTCCTCCACAGATCAGAGCTGATTATAGGGTTTTGTGCAGCAAAAGCGGATGAGCCCTTGAACTCACATCATTCAGAATACTCTTATGCAGCGGGAAGGTTACATCTAGCATTTTTAAATCGTGTCTGATTTTAAAGGGTATTTGGGGAACATAAAAAAACTCATATACTTACCTTCCCCTGCTCTCATAGCACTCCATTCTGAAGAGCAGCACTTCCTGTGTTTGAGGTCAGCAGTGTCCCGCCACTGAAGGGCTGAGTGGGCAACTACACGTTCCCCCTCTGAACACAGGAAGACAGAGTTTTGTGATACTGGTGGCAGCAGGGGAGTTACTAAGGATTGTATAGGTTTTTTTTTATGTTCACCACCTCCTCGGACTACCCTTGTAAGGTGAACCTCATATATTGTTGTATCTGCAATAAGGATATGTGATAGCTTGAATACCCTCCATATTTTTATCTCAAATTATTATAAATTTTAATTCATTATGTGGCGAGCTTGTACATTAATGTGTAGTATATGACTGGAACTATTTTTATCATTTCGGTGAATGTGAAATAGCTGGAGAAATGTGTTTTTTCTTAAAAAGAATATTATATATGCTTCTAAATTTCTTTTTACACCTATGCTTCCAAATTTTGGAATTGTACATGTAATGGATGATTTTTCTGTATTGTTTGTACTGATGAAACCACCTTAGTTGGAAGGTCACTCAAAAATCAAGTTCTCAATGTTTTAGAACCTGTATCGGGACATTTAAGTAATGTTTTAGCCTTATGGATGAATTATTTTATTGGTATGACATATAAGATACACTCCTTTTTGTAGTAAAAATGCCTTTAAAGCAATATAACTTATTTAAGTGGAAATCTTTGCTCTATCACAAATGAAGCAGGACCATAAGGCTTCCATTTTCCGTTAAAATAAAGCTTCATCTTTTTCTTATTTTTGTGTTATTAGTTATGGTTTCTGTCATTTATACAGTACTTTAAATGGGCACTGTCAGAGAGACATAGACATAAGATAGTGACATGGCAGGAGGTTTGGAGAAGGCTTGGTAGGTAAGGTTAGTGACATAGGAGAAGGCTTGGTAGGTAAGGTTAGTGACATAGGAGAAGGTTTGGTAGGTAAGGATAGTGACATAGGAGAGGGTTTGGTAGGTAAAGATAGTGACATAGGAGAAGGTTTGGTAGGTAAGGTTAGTGACATAGGAGAAGGTTTGGTAGGTAAGGATTGTGATATAGGAGAAGGTGGGTAGGTAAGGTTAGTGACCATAGGAGAAGGTTTGGTAGGTAAGGTTAGTCAAATAAGAGAAGGTTTGGTAGGTAAGGGCAGTGATATAGGAGAAGGTTTGGTTGGTAAGGATAGTGACCTAGAAGGTTTGGTAGGTAAGATAGTGACATAGGAGAAGGTTTGGTAGGTAAGGTTAGTGACCATAGGAGAAGGTTTGGTAGGTAAGGTTAGTCAAATAAGAGAAGGTTTGGTAGGTAAGGGCAGTGACATAGGAGAAGGTTTGGTTGGTAAGGATAGTGACCTAGAAGGTTTGGTAGGTAAGATAGTGACATAGGAGAAGGTTTGGTAGGTAAGGATAGTGATATAGGAGAAGGTTTGGAAGGTAAGGATAGTGATATAGGAGAAGGTTTGGTAGGTAAGGTTAGTGACATAGGAGAAGGTTTGGTAGGTAAGGTTAGTGACCATAGGAGAAGGTTTGGTAGGTAAGGTTAGTCAAATAAGAGAAGGTTTGGTAGGTAAGGGCAGTGATATAGGAGAAGGTTTGGTTGGTAAGGATAGTGACCTAGAAGGTTTGGTAGGTAAGATAGTGATATAGGAGAAGGTTTGGTAGATGAGGTTAGTGACATAGGAGAAGGTTTGGTAGGTAAGGATAGTGACATAGGAGAAGGTTTGGTAGGTAAGGATAGTGACATAGGAGAAGGTTTGGTAGGTAAGGATAGTGACATAGGAGAAGGTTTGGTAGGTAAGGTTAGTCAAATAAGAGAAGGTTTGGTAGGTAAGGGCAGTGATATAGGAGAAGGTTTGGTTGGTAAGGATAGTGACCTAGAAGGTTTGGTAGGTAAGATAGTGATATAGGAGAAGGTTTGGTAGGTAAGGATAGTGACATAGGAGAAGGTTTGGTAGATGAGGTTAGTGACATAGGAGAAGGTTTGGTAGGTAAGGATAGTGACATAGGAGAAGGTTTGGTAGGTAAGGTTAGTGATATAGGAGAAGGTTTGGTAGGTAAGGTTAGTCAAATAAGAGAAGGTTTGGTAGGTAAGGGCAGTGATATAGAAGGTTTGGTAGGTAAGATAGTGACATAGGAGAAGGTTTGGTAGATGAGGATAGTGACATAGGAGAAGGTTTGGTAGGTAAGGATAGTGACATAGGAGACGGTTTGGTAGGTAAGGATAGTGACATAGGAGAAGGTAAGGTAAGGTTTGTCTTTTTGCCAATGTCACAAGTCACCAATGGGGTTGAGATTTCTGTAGTCGTCAATAATATGGAAAAGGATTTAGCTTTGCTAGATCAGTGGTCCAAACAATGGAAACTGTAGTTCAATGTTTCCAAACGTAAAATAATGCACTTGGGGAGGAGGGATCTTCTATCAGAGTATCATATCGGCAGTGCTGTGTAGGCAAAGACTTCAGAAAAGAAAGATTTAGGGTTAGTGATTTTTGACATTCTTAAAATAAGTCACCAGTGCAACCAGGCGGTAGAAAAAGCCAGAAAGTCAAAGCCAGACATTATGGAAATTGAAGTTTCACAAAAGGTTTGACACTTGTGGCTTACAGTATAAATCAAACAAGTACTGTTACAACATCATAATAACATCATAATGGGTTCACACATGTAGTGCACGCGAATAGCCTGGTCAGTGACCTACGCGTTTTGACTCTAAACGGACCATATATTGACTAATAGCAGGTACACACATCTGATCACGTACATAGCAGGCTTACAGCTTGTTCGTGTTTGTGCTTCTTTATTCTAACATAGAGGGAAGATGTCAACAGTGAATGTGCGTTAAATACTCATCGCTATACAAGAGTGTTCCTAAATAAGAATCGACTTTTAAGAAAAATATAGAGAAATAAGTGTTCACACGGCATCAGCCAATTACGCAGCCAAAAATAACACGCTACCTTTCTGGATTTGTTGATTTAAGCTGTTGCTATGGACATAAACAGAAGGAGAAACAAAAGTGGCCGGTCCTGTAATATGGCATTACACTGGGATCCTTCCTCATGCAGCGCACATACCATGCAAACCTAGGAAGATCAGTCACCTCCTTGGTCCTGTAAGTGCTCGTAACTATGAAATACAGATCATCAATCTCTCCCCCCCAATTGGTTACAGCTATGACTTCCAAGTTATGTATTGCTGCAATAAACACTTTGCACAAAAAAAAAATTGAAAATTACTGTTCTATAGTGTAGAATTTTATAGAACTATTCTATTCACCTTCACATTTAAGTTCATACATTCACTTATGGATCCTCTGTTACAGATTTTGTCGAACCTGAACAATACGGCGCAGCATGCAACCTTATTTTATCTCGTTTAAAGGGCTAGTTCACAAAACTATTTTCATTTAAATCTACTAGTGCCAAAAAAGTGCCAGAGATGTGTAATTCACTTCTATTAAATAATCTCAAGTCTTCCAGTACTTATCAGCTGCTGTATGCCCTGCAGGGCGTGTATTCTTTCAAGTGTGGAAAGCAGGAGAGGTTTCCTATGGGGATTTGCTCCTGCTCTGGACAGTCCCTGACATGGACAGAGGTGGCAGCAGAGAGCGGCGTGTTGGACTGGAGAGAAAACGCTACTTCCTGCAGCTTATTCTGCAGAGACAGCGAGACAGACAGCTTCCCCCAGTGTAATGTCTATTCTAATGCTAAAATGCAATAAAACAGATAAAAGAGGAGGCTTAGTATCACTAGAACAGCATAAAGCAGATGTAACAGTGCCAGAATCTGGGCTTGAGCAACCCTGCAGTTTCCGACACTGGTAGCAGCAGCAGGGCCGTGTATCTCCATGCTGCTGCTATTCTTACTGGAAGTGTTCATTGTCCTACAAAACACGTTTAATTGTCAAACACAGCCCTGCCCTTCCTGCACTCCTATTCTTATAGATGTATAAAGATTTTCTATATGCCCTTTTCTGTGCAATTCTAAAGATTACACTTAAAGGGAACCTGTCACCATGACAATGCTATCTAATCCATAGACATTATGTTATAGAGCAGGAAGAACTGAGCAGATTGATATATATCTTTGTGGGAAAAGATTCAGTATAACTTGTCAATTATTGATTGAAATCTCTAATCTACCCATACTTAGGAGTCCAGCGAGTGATTCTACCATTGAGCTACACTCTTCAGCGAACTCATTAGCCCAAAATGAGCAGGGTTTTACGGTTTTCAATCAATATGGCGATAGATAACATTTTCATGGTGACAGGTTCCCTTTAAGATCTCTCTCTCTCTCTCTCTCTCTCTCTCTCTCTCTTTATATATATATATATATATATATATATATATATATATATATATATAGTATGGGGGAAATTTATCAAACATGCTGTAAAGTGAAACTGGGTCAGTTGCCCCTAGCAACCAATCAGATTCCACTTCTCATTCTTTACAGACTCTGGAAAATGAAAGGTGGAATCTGATTGGTTGCTGGGGGCAACTGAGCCAGTTTCACTTTACACCATGTTCGAGAAATCTCCCCCTATGTATGTATTTTTTAGAGGGACATATACAGTAGTAAAACAGAATTATTACAGTAATGAAGATAATTAAAAGTTTGTGAGTGAAGATCTATTTATATACGACAATAGCATTCTGTTCTTCAGAATTCGAGCTTAATAATATTAATAATATTTCCTCCACTTCATTTTAGTTTTACGACTTAATGTAAGTCTGCAGAAAAGAATTATGTGTTTGTTTGTTATTTCTTTAAAATATTTTTGCTATTTATGATGTGCTTTTAAAAACCTCCCTGGGGGGCGTCCATATTGGAGACACACACTTCCCTCCTGCAGTGTTTGTATAGACAATGCAATGGGCAGCCTGAATGATCTGGCAGCCCCACCTGTTGCATGTAATAGCCCTGACAGTGAGCTTTGAACTGACAGGTCATAAAGAGCCTATGCTTACCTCACAGCGCTCCTCTGGTTTTCTTCTACTGGTGCCCCGCCCTTCAGCAGTGACAGCCCGATCAGCCAATCGCTGGCCGCTGCACTTTCCCATCTCAGTCAGTGATTGGCTGAGCGGGCTGTCACCACACAGTTCATTTCAGATGTGGAGTTAGGAGCATTCAGAAGGGAACCCAGAGACCCATAGCAGGGTGGCAAGGTAAGCATAGGTTTGTAATTATATTCTATATACTTGCAACAGTGTATAAAAAGATTTTCCTGACCGGATATCCCTTTTAATGCAGTGTCCAGGATGGAATGGGGTACTGCCCCATCGTGGAAACCAGGGAGTGCTGGTATACCTGCATACAGAGCCTTATCCATATTTGTACATAGTGTACATAGCCTACCTTATCCAGACCTCCATGATCTCCCATGTATTTCCCTTTTTTGAGCTGAGGTGCCTCAGATGGCGCTGTTTGGATCTACACAACAAAGCAAAAAATAAAATAAAATAAATGGCTGTATATGGGGGCTTCTGCATTGTTTGTATAGACAGAGCAGCAGGGTGTGCTTTATGGCAGATTCAATAAATAGGTGTTAATGCATAGGAAATGGTCAATAGAATAATACAGTATCTAGGATGGGATGAAGTACTGTTCTCACGGACCAGGATGTGCCAGTACATACAGAGCCTCATCTATATTTGTATATTACTGTCCTGCCTTATCCACACTCCCATATTCTATCATGCAATCCCTCCTTTTTAATCATAATGAGATGACTCTGTTCATTCTTCCTGAATCTACACAGTAAAGCTGAAAATTAGCTACTGAAGGCTATCATGGCCAGTGATGACTGTAACGTTTATAGTTCTTATTCAATATTGAGGTTTAATCTTTGGCATTGTCACAATCAAAACAGGCTGAGAATAAAAGGTTAAAGTGGACAGATTCGTCTTCTTTCAACTTTAACATGTAACTGTGACGGTGAAATGTTATGGGGGTGAGAGATTAGCTTCAACCCAGTTTTTAGCTGGGAACTCAGATGTTAATGGTTCTTCTGCTATATTTCCAGCACTCTGGGCACACACTGAGGTTCCCAGGATGGGCAGATAAAAGACTTCCACTCATTTGTTCTCACTTGATCTCCGGAGTGTTGGGCTTTCATCCTGTGGATTTATCTCAGGCAGTAAACAAACAGATAATTAAGATGCTTTGTATCTTGTGCTTTTTGCAGAACCTTCTTCTCCTTTGTTCTTCTGGATTTACTTCAATGCTTTCTCTGTTCTGTAACATCCTTCTGTGGGGACCCCTTCCTTGGAATGGGATCAAAGCAGAAGGAAAAAAGGTATCAGCAAAGTGATAGAGTGGACACAGACAATAATCATAGTACTACACAGAAGGGATGTAAAGTAGCCCTCCACCAGCAGGAATGGAGCTTACTCTCTGCTGACATCTGCTGGAGGTTGCATTGCTACTGCAAGTCAGTAGGTGGCACCAGAGAGTAAACGCCTTTCCTTCTGGAGGGGATAATTTGCATATTCTTTGCTCTCCTCAAGAAAAAACATTATCCTAATAGTAATGCAGAAAACTTAAAGGGGTTGGCCACTTTTTAGTAAAATAGGTCAGTACAAAGTATTAGTAACTGTATTCACTGTATATACTGACAGCAGCTCCCTGTGTACCTCATAGAGCTAATATCAGACTCCCCTCCTCCAGGCTGTACTGCCCTGCTCTGTTTTGTTTCAGTCCATAAAATGGCTGACATGGAGGAGCATGTGACCAGGCCCTGTCCACTGTGTCCTCCATAGACATATACAGGCTCAGTGGTGGACACTGGGGGGTGGGGCATGGTCACATGCTCCTCCATGTCGGCCATCTTATGGACCAAAACACCACAGAGCAGGGCAGCCCAGCCTGGAGGAGGGGAGTCTGATATTAGCTCTATGAGGTACACAGGGAGCTGCTGTCAGTATATACAGTGAGTACACTTACTAATACTGTACACTGAATTTTTTTTTACTATAAAGTGGCAAACCCCTTTAATATTATAATAAAGAGCTGCAGTATATATGTATCAGCAACTATGGTACCACATGGTTAAAGAGGTTGTTCACCAAAAAATGTTTTCTTTCAGATGAACTGGTGCCAGCAAGTGCCAGATATTTGTAATTTACTTCTATTTAAAAAAAAAATTCAAGTCTTCCAGTACTTATCAGCTGCTGTATGTCCTACAGGAAGTGGTGTATTCTATCCAGTCCAACACAGTGCTTTCTGTCGCCACCTCTGTTCATGTCAGGAACTGTCCAGATTAGTAGCAAACTCCATAGAAAAACTCTCCTTCTTCCAAGACTGGAAAGAATACACCACTTTCTGCAGGACATACAGCAGCTGATACGTACTGGAAGACTTGAGTTTTTTTTTTTAAATAGAGAGTAGAGAGTACCCCTTTAAATGTTTAACTCATGTATACCCAATAAAGTGAAATACATTGTGTGTGAGCCAGATATGAAAAGGGTATTTGTTGCCTTAGAAACAGAAAATTGTCAGCAGAAAAAAAAACACTTGGTCCATCTAGTCTGCCCTATTAGTAATTACTTTCCTATTATCTTAGGATAAATATATGTTTATCCCCAGCAGGGTTACATTCAGTTATTGTAGATTTACCTACCACATCTGCTGGAGGTTTGCTCCAAGCATCTACTACTCTTTCAGTAAAGTAACATTTTCTCATGTTGCTTCTAAACATTACCCCAGCTAACCTCAGACTGTGCTCCCTTGTTCTTGAGTTCAGTTTTTTCTTTTAATTAAAAACACTTCCCTCTTAAAACTTATTTAGTCCTGTAACATATTTAAAGGTTTCGATTATGTCCCCCCTGTCCCTTCTTTCCTCCAGACTATACAGATTTACATTCTTAAGTATTTTATCTTTTTATCTTTCCCTACCGCCTGGTTGCACTGGTGACTCATTTTAAGGCAGAAATTACTATCCCTAAATCCTTCTCTTCTGAAGTCTTTTCCAACACAGAACTGCCAATATGATACTTAGACAGAGGATTCCTCCTCCCCAAGTGCATTATTTTACATTTGGAAACATTGAACTGCAGTTTCCATTGTTTGTACCACTTATCTAGCAAAGCTAAATTATTTTGTATATTACTGACACCTCCAGGAATATCAACCCTGTTGCACACTTGTGTCATTGGCAAACAGACAAACCTACCTACCAAACCTTCTCCTATGTCACTAACCTTACCTACCAAACCTTCTCCTATGTCACTAACCTTACCTACCAAACCTTCTCCTATGTCACTTACCTTACCTACCAAACCTTCTCCTATATCACTATACTTACCTACCAAACCACCTTCTATGTCACTATCCTTACCTACCATACCCTCTCCTATGTCACTATCCTTACCTACCCAACCTTCTCCTATGTCACTATCCTTACCTACCAAACCTTCTCCTATGTCACTATCCTTACCTACCAAACCTTCTCATATATCACTATCCTTACCTACCAAACCTTCTCCTATGTCACTATCCTTACCTACCAAACCTTCTCCTATGTCACTATCCTTACCTACCAAACTTTCTCCTATATCACTATCCTTTCCTACCAAACCTTCTCCTATGTCACTATCCTTACCTACCAAACCTTCTCCTATGTCACTAACCTTACCTACCAACCCTTCTCCTATGTCACTATCCTTACCTACCAAATCTTCTCCTATGTCACTATCCTTACCTACCAAACCTTCTCCTATGTCACTATCCTTACCTACTAGAGATGAGCGAACCTGGAGCATGCTCGAGTCCATCCGAACCCGAACTTTCGGCATTTGATTAGCGGTGGCTGCTGAAGTTGGATAAAGCCATAAGGCTATGTGGAAAACATGGATATAGTCATTGGCTGTATCCATGTGTTCCAGACAACCTTAGAGCTTTATCCAACTTCAGCAGCCCCCGCTAATCAAATGCCGATCGTTCGGGTTCAGATGGACTCGAACCCGAACCCGGTTCGCTCATCTCTATTACCTACCAAACCTTCTCCTATGTCACTATCCTTTCCTACAAACCTTCTCCTATGTGTATAACCTTACCTACCAAACTTTCTCCTATGTCACTCTTCTTACCTACCAAACCTTCTCCTATGTCACTATCCTTACCTACCAATCCTTCTCCTATATCACTATACTTACCTACCAAACCTTCTCCTATGGCACTATCCTTACCTACCAAACCTTCTCCTATATCACTATACTTACTTACCAAACCTTCTCCTATGTCACTATCTTTACCTACCAAACCTTTTCCTATGCCACTATACTTACCTACCAACCTTCTCCTATATCACTATCCTTACCTACCAAACCTTCTCCTATGTCACTGACCTTACCTACCAAACCTTCTCCTATGTCACTATCCTTACCTACCAACCCTTCTCCTATGTCACTATCCTTACCTACCAAACCTTCTCCTATGTCACTATACTTACCTACCAAACCTTCTCCTATGTCACTATCTTTACCTACCAAACCCTCTCCTATGTCACTATCCTTACCTACCAACCTTCTCCTATATCACTATCCTTACCTACCAAACCTTCTCCTATGTCACTATCCTTACCTACCAAACCCTCTCCTATGTCACTATCCTTACCTACCAACCTTCTCCTATATCACTATCCTTACCTACCAAACCTTCTCCTATGTCACTATCCTTACCTACCAACCTTCTCCTATATCACTATCCTTACCTACCACACCTTCTCCTGTCACTATCCTTACCTACCAAACCTTCTCCTATGTCACTATCCTTACCTACCAAACCTTCTCCTATGTCACTATCCTTACCTACCAAACCTTCTCCTATGTCTCTATCCTTACCTACCAAACCTTCTCCTATGTCACTATCCTTACCTACCAAACCTTCTCCTATGTCACTATCCTTACCTACCAAATCTTCTCCTATGTCACTATCCTTACCTACCAAATCTTCTCCTATGTCACTATCCTTACTTACCAACCTTCTCCTATATCACTATCCTTACCTACCAAACCTTCTCCTATGTCACTATCTTTACCTACTGAACCTTCTCCTATGTCACTATCCTTACCTACCAAACCTTCTCCTATGTCACTATCCTTACCTACCAAACCTTCTCATATGTCACTATCCTTACCTACCAAACCTTCTCCTATGTCACTATCCTTACCTACCAAACCTTCTCCTATGTCACTATCTTTACCTACTGAACCTTCTCCTATGTCACTAACCTTACCTAACCTTACCTTACCTGTATCATGCCACAATACCATAAAGTGTATAGTACTTCAAAGCCAGAAGATGATTCGAAAAAATGTAAAGAAATGATTTATACATCTCTTCTTGGAAAACTGCATGTGTGATTCCGCTCTGTCAGTAAAATCAATATAGACCGATGCTGTGATGGTGGGTAGACAGCCGCTTATTAAGAGCGCACAATAACAGAGCAGGGGGTCACAGCATTCATCTTCCTATAAGCCGCTCCACAATCATCAGGGGTGCAGGGTTTACTGCCAACGCTTATGAGGTTTGCAGGTTTAGGCTTATGTGCAATACTTTCCTCCAGCATAGAAATTTATGTCTCTCGATTCAGAAAAAAGAAAATATTGTTTTTGACCATCAACATTTTATGTTGCTATGTGCAGTAAGGCAAGCTATTTCCCATCTCTCTCCTAAGCCTTACAGCTAATGTACCACTAGGTACATCACTTTGTGTTTTTTATATTACCAGACCGTAGCGTGGTGGTGCCAGTGGCACCGTCCTTTTTTTCCTGTGCATTTCGTTTGTCTATTCGTGAGCACTGGCCCGCCCCTGAGTGCTGGGGGCAGGCACACCGGCCCCCAGTGTGACAAGACCCCCCCCCTCTGTGACAAGAGGGGAGCCGATTAACCACAGTAACGTCCGGTTACTTAAATTCTTCAGTGCAATACAAGAAAATAAGGCTGTAGTGACTACAGCTGCAGGCAAGACGTAGAAGTGGTAGTTATTGCAGAAGTGAAAATAAAGGAACGTCTTCAGAGCCCTGTCCAAGGTAGTTGTGTGCTCTACCGGGATAGTGAGAGGAAAGGAGAAGACCGCTTTATGCACTACAGTGTCGGGATACCCGTCCTATTAGGGTAGTATGAGGCCCCAGGTTCCTGTGCTGGGTTGAGCAGACTTACCAAAACTTTTTTAGAACAGCTATGCGTTACAGTAGGATACTTAGGCAAGTTGCAGCTTTGTCCTACTGGGTTGAGTTCCTAACTCAGGTATGCTGCCCTGTATCTTGTAGAGATTATCCCTGGAGTGGACAAGGTGATCCTCAGAGGATGTCCTTTCCTCCTGATGGGTCTGGCACTGCATGCTAGCGGTGGCGACTTGCATAAAAATAAGTTTTAGTCTCTTGGTCCCTGACAAGGGTATTAGCCTGAGCCAGGCCCTAACTTCACTGCAGCAGGAACTGTCTCTGTGTTGCTCTCTCTGGCTGAAATGGCTAGAAAACTCCCCCCACCAGGAACTAATCTCCCTTTTATAGGGGCATACTAAACCTCCTGGTGATTGGTGGGGCTGTGTGGTGCAAAGAGAGAGGAAAGAGGATAGGTAGAAAAGTGAGGGAAAACATGTTTGAAGTGGAGCAGGCGGAGCAGCGGCAACTGAACCCTGGGTCCCTGCTGATACTGCTGTGTGTCAGTGTTGTGCCTGCCTCTACACAACACCCTATGGTGAGCTGAGAATCAGCAGGGAACCAGGTTAACCAGACCCCCTTAATCGCAGAGGTATATTGCGCTATTGAAAGTTATTGGAGTAGTGCGCTATTGGAGTTGTCCAGGAGTTAAAAAAGGCACAGCAACTTTCTTGCAAAAACAGCACCACCCCTGTGCTCAGGTTGTGCGTGGTATTACAATTCAGCTCTATTAACTTCTAGCAAACCCCACTCCCAAACTGAGGACAAGAGTGATGCTATTTCTGGAAGAAAGCGGCCATGTTTTTTTAAGCCTGTTTTTTTTTTTCTTTTTCTTTTTTGTTGTTGTTAGTTTTTGCTCTTTCCACGGTGCTGTGGACAATCAATGTTTCTTCGTTTTCTCCTTTTTAATATGTTCTCAGTTTTGCATTCTCTGACCTTTTCGTGTCATTGTTTCTATTGTTCTAGCTGATTATATCTAATGTGTTCTCTCTTCACAACACACGCACAGCTTATTTTTCCTATTTATATCCTGTATATATATTTTTTTGTTCAATAACATGTTTATTGTCTTCTAATGTGCAGAACTCCCCAACGCTATGCCGAAGCTCTGAGATTCCGAGTTCAGAGCAGAAACAAAGGAAAGCGAGATTCTCTTCTATTCCTATTCCATGGATACACACAATGTACTCTCAAGCTACACCTACCCAAAGATATTTTTATAATCTTGACCCACTTTTCCTCATCTGCTCCTATGAAGTTTGATGATATCATTAGTCTGATTCACTGTGTTTATATCTTGGTGCTAAATATTGTTTTTGTTTGATACATGGGTTAGTACGCTCAGTGGTTTTATTCTGTTTTTGCATTTATATTAGTACAAAATATATCACTTAAAGGGCTAATACACCCACATTTATTTATTTTTTTTAAAAACTTGCATGGACTTAAGCAGCGATGGTGCAAGAAACTGCAGTGCTGTCCCATACACTTGGCACCGGTCTGATATTTATGGTCTGTCTGGAGGATGACTCCTTTACTGTGATGTTCATGCAGAGGCACAATGACTGGATTACTGATGTTATTCAAGTAGTATGGGCTTGTCGCCGTACCAATTTACACAGTATACGGCAGTTCTGTACTGATTAGACACACCTGCCCACACTGTAACACCTTCACTACCAGACACACCTGCCCACACTGTAACACCGCCACCACTAGACACACCTTCCTCCACCGTAACACCACCACCACTAGGCACACCTGCCCCCACTGTAACACCACCACCACTAGACACACCGACCCACATTGTAACACCATCTCCACCACCACTAGACACATCTTCAAACACTGTAACACCACCACCAGACATACCTGCCCTGTACACTGTAACACCACTACCACCAGATACACCTGCCTTGTACAATGTAACACCACCACCACTATACACACCTACCCTGTACACTGTAACATCGCCACCCCTAGACACTCTTTCCCACACTGTAACACCATCACCACTAGACACACCTGCCCTGTACACTGTAACTGTAACACCACCACCACTAGACACACCTGCCCACACTGTAACACCACCACCAGACACACCTGCCCACACTGTAGTAACACCACCACCACTACACACACACCTGTCCTGTACACTGTAACTGTAACACCACCACCCCTAGAAACACCTGCCCACACTGTAACACTACCACCATTAGAAACACCTGCCCACACGGTAACACTACCACCACTTAGACACACCTGCCCACACTGTAACAGCACCACTACTAGACACACCTGCCCACACTGTAACAGCACCACTACTAGACACACCTGCCCACACTGTAACAGCACCACCACTATACACACCTGCCCTATACACTGTAACACCACCACTATACACACCTGCCCTATACACTGTAAGACCACCACTATACACACCTGCCCACACTGTAACACCACCACTATACACACCTGCCCACACTGTAACACCACCACTACTAGACACACCTGCCCACACTGTAGCACCACCACTAGACACACCTGCCCACATTGTAACACCATCTCCACCACTACTAGACACACCTGCCCACACTGTAACACTACCAGCACTATAGACACCTGCCAGTTCTCTCCTTGACGTTTCCAACACTGTTTGCTGCCATCATTTCAGCTCAGTGTCGACTTTCATCAGGGCACAGCACTGAGGATCACTGGTCCCTGGCACAGCATAGCAGAGCGCTTTGCATCAGTCAACGTTTTCCACAAATTTCACCCACAAGGCAAATATCCCTAACTTTTTGTGAGTAGCGTATTTGAAAGCGCGGGGCACTTTAAACACCCAGACGGACATAAGCCTTCTTAGTTATTTCACAGTAAAATTCTGCCTAAGCCACTGTACGCCATCGATCTACGCTAGCCAAGGGGCATGGTAGTAAGGTGTTTTGTGGGCACCCGGCAGATGATCCATCTCTCCATTCATAGATATGATCCAGAAAAAACATGGGGCAGGATCCTTCTCTATCACTATTTTCCAATATATTGGAAGATCTGAATAGTTCTTATCAAGTTCCTCTGACAGGCCAGTTATTGGGGAGAGGGGACTGTGAATGGAGCAAACATGGCGATGGAGGTTACATTCCAAGTTCTTCAGTATAAGAATTTACATTGAAAACTATTAAGGTATATACTCCTAGCCAAAATAACTACTATGTGCAGAGTTATAGTAAGTCCTTGAGTGTATAATTGGGGAGTGGACGGAAATCAAGCCAAGGTCTTGTAATGGAGAGCAGGCAGATAATGTTTTGTGATACCATGGAATAATCAGAAGGGGAGATTGATAAGCTTGGGTCGAAGGAGGTAAGGTCAATATGGCTCACAGAATGAGGCTGCTCACTTAAAGGGATATTCCACTCAAACATCACTTTTTATATGTTATTGCCCATGGTAAGACTAATAATTCTAATACATTTATTCAGTCTCCTTCTCTTAGTGCTGAGCTGCTGCTTTCTACTGAAGACACAAAAACTGTGTGTGAGCTTTTGTCTCCATCTTCACTCCTCCCCCCTCCCTTTCGACGAGGCCAATGTAAACAAAGCCCTATCTGCAACTTTGTAGCATCTTTGTAATGCTGAGAGGGTTCATCGGAGGTCAAGTTGCTGATGAATTCAGTGTGATTATCCCTCCTGGCACTACAAAGTTGCAGATAGAGACTTGTTTACCTCAGCCGGCTCAGAAAATAGAGCGAAAAGCTCACACACAGATTTTTGTGTTCTCAGCAGAAAGCAGAAGCTCAGAACTAGGGGAAGGAGACTGAATAGAATACAATAACTACAAGTATGGAAGGAATTGTTAGTCTTACTATGGGCAGTAACATGTGAAAAGTTATGTTTCAGTGGAATACCCCTTTAAGGTGGCCATACATCTACAATAACTGACGACCAACTGAACACCCAGCAGTCAGTTATATCTCCTGCTCGCCCCCCTTCTTCCCCACACACAGGAATGTTTGGCATGGCCGATCATTCCTGTGTTCTCTATGTGGAAAACTGCAGCCAGAGAACTCTCCCTGGGGCTTATCTCTCCCTGAACAAAGGAGTCGGGCAGTGATTTTTCATCAGGCCCAGCTCTATTTCCACCTACATCATCTGTCGGTGGTCTTTTGGGAGAGCCCCATTCATCTTGAAATGACAGCTGAATCTACCTCCAATGGCTGATCTCCCTGTGAATAATGTAGAGATTGATAGCACTTTTCTGTCTCTGGGAATAAAGTAGACTTAGATACTACTGCTTTCCTGTCTTGCCCTTTAAATTAGGCAGGAGTAGATAGAACCACCCCCTTGACACTCACCATGAATAATGTAAGTACAGATAGTACTATTTCTAGTATATCCCTGAGTATAATGTGGGCATAGATAATATAGAAAATACCTTATTTTCTCTCCTGGTGTATGTGGGCATATACAGTACTGCCACTGCCCTGTGAATATTGCAGGATTAGAAAGTTTTACTCCCTTTTAATAATGTAGGCTTAGATAGTACTGCTTCCTTGTCTCTCTTAGTGAATAATGTAGATATAGAAAATACAGGTTTACTATTTCCCTCTATGAAAAAATGATGTAGGCCTAGATAATGCTGCTTCCCTGTGAATAATGCAGACATAGATAATAGACCTCCCTAACAATAAAGTAGGCACAGATAGTACTGCCTCCCTGAGAATAAAGTGGTCACAGATAGTACTGCTCCCATGAGAATAAAGTGGTCACAGATAGTACTGCCTCCCTAACAATAAAGAAGGCACAGACAGTACTGCCTCTCTGAGAATAAAGTGGTCACAGATAGTACTGCCTCCCTGAGAATAAAGTGGTCACAGATAGTACTGCCTCCCTGAGAATAAAGTGGTCACAGATAGTACTGCCTCCGTGAGAATAAAGTGGTCACAAATAGTACTGCCTCCCTGAGAATAAAGTGGTCACAGATAGTACTGCCTCCGTGAGAATAAAGTGGTCACAAATAGTACTGCCTCCCTGAGAATAAAGTGGTCACAGATAGTACTGCCTCCCTGAGAATAAAGTGGTCACAGATGGTACTGCCTCCCTAACAATAAAGAAGGCACAGACAGTACTGCCTCTCTGAGAATAAAGTGGTCACAGATAGTACTGCCTCCCTGAGAATAAAGTGGTCACAGATAGTACTGCCTCTCTGAGAATAAAGCGGTCACAGATAGTACTGCCTCCCTGAGAATAAAGTGGTCACAGATAGTACTGCCTCCCTGAGAATAAAGTGGTCACAGATAGTACTGCCTCCCTAACAATAAAGAAGGCACAGACAGTACTGCCTCTCTGAAAATAAAGTGGTCACAGATAGTACTGCCTCTCTGAGAATAAAGTGGTCACAGATAGTACTGTCTCCCTGAGAATAAAGTGGTCACAGATAGTACTGCCTCCCTGAGAATAAAGTGCTCACAGATAGT
This sequence comes from Dendropsophus ebraccatus, assembly GCF_027789765.1. Lineage (NCBI taxonomy): Eukaryota > Metazoa > Chordata > Amphibia > Anura > Hylidae > Dendropsophus > Dendropsophus ebraccatus. Next base: position 32,105,278 of record NC_091455.1, on the reverse strand, counting down.
ACTGCCTCCCTGAGAATAAAGTGGTCACAGATAGTACTGCCTCTCTTAGAATAAAGTGGTCACAGATAGTACTGCCTCCCTGAGAATAAAATGGTCAAAGATAGTACTGCCTCCCTGAGAATAAAGTGGTCACAGATAGTACTACCTCCCTGAGAATAAAGTGGTCACAGATAGTACTGTTTTCCTGAGAATAAAGTGGTCACAGATAGTACTGCCTCCCTGAGAATAAAGTGGTCACAGATAGTACTGCCTCCCTGAGTATAGAGTGGTATCAGATAGTACTGCCTTCCTGAGAATAAAGTGGTCACAGATAGTACTGCCTCCCTGAGAATAAAGTGGTATCAGATAGTACTGCCTCCCTGAGAATAAAGTGGTATCAGATAGTACTGCCTTCCTGAGAATAAAGTGGTATCAGATAGTACTGCCTTCCTAAAAATAAAGTGGTCACAGATAGTACTGCCTTCCTGAGAATAAAGTAGGCACAGGTAGTACTGCCTCCCTGAGAATAAAGTGGTCACAGATAGTACCGTCTCCCTGAGAATAAAGTGGTCACAGATAGTACTGCCTCCCTGAGAATAAAGTGGTCACAGATAGTACTGCCTCCGTGAGCATAAAGTGGTCACAGATAGTACTGTCTCCCTGAGAATAAAGTGGTCACAGATAGTACTGCCTCCCTGAGTATAGAGTGGTATCAGATAGTACTGCCTTCCTGAGAATAAAGTGGTCACAGATAGTACTGCCTCCCTGAGTATAGAGTGGTATCAGATAGTACTGCCTTCCTGAGAATAAAGTGGTCACAGATAGTACTGCCTCCCTGAGAATAAAGTGGTATCAGATAGTACTGCCTCCCTGAGAATAAAGTGGTATCAGATAGTACTGCCTTCCTGAGAATAAAGTGGTATCAGATAGTACTGCCTTCCTAAAAATAAAGTGGTCACAGATAGTACTGCCTTCCTGAGAATAAAGTAGGCACAGGTAGTACTGCCTCCCTGAGAATAAAGTGGTCACAGATAGTACCGTCTCCCTGAGAATAAAGTGGTCACAGATAGTACTGCCTCCCTGAGAATAAAGTGGTCACAGATAGTACTGCCTCCGTGAGCATAAAGTGGTCACAGATAGTACTGTCTCCCTGAGAATAAAGTGGTCACAGATAGTACTGTCTCCCTGAGAATAAAGTGGTATCAGATAGTACTGCCTCCCTGACAATAAAATGGTCACAGATAGTACTGCCTCCCTGAGAATAAAGTGGTATCAGATAGTACTGCCTCCCTGAGAATAAAGTGGTCACAGATAGTACTGCCTCCCTGAGAATAAAGTGGTATCAGATAGTACTACCTCCCTGACAATAAAGTGGTCACAGATAGTACTGCCTCCCTGAGAATAAAGTGGTATCAGATAGTACTGCCTCCCTGACAATAAAGTGGTCACAGATAGTACTGCCTCCCCATTTCTCTCTGTAGGCTTAGACAGAATTGCATATGCTAGGGGTAAAACAAGGGTTGAATTGATTGAATTTTAACATGCACATTTGTTTTGAGAATGTAAATATAGGCCACTTGACCTCTTGGCAAAAGTATATTGGAACATTGGATAGCTTTTCCTTACATAATGAATAACATAAATTTGCAATAGCTCTATATCACATATAAGTATACAATGACAAACAATATGCTAACATATAAAGAATAAGAAGTTCCGAAGAGCTCCAACCTTGTAAATGAGCCAGGCTATGTGGTTTGCACCCTTTTCCCCTAAACTATTCTGTAAAGCCACGCATTAATAAAATATGCCTAAAAAGCAGCGGCCTGGAGGGAAAAGATGCCAGTAAATGGCTTTTTACTGCTCACACATAACATGGTCTCACTAAGATTTCATAAGCCGCAGAATCCTTTTATCCAGAGGACGGGATTTTCATGTCAGCATGGTCCCTGTCCATCACCTTATGTGTTAATGTTTCTCTCCAGAAGCTCGGCAGCACTATGGGGGTTGTTCACCCTCTTTACATCGCATGACTGATGCCACATAAAGGTGACAGGAGAGCTCAATGTGCCCTTGTATGCATCCTGCCTCCTGACTTGTAAGGGAGGATTCACATATGATGTGATGCATATTTGCATCCGACTGTGGTTTCTTTTCTGGAAAGTTAAAGGGATACTGCAGTGAAATTTTTTTATTTTTCAAATCAACTGGTGTCAAATAGTGATATAGATTTGTAATTTACTTCTATTTAAAACTTTCAAGTCTTCCAGTACTTATCAGCTGCTTTATGTCCTGCAGGAAGTGGTGTTTTCTTTCCAGTCTGACACAGTGCTCTCTGCTGCCACCTCTGTCCATGTCAGGAACAGTTTTTTTGTGGGAATTTGCTAGTTGATTTAAAAAGAAAAAAAATCACGGGTGTACCCCTTTAACAGCAAATCCCCATCCATATCCAAGACCAGAGTCCAATGACTTAACCAGGAGAACTTGGTTTACTAGTAGGAACTTCAGTGCAATACAGGATGATACACTTTTAGTAACTGCAGATGCAGGCAGGAGGTAGTAAGGGAAGTTGTGACAGCAAGGTAGAGCAGAGGAACGACTTGAGGGCCCTGTCCAATGTAGCAATGTACTCTGCAGGGATAGCAAGGTAGAAGGTACAGAAGAAGAAGATACTTGTACATATGTATAGATAACTTTGATCTGCCACCTTACCCCCCATAATGTTGGGTTACCCGTCCTGCTAGGGTAGTACGAGGTCCCAGGTCCCTGTGCTGGGTTAAGCAGACTTTCCAAGATTCCCCAGAATAGCTATGCATTTCTGGGAAGTAAACCTGGTGTGGACAAGGAGATCCTCAGAGAACGTCCTCCCTCCTGAGGGGTTTAGCACTGCATGCTAGCAATAGTTAGTTGCATAAGAAATAGAATAAGTCTATTGGTCCCTGACAAGGGTCCTGGCCTGAGCCAGGCCCTAGCTTCACTGCAGCATGAACTGCTCCAGGAACTAGCTCCTTTTTGTAAGGTAAACTTGTGACTGGCCTGTTATTGGTGGGCAGTGTGTGTGTGTGTGTGTGTGTGTGTGAGAGAGAGAGAGAGAGAGAGAGAGAGAGAGAGAGAGAGAGAGAATGAGAATAGAGGTGATAGCATAGAAAAAAGAGGGGAAAAAGGCCTGCACCTGTGACAAGAGAAAACACGACATGTGACACATAACCAACCAACTAACCCAATGCTTCCTTCAGCAGTGCCTAATATAACACATACATAGAATACAACAGCGACACCTATTGGGAAAAACAAACTGTCAGGACTGTATCTCTGCGGAGTGTGATGCGCCCTTCGGCTCGTTCTGTGCGGCCGAGAAGGCGCTGAATTCTCGTATTCTATTTCTTTGTTTTGTTTTGCAGTGTCTGAACACTGGTTTATCTGCTCACTTGGTTTGGTGGACCTGACTGCACCTGCTGAATTCTGTCTGGCCATGTCAGGGTTAATCTGTGTTTTAGTTCGGCTGTGACTGACAGGTCATCCTGCCAGTGGATATGTTTATTCTCAGGTGTCTCTGCTTGGAGATCAAGGGGATAGTCCAATTATGTCCTGGACCAAACCAGTGGCCTCCTATATAACTAACCCCAGTCTGTGTACTTATTGCTGGTTATTGACTAAGGGTGCGTTTACACAGAAAGATTTATCTGACAGATTTTGGAAGCCAAAGCCAGGAATGAATTTAAAAAGAGGATGGATCACAGTCTTTCCTTTATGACCTGATACCTGTTTATAGTCTGCTCCTGGTTTTGGCTTCAAAGATCTGTCAGATAAATCTGTCTGTGTAAATGCACCATTAGTCTCTGCCTGCTTGTGTCTTCTGTTCTTTGCTTCTCCTGATCTTTGCCTTGTGTCTCTGACTTCCCTTGCTTGCCGCCTGCCCCTGACCATATTGCCTGGACTTTGACTTTGCCTATTAAATCCTGATTTTGTACTTTTGCTGCTCGATTGTTGTGACCCGAACTGTTGACTATTCTTTATTGTGTTTGTTTGTCTGTCTTGTTCTGTGTGCACCTATACCAGTGCAGGGAACGTCATTGTGGTTGTCCACAGCCGCCTAGGGCCGGTTGAGGCAAGTAGGTAGGAACAGTTGGTGGGTTCAGCGTCAGGGCTCACTGTCTTGTCTTGCCCCTGCTGTCCGGTTCCTGACAGAATAACCAGCCATAAGTACACAAACTGAGGTTAGTTAAATAGGAGGCAACTGGTCTGGTCCAGGACATAATTGGACCATCCCCCTGATCTCCAAGCACAGACAACTGGGAACAAAACAGATCCACTGGCAGGAAGACCTGTCAGTCACAGCAGAACCAAAACAGATTAACCCTGACTTGGCAGACAGAAATAATCAGGTGAAGTTGGGTGTGTTCACCAAACAAAGTAAGCAGATAAACCAGTGTTCACACACTGCAAAACAAAACAGAATACAAGAAATCAGTGCCTTCTCGGACGCACAGCACGAGCCGAGGGGCACATCACACTCTGCAGAGATACAGTCCTGACGCAAACAATACACTTTTCCTTCATCCCACTGTCAGTTACTTTGCCCAGGTGCATAGAAACTTAGTGGCACACCTGCGCTGGGACACTACTCCTTCAGACCTGGATATTAAAGAACTATCAGCAGGTTAGACAGATATCCTCTCTGATCTGTAACATTGCTGTTGCTTTTCAACAGTGCTGGCACTTTCCCACAATCCCTCTTGTTTGCATGAAAAGTGAAAACCAACCGCCAGTACTAATGGGACAGATAAGGAGATTGCAACTGTACTGAGCATGAGTGACCCAACCTAGGTGATGCCCAGTGGGCTGTAACCAAGGGTAACAGGTACTGAAACAAAGCAGCACATAGGGGATTAGTGAGTCTATAGCTTTCAAGCTATACATTTTACTAAATGCTTGTACATTTGAAATAGGTTTCAATTAACATAATGCATCAATATAGACCTAGACAAAACCCCTTTAGGGTGCGTTCACACCTACCGCATCCGCAGCTTATTTTTCCGCAGAAATCCGCAGGTCTGGTAGTGCAGCTTTCAACCTGCGAGAAATCCGCGTATGTGTGCGTTTTGCGTTTTTTCTGCAGCAAGTTTATCGCAACTGAAATGTCCATTTAGAATGAGAGACATTTTAAACGGACATTTCAGTTGCGATAAACTTGCTGCGGAAAAACCGCAAAACGCACACATACGCGGATTTCTCGCAGGTTGAAATCTGCACTACCAGACCTGCGGATTTCCGCGGAAAAATAAGCTGCGGATGCGGTAGGTGTGAACGCACCCTTAAGACGTGCTAGAGAGTCCAAGGATTTGTGGGAAAATCCAAGAGAACGGAAGGAAATGTAAGTAAATTCTGATCAGAAAGGGTTTGAAAAATTAAATAAGGGACGTGAGAATAATAAGGTCAAGTGTGTAGATCGGAATTAGCAAAATGGAAATGTAGGCCTACAAGTGTTTTTTGCTCTCCGGGGAGCGACACATGGCTTATATACTGGAAATGAGATCCATACGGGACATGAGGATCCGGTAGGGGGTGATACTCCCACCATGCTCCGATTCATTTGTATTATAACACAGACAAAACAATGTATTGCTGCATTTTCCTACACTCTCTGTTATTGAATGTGACACGTGGGTTTCTTCTCCGCTCTGTGCTCCAGGTTTGGAAACACATGCAGTTAAGTATAAGTGGCACTTCAATTTGTTCACCGTTTCAGAAAAGGAAATTGAACTTTAATTTAATTCCTATAGGCAAAATGGCAAAGTGTTGGAGGAAGGGGGGGGGGGGATATTACATCCGACACATTGTTTACCAAGGGAAAGAATATACTTGTTAGGGCTCACACACATGGATGTACGACCCCTGGCGAAAACGATGGAATATGCAAATACACAAATCACAAGTATGGCGCTAAGCAATGTTTGTTTAATAGCTGAATATTCTGGCTTCATGAAACACGCCGGAAGCAAAATGGAAGCAAATTATTTTAATGAACGGCATATGTTTTCTAGATGAATTAGTGGAAAAAAATAAGGAATCACCATGAAACTTGAATTTCTAAAACAAATACCAACACAAGTCTAAAATGTAGATTAGTGTGCAGTTATATCGGAAAGTGTTTAAAGCTCCTATCAAGCTAATACTAGATAATAACCCGCACAGTAAATACTGAGAATTTTAAAGCTAGAAAAATTCAAATTTTGCCATGAAATGTGAGAATTTTTCACAAGAAGATTATAATTATATTAGACAAAATTTACTGTTAACCTAAAGTACAATGTGTCACGAGAAACTATTTCAGAATCACTTGGATAAGTTAAAGGGTCCCAGAGTTATGACCACTTAAAGTGACACAGGTCAGATTTGAAAAACGGGCGGCCGGACTATCGGAATTACACGGAACTATCTGGTTTACACGGAACGATCGGCGAATTTTTTGCGAACGACGATATGATAACATGTTGAAAGATTAAAATGAACGATTTCTCGTTCGTCGTTTGATCGTACGATGCGTTTACACGATCGTTATCGCGCAAATTCGCACGATAATTGTTACGTGTAAACGCAGCATTAGAGTGGTTAGTCAGGCAGGGGATTAGGTTCACCAAACATCCAGCAGTCTTTTTAAGTACTAATAGTCTGTCAGTGTGACTAAACAAAAGTATTGTACGGAATAGTATACTGGTATATAGCTAATAATAGTCAGTTATATCCACAACTATCCAAAAGTCCTTTTCTAGTGTGTGTAATAAAAAAAAAGCTTATTCCGTACAATATACCAGTATTGTATACTGGTATATAGCTAGTACTGTACAAGTGGTGTGTCACACACAGGCCAGAATAACCGATGTCTCTCTCAATAAATCATTGCTTACATTCCCTGGATAGTGGAAACAACTTAGTCATTGTATGTGAGTATGGGGACCTGCACAGAACAACCTCATGATCCTATTCATAGCAATCACAGCTCACGTTTGCTAAATACCTCAAGCCACATGCCCTCCAGGGGCAAAATTACCGGCCAACATGTTGCCAAACCTGGAGGCCTCCGTACACGATACTGTTGGCTCCACAAAAATCAGCCAGGTAGGCTGACTTCTCACTAACATATGTGAGGCTTTAAGTTTTTGTACAGTGGGCACCTGACAAACCTAAGGGGTTCTTGCACAGTTTATTACCCAGTTTCACCTTCCTTACAAATAATATTCCCTATTCCGTTTCTCCAAAGACCATAAAACTCCATATAAGTCAAATATTTTAGGGAAGTCCGGCCATTTTTTAAATCCGACAGACAGCAGGGGCAAATTTGATGGCCAGTTCGAACTTACCTCTCCCCGTGCATGCAGTGAGCAGCAGGACCGGCCTCGGGACCACCGCCGAAGGGATTTTACCCCGAGTTGTGATGACATTAAAGGCCTGCCATGGCTTATGGACTGGCCCCTCAGCCAATCAGTGACCAGTTACTGAGTGGCTGAGCGGTCAGTCCATCAGCCGGGTTGTGAGATGTGCTGTGCTGGAGATCCTGGAACCCGGGGGGGGGTCCCAAGGCCAGTCCCGCCACTAAATACAGTCACGGGGAGGGGTAAGCTCATACTGGTTTTCAAATACCCCTGTCTCTGCTGGCTGTCGGACTTCTCCTTTAAGGCTTCACATAACTTTTCTCAAACAGAGGGAATATTTTTGCCTACAGCAGACTGCAATAAACAAAGCTCTTTATTCCTGACTGTGCGTCTCCCATCGCCTGTCTGTCATAAGCCTGACAAGTGTGACAGCCCAGTGTGGAATTACACAATTACAGAGAAAGTAATCTGTCTTGTGTATGAGAAATTGCGGCAGGGAATGAACCCTGGATGACATACTCCAAGTTTGTTTGTTTTTCGCTAGTTTTTTTTTTCCCGCCATACTTGAGATCCGACAGCAAATGAATTCTTGTGAACATGTTGGATAAGCAGATAATCCAGCTCTGAAGGAGATTATGGCCAAGGTTAATTGGCAGTAAGTTATCTGAAAGGATGTAAGAATGAGATACTGGAAATGTAATGGCCACAGAAGGCTTTATTAGGTTACATTCTGCACAGGAATCATGTCCTTAAAATCATATTGTGTGCTGCCTCAGCTGCCTCCCCCGACACCGGCACAACAGTTCAGTCACTGAGACTGTGTAAGTGACACAAGAGCCATTTATTATAATGTAATAGTTGTCACCACAGATTTACAAGATGGAAGAGAAACGCATTCACTTACATCAGTGTTTACCAACCAGGATGCCCTGGGGTTCCCTAAATAGTAGTCAAGGGTTTCCTGGACAAAGCCAGGGCAGGCATTAATCTTTTGGTTCGTTCTCTGTGTCGTGTTGAAAAGTGGCAAACTGTGTGGCTCAATTTTACAGCTGAACCTAGGAATCAACCATGCAGAGACCATGGCAGGTTTAGTTTACATTATTTTTCTTTTAATTTAAGTGGGCACTGTCATTACCAATAAATAGCGTTAACTCAGCCAGGGAGGTGATATACAATATCTTGGCAGTTTACATAATTTTTTTGCCTGTTTTCTATATGAAATGCAATGCTATACATTCACCCACTAGGTGTCTTACTTACTGGAAAACTGCAGGTGAGGCTCCGTCACTAAGGTCGTTTGGTCTTTAGTAACAGCAAAAAAAAGACCAAATGCAGGAAGCAATGTCATCCCTCAGCTCTGTATAGACTGGCTCAGTAAAGATGAATGCTGATTGGCTAGGAGATGTACACGCCTACTAGTTGATCTTCTGATTTAAGGCAAATGTCATTTATAGGAGAAAAACCCTGCCCAACAGTTCAGTGTGAAATGCAGAAGCATGAGCAGCACAATCGGGCACTTAACGGACCACTGGAGCTGCAATATTAAAATAAAGACTGACAGCATGCATAAGGCAAACATTAATTAAGTTTTAAATATATCATGACAGGTACACTTTAAGGCCATGTTCACACTGGGTTTTAACATTGGTCATTGTTTGACACGGGAGCCGTACTTTACACTGGGCCGTACTTTACACTGTGAGCACAGCCTATTTTGTATTGCCGCTGTTGACTAAACTGTGGCAGGAGAAAATAGACCTGTCAATTATTTTTTGCGGCCGCAGGGTGTATACACTACGTCCGTTGTTCTATACACTTCAATGCAATCAAGTACTGTTAGTTAACAACAGCTATTGTTGTGTCATATCACATCAGAAGCTGAACAGAATGATGTACTCCTTACATTGATCTGTGCAGCTGATCCAGAGATCTCCTTCTGAATAACATGGACAATAAGTAGCCTCTCCATTATGTGCATGAGCCCAGTAGTCCTGGATATTCATGAGAAGCAGAAAACTCCACCCACCAGTTGCTGACTGGCCGTTATCGATCCATGCTGTGTATAGGCAGTCAACTCCCAATTAGCAGCTGGAGGGGTGGGGCAATAATCTTATTCTCCTGCTTATCAGGAGAACGTCTGAACTGAATGATGTAAGTATGTTTAGCATTTCTATCACTAGTTTATGCTGCCCTCATGTAATACAGCATAAACCTAGCGACAGATTTCCTTTAAAAAAACAACAACAACAAAAAACACATCCAAGGCTGCGCTTACACTGCATTTTATTGTCCGGTGAACAGATCCGTTTTTGTGTCCGCTAAAAAAAAAAAAAGATCTTTTTTTATATAAATGGAAATATGGATCGAAATGGTTGAATACAAATGACACATGACACATTGCCCTTGATGACGTCATTTGGACGACGGTTATCTCTATTAAAATGAATGCACAACTGAATGGAGAGAGAAGGGGTCAACAACCATGCCTGATCTCAGACCATTGAAATTCAACATGCATGATTCTACTCTCCTGCATCCTGATATCATCTGTCAGGGAGAGTTGGGGGATGAAGTACACAATGGATTGTGGGCCAGTGCTGCCAAAATCTGTGGACTGAGATGACATATATGTCCAATGTGTACTGTGCCCATATGTCAACCATGCTGTTTGTAAAGTAAACAGACACTTAAAGGGATTCCCTTGAAGTGTATATATTGTATATGATGCACGAGGAGTCTATTATTTGATCTTGTCATTGTACTGCTCATGTTCTCTTATCATCAGAGTCTGTTAAAGAGCATGGACAGTATATGACACTGTATGTCTGTACTTTCTATTGAGCTAAGAGGATTACATGAACATTTCCACAGGATGTTTCCTTTAATAAAAGGGATATCCTGTGAGTTCAATAAAAAATCCCAGCAATTCTTCCCTTAATCTCCTCCTCTACCTTGATCATATTTTGTCTCATATTGCAACCAATGCTTCTCAGACCGGCAATTTATAGGGATTTTGTGGACTATTCGGTCAGAAGGGAATATTGTGGCCATTGGTCATTTTTTTAAATCCTTCACAATCAAAATCTATTTCCTGTAAACTTCCATAGCATTGCCCTGCAGGGCTGTTCTTGTGTTGGTCAATAAAAGAACATTTCTATTGACCACATAGAGGAACATAGCTAAAGTATCTTTACTGTGTGAGCAGCTTATCAAACAACTCCACATATCTCAGCTTCTTGGATCCTTAAATTTATATAAGGGGGGCCTTATAGGTTAAATATTGTATGTTTGTGGTGCTCGTGTGATGCCCTGGCCCCTGGGGGCCACTTCCGCAGTGCTGGTGTTATGAGCGGGCAGTGACCGGGGCAGCTGCAGGGGTTACACTTGTCACGGTATAGGCCTGAGGGCAGCACAGCTGTAGGGCCGGTCTGTGGAATCTGCGGGTGATGATGGGCATGCGATTCTTCGCTGCACCTAGTCAGGGCACCAGTTAGTAGACACCAATGCCAGGGTTCAGTAACAGCGGTTTTATTATAGATGAAGTCACTTGTAGTAACGAGTTCCTCCGGTTGCAACCGGGTATATAGCAGGCTTAGACAGTTAGTGCAGGAGTGATACTGCATAGGCTGCGGAGATACGTGCCGGATGTTGGGAGTAGTAGTATGAGAAGAAACTAGCATTGCTGGGTAGACGAACTTGAGAGTAAAACTTGCTGTGGGTACTTGTAGAGATGAGAGAGATATCCGCACGACACCCAGATGAGAGAGAAGATGACTCCGGACACTTGTATAGGCAGGCAGCCGTTTGCTGGAACGCAGCAGCAGAATCAGTCACTCTTCTTATGGTGAAAAGGCTGCAGAGACGCTTCTGTCCCCTTCTGAGGGAGAGGACAGAGCAACACAACCTCCTTGCTTGAAAGCAGGGGCTGAACCCCCTTGTCAGCAGGAGGTGGGAAGTCACATGGTTGCTCCTGGCCAGAGCTAGTCGGCCATTGGAGGAACCATGGTTACAGGGCACTGGCACGTGATCCACAGCCTTCCATACCACTGTACAAGGTAATAATAATACACAGGAATATATATATATATATATATATATATATATATATATATATATATACCAAGATATACATGAGAATACACATAACCAGGGAATATCAGGGGGAAAACTAGCAGCAGTTGCAGTGTGCACAGTTACAAGAACCAGCATGGACTAAGTGATAGAAATGAGCACGATAGGAGTAGTAGTCCTTGCGTTCTGGGACACTGCACTCGGCTGCCATGTGGTGTTGCAGCTGCGACCGGTCAATTGCTAGATGGTACTGTGTGACTTCACTACTGTGGTAGTTGATCAGTGGAGTATAGCTCAGCCAGGTGGTAGGTTGTTGTGACGCCAGTGCAGACTCAGCACACAGGTATAGTGGCACACCTGCTTTTAGTTTTTGTGCCTGGATATACCCTTTCCCCTGTGGTCGGTAACCTGCCGGGCTGTGATGAATCCTTAAAGGGGTAGTGCGGCGGTAAAGAATTATTCACAGAATAACACACATTACAAAGTTATACAACTTTGTAATGTATGTTATGTCTGTGAATGGCCCCCTCCCCCGTGTCCCACCACCCCCGCCCGTGTACCCGGAAGTGTGGTGCGCTATACATACCTGTCACGTGCCGACTCGTCTCCGACCTTCAGTCAGTGATATAATCTTCGGACGGCCGGGCCGTATCCCTCCGACCGTCCTGAGTGCTGGCCGCCCTCTGCCGCGTCATCGGCTGCTCAGCCGCGATTGGCTGAGCATAACCGTGCTCAGCCAATCGTGGCTAAGCAGCCGATGACGCGGCCGCATCATCAGCTGCTCAGCCACAATTGGCTGAGCCAAACTGTGCTCAGCCAATCGTGGCTGAGCAGCCGATGACGCGGCCGCATCATCAGCTGCTCAACCGCAATTGGCTGAGCCAAACTGTGCTCAGCCAATTGCGGCTGAGCATCTGATGACGCTGAAGAGGGCGGCCGGCACTCGGGACAGTCGGAGGGATTCGGCCCGGCCGAAGATGACATCATTGACTGAAGATCGGAGACGAGTCGGCACGTGACAGGTATGTATAGCGCACCACACTTCTGGGTACACGGGTGGGGGGGGTGGGATACGGGGAAGGGGGCCATTCACAGACATAACATACATTACAAAGTTGTATAACTTTGTAATGTGTGTTATTCTGTGAATAATTCTTTACCGCCGCACTACCCCTTTAAGGCACTTATCACGGTGGTCCTGAGTGGAGTTATGACCCACCCGGACTGTCGGTACCGCCAACCACAGAAAGGGGAGATGACACAAGGACGGTGTAGCTTGTGTGTAGGTGCTGGTGAATTAACCACTGAGTCCCAATAGAATAAATAAACTTCCTTTTTACTTAAGAATCTTCTGTGATACAGGTGAATAATACTTGACTGATACAGGCTTGACTTCCCTAGATCTGTACTGAGAGCTGATGCGATAGAGAGTGGAGTATTGTAGCAGTGCTGACTGGGTTGCGTGCTGAAAGGAATAGACAGAGTTCAGAGTAGTGGAGAGGAGTAGGTCGTGAGAATCCCATCCCAATTTAGTAATGTGCTCTGCCAGAACTTTAGAAGAAGAAGAATACTTGTTTCGACCTTTGTCGCTATACCACCTTTTGCCCTGCAGTGTCGAGTTACCCTTCTTATCAGGGTGACCCAAGTTATCTGGTTTCACCTGCGCTGCGAGATAGAGTGCGTAGGCTCTTAGCTGCTTTGCTCTATCCGGATCAGTTCCTCTGCTTTAGGATACTGTCATGCACTTTTAGAGAAGTTCACAGCGTTAGTTGGGGTGATCTCTGACTTCTCTCTGTAGGTGTTTAGCACTGCATCATAGGTAGAAGTGTTGCTCTAAGAAGGAAAGTCTCCATAAGCATCTGTCTAATACCACACTCCAGACTAGACTAACCCCGGACTGACTACGCGTGTGTATACACTTCCTCTCCCCATGTGACAACTTCCTACAGGGTGTAAGTAACAACCTCTGTGACTGGTGGAGAAGAGAGTGCAAGACAAGAGCAGCTCTCAATGGCGTGCAGATCACAAACAAACAATAACCCTAAGTTCACTACAGAGCTGGGCAACATACATATAGAAATATAAATGTGATGCCCGGGCCCCTAGGGGCCACTCCGCTGAGAGGGTGTTGTTGCGGGCAGGAACCGGGGCAGCTGCTAGCTAGAGGGTTGTCACGGTTTAGGCACGAGGGATCACAGCTGGAAACCAGGCTCCTGACCGAGCGGAGACTAGGCATGCGATTCTTCGTTGTCCTTAGTCAGGGCACCATATATCACACCAATGCCAAGGTTCAGAAACAACGATAGTTGAATGTTTATTGTAACGGTGGTAACTAGTACCAACAGTCTCTCCGGATGCAACCGGGAATAAGGCAATCTTGAATAAAACAGAGTAATGGGTGATGCTGCAATAGGCTGTGAGAGTAGCGTGCTGAATGATGGGAGTAGTAGTGAAACTGAAGATGAGATGCTGGGTGGAATGAGACTTGAATGAAATACTTGCTGTTGATGATTAGAGAAGATGATGAGAGGAATGACTGAAGAATCGGCACCCAGATGAGAATCTTGAGACTTGAGACAGGAACACAGCCAGTGGGCTGGAGCAGCAGAGCACACGCAGGCCTCTCTCTTAGCAGGGAGAGAGGACAGACAAAACCTATCCCCTCTGTGGTAGGGAATAGACTGAGGTAGAACAGGAAGTCACATGGTAACCCCAGCCAAAGCTCGATGACCATTGGGGGTACCATGGCAACAGGGCACAGTCAAGAGATACACCAGCCTTTGCATCATCACACCATTAGGCATATACAGAGAAATATACATGAGAAGTACCATGCTTGAACACTGGGGGGCGACATAATACCATCAGGCACTGATAACTGAATATGCATACAAGAAATGAATGGAATAGCAGACCTGAATACTGAGAGGGGTGACACAATACACACAGTTTGCAGTGGACCATAGCTTTCCAGAACAGAACTGGTTATAATAAAAGTGTGAGCATAAGAGGGCCTGTTCTGGGACACTGCATACATACTACTGACATCTAGTGGCAAAACTTATACATGACTTCATTACCACTTTGCTTTTGAGTTACAGGCTTTTGCGAGGGGTATTTAAACTAGCAACACCCATAGTGGAACACCACTTGTTCACAGCTGAATGTTCTGGTTTTCAGTAGAATTAGGCTTTAAATCCCATTATCATACATGATATTACAGTTATTAAAGAGGTCATGTTCAGGATCCTCATCTCTTGGCCAGAGCAGAGTGAAGAGTGGTTACAAAGAGTTTCTCTAGTTTCTCTTGATCTCAATGACCTGTCCTACAATACACATATGGCCCATTATTATAAATGAATAGTGTGTAATGCTTCATTTCACCTGTGGGGGTGCTGTAGGGAAGTTGAAGACTTACTGTTAGGTTTCTCCACAAATTTCATGTGATCACTGTTAGTCCAAGCAGGGGTCACTTTGTGATCAGTTTATTGTCAAGGGACAGATGTTAAGACTAATCTTCGTAAAATTTGTGTTATTCTGAGCTTCAGCAACTTCACACATACACAAAATAGACATTCAAGACAGACGGCAATAAGGGTGTTATTACACGGTCCGATCAAGGCCTATTACATTGAGCGATAATCGTTTAGCAAGGGCTGCACGGACATCGTTAGCAATGTTCATGCATCCTTTGCCTGAACAGTTTTTACATTTTACCTGTCCACGTTCCCGGTCTTCTCCTGCGGTCTGCTTCCTCCAGTTTCAGAGTGGCCCGTCAGAGCTGACAGACTGCTCAGCCAATCACTGGCCGGGAAGCTGCAGCGTGCAGGATCGGGGAGGAAGCAGAGCGTGGGAGGAGACCGGGAACATGGATAGGTAATGTAAAATCTGTTTGTTGATTTGTCACAATAGTGATGCCCAATGATCGCCGCCCAATGATTTTAGGTCAGGGCCTAAAGAAACAATCAGCTGATGATTGTTTCATCGGCTTGTCGTTGTGTCTATTACACGAAACGATAATGGTCCAAATCAGGCCGATTCGGCTGATTATAGCTTCGCGTAATAGGGTTCTAAAACCTGTATACATTATTAGGAGTGGTGCCTACTTGCTGTATTACATATTCTATTTGGACTGTATTCTCAAGAGACCCCTCTAACAAATAGGAATTGTCTAAAGCATAGAACACCTTTAGGGTGCCTTCACACCTACCGTATCGCAGCAGAAAATCCGCTGCGGATCCGCAGCAGATCCGCAGCAGATCCGCAGCAGATTTAACTAAATGAATGAACACAGCATCAAATCCGCACTTACAAATCTGCTGCAGATCCGCAGTGCTTTTTAATGCTGTGTTCATTCATCTAGTTAAATCTGCTGCGGATCCACAGTGGATTTTCTGCTGCGATACGGTAGGTGTGAAGGCACCCTTAAGATGAATGTTTACCCTTAAACACATTTTATTCAGAGAGAGTCTGTGCAGACTAAATTCTAAAATAGTTTTATACTGCTCAGAACTAATGCTTCAGGTACAAAGCTCCACATTTACTGTAGATGTATGGAGTAAATAATTTAATTCTGTCTTCTTGCAGTCACCACTAGAGGGAGCTTTGGAGCTTATTGTAGACTTTATATACTTTTAACCTAATAATAAAACAGTATGCAGCAAGCTTTAGAACTTCCTCTAGTTGCAGACAATGACAATGAAATTTTTCTATTTCAACTCAATGGGAGTTAAATAATAATAATTAAATAAATTGGGATTTTTTCAAAATATTAATTTTACTTTACTGGTCCATCAAGGTTCAGGTACCTAAAAATTGTAGGTGGGAATTTATTATTCCCTCTTACAAGTTATTTAATTTATTATTCCCACCTACAATTTTTAGGTACCCGAACCTTGATGGACCAGTAAATTAAAATTCATATTTTGAAAAAATCCCACGTAGCTGTTGATAGCTTCATTACAAATGGAAATCATGATGCTTGTGTGAACAGAGGTATACAACAACATTGACCCCTGACGTCATTCCTTTCCTTCATTTCCAGTGATCGTTTTCCCAGGAATGTTAAAGTTGTAATTCTTGATGTCTCAAAATATTAATGGGAAAATATTATTAAGCCTCTTACAGACAGTTGGAGTTGGCTAAAAGTTGAAATGTTTGAAAAGTTGCCATTTAACTTGAGCCAATGTTTGCCTCCATCTCCTCGCACTTCATCTATCATAGAAACACAGATGTGGAGCAATGTAATGGAAAAAAATAAGATTTCTGAAGAGGAGTCGTAATCTTCAGACATATTGCTAAGTGGTTAAATCACCTGCCTTTCATCCTGAGATGTCGCTGTCCTAGTGCAAAAAAAAGATAAGAGTCCCTGAAAGCTGGACAGAGTCTCTAGAAATCTCGGAGGGTAATATGAGGTATCCAATCCATGTCTTCCTTGACAGGAAACGTTAAAGTCATTTGGGCGATCCCCACAGATGAAAATAGGTTTTTGAATTACTCTGAAATGAAAAATGAACTTTAAATAAAGTCTTATTTTGCTGTTATAGTTTCTATGCAGAACCATGTCTCCATGGTAACAGACTACACACATATCCTATGTAGTCTGATCTTGTGGTTATTTTCCCTTCCAGGTTTTACATACTTACTAATCAATATAATATATGTTTTTCAAGAAGGAGACAAATGGAAGGGGGCTAGCTGTAACAAGGCACGACCCAGGGGGAGAGAGGGTCCTATAACAAGAGTTATGCTGGTGCTGATTCAAGTAACAATGCTATCCCTAAAGGTTTACACAGGAGGAAGACATTGGGTTGTCATTTCAGGGACTGAACAAATGCCTCCTGGCCTTTTACTGTATGGCGGTATACCTGTGAGGCTGACATCATACACAGTATTTTCGACCTCATTTTGTCCCTCATTTTGGTCAGTATTTTTTTTTTTTTTTTTACCAAAATCAGGAGTGGAGCTGACCCACACAAAAAAAAATCATTGAAACATTTGCAAGTTTTTCTGCACTTTAAACCCACCCAGGTAGCAGCTAGCCAATATACGTAGCTGAGCTTAAAATGTAGCAAAGCTGGGCATGCAGCAGACCTGTAAATGTTCATATAGCAGCAAAGAAGCCTGACGCAGAGGGTAGGTGGAGCAGAAAATACGGCCCAGGGGTGATGGGCGCCATTGACAAACAGATATTGGATGGGGGGGGGGGGGTTGTGGCAGTAAACATGCAAATATTTTTTTTTCCATATGCCTGAATTAATAAACATTAATCATTAGTTAAAAATAACAACTCATCCCATAAAAAAACAAGGCCTTATATGATTACACCCATAAAAAAAGAATGCAACAATACAAAAATTCTAAATTCTTGCAGCCCTTAAAGGACAATTTCGGGCAAAATGTATTTTTTAATATGTTATCACATAAGGAAAGTTAGACAAATATCTAATATACCCTCATTATGGGAAATGCACATAAAGTGCTATTTCCCTCAATTTAGTAGATCAGGCAGACTTAAATTTTCCTAAAAAAAACGGTGACATCACGAATCAGAGCAGGGCTGGGTGTAATTCCCATGAAGTGTCCAGCAGGGGGCGCAGTGTATGGAGAAATAACATAGTAAAAGTAACTATATCACAAGTGCCAGCAGCCCCATCCACGGCACATACGATGGGGCTGCTGGCACTTGTGGTGCAGCTGCCCCCGTGCCAGCAGCCCCCCAGTGAACACCCCCACCACCTAAAGACCCCAAACTACTCCCATCACAAGTGCCAGCAGCCCTGCCCCCCCCTAAAAACCCCAAACTTCCCCCCATCAGAAGTGCCAGCAGCTCTGTCCATGGCGCATAGGACAGGGCTGCTGGCACTTGTAGTACGGCTCCCGTGCCCCACCCCCCCCGCGTGTGACAGCAGACCTCATACCAGCGCCCCCCCCCCCCAAGGACCCCATAGCTTACCCCTTTCACCGGGTGCCCCCCGATCCGCACAGTAAAGAGATGCATATCCTCCTGTGCTGCGGCGTGTCCCCGCTCTGTCTCTTTTCCCGCTGATGTTGTACGGCAGAGGAGAGAGAGAGAGCGGGGACACGCCGCAGCACAGGAGGATATGCATCTCCTCTGTGTGCGGATTGGGGGGCACCCGGTGAAAGGGGGTGAAAGGGGTAAGCTATAGGGTCCTGGGGGGGTCACTGGTCTGAGGTCTGCTGACGTGGGGGGAGAAGGGCAGCCACACTACAAGTGCCAGCAGCCCCCCCCCCCCCTGTGAGCGGATCGGGGGGCACCCGGTGAAAGGGGTAAGCTATGGGGTCCTGGGGGGCGTCACTGGTCTGTGGTCTGCTGATGTGGGGGGAGGGGGGTTCAGCCGCACTACAAGTGCCAGCAGCCCCCCTACCGCGACAGCAGACCTCAGACCAGTGACCCCCCCCAGGACCCCATAGCTTACCCCCGCACACCCCCTTTCCGTGGGTGCCCCCCCGATCCGCACACAGAGGAGATGCATATTCTTCTGTGCTGCGGCGTGTCCTCGCTCTGTCTCTTTTCCTGTACAGCAGCGGCGGGAGAAGAGACAGAGCGGGGACACGCCACAGCAAAGGGGGATATGATTCTCCTCTCTGTGCGGATCGGGGGGCACCCGTTGAAAGGGGGTGAAAGGGGTAAGCTATGGGGTCCTTAGGGGGGTGCTGGTCTGAGGTCTGCTGTCACGTGGGGGAGGGGGGGTGCGGGAGCCGCACTACAAGTGCCAGCAGCCCCGTCCTATGTGCCATGGACGGGGCTGCTGGCACTTCAGAAGTTTGGGGTTTTTAGGGGGGTAGGCGGCTGGTCTGAGGTCTACTGTCCGGGGGGGGGGCAGTGGCGGGGGCAGTCACACAAAAATTGCCAGCAGCCCCGTCCTATACGCCATGGACGGGGCTGCTGGCACTTGTGATGGGGGTAGTTTGGGGGTCATTAGGTGGTGGGGGTGTTCACTGGGGGGATGCTGGCACGTCAGCTGCACCACAAGGGCCAGCAGCCCCATCCTATGTGCCGTGGATGGGGCTGCTGGCACTTGTGATATAGTTATTCTTACTATGTAATTTCTCCATACACTGTGCCCCCTGCTGGACACTTCATGGGAATTACACCCAGCCCTGCTCTGATTCGTGACGTCGCGGTATTTTAGGAAAAATTTAGCACTTTATGTGCATTTCCCATAATTAGTGTATATTAGAAATTTGTCTAACTTTCTTTATGTGATAACATATAAAAAAATACATTTTGCCTGAACTTCTCCTTTAAGGTCACAGTAAGCTCATTTCACACACACACAACATGTATTCAACCAGAAAGGACTCTGAATATAAATAGGTTAGGCTGCTTTGTGTTGCTTCCTGGGTCAGAAACCATGATAGACACTTAGGTTCCCATAGTCTACATTTTGGTGTCTGACACTTACACCTGCAAAAATATATACATCAAACCACAGATGTCAGTGGGGGGGTTATAATCCTGTCAGGTTTAATAAGTCACCCTTTCTCTGGTTATAATAGGTTATTAGAGACATAGGGGCTGATTTACTAATATGTTTCCATTTTTTCTAGTTTTTCCCTTTCTGTTTTTTTTTTTTCATCATGTTTACTAAGGTCATGCTCACAAATATCTCTAAAAACCTACACCCCTTAAGGACAGAGCGCAAAATGACCTTAAAGGGGTACTCCAGCGAAAAGCTTTTTCCCAGTAATTGAAACACATTACAAAGTTATATAACTTTGTAATATACTTCAATCACCTATCTGCCCCCCTTCCCTATCTTTACCCCCCTCAACCCCCCACCAGGAAGTGAAGTAAACTTATTCTTACCTAATGACTGTTGACTCCAGGCAGTTCTGTGGTAGCCATTTTGTGACAATGAGATCATCAAGAGGGAGGAAGGTCTAAGCCCTGTTAAGCCAGCCTCCCTTTGTCAGATGATTTTACAGAGTCAGTTAGACATCACAAGAGATAAAGTGCATCATAGGAAAGACCAAACCAAAAAGTAAAGAAAAAATGAAGCCACCAACTGAAGCCACCAGCTCTGAACCGCCGCGGTCTTGGGTGCCGCATGTAGCTCGGGACCGCGGCTATTAGCGGGCACGGTCTGATCACCATGCCCGCTAATTAAGGATTCAGATGCAGCTGCCAAAGTTGAGAGCTGCATTGGAATCCTTTATGCAGCTGATTCCCTGGTGTCTAGTGGAGTGGATCGCGGAGGAGCGATCCACACATCCCGCTCGGGCTGGGGCCTGCGCCACAATGGCTCTGATCCCGGCTCGGCACTCGATTGCTTACGGCTGCAGCAGCCGAAAGCAATCCAGTGCCTATCTCATTAATCTATGCTGTATATGTATACAGCATAGATTTCAATGAGAGATCAGTGTGCTAGAAGTCCCCCAGGAGAAATAACCCTAACCCCAGGGGAAATAACCCTAACCCCAGGGGGAATAACTCTAACCCCAGAGGGGCTTCTAGTATAAGTGTAAAAGAAAAAAAAAAGGGTTATTAATTGAAAGCCCCCTCCCCTAATAAAAGTTTGAATCACCCCCCTTTTCCCATGTTATGAATAAAAATAAATAAATAAATAAACATGTTTGCTATCACCGCGTGCATAATCGCCTAAAATATTAATTGATCACATTCCTGATCTTGCACGGTAAAAAAAAATCCCAAAGTGGAAAATTGCGCATTTCCGGTCGCATCAAATCCAGAAAAATTGTGATAAAAAGCAATCAAAAAGTCACATATGCGCAATCAAGGTACCTATAGAAAGAATACATCATGGCGCAAAAAATGACACCTCACACAGCCCCTATAGACCAAAGGATAAAAGCGCTATAAGCCTGGGAATAGAGCGATTTTAAGGAACATATATTTGTTAACTTTGGTTTGAATTTTTTACAGGCCATCAAATAAAATAAAAGTTATACATGTTACATATCATGTAATAACATGTAATCGTAACGACTTGAGGACCATGCATAACAAGTCAGTTTTACCACAGGGCGAATGGCGTAAAAACAAATACCCTCCAAATAAGCAGAATGCGTTTTTTTTTTTTCAATTTCACCACACATTACATTTTTTTCTGGTTTCGCAGTGTACTTTATGAAGAAATTCAGCCCGTCATTGCAAAGTACAATTAGTGGCCAAAAAATAAGGGTTTATGTGGGTTTCTAGGTGAAAAAATCCAACTGCTATGGCCTTCTAAGCACAAGGAGGAAAAAAACGAAAGTGCAAAAATCGAATTTGGCCTTAAGGGGTTAATGACCGCAATTTTCAAATTTGCGTTTTTCGGGTTTTTTCCTTCTCACCTTCTAAGAGCTATAACTCTTTTATTTTTCCATCTACAGGGCCATGTGAGGGCTTGTTTTTTTCATAAATAAGTGTACTTTGTAATGGCGCCTTTCAATCTACCATAAAATTAGTGACAAAACCCACAAAAAAATTATTTATGGAGCAGCAGCGCTTCTCAAACTTTTTCTACTGGAACCTCACCCAACAGACAAAATAATGCCTGGGCCTCACCAGACTGACCAAGAGGATGCTGGGACCTCACCATTTGTGGTGGTAGTCCATGCAAATATAAAAACTATTGCTCAGTCTACCCTCCATTTGTCTCCTTATCTCTGTATAACATAAAATAAGTACAAAATGAGTCAATAATATTCCTAAAGCAAAGATTGTTGGAGTCAGGGAAAGGACTGTGCAGCTTATGGTCACTTTTGTGAGAACTGCCTCCCCAGCAGCTAGGGGGAGCCTCACTGGTGAGGCCCGCCTCACAGTTTGAGAAGCACTGTTCTACAGTATATAATATTTGTTTTATTATTTTTATGGGTTTTTTTTATACAATGAGAAAGGAAGTGATTTTAACTTTTATTGGGGGAGGGGCTATGTCATGTTTTTTTTTTAACTTTAAAAAAAATATATATATATTTTACACTTTTTAAGTCCTTTTTAAGTCCTAGGGGACTTTAAAGGACAACTCCCCCGAAAACATTTTTTAGCTTATTTAACACACATTACAAAATTATATAACTTTGTAATGTGGTTAAATACCCGGTCTGGCCCCCTTCCTCCACTTTCGGACCCCCCCGCCCGGAAGTTAAAGAACATATACATTACCTATTACGATCGTCACGGTCCTCTTCTCCCGGGCAGCATCTGGTGACGACGACATCAGAGCCGGTGGGCGGTCCGGGTCTTCTTCCTCCTCGGCGTCTTCATAGAGAGTGAATGGGACGGAAAAGGCTGCTGGTGCACATGCGCACCAGCAGCCTTTTCATTGGCTGGAGCGCATCACATGGCTTCCAGCTTGCTCAGCCCTGATTGGCTGAGGTTGCCAGTGCAAGCGCACTGGCAGCCTTTTCCATCCCCAGGACCCAGAAGTCAGAGACATCGCTGGACGGCGGACGGCGGTGACGGTGAGGCGGATGGCGGGCGAATGGAGTGGCGATCGTCACCGGAGGGATGGTGAGTATGGTGTCTGTTTGTGTCTGTGTTTTTATTTTTTTGGGGGGAGGGTCCCGCGGGAGTTGTCCTTTAACATTTTTTCATTTGATTACTAACACTGATCAGTGTTATCTGTGATCATTGCATAGGGTCTGCCTTTGGCAGACTCTATGCATTGGTCGCCGAGCTGACTGCAGGGAGGAAGGTAACAGACCTCCAACAGTCAGTCCCGATCAGACAGAAGCGCACAGGCACTGCAAGGGTGATCACAGTGGTCATCATTAACAGTGAGCTCACTTCATGGCGCCGCCAGACCCACTGGCATACCGGTACATCATGGGTCCTTAAGAGGTTAAAACTGAAAGTGGGCGTATCTCTTTAAAACCCACTATAACCGAAAATACTTAATAAACAAATCGTCATTTGTTGACAGGGTCCATTCTAAAAAACAGCCACCTCTAGTGTGGCGGGAAGGTTGGGTTTTATTTTTGTCATGTGAAAAACCCGCCAGATTTACTAAGGACCAAATAAAAAATCTGTCAGTTTGGGAAACCCTGAGGATTTGGCGTTCTTGAAAACCAGACAATCTTAGTAAATCGGGATCATAGTGTTCACTATATAAGTTCAAAAACTTTTTTAAAAAGTTGGACAGGTCCTTTATAAATAAAAGAACCAGCCGTTCAATAGACGACTACTCTGACAGCCAGTTGGTGGATAACACACCAAGGGATGATGAACAATAGCCCAGGAGCATGTTCTCTTCCTTTGGATTTTCTGAAGCATGCACAGATTCCGAAGACAAATGCCTCTGTCGAGACCTTCCGGCTAAGATCTGTTTATAGAGCTGTGACAAGGGAGAAGTAGTCTGATTTATTTCTTTTCAATAAGAAGTGATGGCCGCATATACTGAGATAACTGCGGTGATATCGGATATTGATTAAAATGTTGTATGGCGATATTAGTCAAACCGCGGACACCGAAAGACTATTAACCTTCTGATTACACAGGACGATCATTCTCCCATGGTGACGTCAGCAATGTATGGAGCGGCCTCCAAACTCAAGCCAATAACCGTCAGCACCCTGCTGCTTTCTGCAATGGAGTAATCCTCATTGCCAGCTATTTTAACTGTTTAGATGCCATTGTCAAAACTGTGTGCAGCATTTATATAATAGAGCCGCAAGGCATGGATGGTTCAGTGTTCAAATCAACTCCACACAATGAGATCACAGGGAGCAGATCCATTGTTATGGCAACCCGAGGCCTTCTGGAGGCTGTCCCGACTGATAGCCGTATACAGTCTGCCTATTGCACACTACAAGCAGATCTCCAGTAACTCGCCTTATACAGTCTACCTATTGCAGACTACCGGCAGATCTCCAGTAACTTGCCTTATACAGTCTACCTATTGCAGACTACCGGCAGATCTCCAGTAACTTGCCTTATACAGTCTACCTATTGCAGACTACCGGCAGATCTCCAACAACTTAATATAATGCTTTGTAATGGCTTGTAGAAGTCCCAAAGGAGGAGTTAAAAAGAGAGAAAAAAAAACTGTTAAAAATATATATATAAAAAAACTGTTAAAAATATATATAAAAAAAACTGTTAAAAATGTCTAATATGAAAAAAACAAAAAAATATTTGGTATAGCCATATGTTAAAGGGGTTGTTCAGGGTAAGTACATAATCACCAGGGCTGCAGGGGACATGACAGTGATGTACACTTACTAGAGTTGAGCGAACCTTGAGCATGCTCGAGTCCATCCGAACCCGAACTTTCGGCGTTTGATTAGCGGTGGCTGCTGAAGTTGGATAAAGCCCTAAGGCTATGTGGAAATCATGGATATAGTCATTGGCTGTATCCATGTTTTCCAGACAACCCTACAGCTTTATCCAAGTTCAGCAGCCCCAGCTAATCAAATACAGAATGTTTGGGTTCGGATCGACTCGAACCCGAACCTGGTTCGCTCATCTCTAATACTTACCTCTCCTGCTCTGCAGTTGCCGGTTCCTGGGTCACCCTCTGTCCTATATCTATACTGTCTATGCTGAATGGCCATTTCTGGTGAAACTGTCATGTCTCCCACAGCCGTGGCAGCATTCCCGATCATAAAGTTTGATCAGAGATAAGAACAGCCGTCATTTCAAACAGCCATTATTTCAAAATCACGACGAAAGGTATTAAAAGATGAGAAGGACAAAATTAAAACTCAAAAATTAAAACAGCGCAGCGCCACCACAGGCGAAACAAAGCATAACATAGTGTATAGGAATCTACACAGTAGTTTCCCCTTTAGAGTCAATAAAGAATCCTATGGGAAATTCTATAAATGACGCAATCTTCGAGTCATTTGGAGTCAATCTGCGTTGTCCCTCTCTATAGACGTTAATGGAGATATCAGAAATAGCCCAATGTGCAGCTTTCAGCTCCTAAGCGACTATTGCTCTGATGATTCCAGACAATCCGCGTATTACGAGGTCAGTCATTCTTTGCAGGAATATGTCTGCTATTAGGAAGAGTTTAATAGGACATTAGGTTAAGGAATCAATAGACTTCCTCACACTAAGTGTGACCATTACATTAATATTCATGTCCATTATGTGTATCCACACTGAATCCCACATCCTCCATTACAAACCACTGACATTTCTGCACCTAAAAGGATGGCTAAAGTGCAAAGTGTTCACACCATGAGAATGCTCCCCTGTCTCCATTTATCTCTGTTTACTGACATCTATTAGCAATGCAGAACACATCATATAATAGGTGACTATAACGCTACACAACCCTGAAAAAAAAGCTAAAAACCTTAAATCTATTCATTCAAAATAACAGTATAAATAAACAAATGTACAATCACATACAAGACTGAGTACAGGCCCCATCTACTAATATGTCAATTATCTAAATTATTAAAGTGTTATTCCGCTGTTTCCGATAGTGAGACTAACAATTCCATCCATACTTATTATTGTATAGTCAGTCTCCTTCCCCCAGTTCTGAGCTGCTGCATTCCGCTGAAGACACAAAAATCTGTGTGAGCTTTTTTTCAGTCTCCTCCTCCTCCCCCCTCCCTTCTGAGACGACTGGTGTAAACAAGTCCCTGGCAGACTTTATCTGTAGCGCTGTAGTTTCTTTGGAATGCCAGGAGGATTATTCACAGTGAGTTCATCAGCAACTTGACCTCTGAATAACCCTCCCAGCATTTCAAAGAAACTACAATATTGCAGATAAAGCCTGCCTGGGACTTGTTTACATCAGCTGTCTCAAAAGGGAGGGGGGAGGAGGGGGAGACAGAGAGAAAAGCTCACACACAGATTTTTGTGTCTTTAATAGAAAGCAGCAGCTCAGAACTGGGGGAAGGAGACTGAATAGATAATAACAAGTATGGAAGGAATTGTTAGTCTCACCATGGAAACAAAAAAGAGGGCGCTTCCTAGTGCAATACAATCAGTTAAGGTGAGCACACACAAAATTGTATTGAAATGAACTCACCTAGGCACAACTGCAGCTCAAAGGAAGAGGGCCCACCACCCGTGTCAGGAATATGTAAGACAGAAAGGCCCAATGCCACTTGATTCTCTATGAAACCCCAAGCGCAGGTGAGTGGTTACCACAGTCCATGATAGACAAGGTATAAGTAAGTATCTAGATGACCCTATTGTTTCACTTCCAGGTCATCTCAGGGAGAGCCAATACAAAACTACTAAAAAAACTACTAAAAAGACTACTAAGAAAACATATAAAACATGTAAGACAAACAATAATATTACACAATGTACAACATTAAAAAGTGGACACGTTTATAAAAATCATTCTAAAAAGGAGTACATATGCACATTAACTGATTAACCCCTGTTTTTTTTGTATGCAAAGTGACTTATGCACCTAAAAAGATATACATATATGTAAAATGACTAGTAGGTGCATGGAGCAACAGGATGTAGTGGATGTATAGGTGTCAATAACATTGCAAAAAATAATATATGTAATATATGTATATATGAAATATATACTAAATAGTGAGGGCGGGGGAGAGAAAGAGTGGAATAGGGACAACCCCGTTACACATGTTGGATTGCCTCCATATTTTCCTGGCAACCTTAGGGCAACATTTAACTTCTCCAGTGGCTTTTGGGTTCAGAGAACATTGCCAAACCTGAACAATTCAGAAATGTGCTCAACACTAATGGCTAGCAATCCGCTGATGAATGAGCAAATACTCTTCCATTGGCTGATCAGGTTGTTATAACCCATTGAAAAACATTGGCTGTCAGCCACACATTTCCCTGTGTAATAGTAGATGTGTGACTGACGGCTGATTGCAGCAAACTCTGCATGATTATCAAGCCATGTACTATTGCAGTGTCCCAGAGCCCTATTGTCCACTGCTGCTGAATGTATATGGGTGAAGGGTGGCACAACTTATATCTTTATTCAGTGTCTAAAAGATTAAATCTGTGGATGTAGCATGTAAACTGCATTTGTCTGTGTATTTCACCATGATTTATTCATTGATAGCAAGCGCATGCTAAAAATATGTAAAGGGTTAAAGTGTCACTGGGGTATTTTTGTTGTTGTTGCAGAAATCAATAGTACAGGCGACTTTAAAAAAAACTTTGTAATTGGGTTTATTAGGCAAATATTCCATTATCTGCATTCAAAGAGACTTTCCCCAGGTCCCCCCTCCCTCCTCTCTCTCATTCACTGCTCATTATTAGGAAATCACGACTCTTTTACATCAGTCAAGCCCTGTGTAACCTATGGAGAGGGGAGGGGGGAGGAGGGAGATTAGTGGCCAGCAGAGAGCAGAGAACAAAGGATTACACAGAGGGACCTGTGTGAAAGCCTCTATTCAGAGGTCAGGGGTAAGTGCTGACTTAAGAGGAGATAGCCCAGTGATGTAGCTGTAAATTAACTCTTTGTTGTCCTGTTTTGGTGCCTCATCTCCCCTCACCCCTCCCCTCTCCATAGAAAACCATGAAGACAGGGGGGAGAGCTTTAAACTGCTTTCTCATGATAAAAATGCATTTTTCAGCGAATAAACCCAATTACAAAGTTTCTTAAAATCACCTGTACTATTGACACCTGCAAAAAAAAAAAAAAAAAATCAAACGTTTTGTTTTCCACCTGCTTAAGAGGCAGTCCGTGAGCCACTTCCCCTGCCTCCCCTGGTGTGAGCCACCGACTCTGCCTCTCCTGGTGTAAGCCACCTCCCCTGCTGTGAGCAACCTCTCCTGCCTCCCTTGCTGTGAGCCACCTCCCCTACTGTGAGCCACCTCTCCTGCCTCCCCTGTGGTGAGCCACCTCTCCTGCCTCCCCTGCTGTGAGCCACCTCTCCTGCCTCCCCTGTGGTGAGCCACCTCTCCTGCCTCCCCTGCTGTGAGCAACCTCTCCTGCCTCCCTTGCTGTGAGCCACCTCCCCTGCCTCCCCTGCTGTGAGCCACCTCTCTTTCCTCACCTGCTGTGAGCCACTTCCTCTGCCTCCCCTGATGTGAGCCACTTCCTCTGCCTCCCCTGTCAGAGCCACCTTCCCTGTCTCCCCTGGTGTAAGCCACCTCCCCTGATGTGAGCCACTTCCCCTGCCTCCCCTGGTGTAAGCCACCTCCCCTGGTGTGAGCCACCTCTCCTGCCTCCCTTGGTGTGACCCACCTCCCATCCCTCCACTGGTGTAAGCCACCTCCCCTGATGTGAGCCACTTCCCCTGCCTCCCCTGGTGTAAGCCACCTCCCCTGGTGTGAGCCACCTCTGGGCCCATCACAGGTCCTCTAAAAGTCTCCTCATCTGCTCTGTCCAACCCCATGTTTAGTAACCTCAGGCAGGGTCGGGACAAAGGGTGGCTGTGGTAGAACAACAACTTCCAGCATGCTCCTGTTTGACTGTGGTAGAACAACAACTCCTAGCATACTCCTGTGTGGCTGTGGTAGAACAACAACTCCCATCATGGTCCTGTGTGGCAGAGGTAAAACTACAGCTCCCAGCATGCTCCTGTGTGAAAAGTAGAACAACAACTCCCAGCATGCTTCTGTATGGCAGAGGTAGAACTCCAACTCCCAGCATGCTCCTGTGTGGCTGAGGTAGAACAACAACTCTCAGCATGCTCCTGTATGGCTGTTGTAGAACTACAACTCCCAGCATGATCCTGTGTGGTTGTGGTAGAACTACAACTCCTAGCATGCTCCTGTGTGGCTGTGGTAGAACAAAAAAATCATAGCATGCTCATGTGTGGCTGTGGTAGAACAACAACTCCCAGCATGCTCCTGTGTGGCTGTGGTAGAACAACAACAACTCCCAGTATACTCCTGTGTGGCTGTGGTAGAACTACAACTCCCAGCATGATCCTGTGGGGCTGTGGTAGAACTACTACTCCATCATCCTAAGCCACCCCCAATACTCCTCCCCCGGACCAGAGACAGATAAGCAGTATGATCCTTCACTCCACCACCTCCTCATGGGCAGAGACAGTGTAATCCTCCAGTGGCAACAGCTCCCTGCGGACCAGACATAGCTGCAGTATATAGCCCGGCCCTCCACCGCTCTGATGGACAGTGAACTGGCCCCTTGTGTAAAAAGTTTGGGGACCCCTGCTATACACTATGTGAGGGCAGCCAGGAGGCTATACTGTATGTGGGGGCTATACACTGGGGGGGGGGGTGCCATTTGCCTTCTCTGCCTAGGGCACCAAAACTCCTTGCCCAGCCCTGACCTCAGGCTCCTCTCCACCAGTAGGGAACAGTCCTGAGGTATATAAGTAAAGTATTAAGAGGTTCATGTGCTCAGAACAGTGTAGAGTGGAGAGCAGAGAACTATTTAGTGTGCAGTAGAGGAGTATATGCCGATTGTGTCACCTTTCAGTGTTCCTGAAAGCCAGTATGGCCTGCTAAACCGTCAATGAGGGATTCCGTAGGTCCATGCTGAGGGGGTTATTCTTAAGTCACTCGAGCCCTGCAATTTACCTGGAGTCTTAAAGCGACACTGTACCCACAATCTGACCCCCCCAGCCTCTTGTACCGTTGGATAGCTGCTTTTAATCCAAAATCTGTCCTGGAGTCCGTTCGGCAGGTGATGCAGTTATTGTCCTTAAAACAACTTTTAAACTTTCAGCCCTGTGTCAAATTGGCGTGGCCTAATGTATCTAAAATGCCCCTAGAGCAATGAATCCCCACAGAAAACTTTTTCTACCCTGGACAGTTCCTGACTAGATATAAGCGAACCTGGAGCATGCTAGAGTCCATCCGAACCCGAACTTTCAGCATTTGATTAGCGGTGGCTGCTGAAGTTGGATAAAGCCCTAAGGCTATGTGGAAATCATGGATATAGTCATTGGCTGTATCCATGTTTTCCAGACAACCTTAGAGCTTTATCCAAGTTCAGCAGCCACCGCTAATCAAATGCCGAACGTTCGGGTTCGGATCGACTCGAACCCGAACCCGGTTCGCTCATCTCTATTCCTGACACAGACAGAGGCGGCAGCAGAGAACATTGTATCAGACTGGAAAGAATACACCACTTCCTGCAGGACATACAGCAGATGTTAAAAAAGAAACAAAACCTTAACCCCCTTGGTCTTGCAATGATCAACTTCTCACCAGCCAGTCAGTTGTCTGCTGATGAGTAATCTTCCTTTCTGGAGAGACCTTTGGCTCTGCATACATTCCCAGTCCTGTTTTAAGATTTTTAGTTGGAGTGAGACACTGATTTAAAAAAAAAAAGTTATATAGATTTGTAAATTACTTCTATCAGCTGCTGTATGTCCTGCAGAAAGTGGTGCATTCTGGACAGTTCCTGACAGAGGTGGCAGCAGAGAGCACAGTGTCAGACTGTAAAGAATACACCACTTCCTGCAGAACATACAGCAGATGATAAGTACTATATATATATATATATATATATATATTTTTTTTTTTTTTTTTTTTTTTAATAGTTTACAAATCTGTATAACTTTTTGACACCAGCTGATTTGAAAACATTTTTCCCCTGGAGTATCCCTTTAAGGGAAAGCTATCTTGAGAAAGTGGCATGAGAGCTGCATGGTATAATTTTTGTGGTCAGCTGAGTGTAATAGGGAACAGTGTCACCTCGAATGCCACAGCCTATACCAGTCAAAGACCTATACCCATAACATAACAACGTTACAAGTATAGTGTGTAATAACTACATGATTGTACTATGTTAACAATAAAGCGATGAACGACGTCTGAATCAGCTAAGCAGTCTCATGGGAAATTCTCTTAAAAGGAACAAGTATTCTCTTTATGCGGAATAGGAATAGGCCTCCACCCCCCTAACACGTTGCCATGATAACTAAAATCAATCTATCATGTTATAAATTTCTCTTCCTATTGTACAGTGTGAACAGCTTCATTATAGATTCTCTGCATTGTACAGATTGGCCTCCCACTGCCGACCATAGCAGCGCTATAATGGAATTATTTACAGCTGATGGAGAAGCAGCTAAGCTGCTCGGGATCCATGCTGCTCTCCGATGCTATGGGTTAATATTTAGTATCTCTGAACCTCTATGGTAGATTAATGGATAATGTTTCATACTGTTTTTCTAATACAGAGCTCCAAATCCCCTGCATAAACAAGACATTAAATTTATAAAAATTTCCCTGCCGGCCATTGTCACAGGCAGAAGCTGGCTGCAGGGGTTTATACAGCTCCCATTAAACGTAATAATAAATCAATATGTATTGAGTCCTCCAATAGCCGCAGAAATATTGTGCAGGTTGTGATCTCTGCCATTGAACCCCTCAGATGCATAGGCAATAGCAGCCTTGATATCTAAGCTGCTGGACAGACTGAGGAGCTAGGCCCAGTAAGCTGTGTATCAGTTTTTGTACCCTGCTTGTTATGTAAGCGTTCACACTGTCCACACTGATGAGGGGAAACAGCCCGAAACAGCTGTCTGTGAATGAATACCTGGCCTAAGTGTTCAAACCTGGTTAAGGTTAGAAATGTAGAAAAATTAAATGTTAAAAGGGGTACTCCGGAGAAAAAAAATGTTTTCAAATCAACTGGTGTCAGAAAGTAATAAAGATTTGTAAATTATTTCTATTTAAATCTCAAATCTTACAGTAGTCTCTAAATCTCAAGTCTTCCAGTAATCACAAGCTGCTGTATGTCCTGCAGGAAGTGGTGTATTCTTTCCAGTCTGACACAGTGCTCTCTGCTACTCATAGTCCGCAAGATTAAACATTTTTTTCTCTTAAAGATACGCCGAAAACCTACTCCAGCCCTCAGCTGGCGTAGGTTTTCGGCTGTGCGCACCGGAGTGCACGGGATTTATGTAGAGGCAGTCCACCGCTACATAAATCCCCGTAGCGCCGGAGATGCGGGGACACTTTTAAGTCCGGCATAAAAAACGTCGGACTTAATAAATGTCCCCCTTAGTGTTTTACAGGAGTTGTATGAATACAGATGATTTGTGGCCTTAAACCCTATAAAACTGTCAAAATGTAAATGCTGTACTATCAAAATAATCAGATTTAAACTTATTTAGACTTAGGGCCATATTACACGGGCCGACCACCAATGTAAACAAGTTTACTGAGCCTATCACACGGCTCGACTATCGTGCAGCAAGGGATGTATATATATATATATATATATATATATATATATATATATATATATATATATATATACAAGTGAGTCCAAGAAGTATTTGATCCCTTGCTGATTTTCTTTGTTTGCCCACTAATAAAGACACTATCCTTCAGCACTTTTAATGGTAGATATATTCTAACATGGAGAGACAGAATATCAAGAAAAAAATCCAGAATATAATTTTAAAGAATATATTTAAATTAATTTGTATTTCAATGAGGAAAATAAGTATTTGATCCCTCTTGCCAAACACACTCAATACTTAGTGGCAAAGCCTTTGTTTGCAAGCTCAGCGGTGAGACGTTTGTTGTAGTTAACCACAAGTTTAGCGCACACACCAGGGGGAATTTTGGCCCACTCTTCTTTGCAGATTCTCTCTAAATCATGAAGGTTGGTGGGCTGTCGCTTGGCAACTCTGACCTTCAGCTCCCTCCATAGATTTTCGATCGGATTGAGGTCTGGCGACTGGCTGGGCCACTCCATGACCTTAATGTGATTTTTCTTGAGCCAATCCTTTGTTGCCTTTGCTGTATGTTTAGGGTCGTTATCATGTTGGAAGACCCAACCACGGCCCATTTTCAGAACCCTGGCAGAGGGGAGGAGGTTGTCCCTCAGGATTGTGCGGTACATGGCTCCATCCATCTTCCCAGTGATGCGGTGAAGTAGCCCTGTACCCTTGGCAGAGAAACACCCCCAAAACATTATGCTTCCACCTCCATGCTTGACGGTGGGCACAGTGTTCTTTGGGTCATAGGCAGCATTTTTCTTCCTCCACACATGGCGGGTGGAGTTGAGGCCAAAAAGTTCAATTTTGGTCTCATCTGACCACAAAACCTTCTCCCAATAACTTGGTTCATCTTTCAAATGATCATTGGCATACTTGAGGCGCGCCTCCACATGTGCTCTCTTCAGCAGGGGTACCTTTCGCGCACTGCAGGATGTGAATCCATTGTTGCGCAAAGTGTTGCCAATTGTTTCCTTGCAAACTGTGGTCCCAGCTGCCTTCAGGTCATTTGCTAACTCCTGCCGAGCGGTTGCAGGACGATTTCTGACTGTTCACAGCATCATTGCCACCCCACCAGGCGAAATCTTCTTTGGAGCACCGGGCCGAGGTCTGTTGATTGTCATGTTATACTCTTTAAACTTTCTGATAATTGCACCAATAGTTGTTACTTTCACATCCAACACCTTACTAATCTTTTTGTAGCCCATTCCAGCTTTGTGAAGGTAAACAATTCTGACTCTGAGGTCCTGTGACAGCTCTTTGGTTTTACCCATGTTGGAGACTTGAAATCTGTGTGATCTGTCTGATTCTGTGGACAGTTGTTTTTCACACAAGTGATTAGTGAGAACAGGCGGCTTCAGGTCAGGTAACAAGTTGATTGTGAGTGTCTAACTGGTCTGTAAAAGCCAGAACTGCTAATGAATACTAAGGGATCAAATACTTATTTCACTCCATGAAATACAAATCAATTAATATATATTCCTTAGATTTATTGTCTGGATTTTTTAATATTCTGTCTCTCCATGTAAGAATACATCTACCATTAAAAGTATAGAATGATCATGTCTTTATTAGTGGGCAAACAAAGAAAATCAGCAAGGGATCAAATACTTCTTGGACTCACTGTATATATATATATATATATATATACATATATCGTTAGCATGCAGTCCATGCAGCCATTGCCTTTAGTGTAAAATAATAAATTATATACATACCTCTCCATGCTCCCTGGGGCTTCTGCCTGCTGCCTGGTGTCTTCTTGGCTTCTCCCCGCTGCCTGCAGCCACCCGTAGAACTTCAGAGCCAGTCTCTGAAGTGACAGGCCAATCCTGGAGCTGTCCTGTCTCGGCCAGTGATTGGCTAAGCAGCCTGTCACTCCAGAGACTGGCTCTGAAGTTCTACCGGCAGCTCCAGACACTGGGCACAAGCCAGGAAGATACTGGGGAGCGGGCAGAAGCACCAGGGAGTATGGAGTTAATATATATACTTTATTATTTTGTTAACACAGTCATCAGCCGTTTTCCACGCATCACTATTGCACGTAGCAATGTTTAGTTGGTGGGCAATGATTTTTAGTCAGGACCAGAAGACATGATCAGCCAATAATCTTTGTCATCGAATGATCATTTTCTTTATTACACAAAGCGACAATCTGCCAAATCGGCCTAATTCGGCAAATTATCGCTCCATGTAATAGGGTTGTCCAGAGGAATCTTAGATTATCCCCAGCTTCCATGTGCCACATAAGTCAATAAATGAGCTATACTTACCCCCCTCGCTCCCACTTTGTGATCTTTTGGTCCTGCCTGCCTTCCCATTCTGCCACCTTCCTCTGACAACACGCCCCCCCCCCAATCAGCCAATCAAAGATGTCAGCAGGGAGGAGGACATCAGTAAAATCTGGTAGATCAGGAAAACAGCCAGAACCAGAAGATCCCACAGTGGGAACAAGAGGAGAGGGATGGGAGGAAGGGGAGGGAGAGGTAAGTATAGCTTGTTTATTGTTTTATGTCACAGGGAAGCCAGGGGGGAAGATTACAGATTTCTCCAGACTACCTCATTAAAAATTAACAAAATGGTGTTGCCGATCTGTTCGGTTTCGCAATGTTCTCTGAACGCTCAGCATTTGACTATGGCTGTATCTGTACTTTCCAGGACTTCTTAGGGCGGCACCCAATTTCTTCAGCTTCCGGGAGTCAAATGCCGAACATTCGGATTCGGAGAACGTTGTCGAACCCCAACAGTTTGGCAAGCCCGCTCAACACTAGTGTTCAACTGTGGAAAGTAAGTAAAGACATGTAGGGTCAGTCATGATATGACCTTAAGGCTGCATTCACACGTAACGGATCCGCAGCGGGTTTCTCGCTGCAGATTCACAGCGAGACCCGCTGCAGATCCCTGCCCAGTACACCTTATGGGCAGACAAATTCCCAGCTTGATGCATATACCGCTGTGAGTTTGTCAGCAGCCTGCCCCGTTAACCCCCCGGCCGCCAGAGCGTATACATCGCCTGGTTCCCACTACGGCTTGCTTCGGGGTTCCCGGTGACTTCAAGTCCCGCTCAGTCAATCAGTGCGCTGCGGCGGAGCAGCGCACTGATTGGCTGAGCGGTACGTGCTGGGAAGTGGGGACCAGGTGATGTATACGCTCAAGCGGCCGGGGGTTAACGGGGCGGGGAATTTTGTCTGCCCATAAGGTGTACTGGGCAGGGATCCGCAGCGGGTCTCACTGTGAATTTGCAGCGAGAAACCCGCTGCAGATCCGTTACGTGTGAATGCAGTCTCAAGCTGACTTCCTAAAAGTGTGCTATGTTGGAGATACTTCAAAGAAATCCTTATAACATGTAATTGGTGCATGTTGTCTCCTAGATTCCATGGCCACCAATCACAGCCGATCTTTTATTCCTCAAATTATAAAATGAAAGCTGAGCTGTGGTTAGTTGCTATGGTATATGGTATAAGTCTATACACCAATATATCTCATATTTTGCCTTTTTGGCTTCAGTAATTTTATTTTGACCTCAGGCCCTTTAAATCCTCTAAGTTTGAACAAATGCATCACGGGGAATTAGTCTCAATCTCAATAAGCAGATGGAAAGTGATGGACAGGCTGTATAGATTTCTTGAAATGCAGTGTGATTACAAGTGGCAATTTGGCGAGCGCATACAGTAAAGTAATTCCTGCGGAGACCATTATCTTTCTTCCCTGCGGCACATCCGTCCACAGCCCAGAAAAACTGCATAATTTCTCCATTCAGTTTTCTTCTTTAAAATCATCATGGCCTATCTCTGCTCTTCATTTGTAGCCAGTGGATTGTATGAGCCTAGAACACTCAACGCAAGATCAACCATTCATCACTATTGACTCCAAGTGTTCCAACTGGGCTCGAAGATATAAAAAGCTGATAATGGAAGTCAATGCATGGCGGCGGTGGCGGCATCATCACTGGGTGCATGACAGATCACCGTGCGAGCTGCCTCCCGGGCTCCCAGGGATTGCCATTACATCTCTGCCATAGATATTTGTGGACTTTACTTGGGATATTTTAAAAGTAATAGAGACCGAAATAGAAAACGGCTCCCTGGAGATGTAAAAGAGGGTTTCACAGGGAAATGAGAAGGAGAATGATGAAGACTTCCTCTAACTGGATTCCTGTTTAATTTTCCCTCTGAATGAAATATATCATCAGTCACCGGCCTGTGAGCGCTGGGATTATCTCCGTTCAGGATTTATAACAGAAAGGCTCTGACATTTAGTTTAGCATACAATGGGAGGGGAGCAGATACCAACGCCAAGTATTATTAGCACAGAAAATATGGAATTTCCTTTGTCAAACGAGACTTGGACATCTAAGTACTCATTCTGTTCTCTTAAAGGAACACTAAAGATATATAACTTAAAGGGGTATTATCATCCACCATCAACCAATATAGTTAAGTTAAATATTTTTGTAAACACATTTAGTTAGTAAATGTGTCACCTTCTCCTGATATGCTGCTCTCTCCCTCCCATTGTTGACAGCTTGTTGTGTAGGTTTACCGACCTCCACTCTGCTCTAAAAGCAGTGGTCTGGCTGATGTATATATATTGATACAGTATACATATAAGGCCATGTTCAGACAGCGTAGAACGGCCGATGATATTGAAGATCATCCCGGGCGGTACTGCAGTACTGGCCGGATGATCTTCATTTTTGGTGGATTCGGATGCGGGCGCACATGTGTGTGCCCGCAACACAATTCCCCCCTGCACACAATGGAGCGTGCGGCCGGAGCCCCACGCTCCATTGTGTGAACTGACATGTCTCTGCGGCCGCTACTCAATGAATAGTGGCCGCAGAAAACTGACATGTCACACTGAGCAAAATTGGCGGAACTCTACGCCGCGGAATCCTGCCTGCTTATTGTCAAACAGTGTTTTTGGGAGGGCCTGCACGCCTTCACCGCTCTCCACTCTCCGCTTAAAGAATTGACAAGTTAATTCTTTGAGCAGAGAGCTGCGAAAGCGGAGCGGAGGTGAGCGAGCCGTCCCATCGAAACAGACGGCAGGTGGGATTCCGCTGCGTCAATTTTACTCTGTGTGAACAGATCCTAAGAATGCGGCCAGTATGCATAATATATGATGCAAAGAAAATTCTCTCTGTAATGGCCCAAGTGTGGACCCACTGTGCTACCCAACTAGTATGGCTTTGGGACAGACTCGGGAGGAGAGTCTTAAGTACCCTCTAGATTTCCACCTTTTATATCCTCTCCATAATGCGGAAGTTGGATTTTTGATGTCAGAAGGTAACAGGTTGCTAACCAACCATGGTTCTGGTATGGGTAGTGGCTGGCCAGGCAGGCTAGAAAGTTTGAATGCCATGCACCAAGAAATGGATAGACATGGAACTGGTGTAGGTAATAGGTTGGCAGACAGGTAACAGGTCCAAGCAGAAGAGTTGTAGCAGACTCAAGCATAGATGGGTCAGCATAGTACATGTGGATCAGGTAAAGGCAATGTTAAGTAGACAAGCACAGGTTAGATACAGGATACCAGATCAGGAAAACTCACCTTCACTCATTACTGCTCAGGCACAATGATTGGGAGGCAGGCTTAGATAAGTAATACCAGGCAGGCATAGGTGGAGGACATATTAGAGGTTCTAGTTCTTTCCAGGGCCTGGCCCTGCAGCCAGTGCCTGAAGTATCCAAGTATATGCTGTGCTCCTGTATTCAAGTTCCTGAAAGCTAGGCTATGGTCTAGGGGTTAACTACCACAGGTGACACAACCAGATATGTCCATGCTAAGGGGATTATCGCTTATAAGTTTGTCTCAAATCCTACCAGTCTGCATGAGAACTTATCTGAAGTGGTTGGAGAAGCTGCTATATGCCGACGTACCCCACTTACTCTTGCTCGCCTTCTTTGGCATAAGTTGACTCTTGCCTGTACAGGGAACATGGAATCTTTACAGCTCTGATATGAATATAAAGGCCCATAGGCACTAAGTGTGCTTTTATATGGGAGATATTCTGACCTAGAAGCAATGCTTTTGGGAAAGACTAACCCCACGATACAGCATGCATTTTTTTTCTTTTGGTCATGTGAAATTAGAGACATGGTGGTACAATACCATTGTGAAATCAATTATACTTTTTATATAAAGATGTAAAGACCATACAGGATGGGGGCAACCATTTATAGTCCTGACTTGACTGCCTCTTTCCTTGAAACCGGGAACGGTG
The DNA here is from genome assembly GCF_027789765.1 of Dendropsophus ebraccatus. NCBI lineage: Eukaryota > Metazoa > Chordata > Amphibia > Anura > Hylidae > Dendropsophus > Dendropsophus ebraccatus. The sequence continues at coordinate 32,066,551 of NC_091455.1, read as the reverse complement.
GAGGACATTGTCTTCATTAGAATGGGCTCCTATGTGATGCTGAGGCAGTTTGGGTTCCATTTTAGAAGGCTTTAGATGCGAGTTCCTTGAACCTAAACCCAAAGTGGTCTAGCATCTTATGAGCAAATTTTGTGGCCGATAAGCCTACCTATATTTCCTGCAACAATCCAACCTTACACTATAATTTTATGGACATCATATGAAATGAATGGGGAACCTTCGGCCCTCCAGTTGTTGCAAAACCACAATTCCCATCATGCATGGACAACCAAAGATGTGGTTTTGGCTTGATGGGAATTGTAGTTTTGCAACAACTAGAGTGCCACAGGTTTGCCACCATGGCCATATGACCTTATACAACCAGAAGCTTGTACGGAGACTTATAAAATGTAGTGCAAAGGGACAAATAAGTTCAGTTTTATAAATATCCCAAAGAAAAACTTTTTATTTTTTTTAAATTAATATTTATTTATTTTTTACTTAAGAAAAAAAAAAACAGCTAAGTAACGTCATTTATGTAAACTTCAAAACCACAGAGTTTTTGCATACCAGAAATATTCACAGTTTGGAAAATGATATGTCATGCATTAGAAACTGCAGCTGAATCGTTTGACATTACAGAATCCTTGCAATGATAAGCGAGAAAAGTAACAGGTGGGGGAAGGGGAGAAAGGTTGTCTCTCGGGTCCGGTAAGGTAATATTGAAGTCACATATCTCTCTGGAAGAATTAAGTAGATTTCATGTCCTTTTATAACCGTCGTCTTTTAAAGCTTGTTATTCATACGTAATAGTTTTTAAAAAATAAAATAAAAAATAAAATGATTTCGCAATAAGTCATGCTCACATGAAATACATCGGTTAGAATCCCGTATGGTGAAGCATTAAACCGTCATCGGGTTGCTTTAAGTAAATATTTGACCCCCAAATTCACAAGACATTTACAAAATTTCCAAATACGATAAAAGTTACAAAGTGGGGAACACTACTTGGAGGGGTCGACTAGGAAGAACTACAGGTCCGTACTACACAGAATGGCGCACAATGATATGAGGTAACCGTCCGATTTGATTCTGACTGCATGGAACTATAAGATAAACTGGATGCTGTGGTGGAAGAAGGCGTGCATAGCGTTTAATCATGTCTTAGCCTATGGATTACTACGTGACTCTCCGCACTCTCTTAGTGAAGGAGGTGAGGAGCAATGTGATAACCCATAGCAGCTAATTAGCTATTAGTTTCCAGGAAAGAACACTGAGGGGGGGGGGAGGGGCTCATACTTTTTACATACTGGATCTTCTTACTTGTAATAGACATTGTGCAAAGTTTTTCAATGTATTTTCTATAGTTGTCTAGGGTATATACACCAATTTTATGACCTGTAATACATAGCATAAAGCATAAAGTGATCTATATGGGTGCAGTTATATAGACAGCTATAAACAGATCCCCCTGTATTCCGTGGTGCCCAATATTAATACTTCATGACCCAAATTTGTGATATAGTACACTGCAAAGTTGATTTGTTCGATCACCCAGTATGTAGGAAGTACAGAACCAGTATATAGGAAGCTATAAACGATACCATAAACTGAAACAATCATAATACTGCAGTCTGTGTGGACCACACATTTTTATAATTACATCCATGATAGACCTCTTAGAGGGGGTTTCTGCAATAGAAATATATATATTTATATATATATATATATATATATATATATATATATATATATATATATATATATATTTTTTTTTTTTAAAAGGGGTCAGGTTGGCTTAAAGGGGTTATATAGGATTAGAGAAACACAGCTACCTTCTTGCAGAAACAGCATCTCCCCTGTGCTTAGGTTGTGTGTGGTGTTACAATTCAGCTCTATTCACTTATATGGAATTGAGCTAAAAAAAAAAAACAACACCCGAACTGAGAACAAAAGTTTCCTAGGCATTTATAACCCCTTTAAATAAAAAAAAGGCATACTCACCTTCCTGATTCCCTGCCACTGCCGTTCTGAAGTTGTCCGGGTTGCTGTTGATCAGTCCTTTGTGGTCTTATCAGGACACTCAGCCAATCACTGGTTGCGCTAGTAATCTGACTCAGCCAGTGATTGGCTAAGGAGTATTTCCTTCTGTTGAGATGGGACCAGAAAGCAGGGGAGATAAGGACTGCTGGAATGGCAGCAGCAGGGGATTAGGTAGGTGCCGTCATGGGGAAACTGGTGCCGTGGTCCGTTTTTGGAACCCCGTCCCGGTTCCCATGTATGGCGCCGTTCTATCCACAGGTCCCGGGACGGTGCGGAAGCACAGGAGGCAGGCCGGCCCGCCCCCAGTGGGAGGGAATTCCCTCCCCTCTCCTTTAGAATCAATGGAGCTGCATCATAGAGTGGAGGAAATTCTCTCCCACTGGGGGCAGGCCGGCCCCCCTCCTGCGTTTCAGCACCGGCCCGGGACCCGTGGATAGAACGGTGCCGTACACGGGAACCGGGCCACAGTTCTAAAAATGGACTCCGGCTTCCCCGTGACTGCGCTGTTCGATCCGTGGATCAGATTAAAGAGGATGTACCTGATGGTACATCCTCTTTAAGCTAGCCTGACCCCTTTTGGTTATTAGGCGTTGTCCAGGATTAGAGAATAGAGTCTGCACTCTTTGCTCTACTTCTGGAAAACCCTTCAAGAACAACTCCAGGAACAGTCAATTTTATTCATCAGCCAAATGAGCATTCACAGGAAAGATTATTCCTAATAACTGACCTCATCTCTATTGGTCACACATTTCTGCGTGTAAACAAGGCATGTGTGGCTGACAATGATGAATTTAAAGGAGTTTTCCAGGATTAGAAATAGCATAGCTACCTTCTTGCAAAAACAGCGCCACCCCTATCTTCAGCTTGTATGTGGTATTACACTTCAGCTTCATTCACTTCAATGGAACTGAGCTGCAATACCACACCCGAACTGAGGACAAGAGTGGTACTGTTTCTGGAAGAAAGCGGCCATTTTTTTCTAATCCTAGATAACCCCTTTAAAGGGCTGCATATATGATCCAGCGACCATTTAAAGCACCTTGGACTGCCACTGGCTGAATTTCTTTCAAAGGGCATAGATCATGTAAAACCTTTATAAAACCAGATGAGAAGAACAAGGGAAGGGGGTGACCTTTTTTTTAATCTAGAATATTATCATTTATCATTTTAAAGTCTGGAAATCTACGTTGGGAATTTTTCTTCATGTGTACAAATGACTAAATGGATTAACCCAGGACAAGAATAGGGGTAGGACCAAGAAGGAGACTATGACTGGAGTTGTTCCTAACATCTTGTTAGGTTTGATCACCTGTTAGGGCCCACTTGGTTGAGGTCTCTATTACAGCCATTGGGACCATCCTAGAGCCCATTGGCTTAGAAGGCCCTTAGTGTTACTGTTCCTAGAAACTAACCCATTGGTGGTTGATGAATCATTCAATTTGTTATATAGTAAATGAAATGACAAGAAACATCATGCTATATTCCAATACTAGGCAAAAACACACATCCAGTCTTGCCACTGAAGTGCATCGGTAATGCAGCTATGGGCAATTGAGATCGTCTCAATTTACTAATACGTCACATGCCAAATTTGCAGCTTTCGTGCCGTCCGGTTTGTGCCAAACTGTGCAAACTTTTCAGCCTCCATATTTTTTTTTATTGCAGTTATTGCATAACATACTGATCTAACAAAGAACCCTTCATCTACGCCATGTGAAGAACCAATACTTATGAGAATACAGCTTATAGAAAAGCTAGCATGTATGGACTCGGAGGCACAAAGTTGTTGGTTTTTCACTTGCCTCTATGATGTCTAAAGTTCCTAGTGAATGGATAGACGGCCATCTTAAAAGTATTGAGCTAGCCAAAAAAATGGTTGCCTCCAATGGAGATGGTTCTTTTTGTGTTTAGGTCGAAGAAACTGAACAATGTTGGTAGTCATCTATTCTTTTCTATGTAGATCAATGGCCTCCAACCTATAGCTCCTCAGCAGTTAAACTACAACTCCCAGCATTCCCTGCCAGTCTTCGGAAAGCTACACATTGGAGATCACTGATGTAGGGTATCACGTAATTCCATCTGCAAACATTGGCTAAAACAACTAAGAAGTTACGGAACTATGTTGGCCGAATCTTAACCACAGCCATCGTAAATTTGTTTGTCAGCTCCATAAAAAGTCCATGAGGTGTGGTAAAAGTCTCAGTTATTCCATTTACATAGTAAAATGGCAAGAATACCCGGCGCAATAGTACAGAAGATGTCCTTCGGCCAACGGTGGCAGCATTCACCATTCTTTGTCATCCAAAAAAACAAAAGATATCATAGAAGGAAGTAGATATGTTTGGCCATAACGTGTCAACACCACAACAAATTTAAATTTTGGCAAAAATAAAACAAAAAAAATATTTTTTTTTGACGTGTTTTATCCAAAAATAAAATGTTCAGAACTGTCCGGCACTGCTTGGGTCACATTGAAGTAGGCGGACGATTGATGGATCGCTCTTTGCCCCTCTGATGAACTCCTCCAGTGAAAGTTTTCCTGCGCATAAGCAAAGTTAAAGGTTATTTCGAATTAAAATATAGGAAAAAATTCAGCTGTGAGAGTTGTAGACTAGAAAAGTTAACTGTATCTTTCCTGGAGGTTGATGGAGGCTACCAAATCTCCTTTTTATTTGTCAGCCAAGTGTCAAGGAGGTGGAGCCAAGTTGCTTAACTGACAAAGTCTTGCTCGCCCTCACCCAGCACCCTCTTGACTGATGTGAAGATAAATGACCCCCCAAACCACTTGTAACTTCGGATAGCTGCTTTTAATCCAAGATCTATCCTGGGGTCCGTTCAGCTGGTGATGCAGTTATTGTCCTATGAAACAACTTTTAAACTTGCAGCCCCATGCCCAACTGCCGAGGCTTAGAATACCCATGTCCTAGGATTGCGACACCCCTCTGTCCCTCCTCCCCGCCCTCCGCATCATTAGGAATGCCCCTGGAACATTTTCTCCAAATCATCACCTGTGTGAACACTGCACATGAGCTGGATCGTTAAGGCACCTGTGCACTGTTTAAGTGATGAGTAGGAAAAATGGTGAAGAGGGCGGGGAGGAGGGACGGATGGGCGTTGCGATGCTAGGGCATGGGGACTCTTTAAAAGTAGTTTTTTTAGAACAATAACTGCATCACCTGCCGAACAGATCTTGGAGAGATCTTGAATTAAAAGCATCTATCTGACGGTACAAGTGCTTTGGGGGTGTCAGATTGTGAGTCACTTTAAAGGAGAAGTCCGGCAAATTTTTTTGTTAAAGTATTGTATTACCCCCCCCAAAAGTTATAGAAATCACCAATATACACTTATTACGGGAAATGCTTATAAAGTGTTTTTTTCCCGGTACTTACTACGGCATCAAGGTTTCACTTCGTGGATAAAATGGTGATGTCACTTCCTGGATAAAATGGTGATGTCACGACCCGACTCCCAGAGCTGTGCGGGCTGTGGCTGCTGGAGAGGACGATGGCAGGGGGACACTGAGGGACACAGGACACTGGAGGGACACTGAGCACCCTCCTGCCATCATCCTCTCCAGCAGCCACAGCCGCACAGTTCTGGGAGTCGGGCTGTGACATCACCATGTTATCCCGGAAGTTACATCACTATGTTATCCAAGAAGTGACATCACCATGTTATCCAGGAAGTGACATCGCTATGTTATCCAGGAAGTGTAGCCTTGATGCAGTAGTAAGTGACGGGAAAAAAAAGCACTTTATAAGCATTTCCCGTAATAAGTGTATATTGGTAATATGTATAACTTTTGGGGGGCAATACAATACTTTTGGGGATAAATAATAAATATTTTGGCCCAACTTCTCCCCTAAATACTTCAGGAAAAGAGGTGCTAGTAGGTGTCCGCGAACAAGGATAAGTGCCAGACTGTGGCACTTCAACCATTCAGCTCCACCCCTTTGACAAAATGAGATTTTATAAGTAAGGCAACCATCAACAGCTCTAGGACAGAAATTCAGATCTGTTAGTATATTTAAAGGGGTTGTCCACTTTGAAATACTGAATTAGCTGATCACAGCTTGTTTCGCTTCTGAGCCCCGAAGGGATCATATGTAGTCTTTGGGGGGACCCAGATTTTTAATTTCCCAGCAGTGCCACCATAGGAGATATAAAGAACTACACTCAACTGTGCTGTTAGTGCACAGATATCTCTGGCTGATCTCTATACAGAATCCTGACAGGAAGGGGGTCTCAGAATGGGGTATTTGTTTTTTCTAAGCCTTTATGGGTATCTTGTAGTTGCCCCTACTTAAAGCGGACACGTCTCATTTACCAATGTCCAATCCGGAATTTTTACAGAAAACCCACAGATAAAAATACATACACCTTTTCAGCATAACATGCAGAGCATTGCTCCTGCGCTCCTGCCTGTGACCACTATAGTCATGAAATCTGAGCATGAAAAGAGCCGCTCTACTATATAAATAGGTTCCTTTAAAGTCCCAGGGTTTCTATGGGAATTTCTACAAAAGAGAATTAGGCCGTCAACCTTGCATGACCCGATACAAAGCACCCATGATCCTCTGCCTTCACAAGGCTGACAGGCTCTGAATAATTCAGACCATGGTGAAACCTGTGGGGTTATCCAGCCTCTGCCGAAATCACTACTTAGAAGCAGATATTGCAAGTAGCAGCCAAGGTAACTGGGACATGGGCTTTTCTGAGGAAGGATTACACCGTTTTATATGATTAAAGTTAATGGCACAAAGGACACAGGCTTTTACTTATTGAGTTTTAATTAAGTACTTGCACTATTATAAGACAATTCAGTGAGTTCTACTGTCTTACTGATTTCACACCATGGGGGGGAATAATTTAAAGGGTTTTTGCAGAATTAGAAAAAACACAGCTACTTTCTTCCAAAAACAGCACCACCTCTGTATTCAGGTTGCTTGTGGTATTATAATTCAGCTCCATTCACTTCAATAGAACTAAGCTGCAATACTGCACCCAAAGTGAGGACAAGAGAGGTGCTGTTCTGGAAGTAAGAACAAAAACTTTTCCCCTCCATTTCTGTGTCATGTGACCGAGATGGTCTCATAATGCAATTCTTTACTCCAATAGATACAGAGCTGGGATAGAAGCGTGAAGCTGCACAATTCTCTCCCCACTGATATAGTCAAAATTAGGGTTTAAAGGAGTACTCAAAAAATTATTCCAAATCAATTGGTGCCAGAAAGTGCCATAGATTTGTCATTTACTTCTATTTAAAAACTTCAAGTCTTCTAGTACTTATCAGCTGCTGTATGTCCTGCAGGAAGTGGTGTATTCTTTCCAGTCTTCCACAGTTCTCTCTGCTGCCACCTCTCTCCGTGTCCAGAGCAGTAGCAAATCCTCATAGAAAACCTCTTCTACTCTGGACAGTTCCTGACATGGACAGAGGTGGCAGCAGAGAGCACTGTGTCAGACTGGAAAGAATACACTACTTCTTGCAGGACATCCAGCAGCTGATACTTACTGATAGACTGGAGATTTTTAAATAGACGTCAATAACAAATCTGTATAATTTTCTTACACCAGTTGATTTCTAAGAAAAATTTTTTTCATCTCTTAAAGGTTCTGTCAAATCCGCTGATGTTGGTATATATCAGGGATGGGGAACCCTTGGCCCTCCAGCTGTTGCAAAACTACAATTTCCAACAGCCTTTGGCTGTCCAGGCATGATGGGAGTTGTCGTTTTGCAACAGCTTTAGGGCCGAACATTCCCCATCCCTGGTATGTATGAAGGTGTCATGACTTTCTGATGGCAAAACTAGTCCTACAGTGTTATACGACACAGTCGGCTCTGCTATATCCCTAATAAACCCATTTATAGCATTCACCAAGAACAAAAGGGCTGCAACACTGCTATTTTCTGAGAAATCAATAAATCTTAAGCTGTGATGATGCTCGTGATGGAGACTGTCTGCCTGAGTTATTTTCATAAGTGGCGCACAACCACTGGCATCCATCAGAGACATACCATCTCGGTTGGTATCCATTTGCCGAAAGATTTTTTCTGTCCTCTTTTCAGGCGTAGACTCGTCTTCTGGCATTTTCATTACTGATGAGACCATTTTGTAGATTGCCTGTAAGAGAGAGAGATATTTCATGTAGAGTTGTTGCGTGTAATAACTCCCTGGGCCGTGTACACTATTCATATTGTTGTAGGTAACTCTCTAAGGTTAATACATTTATGCAATGAAGCGACTCCCTCTCGTCTGCGGTTATATAAATAGTTGTGGGAGCGGGGACGTGAGCCGCCACATAGCGGACGGGCATATCTCATCAGTGACAGCTGCTGTCTCACCTACCGGGGTTGGGAAACTCAGGGGAAATTAAGGAGTCAAAAGAAATATATGAATGAAGGCGGAAAATAAACAGCCGCTATGTCATTACGAGACTTTTTGGGATTGATTTATTTTGCAGAGTAAAAGCTCAGACACCAATAGTGAGTGTAGGCCTGGCCGTGAGACTACAAAATGCAAATCAGTATTGTACTAATTACACGGGCCGATGAAGGCAAGATAACACCTGTAAACAAGCACAGATCTGCTAGATCGGCGCTCGTTTACTGGGCTTATTACACGGCACAATTATCGTTTAACAAGGGCTGCAGCGACATCGTTACCGATGTCCTTATAGCCCTTGCTTTTACATTATACATTACCTATCCAGGCTGAAGAGCTCCTCTTGCGGTCTTCTTCTCCCTAGGTCCTGCGCGCTCCAGCTTCAGAGTGGCCTGTCTCAGCTGACAGGCCGCTCAGCCAATCACTGGCCGTGGCGGTCCCGGCCAGTGATTGGCTGAGCGGCCTGTCAGCTGAGACAGGCCACTCTGAAGCTGGAGCGCGCAGGACCTAGGGAGAAGAAGACCGCAAGAGGAGCTCTGCAGCCTCGATAGGTAATGTAAACGGCCAGCCACCGGCCGCGCACCGCTATTACACGTAGCGATGCGCAGTTGGCGCTCAACAATTATAGGTTCAAACCTATATCAATGATCAGCTGATGATCATTGTCATCGGCTGATCGTTGTATTTATTACATGGATCGATAATGCCAAATCGGGCCGATTCGGCCAATTATCGTTCCGTGTAATAGTACCCTAAGAGAATGAAAAGTACCTCCAGAAAACAAGTAAGTGTGCTTGATTCCTCATATGTAGCACCTAATAGTCAACACATTTGTAAATCGCTTTATCAACCAAAAATAGCTCCTTACCCTAGAAAAAAAAGCTCTCAAGTCTTGGCCACTAGGTGTCTCCCTTTCCTGCAAACTGCTGTCCATTGCCTGTTGTTTGGTTCAGTCTGTCTCTAGTAACAGAGAGAACAAGAGAGAACACAGGAAGTGGTGTTGGGGCATAGTAGTGCTAGGTGCAGGAGAAACCCAGGCCAGTGAGATTAAAAACTGAGCCTGTCTGTTTTGAAAGGTAAATCAAGGCTTCCCAAACTTGTTATGAGCAGCAGGAATTTAGTGTTAAACCTTTTTCCTATGACGTGCTGCTATTTTTTTTTTACTCTCATAGTACCTTGCCAAGCAAGTGCATCAATAACGTTTTCTCCCTCCACATGCTATCTACTTATAGTAGGGTACGGTAAATCATCCCCTAACACAATGCATGCCAGTCCAGTCATTGTCGTGGCATAGCTTTAAGAAGTAAGTGCTGTTCTGTGGCTGGATAGACACGTAAGGAAAGGAAGTCCCTTTGTGAGTACTGCTGGCAAACAGCTGGGCTGAATTAGAGGGACTGAGAGATATGTGTGCACCATGGAGAGGACTCTCAGGGGCAGATTTACAATGAATGTAACAAAACCCAAACAGGTTTTTGAAAATCTTTTGACTTGACAGTTAATGTTTAAGGATCATACATATTTATAATGTAAGTGTATACTACAATCTAATACAGTATAAGGCTATGTTCACACTATGTATCTGTGCGGCTGTATTTTTTATGCGGCTGGAAATGTGCAGCTGAAACTACGGCCGTGGGAAAAAATAGACATGCGGCTGAAAACATACGGTCATTTACTTGGAAATCTGGTTCAACTAAAAATAACAAATAAAATCTTTAGAAAGTGATGCAAACACCTCTGGATGCATCTGGGAAAGCAGGGAACACAGTTTACATGAATCGCTATTACCGGGGTTTGCGATCCTCTGCACTAATGCCGATGTCTCTCATGGTTAATATATTAAATTAATAAAACACATTTTTGTTGTAATAAAGTCCCTTTCGTTGTTCAATAATTAAATTTAAACGAATCCATCATTGTGCAATTAAATATACTGTTAAAATAAATATATATATAAATGAATGTATATTTATATATATATATATATATTTATTTTTTGACAGTATATTTAATTGCACAATAATGGATTCCTTTAAATTAAATTATTGAACAACGAAACTGATTTTATTACAACGAAAATGTGTTTTATTAATTTAATATTAATTAGTACAGGAAGCTCCATTAAGCCGGTAATTCATATTGCCGGCAATAGAGCATTCTGTACTAATCATCACTTTACTTTAATTAAAACATCAAATGTTTCTTCTAATTATGTTATCACAATAGCATTATTAGAAGAAACATTTAGAATTATATGTGCGCTCAGATGATTGGCTGAGCGCACATATAAAGAGCCGGTCCGCATTACAGTGACTTCATTGTGCTGCGGACCAGCGAAGAGACAACATCGGGGTGAGTATAAAGCTCTCCCCACCCCCTCCCCTGCACTCAACCCCTTCCTTGCTGGGATGGGTGCAGTCTGACATCAGTCTGGCCCCCAAGGGGTTAAGGGTATGCAATACATCCTCCCTTAACCCCTTGGGGGCCAGACTGTAAGCAGCGATCTGTAAAGATGCTGCATACTGTAAGGTGCACAACACCGCTCACAATGATGGGTGTTGTGCTCCTGTTTGTGAGTTTTTTGTGTGTTTCTCCCTTTTTGTTTTTCAGATATCGGTATCCTGTGGATTACGTCAGATTCCATGGACTACGTCGATGACCAGCGGTTGTTTGGTGTTTTTTTTTATATAAAATGGTCAATGAGGGGTGTGGGGGTGTTTTTATTTGAATAAAACATTTTTTTCACTTGTGTGTTATTTCTTTACTTTATAGACTTAGTAGTGGAAGCCGTCTAATAGACGGAATCCATTACTAAGTTGGGGCCTAGTGTTAGCCGGTATAAAATGGCACACAGTCAGTGTCTGTGTCAGTCAGTGTCTGTCTTAATAATTTGGGCTTGTGTATGTTAGTGGTGTCTCAAGTGATGTGCATAGTGTGTGGATGAGGGATGAATAGTGGATGGATGAGGGGCCCGCTGAGGCTCTGTCACCCAATGGTCCACAAAAACCTGGAGCCCTCTTTCCCTTTCTATAGGTCATCAGCAAGGAGGGAGTAAAGGACTGAAGTAATTCAATAATCTTTTGATTCTACCCCAGGTGAGAGGGATCCAGTAGAAAGAAGACCTCTCTTTAATAACTTTTAGTCATTTCCTTTTTGAAGAAGAATACACAAGGCTTCATCATCATTTTAAAGAGGCGGTGTTCCTGCAAAGAATCCTGTTTCTATATATAAAGACAAGAATGACAGAAGAGGGTCCAGGAAGAATAGATGGCTGACACATCCCTTACGTGGCTGCGCGCACAGCACAACAAGTGAGAAGCTGTAAAACCACAACTCATTTTCACATTATGTAACACTCTTTCCTCGCTCGCGGTTCTGTTTATTAGTAGGCTGCCATGGTCTGCCATTAATCAATACTAGAACCCGCTTCTATACGGCTGCTAAAATAGTTACATGTCAGTTTTGTATAGTACTCATTATAGCACCCAGAATTTCTATATATTGTTGATAGTGTTTTAGCATTATTGGAGTTATAGGTTAGGGTCTTCAAACACAACATATTAAAGGGAATCTGCCATCTGCAATTAAGGATCCAAACTGCTAGATAGCTGTTGGGTCAAGGAGACACATGGTACCTTTCATATATCTTTCTGTGCTTCTATAATGAAGAAAAATACTTGTATTTTCTGGTACAAAGTGTCAAAGAAGCATTCCCAAGCTCATTAAGTGCTGAGGGCTGTAACGTCTCCTCACTCCCCCTCCCATCCCTGCTTGAGGGACAGTCAGCTTGGTACCAGGCCCTGCCTCTAAAGTTACCACATGTACACAGTTTGTATGTACAGTACAAGAATTAATTTTTGAAAACAGGGATCAGTGTTGGAAGCTGTCAATCAAGCCTGGACAGGGATGGAAGGGGGAGCAAGGAGGTTCAGGAGCTTGGAAATGCTTTTTGCACTGGAAAATAACAGCATTGTTCTATGTTCTGGAAGCAAAGACGAATATATGAAAGGTACAATGTGTCTCCTTACCCTAACAACTATCTAACAGGAATGAAGAAGGGCAAGGGGTGCGGAAAAATAATAAAGTAAACTTACCTATCCTCATGTCTCCCTAGCGCCACTCCTGGGTTGCACTGATGGCCATTGGATGTTGTTTTCGTCTGGAATCCGGGTATGTCATGTACACGGCTCCTTCAGCTGCCATGTCATGGCCTGGGCTGACTGATTGCCCACTCATCCAGTCAGTGACTGGGGCAGCGCACTGCCCCAGTTGCTGATTGGCTGATGAAACAATCACTTAGCCTGGTACGTGACATTCAGCTGGAAGGGCTGCAGGTGACCGGTGACTTTCAGCAGGACTCGGGAGCGGAGCTATGAGGCACGAGGATAGTTAAGTATACTTTATTATTTTCCCGCACCCCCCTGCCTTGCTTAGGTTTTTTTAAAAATTTGTGGGACTTCTCCTTTAAATTATGCATTTAAAGTGGCTTTGGTCTTGTATCTAAGGGGCTGCACAGGACAGAGGGGAAGATGCTAAGATTCGAAGCCAGTGGGTCCTTCTTTTTCCATCCACTCATACAGAAAGCTAGTAAGTGCCTGATCACTTATACAGTGGTACCTTGGTTTAAGAGTACCTTGGTTTAAGAGCGTTTTGGTTTAAGAGCTCACAGTTTTTCGAAATTGTGACTTGGTTTAAGAGCATTGCTTTGGTTTAAGAGCTCCCTGTACTGGGTGGGAGAGGGAGTGGGGGAGGTGCATGGTCTGCATAACGTGGTCTACAGCCCTGTACTCTGACCCAGGAAGTCTCCCTCACCTTCCAAATCATAGTAGATCCACTTCAGGCTGGGGCTTGCATCAGGGGACAGGACGGTGGAGGTAATCTCTGCATAGCTGTAACCCCTTTCTCCCTGGACAGAGAGCGCTGCTGCTATATACTGTGCCCACATATGTCCTGCTCGGTCCTTCCTGCTCCCTGCAGTCTCTGTCCGCCCTTACGTTTCCCATCCCCTCCATTACTGTACAGTAACTTATAGTATCACATATCCTGCTGTTTCTGAATGTTTGTTTCATCTGTTTTACATGTTATTCAGAATAATAAATCATTATTTTTGGAGTGTGGAACCAATTGTCTGCATTTCAATGATTTCTTATGGGAAAATTTGCTTTGGTTTAAGAGTGGATTTGGATTACAAGCACGGTCCCGGAACTAATTAGGCTCATAATCCAAGGCACCACTGTATATAATTCCTTCTCTCCGCCCATGTACTATTGATTGACAGCTCTCTCTGTATATATCTTCATGCAGAAAAAGGTGTCAGTCAGTGTGTAGGCGAGGAAAGCATCACAAGGATGAGAACTAATGTCCATTGGATGCATCTATTACTATTACATTACTACTATAGAGACCTGTTTGCACCGCTATAATTACTTGTTGTTTTCACTTTGTGCTTATTGTGTACTGCATGACAACAAATCCTGCTGTTGGCTCCATACATAAACAGTGTGAACTCATTAATGACAATGAGAAAGGTCCACTTGGTGCCTTTCAGTATCAGATGCCAAAATATGCCCCAAAATGCAATGCATGCCCTATTGTTTTTTTTTGTTTTTTTTGACGCATGCTGTTTTTCTACGAAAATAAGACCTAGCATCATTTTGCAGGCTTTCTGAAGTAGGCATGAAATAGTTATAGTCAGCTGACCAGATCCTGGACACTGCGTGGTGAACATCAGGGCAAGACTTGTTACGCCCCGCCCCCCCACCTGCTTAAAGGAGTTATCCAGCGCTACAAAAACATGGCCACTTTCCCCCCTACTGTTGTCTCCACTTCAGGTGCAGTTTGCAATTAAGCTCCATTTACTTCAATGGAACTGAGTTTCAAAACCCCACCCAATCTGGAGACAACAGTAGGGGGAAAGTGGCAATGTTTTTGTAACACTGGATAACCCCTTTAACACAAGCTGCAGGGGGGGTAAGAAGATGCACAGTAGGAGACACTGAATATGGGGGGATAGAGGGTACGTGGCCAACTATAGAGGGGAGATGGAGGTATATAGTATGGAGACTACCTGCTACCTGCAGAGGCGGATGTATACAGTATAGGGGGGGAGACTACAGAGGGGCGAGGTATACAGTACGGGGACTTCATGCAGAGGGGGATGTATACAGTATGGGGAGAGACTGCAGAGGGAGGTATTCAGTATGGGGGAACAACTATAGTAGGGAGTGGAGGTATACAGTACAGGGACTACATGCAGAGGGGAAAGTATACAGTATAGGGACTACCTGGAGAGGGAGGTATACAGCATGGGGGAAGAACTAGAGAGGGGGAGGTAGGTATACAGTATTGGGGTCCTTACTGCAGAGGGGGGAGGGAGGTATATAGTATTGGGGTCCTTACTGCAGAGGGGGGAGGGAGGGAGGTATATAGTATTGGGGCCTTACTACAGGGTACTTACAGCATAGAAGCCTAACAACAGCATGAAATATGGCGGGTAACTAACATATAGAGTGGGGCTACAGTGTAGGGGCACGTCGTTTTGCTTCGCTTTGGCTGTCCAGGCATGATGGGAATTGTAGTTCTGCAACAGCTGGAGGGCCGAAGGTTCCCCATCCCTGATATAACGCTATAGTTTTACATTCTTGGTGAGTTACAGGGCCACATCTGTCTTTGTATAATTCAGCAAATGCAATGTGACCGGGATAACCTACCTGTACTATTTCCAACATTTCCGATTTGCTGATGTAACCATTTCCGTCGAGGTCATACATACTGAACGCCCACTTCAGCTTCTGCTCCAGCTTTCCTCTGGACGTCACGCTCAGAGCTATGATAAATTCTCTAAAATCAATTGTCCCATCACCATTTGCGTCAAAAGTACGGAATACATGTTCTGCAAATTTGGAAGCGTCCCCATAAGGGAAAAAATTCCCATATATTTTCTTAAACTCCTCCATTGTTAAATGTCCACTTGGACAGTCTCTCAAGAAGCCTTTGTACCACTCCTGGATCTCATGTTCTGTAAAGTCTGTGCTTTCTAGTAAGTCCTGCATGACCTCAGGACGCAGCTTGCTGTTCTGTTTCCCCATGATGGCGTTTCGTTTTCAACTATATAAAGAAAAGAAAAAGCTGTGAATATTTGATATAATATAACATAGGCACAAATTATTATTACTATTGACCAGAAAGAGCGCCACTCTCGTCTACAGGCCGTGCCTGGTACAGCAGCTCTGCTTTATTTATTGGAATGAGTTGCAATACCAAAAACAACCTACGAACAAGAGTGACACTGTTTCTGGAAGAAATAAAAAGCAGATAAAGTTGTTCTAATTAGATAGAACTCTTAAGTGTAAGTATAAGGATTGTTCTACCTTCATTTTAGAAAGTGTTGGGTTTTAAAGTTACACTTTTGATGTCATCAGACATAATCAAACGCTACGTCCAACAGCACCAAAATGGATGCATGCCAGAGAGCCAGCAATCCCGAAAGAAGGCTTCTTCTTCTTCTCCTCACTAAATCTTTACTAAGTATCAAAGTACGTGAGAGCTATGTTTTCACCCATCTTGGCCTTTGACAAAGATCCAGGTCGAAATGTAGCTCAAATGTATTTGGATACTCAATAAAGATTTGAAGATTTGTACTTCTCTGACAAACCTTTAAGCTGTCCTTAAAGGGGCTTAGAAAAACATGGCCACTTTCTTCCAGAAACAGCACCACTCTTGTCTCTAATTTGGGTGTGGGTTTTGCATCTCAGTTTATTGACGTCAATGGAGCCTAATTGCAATACCATGCATAACCTGAGGGTGGTGCTGTTTGGTGGTGCAAGAAAGTAGCCATGCTTTTTATTTTTTAAATCCTGGATAACCCCTTTAAGACAGGTCAAAAGTTTTGACCGGTTGGGGTCTTGGTGGTGAAACCTCCTCCGTTTACTAGACATAACCAGGAGAGGCAGTGTGCTGATGCCTGTTCCAACTCATCACAGGATACAAACTCCACTATTAGTAAATCTATGTAGCCAGTCACCTGCAATGAGATGTACAGTGTGTCATCAGTGTCCCAGGGGAGAAAGTAAGAGCATGTGTCCTTCTGTTTAACCCCTTATGTACTGCAGTGTGTAAGTGACCCAATGTTTACTTACATGCTGCAACACACAAAAAAGCTGAAGGTGTCACTGTAATGCATATATATATATATATATATATATATATATATATATATATGCAGTGTTTTGTCTTGCACGTAGGGGAGGGGGCCCCTTAAAATTTTTTGCCATGGGGCCCTGTGAATCCTAGCTACACCCCTGACTAACTTGTAATACCACACACAACCTGAGGACAGGAGTGGCGCAGTTTTTGTAAGAAAGTAGCTGTGCTTTTTCTCATGCTGGATAACCCCGTTTGATGTAACTGACTGTCTAAACAAACTGTTCTCTATACACCCTGCAAGGATTAAATAATGGAAAAATGGTTAGTCTCTGACCATAAATATGACAGGGCCATTATCCTTTCCAGATGATGATGACTGTAAATTAGATTGTCCATATTTTTCATGTCACTGACACTCGCATGATTTTCGTATTGTACTTAAGGACAATAAACTTTGTTTCAGGGCTATAAATAAGCCAATATAATTCTCAGCACAAAATGCCATTAGGAAAAGAAAAGGCTTCATATTTTAATGTTCCAGATTTTATTTTTTCCCCTTACATTTTTTTACAAGATATTTTTTGTTTCCTAAGAAACACTTTAAATATCTGAGAAAGTGCCTTATATTCAGCAGACATGGCAGCATGACACTGTCAGACCACCCTGATGTTGAGACCTTCACTAATGTTCAGCGCTGTGCCCCACTGCTGTGAGTGAACTGTGCAGTGACTGGTTGCAGCACAGTCCTCTCCCTTTTCCTGCGGCACTCATCTGCAAGAGAGAAATCTAATTCCTGCATGTAAAAGCCCCTGGGCAGTTACCCAGAATGGAGCTAAAGGACCTGCAGGACCTTCAGTGATGTCAGTCATGTGATTAGTCACATGACTGTGAGAAGTGTGCACTACAGATACTGTAGGTAGGGATAATCTGTATTTTAATTTTTGTGTGAGTTGGTCTGTGTCTGTATGTATGTAGCAGTACTGTTTGTGTATATTTATGTAGCAGAAGTGTGTGTGTTTTGATGTAGCAGAGCTGGTTCTCTATGATGTAGCAGAGCTGGGTTTGTATGTGTGGGTATAATGTACTGTCATGGACAGTGTTAGACTGTTAGAGTGAGAAACTGGGAGAGAAGAGTGTGGCTGCATGCAACCAAGACGGTCCCGTAAATGTACATTGGGGGTCCAACTCGGTCAAGAGGTATGGGCTTTCTGTGTCCTCATTTACTGGCTATCTGTGCTCTTAAGCCTCAAGTTCACCCCCTGTTGAGGGCACTGGCGATCACCCCCTTGACATTCTATGGGCATGGTTGCAGTGAGCAGCATCTTCTCTTGAAAGAGGTGGTCACTGTAGTTGTACATGCTTAGCATCTCTTCTGAGAGAAAGAGAAGACATCTTCGCCATAACACCATAACCTTTGTATACAT
Source organism: Dendropsophus ebraccatus (assembly GCF_027789765.1). Taxonomy (NCBI): domain Eukaryota; kingdom Metazoa; phylum Chordata; class Amphibia; order Anura; family Hylidae; genus Dendropsophus; species Dendropsophus ebraccatus. The sequence continues at coordinate 32,048,577 of NC_091455.1, read as the reverse complement.
TGAGGATAACAGAGAGAAACAAGACTACACATGTGTGTCCACCATGGCACATCTACTTAGGTGGACACAGTAAAGCTACTGAAAAGAAACAGCAGGTGGCGCTATAGTAACATTATTCCTGCAATATTTACTAAAGTGTAAATGCAAATAAAAAAAAAATAAAAACATTATTTGGGCCTGCCTTTAACTTTAAACCATTCTTCACGGGACATGCCCTTTAAGGTTATCAGGAGGTTGGGTGAAAAAAACATAATGTGGGATAAGCTTTCTAGTCATTCGCTGCAAATCTTTCCTCCGCTCCGGCATCTTGGATAACATCGCAGCAGGCCTCTTACGTTACTCAATCAGAACTCTCCAAGACCTAATCAGCCTTGAACCTATTTCCATATTTCACACTCCAGCAGTCTCGCAGGTTTCAATCATAGATTGTGGGCATGGATATATTTAATGCACACTGCTTCGGAAATGACAGTGCTGGCATAAGCAAATCTTACGTAGACGTCTTCCATAAATATCAATACGGTATAAATATTTATGCCCCTCATGGATCAATTAGGAGAGCTTGACTTTGCTTCTCCATATTGCTGGTTATGTATGACTTAAAGGGAACATGGATGTAATTAACCCCTTGTTTGGATAGGACTAGTCATCAGGGTTCCAGGCATACCTTTAATATTTCAATAGTCCTCTCCATCTGTAAGATAAAAGCCTTCTAGTTTACATATAAATGAGGTTCAAGAGCCCAAAGGGCATTCCCTAGGATGGCAAGAGCCAACCCATGTCCTCTATATCACCACCTCATGGCCCCCTTGCATCCACCTATTCTATTTGACTGAAAGCCGTTAGAAAAAAAGGACATGGGCTGGACTTACCTGGACTCTTGCCGTGCTGATGAACGCCCCCTGGGCACTTGAGCCTCATTTGCATGTTAACAAAAATGCTTATATCTAAGCACTGGAAGTGACTATGGAGATAATAATGGTAGGCCTAGAATCGTGACGATTAATCCTACCAAGCCATGATCATATTCACACACTGGACTAGCCCACCAGAGGAACTGTGGGCCGCCAGCTTTAGAACCTGCACAATCACTGACTGACGTGTCGTTTCTTACTGGTTCTTCATTGGAGGGACCCCAGGATCATTCCTCCTGGTAGGCCCCAGACACCCCAGTCCGACACTGCATTCGCAGCTACTTTTCTAAATTCTTTGAAACACTACTGCTTTTCAGTGCAAATCATAGATGTCTGTACTAAAAGCGCATGCTTCTGTTTCCTGCTGCCTATGGTTTAGGGAGCATGAAAAAGAAGGCAGGTTTTCTGACTCCCCTTAAAGGCATACCCCATAAAAACAGTGTGCATCCAACATTTCTAGTACACAATAGAAGAAATATAATCACCAAATAAAGTATATACAATCAATAAGTCTCAACGTATTTCTCCCCTTCCCCCAAACAGATGGTATCGGGTTCATCAGGGGACAAATGACTGGGCAAAGAAAGATATAATACCAACATGCCAATGATACGTGATAAAGAGATAGGCAAAATAATAATTGGTTCCACTTAAAGGGGTAGTCCACCCAAAAAAAAATTCTTTCAAATCAACTGGTGCCATAAAGTGCCAGAGATTTGTAATTCACTTCTATTAAAAAATCTTAAGTCTTCCAGTACTTATTAGCTGCTGTATGTCCAGCAGGAAGTGGTGTTTTCTTTCCTGTCTGACCCAGTGCTCTCTGTTGCCTCCTCTGTCCATGTCAGAAACTGTCCAAAGCAGGAGCAAATCCCCATAGAAAACCCCTCCTGCTCTCCAGACTGGAAATAATACAACTTCCTGTTGGGCATACAGCAGCTAATAAGTAGTGGAAGGCTTGAGATTTTTTAATAGAAGTAAATTACAAATCTCTGTCACTTCATGGCAGCAGTTGATTTGAAAGAAATTTTTTTTGGGTGGACTACCCCTTTAAGCCTTTTACTTTGACCCTGTATGAAATGGTGGTTGTCATTGCCAAGTTCAGTGATAATAATCCAATTGTTTATCTTATCTTATCTTATCTCAGGAATATGTCAGACACCTAGCAGTAAATATAAGATATTTCTACCTTCTAAAGACATACTGTATCTGGATTTAAAGGGACAGGTATTAGAAATAAAATATCAGTCGTTTCCTTGTGGCTTCAGGCAAACAGGTAGGTATATTATAGTTTCAGTCAGCTATGGGATCATGCTGTATCTTCATATTTCTTATTTAAAAGCAAACTATGCCCATATTGTCACATGTAGCTACACAGGGGCCCATAGCTACAAAGTTGCAGATAAAGCCTGCCAAGGAAAGTGTTTGAATCAGACGTCTCAGAATGGGATGGGAGACAGAGTGAACAGCTCACACAAAGATTTTTGTGTCTTCAGCAGAAAGCAGCCGCTCAGAACTGGAAGATGGAGTGGAAGTCTGGAAGGAATTGTTACTCTCACAATAAGCAGCAACATATGAAAAGTTATGTTTAAGTGAAATACCCCTTTAAGCCCTATACTTCCAGGGATGATACCCATCATGTCATAAATTAGGACTATTTGGCCTTTTTTTATATACTTATTATTTTATTTCTGTGAGAAGCTCTAAATGATAACAATTCTGGTGCACAAGGGCCCCCATGCTGTTTTTGCATAGGAGCCCTCATTTATCCATGTCTGCCCCTGGGATGCTCTAGTAATGCAAGAAAACCTTATCCTCAAGCACTGATTTCAAGCCTTTACTTTAAGGGGATTTTTTTCTGTTGTTCCTGCTATGAGACGTGACACTTAAGTGTCAGTACGAGGCAGAAAACACTGTAAGAAGGTATTTCTTCAGCATAAGCCTAGCTTATACCGAGACGCCTGCTCTTTGAACTAATCTTCAATGCATGTGAGGAGGATGCGCTATGTTACATGGTCAGCTGCATAAATATTCATGTACGATGAGTCACCGGCTGCAACGCTGAGGAAACCCAGCAGAAATATATTATGATAACATTAAGCTTAAACAATACTGTCCGCCCTGGTATAATAAGCCGTGCTCCCCATCTTCTCTATATTATTTATTTAATTCTTGGATATAGCACCAAGGTGTCAAACTCAAGACCCTCCAGCTGTTGCAAAACTACAACTCCCATCATGCCTGGACAGCTAAAGCTAAAGATTTGGCTGTCCATTCATGATGGAAGTTGTAGTTTTGCAACAGCTGATGGGCCGTGAGTTTGACACCCCATCGTCACTCGAAAAGGTGCCACCCATAATGTAGGTCATATATGGCATAGTGAAGAAGTCCATGACTTAAGGCCCGATTCCACCAAACAATTATCGGGCGTATTCGGCCAATATCGGCCGTTAATCGTCCCGCGAAATAGAGGGCAACGATCAGCGGCCATTGTTCATGTTGGCTGATCGTTGCATTGCTTGTTTTTTAATCATGTTAAAAAACAAGCGACTGGGATAGCATTGATCTGCTGCCGTCGCCCCATGGAATAGGAGCTGAGGCAGCAGACTGCCCCGTCCTCTATGTCCTCTATGGACGATCTAGCAATCACCCGGGCAGCCCCCCTGCAGCTCCCAGCGGCCCGCCCCGCACTCACCCGCTCGCTGCTGCCATGGAGAATGGGGAGCGGGGAACGAGGAGCAAATGAGCGCTGATATCGCTCGTTTGCTCCTCTCCGACGGCCCGTGGAATAGGACCTTTAGGGTCCTATTAGACTAAGCGATTTTTACCGATTAAAAAATCGCAAACGAGATTGTATATCGTTATCCTAAAATCATTCACCATATTACACAAAACGATAGTCGTTAGTTACCCCTGTTATAACGATCGTTACTGTGATTGTTTACTCCATCTGATCCCAGCAAAAGAAGGAACGATGTGATTACAGAACGAATGTGGAATTACAGCGAACGATTAACGATGATTTTAGGTTCAGATCTAAATGAAAGATCAACGACACGTGAAGGATTTTTCGATCGTTGCCTGCAATTACACAGGACGATTATCGTTTAAATCTGAACGATATAACGATTTTTCCCTCGATAATCATCCCGTGTAATAGGGCCCTTAGGGTTCTATTAGACAAAATGGTTTTTAACGACTAACGATCGCAAACGAGATTGTTTATCGTTAACTTGAAATCGTTCACCATATTACACAGAACGAGGGTCGTTAGTTACGGTCATTATAACGGTCGTTATTATGATCATTTACTCCATCTGATCCAAGCAAAAGAATGAACAATGTGCAATTACACTGAAAGATTAGTGAATGAATGTAGAATTACAGCAAACGATTAGTAAACGTTTAGCGAACGATTAACGATGATTTTAGGGTCAGATCTAAATTAACGATCAACGACGCGTGAACGATTTCTCAATCACTGACTGCAATTACACAGGACGATTATCATTTAAATCTGAACAATATAATGATTTTTCGCTCGATAACCATCCCGTGTAATAGGGCCCTTAGGCTCGGTTCACATATTCTTTGTGGTTTCTATCCATAGCGGAAGTCACACCGATATATGCGAATCCAAACAACCCGACAAGAGTAATAATGGGATCCTTCAAGGTTTCTCTCTTTTGATCATTAAAAATAAGAGCGGCATGCTGTGGTATTCTTCCCGCCAAATGTAACAGAAGCGCTGCTGTGAATCAGCAGATATGAATCAATAACACGCACTTACTGTACAGAATAATGGAGGGATATCTGTAATTACCAAGACTCCTCGGGCCTTATTTATCAAAATCCTCTACCAGCTACAATGGCTTAGTTGCCCCTAGCAACCATTGACAATGCAGATTATACATATCAATATCCACTATACCGGTACTACATCCGATTGTGGGTGAAGTGTAGAGGGTCATAATTCTATTCCTCTGTTTTTTTGATTTATAACGTTAATTCTGTCCATCTCCTTGAGAATATCACTCCTTATCGCGACCGGATTTCCCACGATAGATATCATTTCCACCACTGTGCATACTGACCTTCTTCATTGACAACCCCCATGGACAACTTAGGGTGGTCATTTAAATGAAGTGACCGTTTAAAGAGACTCTGTCCGTAGGTATCTGCTGTCCTATCTAAGGGTAGCATAAACTAGTGACAGAGAAGCTGAACAGAATGATGTATCACTTACATTGCTCTTTGCAGCTGATACAGAGATATCCTCCTGAATAACATGGACAATAACTAGTGCTCTCCATTATGTGCATGAGCCCGGTATTCCTGGATATTCATGAGAAGCAGAAAACTCCGCCCACCAGCTGCTGATTCTCCTGCATATAAGGAGAATGGCTGAACAGAATTATACAAGTAATACACAGATCTGTTCAGCATTTCTGTCACTAACTTATGGTGTCTTCATTTAAGGCACCATTTACCTAGTGACAGATTCCCTCTAAAGGGTGTTTTTCCGGAGATGACTGTTCACTCTCAGTTTAGAAGGTGTACCCTCAAGATAGGCCAAGGGCCGTGGTGCAGACCCAGGGAACTGCTTTTTTTGCTCACTAGGCAACCCCTTTAAGGTTTTGAAATGTGGTCTAAATCTTACCCAGAGCTGTGATTATTAATGTTTTAAAGGGGAATTCCCATCTGGAGATTTATGACATATCCATGGAATGTACCCTAAATGTCACAATATGCCACCTCTGGGGCCTCACACTGTCCTGAGATTGAGGGGCCTCCTCAGCCTCAGCTGTATTAGACTGGAAAGAATCCACTACTTCCTGCAGGACATACAGCAGCTCATAAGTACTGGAAGACGAGATTTTTTAATAGAAGCAAATTCCAAATCTCTGGCACTTCCAGGGACCCGCTAATTAAAAAGAAAAAAATTGGGGGTGAACTACCGCTTTAATTGCGGCCGTCACTGGGAATTTTAATTAAATACACACCCAAAGGGCCATTACTCCACCTGAATTACAATAATGTACATTGTAATGATGGGCGGCCAAAACGTGAAATGATGGACATCATTTAAAAAAAAATGACGAACGAAAAGGAAAAAAACATTGTGAGAACAAAGCCATATACTGAGGCCTACTCTTTCTGAACATGTAATACTTTACACCATACTCACACTTGTTTCTAAAACGATTTGTCACATGAACTACAATTACAGTCAGCCTAGGGATCAGCTGGTACCTTTAAGCCCCGCCCAGGAGGAGCTCCCGTAATACTCTTGGGTGGGCTTTAAATAAACCCCTCCCCTTTTATTACCCAGTTTGTAGCAAAGTTGGCAAGCATGGAGTTGTAGATGTTTTAGCCGACTTCCACTCTAGCTTATAGAGAGGGGTCCAGACTGTCACCCCCTTTTGAGTATTGGCTATCTTTTATACCTAGGTATAGGTAATAGTTTTGAGACTACTACAATACTGATGTAACTGTCTGACCAGGCAAGGGATGAGACAGTAGGACTGCGCATACCTGGCACATGAGATGAGCCCGATAAATTACCACCTTATTTAGCTAAGCCGGGAACACTCTGAAATTCTCTTTATTCTTTATGACTCAAGTGCCAACAGATTGTACAGCGCTCAAACGCACCAAAGAATAAAACTTCTGGCACCGGCTACGTCTCTCCGAACTTCATACACAGAAGTCACAAAAGTTATTTTTCCCCGTGTAGTGTTTTCTGGAACATGCGCCTGCTGGATTTGTTTCCGAGGACATGGAAGGGATTGTTCATTAAAGTCCAAAGCAGCTGTTGTCTGGGGGAGAGAACATGGACATCAAAAAGCTGTCTCCAAAGGGAGTTTCCAGCCAGCAGGCAGCCAGCAAGAAAGCAAGCGAGCTGTATGCTCTTCTGCTTCCAGACATAGTTCGAGGTGCTCCACTGAAGCATTATATGAGAGAAGAGAGGGGAGAAGTCATGGTCTCACAGCCTGTATCTAGGAATATATTATTAGAGTCATTATAGGTCGGTATGTCGTCGCTGTCACCATCACACGTTCTAATAATATCCCTCTAAGGGGACGGCAGTCACAACCTGTGACACTGATTAAATGGAGGATCTGGAAGCTGCTTCTGTGCAGCCAATTATCATCACAGCTCTGTTTATCTGCTATCTGTTTTGCCATTGCTCCAATGCATTAGAAAAAAAAAAAGACTGGTCTCAACCTTTATAAATTAAAAATACCTCGTTTTGTGTATACAGTTCTAATGTAGACCGATGTTTCCTTATGGAAAGCAACTGAAAAAAAATCCCTCTATGTCTATGTAGTCTTATTCTATTAAAGGGGTACTCCTGCGAAAATAAATTCTTTCAAATCAAGTAAAGGTTATATAGATTTTTAATTTATTTCTATTTAAAAATCTCAAGTCTTCCAGTACTTATCAGTTACTGTATGTCCTGTATGTCAGTCTGACAAAGTGCTCTCTGCTGCCACCTCTGTCCGAGACCGGAACTGTCCAGAGCAGTAGCAAATTCCCATAGAAAACCTCTCCTGCTCTGGACAGTTCCTGTCTTGAACAGAGATGTCAGCAGAGAGCACTGTGTCAGACTGAAAAGAAAACAATATTTCCTGCAGAACATACAACAGCTGATAAGGATGTGAAGATTTGATGTAAATGACAAATCTATATAACTTTCTGACACCAGTTGATTTGAAAGAAAGAAAAAGGTTTTCACTGGAAGACCCCTTTAAGCTCTAAATATAAGGAAATTGTGGTAAAAGTAACAATGGGCTGCAGGATCAGACTACACAGGGATGGTTTGTAGTCTGTGACCATAGAGACACCAAGTTTTTTCACTTTTGAATTTCCTTAAATGTTTTTTTTCTTAAACCAAGGTAGATTTTTATGCTTTAGTTTGGTAGTTTGGTCACCTTAAAGCGGCCTAAAAGGTTTTGCTTGGTTTAAAAAAAAAAGTACCCTTTTTGAAAATTTGGAGAAACTCTATGGAAATCCCCTTCAGGAGCCTCGGCCATCAGCCAGAACACAGAGTAGCTACTTACTTAATGGACCATTGTTTTCAACAGTTCCTCTGGTAGCACTGCACTAGAATAGAAGCTTCCAAGACACACTGGATTGTTGCTGACCAGGCACACCAACTTTGGTGGGCCTGGTCAATCATCTAATGTGTAATTACTGATTTTGGGGGGAAAGAAAAACTGGGCACTTAGGTTTCAATTGCCCACTCCTTTTGTTCTCAGGGGAGAAAGCACTACAAGGTGTGTCTCCACTGAAACTATAAGAGCACTTGCCCAAGCTGACCATGCAAGTATATAGGGGTATGGAAAGACACAATGATCAGCTAAAAGAGCATTTGGTGGACTGATATCGTTCTAACAAAAAGTTATTGTTCATAGAGGACAACCCCTCTATAGGTAGCCAGACACTGTCAGCTAGACATTTGATTGGCCAACAGCTCAGCTATCTCCTGATAAACCTTTGGCTGGACCCATGTATTCATTATAAACAGAGGCGGTAGAGCAGGTTTATCGCAATGAGAACAAAAACAAAAAAAGATCAGGCAGTTCTATCGAAGATGCCCAATCCTTCCCCGTACGTATTAGGACCCACCGGTTTTCGGCCGAATCACCTGACCATCCGATGTTTATTGAGGATTCCTGACTCTTTCCCAATGATGTTGGTCGGTTCTCCAGAAATTGAAAGCTTTAACCTATATGTGTACTGGGGCCTGAAGAATAGCAGGATACTAGAGACCATTATCCAGAAAGGGTTAGAGGAAAATAATAATGCAATAACAAAATATGTCAATCCCAGTGCTAGTAAATAAGCCATTTCCACCCTGCGGCAAATAACCAGCAGCCGCACTATATTAAACAATTGTGTATTCTGCCCCTGATGACCTCCTATTTGATGTTCCAGCGATCATAAACCTTAGTCACGTCTGAGTCAATAAACTGCGCCCTTCGCAGATCCGTTTGCATCCATCTTCTTAAAGGATCGCTCTCCATGACAGTCATTAGGCCTGACGCGGGGCGCTTATGTCTTTATTGTCGACCCAGTGACAACTATGGAGTAATATGTTCACAGCGGCACAAATAATCTAATTTACTCCTTCCTCAAAAGTCGTGTAACATCTTAATGTAACTCTACCGCTTCGATATTAGATAACACCGACCAATCAGCCGAGGCGGTTAGAACGTCCATTAACCATTGTGACTCTGCAAAGTGCATTAGGCAGCTGACTCCGCTATAATCCAATTTTGTCGCTCCTCGCTGTAATTGTGCATTTAGGAGCAGTGCAATCTTTCAATTTAAGCTGCGAGGCTTTGAAAAAAATAATTTTCATTACTCATGTGGCTAATGGGTTTTTACTTTTTCCAAGCATTACTTTTAATGTGTTGTGAGATTGGTTTCTATTTGCTGCAATTCTAAGGAAGAGCAGTGTATTAAAATGACGTGGGGCTCATTCACACACTGTATTATGGCTTATATGGATGGGACCAACTATACATCTGTATGGCTCTATACTGTACATTGTTGGATGCCAGATTATGGAAATAGTTTCCGTTAGAAGCTTATCTTCAACACAGTGTGGTAATACCTAGCTTCATTTTACAGGCTTTTTGGAGTAGACTTGAAATTTAAGCCCTACTTAAAAAATAAGTCCTGGTAATAGTCAGCTGACCAGATGCCTGACACTGGGTGGCTGAGCATCAGCTAATCTGTGCCAGACTTGTGATGCTCCGCCCCCCACCTGCTCAACACAAGCTGCAGGGGGGGGGGGGGGGGGGGTAAGAAGATGCACAGTAGGGGACATTAAATACAAGGGGATGAAGGATACGTGGGCCAATTACAGAGAGAGGAGGGAGGTATGAAGTATGGGGACTACCTGCAGAGGGGGATGTATACAGTATGGTCAAACAACTACAGAGGGGAGAGGGAGGTATACAGTATGGGGACTACCTGCACTGGGTGATGTATACAGTATGGAAGAATAACTACAGGAAAGGAGGTAAATAGTATGGGGACTACCTGCGGAGGGGGGGATGTGTACAGAATAAGGGAAGATCTACAGAGGGGGAGGCAGATATACAGTATAGGGACTACCTGCAGAGGGAAGGGCATACAGTATGGGGACTACCTTTAGAGGGGTGAGGGAGATATACAGTATGGGGACTACCTTTAGAGGGGGATGTATACAGTATGGGGACTACCTTTAGAGGGGAGAGTATACAGTATGGGGACTACCTACAGAGGGGAGGGTATACAGTATAGGGACTACCTGCAGAGGGGGATGTATACAGTATGGGAGGGACAACTACAGAGGGGAGGGTATAGAGTATGGAGACTACCTGCAGAGGGGGATGTATACAGTATGGGGACTACCTACAGAGGGGAGGGTATACAGTAAGAGGGGACAACTACAGAGGGGGAAGGGAGGTGCCCAGTATGAAGGCGTAACTACACAGAATCTTACAGTATAGGAGCCTAACAGTGGGACATACAATATGGTGTCTAACTGTGTAGGGGCATACATTGTTTCTCAGAAAATAAGATCTACCTCAAAAAAAAGCCAGAGCCCTTTTTTCGGTGAAAAAAATTTCAGAGAAAACTGGTATATGGCGGCACATCTAAAAGTATATATAGTCAAGTGGGTAGTCTTATTAGGTCATTGAAAGCTCTCTCTATGCACACTTATACACAGGCAGCTGTCAATCACTGAGTAGGACCGCCCACAGGACTATTTAGCCCAGAATAGGCAGAGATTTACATAAATGACAAGTTATCCTGGAACTTTCCCCCCCAAACTAAATATCACTCTGCTCAACCCCTCCTACACCATAGGTTGATGCTGGCCATTGGGACTGCATGTTAAGTGTGACAGGTTCCGTTTAAATAGCCAGAAACAACAATATAATAATTAAATATGCTTTTTTTTGTGCCCTCCACATATATACAGTAGATGGGGGCTACCAGCCATAAGGAGTATATAAAAAGTCAGGTTCCTGAGGATGATATATGTTTGTGTGCAAAGGACTCATGTGCCAAGAACCTGAAGAATTCTACACTAAACCAAGAAGCCATGGAAACAGAGAAAGCTTCCTGTAGGGTGATTTACAGGGTGTTTTGCCGAGCAGTCGCAGTGATGGACAGGGCTAAGATTGCAATCAGGGAAAGTAATACTGAGCGGTGTTTTCTTTCTAGCACTCATCACACTGAGGCCTTATTACTTGTGACTTTTCTCCTGTTATTGTCATCTCATTTACCTCCTTTATAACCACGTCTTAGGTTATTTTACACTGGTATGGCCTCCTGCAATGGTACGTCTGTGTCCAAAAAGGAATAGACTAGCAACATGGAGATCTTATCCCCTGCTTTTCTTCCAAGGGTGAAAGGCGAAAGACAAGTAGAACATTTTTCATTCTAAATGACCCACTTATATACAAAGCATCTCTACATTATAGGTAGCCATTTTCCTCCTCATATGATCAGATTAGATAGAAGGCCTAGAGATAAGAGAAACTCAAGTGAGCATGCTTGAGTCCGATTGTTTAGAATTTAAATACCGGTGGTTTACGTTCGATGCAGTCCTGGAAAACATAGATACAGCCTATGGCCTATGACTATATCCATGTTTTCCAGGACTTCCTAGGGCTGCATCCAAATTCTTCAGCCTCCGCTATTCAAATGCCGAACGATTGGACTCCAGTTGCGATCATCTCTCTCATCTCTCAAGTCCTCATTCACAGCACATGTTTTCTTTGGTGGAATTCCTTCAAAGAGTTGGGTTTCCATTATGCTGGCAGCATGTCCCCTGTTTATAAGAGATGAGATGCTTCTCCATAAAAGATTGACTCTGCCAACAAATACATGGGGTTTACATTGGGCAACGACGTTCGTGGCAACATTCATAGGTGATAATCAGCCCATGTCAATGAACTTCTAGTTAGAATACCTCAATTACAAGTCAACCATAGAAGTCAAGTGCTTCTCAAACTACAAGGTAGGCCTCAATGGTGAGTCACCTTGCAGAATATGATGCCAGCCAACCACCTCCAGTCCAGTGGTATAGATGGCCTTTCTATGGACATGATGCTTCTGCTCTGGCAGAGGAACTCTTTAGAGAACATTTTCCCTTGGAAGCCATTTTTCTGTGGAGATCCAAACAGAAACAGAAGTTACAATTCTGTGGGAGCCTGTAACCTCCTTGTTGGAGCATGGGAGGGTAAGTGCTGTGCGCTGAGGCCGGGGGCATAACTAACACTATAGCAGCCATAGCGGCTGCTATGGGGCCCACCACATCAGGGGGGCCCTGTTACCTGCTCCTTGGAAGTTGGTTAGGCTCTGAAGCCGACATGGTTAGGCAAGTGATGGCCCCCTTAGTCCATACAAATTTGCATTGAATCCTTAGGATCGAAATATATCAATAGATTTGGTTCTTCATCTTTGGGCTACTTCATGTATACCGTACCTCTAAAATGCTCTAGGTGTTACTGTATATGCAGACCTATTATTATATTACAAAAAAATTCCAGCAGAAACCAACACGGAGAAGTGAGTCCATAATAATCTCTTTATCTTTAATAAACTGAACACCTTATGGATTTGCAGTTTCTTATATTGTAATACCAGTAAAGACTTTCAAGCCTTTAGCTCTCAAATATAATTTTTTATGTGCTAACTACCAAAGGACTTTGCAATATGCTAAAGATCTCACATGGTCTCATACGTTTCTCCCAACACTCGCTTAACTTGCTGGCATTTGGCACTATGTGCGGACTGACTGCTATGTGCGTCCTGATATTCTATCACAAGATCGCATACTTGAGGACTCTCTAGAGACAAGTCTTCTTAATGTCGTTTTTCTATGACCCCATAATGTGGCCTTTCAATTCCTCAGTGTCATTTATCTTGCGCTGTAGCCTGGAGTTTGCATTGGCTTCTATTCTATATAGTTTGAATGGCGGACGTGTAAAATGACCCTATAATATCTTCTTACACATTGCTATTTGCCTCAATAGGTTATAGATATTTACTTTGAAGTGTCTGTCGTATATCATTCTATAACACTCTGTGCAGATAAATTCAATGAATATTCTAGATAGCGCTGCAACCTTCATAATCTCGCACTCTCTGAAGTATTGGTGGGAACACTATTTGTGTTAATGTTTCGAAGGATTTATAACTTGCAATAATTTTTAAACATATGGGGGGACATAGATCAAGACTGACGTACTCGTATGCCAGTCTTAAATAAAGCCCTGTCCCACTTTACCCACACAGATTTACTAAGAGGCACATGCCTAAAGCTGACGGGACCTGCACCTGTCACAGGACTTGCGCAGAAACCTGCACCATACCGCCTTACATGCCTGCCCATCAGGCGAGGGGGCTTCTGCCTGCCGTAGGCCACGGAAAAGGCAGAAATCGGCACCTTTTACATGGCGAACACCAGGCCGTATAAGGATTAATGTGCCCCATGATCTATACTGGGTATCTCTGAAAACCCCAATCCCTAGTAAGGCCGGGTTCACACTACGTCACAGAACGGCCGATGCCTGTGAAGATTATCCCGACCGGTACTGCAGTACCCGCCGGATGAACTTCAATTCTATTGAATTGGGATGCAGGTGCACCCATGTGCGCCTGCATCCCAATTCACAATGGCACACAATAGAAAGTGCGTCCGGAGCCACACTCTCCAGTGTGTGAACAATCAGTGGTGTGCGGTTGCTATTCAATGAATAGCAGCGGTACAAAACTGACACATCAGTTTTTACTGTGGCCGCTAGGGATCCCGGCCGGAGTATATACTATGTGTATACACTCCGTCTGGGATTCCCTCTGACTGTAATGCAACGTTACAACGGTCGTGATTAATAGAACTTTTACACGGTGTGAACTTAGCCTGAGAGGGTAAGTAAGGGATCAATAGGTGATCACATGACCACAGGTTAAAATTTCAAAGTTTTCTAAAAAAATAAAATAAATAATTTTAAATAAAAAAAAAAAAATCCCCCCAAAATTATCCAGAGAATACAAAAAGTTCCCCAAAACAGTCCCATATAATGTTTTTATATAAAAACACAAACCAAAATTTTAAAAATTATGTAAATCAAACTTGTGCGACAAAAAACTAAAGCTCAATCGTCCTCCATTCTTGGAATCGGTTGGATTGATCCTGTTAGATCTTTGTATCCAATATCACTACTGTGTGGTGCACAGATCTTTACGTTGATAAAAAAAAAAAAACACAGTGGAAATAAATAGCTAACACTTGATCTCTAGAATATGCAATTGATTTGGCTGTACAATCCTATAAATTTAGGTCAGTGAATCCGCTGGTACAGTCAGTGGCGGGATCCAGTAGTGCATTAACTATGCATTGGAATGTGAACTCATTCTGTCATTGCACTGGCTCTGTCAATGTTGATGGCTCATGCGCAGAGCTAAACCAGTCATCCAAAGCAACGGAGGGATTAACATCTTGTCAATGCAACTGTGTGCAATATAACCTACACTGTAAATGGCATGCATCTGTTCACTTTACAAGAATCTTAGATCCTATCTCTCTATCCTGCCTCACTGACTATCTACCTTCTATCTATCTATCTATCTATCTCATTATCTAGAACAAACTATATAGAGCAGCACCACCGCTGTGGACTATCTATCTATCTACCTATCTATCTCCTATCTATCTATCTATCTATCTATCTATCTATCTATCTATCTATCTATCTACCTATCTATCTCCTATCTATCTATCTATCTATCTATCTATCTATCTATCTATCTATCTCCTATCTATCTATCTATCTATCTATCCTGCTCCGACAGTGCCCGGTCCCTGCTGCTCACCACTTCCTTAATACAAGAAAATGCCTGCTCAACCAACCACTGGCCACAGTGGTGACCCGCCGCAGCCACTGATTGGCTGGTTGGCACCTTCCTAGGAAATGGTTAGCAGCAGGGATCGGGCACAGCTGGACTGACAGTAGCTACAATTCGGACATGCCAAATGTTTTGATTGGTAGGGAACCCCACCAATCAGGAGAACGAACCAGAAGAAGTGGCACATTTCACTCCCCAGGGCTGCTCCAGTATAAGTCAATGGAGCTTCCTGGGTAGAGCTTATTGACATCAGGGAACTTTCTGCTCGTTCTCCTGATCGGCAACATCTCAGCAGTGAGATCAAAATGTCCCAGTGACATGTCAAATGTTTTTTTTTTCTATATAGGGCAGTCATGTCAAACTCTGGCCCGCGGGCCAAATCTGGCCCGTGCTGCCATTATTTTTGGCCTGCCATGCAATTCAGAGTTTGAATTACATCTGGCCCGCTATGGCTACTATATAAGAGAGTACAGGGGAGGGCTGGCTACTATATGAGACTACAGGGAGGACTGGCTACTATATGGGACACTTGGGGGGCTGGCTACTATTAAGGCACTATTGGGTGGGCTGGCTAAAATGTGGGGCAATTTTGTTTGGTTTGGCTACAACATGGGGCAATATTGGGGGGGTTGGCTATCACATGGGTTTGGGTTTAATCATATCAAGCAATTTATCATGTCATTTATGACAGTGCACAGGGCTGGGATACGCACACCACTGACAGTGCCAGGACCGCCAAATTCACACTTCAATAATTATTAAGGTTGGCCTGCGACTTTGTCCAATTTTTTAATTTTGGCCCACTGTGTATTTGAGTTTGACGCCGCTGATATAGGGGTACACTTTAAGGCTTTCTTAACATTTACACTTGTTATACTTGTTGTTTTCTTTCATCATTGGAGCGTAACAGAACAATGGAAACAACAGAGGTGCTTGTACTGCAGCTCAGTTTCATTGACTATGCTGCATTACCAGGCATAGCCCACAAACAAGGGTGGCGCTGTTTCCAGAAAATAAATAAACCCTCATAATCTCAACGCTTACACACATTTATAGGAGTGTTGATCTAGGCAGGAATAACCTGCACATAGTTATCCCTTTGTTTGGGAGACTCCAGGGTATGTTAACATGTCAGACTGTTCCATTGTCTTGGCTGATGTATCCTCCGTTGCACCTTGGCATATATTTGTTCTAGGGTGTTACCGCAGGTGATATTGATCTTACAGGTATCATGGAGGTGTCTTATTGTTGAGTTTTTCTTAATCTTTTGTAAACAATTCATTAAAATCATTTCAGAGATGTGGTGAGACCAAAACTGGGGAAGGCTTGGCACGAACACGTGAGGCTAAGAATAACCTCAAAGACGCATCCGCGGCTACACTATGTCCTAATCCAAAGCTCATCCTAATACAATACAGCAGGCTGTTCTCCTGGCTCCGGGTGCCAGAGACAACACTGGAGATATCTCATAAGGAAGGAAACCCCAGACTACACCTAACACCACGTAATGTTACATGGATATGCTCATAGAGTGCTGTAATGCTATAATATCATCTGTTCCTCATGTTTTCATGTGCACATACTATATATTATATATATATATATATATATATATATATATATATACACACACACACACACACACACAGTAGTACCTTGGTTTAAGAGTAACTTGGATTGAGTGCGCTTTAAGGCTGGGTTCACACTATGTATATTTGAGGCTGTATTTGGTCCTCATGTCAGGTCCTCATAGCAATCAAAACCAGGAGTGGATTGAAAACACAGAAAGGATCTGTTCACACAATGTTGAAATTGAGTGGATGGCCGCCATATAACAGTAAATAACGGCCATTATTTCAATACCACAGCCGTTGTTTTAAAATAACAGCAAATATTTGCCATTAAATGGCGGCCATCCACTCAATTACAACATTATGTGAACAGAGCCTTTCTGTGTTTTCAATCCACTCCTGGTTTTGGTTGCTATACAGCCTCACAAATACAGCCTCAAATATACATAGTGTGAACCCAGCCTTAAATTGTGACTTGGTTTAAGAGCATTGCTTTGGTTTAAGAACTTCCTGTACTGGGTGGGAGGGGGAGTGGGGGTGGGGCATGGTCTGCATCGCAGGGTCTACAGCTCTGTACTCTGACCCAGGAAGTCTCCCTCACCTTCCAAATCAAAGCAGATACACTTCAGGCTGGGGCTTGCATCAGGGGACAGGAGGTAATCTCTTCTTAGCTGTAACCTCTCTCTCCCTGGACAGAAAGTGCTGCATTAATGTGCCCACATAAGCCCTGCTCATTCTTTCTTGCTCCCTGCAGTCTCTTGTGTTTCCCATCATTTCCATTCCTGCTATAATGTGCCTGCACTCACACTCAGGTATACACACTGCTGCTATAATCTGACAGCACTTACACTCAGCCATTCACACTGCTGTATAGAGAAGTTTCTGTCACTGTCCTTCTGCACAGCTCTGTGATTCTCACTTCCTGATTGGTCCATGCTGAACACACACCCCTTCCCCATTGCTGTCATGTGACCACACAGACCTCTGGCAGCAGCCCTGCTTCTCTATTCTAACCTGTTGTACTACACTACTGCATTATGGGGATCTGCAGTTCCATCCTGTATCTACAAACTGCTGCTGTTCTTTTAGAAACATAGAAGATTGTTGGCAGAAAAAAACCAATGGGTCCATCTAGTCTGCCCTTTTAATATTTCCTTTTAGGAACACTCACCTACCCCATCCTTTTAGTATATCCTTATGCTGCATTCCCACGTTCCGTGATCCTGACGGATCACGGACGTGGATCGCATGTACCGGAGTCCCCCCGCGCCCGGACAGCATCTGTAATTAGATGCTGGGAGCGGGGGAGACTGTATTCATAAGCGTTGTGCAGTAGTAACAGCACCATGCGGCTGATTCATTACACCGCGGCGCTTATGAATACAGTCTCCCCCGCTCCCAGCATCTAATAGCAGATGCTGTCCGGGCGCGGGGGGACTCCGGTACATCAGGATCATCAGGACTCCGTCAGGATCACGGAACGTGGGAATGCAGCCTTACAGGTTCCTTTTTCAGCCTTATGCACTTACTATACATTTTACTCCTCATGCTGATTGCTATACTGTACAGTAAATTATAATATCATATATTCAGCTCTTTCTCATTGTTTGTTTCATCTGTTGTACATGTTATTTAGAATAATAAATCATTATTTTTGGGGTGTGGAGCCAATTGTTTGCATTTCAGTGATTTCTTGCTTTGGTTTAAGAGTGGATTTGGATTACAAGCGCGGTCCCGGAATGAATTATGATCATTATCTAAGGCACCACTAATATATATATATATATATATATATATATATATATATATGCATTTACAAATGACCATATGTTAGTACATCAGAGGCAAGAACAATCAGCACAATTCATTAGGTTAAACTGTCTCTGGATGGCAAGGGTATGCCATCAATTTCCGAATTGTGGAGGTCCGACTGCTGCGTCTTCCGTATTAGAACAAAGTGGTGGCAATTCTAGAAAAGAGCAAGCTCACGCATGCTTAAAGGGGTACTCCAGCGGGGGGGCACTTCTTTGCTGGGACCTCCGGTGCAAGGTTCACGGCCTTGACGTGACGTCTCAGGTCCGCTCAGCCACTCAGTGAAGGAGGCGGGATCTGAGCGGACTTGAAACGGATCCTGCCTCCTTCACTGAGTGGCTGAGTGACGTCACGTCTCGGGCCCGCGTCAGTCACCCGGAAGCGTCAGACACCTCCTCCCCGGTCCCAGCAAAAAAGTGCCCCCCCCCCGCTGGAGTACCCCCTTAACAATGGCCACAATCTACTTTATTGGGCTCTTTATGTCCCATATATACAGCCATATGCTGTATCCATGTTTTCCAGCACTCCCTAGGGCTGCATCCAACTTTTTCATCCACCGGTAATCAAATGCAGAGTGTTCAGATTATAGTATGCTCAAGGTTTGCTCATCTCTAATATTGACCAGTTACAGGGCCATATCACAGCTCACGGTATATCACGGCATTCATGAAAGTGAGTGGGGTCATGTTGCCACCTACAAGTGGCCAAGACCATGACCTTACAGTTGTAAGGAATCCATCTCTTACTGGTCACAGTACCCAGACATGACATGTCAAATCTTTTTAATTCGTCTGGGTCTGGGTACTAAAAGATAGCATGGCTGGGTTCCTTACTACATCTTTCCCTGCTTGATCCAATTCATTGCAGGAAATGCCTCAGAAAATGAGTTGGAGCAAAAAGGCAGAGAGTGGAGCACACAGTCATGCCATGCAGGGATAGCTGGAGCTCTCAGTACCCAGAGCAATCAAAACTATTGACAAGTCTGTACAACATCTCTAGTGTTTTTTTTTTTTAAGGGGCTATGCAGCTCTACAACAACATGGACGCTTTCTTTCAGAGACAGAACCACTCTTGTCTCCAGTTCAGGTGCGGTTTGCAATTAAGCTCCATTCACTTCATTGGAACCGAGTTACAAAACCTGCACTTAAACTGGAGACAAGAGTAGTGCTGTCTCTGGAAGAAAGTGGCCATGTTTTTCTAACGCTGGATAACCCCTTTAAAGTGACAGTAGTGCTCTAAGTAGTGCACACTCTTTGAACGGCTCCCTGAAATACCATAGAAGCCCAATAGTATGTGCATGCTATAGTTGCTCTTCCTTAAAACATACCTGGCTGGCATAGTTACCAATATGTGAAAAAATCAGTATGTAGAAGCCCCACCCTAGAGACGGCCCAATCTCTAGTTGGGCTGAAGACACATTGGGCCACATGCATCATCCGGCGAACGGATGATTTTCGGCGGAAAGTGCCGATTTGCATATTTTTTTATACGCAAATGGCCGATTTGCGAATAAAATATTCGCAAATCGGCACTTTCCGCCGAGTACGCCAGGGGGCGGAAAGGGGGCGGAAAAGGGGCGGAAAGTGGGCGGAACGGAGGGCGCGGACTCAGAGTCCGCGCGATTTATCATGCGTTCCGCCAAAATGTACGCCGAAAACCTACTCCAGTCCTCAGCTGGCGTAGGTTTTCGGCGGTGCGCAACGGCGCGCACGGGATTTATGTAGAGGCAGTCCGCCTCTACATAAATCTCCATAGCGCCGGAGCTGCGGGGGCATTTTTACGTCCGGCGTAAAAAACGCCGGACTTAATAAATGCCTCCCATTGACGTTTTCTGTATTCTATTCCATTTGACTTTTTTTTTTAACCACAGACAAATGTAATTTTTAAGTTATCTGAATCTACTGTACAATAATAAAAAAAATTGCCTATGAAATAACACAAGTGAAAACCTGGCCCGGCATCTGTCCAATAGCTGTAATGAGATTCTTCAGTGCACTTGATCTGTAAAGTGATTTCACCTGTTAAATGTCTCCATAAATGAATAATTGGCCTATATTCAATCCCTTAAGTGCTTGATCTTGTCTCGGAGCAACCAAGCACAAAGCATGAGATAGGCAGAACGCAGCGGATGCAGAAAAACAAAGGGCTATTTCGATGGGTGCCACAAGTTTACAGGATATAACGTCCGATTTGACAGGTATTGGCCGGCAGACACGAGTGATATATTGTAGTGAAAGAAAACTAATACGCAAGTCTAGAGAAGAGGTGAAAGTCTGAAACATTCAGGGCCCTCCATCCAACAGCCAATAAAACATGGAATCTCCATAGGACACATCTTTCGAGTGGTGGTCCCTTTTCGTGGCCATCTCTATCAGCCCAACTGGATA
Source organism: Dendropsophus ebraccatus (assembly GCF_027789765.1). Classification (NCBI taxonomy): domain Eukaryota; kingdom Metazoa; phylum Chordata; class Amphibia; order Anura; family Hylidae; genus Dendropsophus; species Dendropsophus ebraccatus. The sequence goes on along the minus strand of NC_091455.1, from coordinate 32,027,979 downwards.
GAGCAGCTGGGTGACGTGTGGAAATATATTAAAGGTGTGACCACATTTGGTAACACCACCTTGGTTGACTTTGAGGGTATGCACACAATACGGAATCCACATGGATAACTTCCGCCGTTCACTCCCACTTGAAGTTCCACCCGTCCCATTGGCTCCATTCTACGCTCAGGCAGATTCCGCTATCCACCCAAAGAATTGACCTGTCTCGGGTGGATAGCGGAATTGACCTTGGTGGACTGCAGAAACTGCCTGAGCATAGAATGGTGTCAATGGGACAGGCGGAACTTAAAGCAGGGGCGTACATGGAATTTACTGAAAGTTATCTGTATGGATTCCGTAGTGTGCATACCCTTTTCCAAGGTAGCATTGTCCATTGTCCATTTCATCAAGGCTCAGGTCCCTGATGATTTCTTGACTTGTCTTGACTGCTCAGAAACGTCTGCTGACAGTAGTGATCCACCGTAGCCAATGAGTTGGCATTCCCTTCTTTTGAGAAAGGGCAAGGAAGTGGAGATCAGCGGGGATCTTGGCACTGTTAAATTGGCAGCATTGGTGATCAATAGGTGAGTACTGCATTAGCAAGCCCTTTTTACCCCACTGGAAACCCCCTTTAAAGGGGTTATGCAGGCTTAGAAAAACATGGCCACTTTCTTCCAGAAACAGCACCACTCTTGTCCTCAGTTAGGGTGAAGGTTTTGCAACTCTGATCTATAGAAGTGAATAGAGCTGATCTGTAATTTCACAAGCAACCTGAGGATGGTGTGTGTGTGTGTGTCAGTTTTTGCAAGAAAGTAGCTGTGTTTTTTTCCAATCCCGAATAACCCCTTTAAGGCCCACAGCAGAGTCGCCTCTGTGCCAGTTAATAGAGCTTACACAGTTCCTTTAGCATGGAGCCATACAACTTAGAGGCCACCCACCACTCAAAGGACATACAGAGTCTGATACAACATGGCAATTTTTTTAGATTTATAGGGAACCCAACAAAAATCAGCCTCCTGATGATATTAGAAACACAATAAAATCTCCATTATGACTCCATATAAAACAGAGCTGTAATACAGTCATGTACATGAGCTCTTAGGCAAAGAGCAGTGTTCTGCATCAGAAGTGCACATGTAATGAAAGCTTGACTCAAGACCAAAACGTATCCATCTCTGGAAGAAGCTAAGTGCTAACTATTGCTATAAAACATCCGGGAAATTCTCTTCTCCTTCATGTTTCGGCAGACTGCTAGTGACAGTATGTCCGGGAACGACTAGGAATGACAAGGGCTAAGTGCTGAAAACATAGAACGTCTGCTGATTTACAGGGTACTGTACATAGCTGGCTTCCCAAGAAGACAAATGTTTCTTGGATCACACAGGCCAAAATATTCTAAAAAATAAATTCAACAGACTCCAAAAAGTTGGGGGGGGGGGGGGGGGGGGTGGAAATCGAAGATAGAACCAAAAACAACCAGACCACTTGTCTCGCCTTCACAATAGATGATTGCACAAACTTCCTTTAATTTTTCAAACATATTTGGAAACAAAGACAATGGAATCCTATGAAATGCCATCCAGTGATCTTGGAAGGGGTACAGGTATTTCTTATGGACTACTTATAGAGCACATGAGAGGAGCCAAGTTGCCGATTGTTCATACCTGAATACACAAAGGAGCATTTGTATTCTGTTGGTAAAGTGTCAGACCATGGAGTCTATTAGGGGCAGATTACGTAATCCCAAAATGGTTTTCCCCATGCAATAAAACGTAAAGTTTCTTATTTGTTTCCTGGTTTTTCTAAATCCATTCACAATTTTTCTATTAATTTGGAAGAAGTTGTAAATTGTTGGGGAGACTTATGGGTGTCCTATGGTCATTGCTCTCCAAACCCCTCTATGGACGTACCCTATAAATCTCATCTCTTTACCTAAGACGACAAGTGTTGGGCGACAACAGTACTCGGAGTATGACTGGTGGGGTTGCTGAGTACTCTCGGGGTAATATACGGGGGTGCTACTCTCCGAAACACGTAAGTCCATGCAATTTATACACAAAAGAAAAATATGAGAGTGCACTCACCCGATAAAACGTTGTCCTTACCAGTAGCAGAGAAGTGTACTGTGTACCTCTATATAATAGTCACACAGTTACCAAATGATTACGCCATTCCCATTCCTCACTGCATATTGTTTCACATCTGTATCCAGTCGTCATTTGCAGGTCAAGGAGTCAATGGAGCCCACAGTATAGAACGAGAAAGACGAGAGGAGTGGTGTATAGGATAAAATAATAGACAATACTATTTACAGCCACTTTGTGTAACATTTCTTCCCCCAGGGACCCTGCAATCTACCACCAGAGGTGAGATACTCATCTTGCCTCATGGCAGATCTGACCCTGCTCCAGGGCAGAACCTGAATGTACTGTAAATGTTCAGTTATCGGATAAATAAAGCATTACACAGTTCCCAATAAAATCAGTGGGTCATCTCTGTAATACATAGGCTTGCTATGTGAGATGCACTCTATGTGGTAACCCTCCACTCTGACAAATAGATGAGTCCTCATTTGTAGATGTCTTATCTCAACATTTCCTAATATTGTCATTAAAAATATGCCTTCTAACCTCCAGCATACCACTTTTTTTATGTAAGGTGGCTCACACTAGAATATCCCTTTAACCCGGACAACATCTTGCAGTGGATTTACATTCACAAGTGTGGCTCATACACATGGTGCTAATATCTGGCCCGTAATCCCCGTACATGAGACAGGCTGCCGAGCCGTAACCCCAGAATGTCAGCAAATCCCTCTCTTTACACAGTGTGAACTTGTAAAAGATTTCAGCTGGCGACACAAGGAGTATCATATGGCACCTAATAGCAAAATACCTAATAGCCCCCATCCCAACTGGCCACAGGGTTTTGCTGTGAATGTATAGGCCGGTATATATTTAGTTGTGATAACATATCAGTTTATTAATAAATAGCTGCATGGTCAAAATGTTTCCTATTTCTGGAATGTATCAATGCAATTGTGTTGGCAAAACTTGCCACAAAGTGTTACCCAAGAATTTCAACTTTTGACCCGTGCTCGCTACAAGTAATAGAGGCGAGTTTGGTTTACTTGTAGTATAAATTTATACCGTATACTGAAAGACGACTGGGCGTATAAGACGACCCCCAACTTTTCCAGTTAAAATAAAGAGTTTGGGATAAACTCGCCATATAAGACCACAACTCTTCCAAGGCACACCAAATAAAAATGAATAAAAAACATTAGACAGCAGCGAGATCTGAGAGGCAGAGAAGGTGGTATAGTAATACCGGTAGGATACAAGGCGGAGGTGGGGGAAGAGTGGAGAAAGACGTGTGGTTTTCTTTCCCAATGGTTGAAGTCAGGGTTGGGTTTTAGGTGGCCATTCCTATTCTTTTTAGGGATGTAAGGGGTCACCAGCAGAGTCAGAACACATGCAAGCTTGGCCGAGATAGTGTGGGCATATGAGGGACCAGGAGATGTAGCTTGCTTGTATGGTAAGTGTATACTTAGCTTGAATGAAAAATTAATGGGCCTGCTAATATTGTGGGACCAGCCAAGTATCTAATGTAATCTAATCTATCCAGCAGATGTCGGGGGGTAAGAGATCGGGCATGTTGGATAGGAATGAAATCAATGTTGTAAAAAAAAACTAATTTTATTACAACGGCTTAAAGCAAGCTCCATGTGGTGACTTTCTCTTATTACATGAACCAAGTTTAGGGTCCCATATGTTTAGCCCCCGGACAGAGGAATCATTGCCTTTTTATTGACGTGTCATTCTTTAAACGCCATTTCACTTCTTTAATTTAGCATGTCGCTCCAAGGATATGGCCATTAATGATGTTTACCAATAACCATCATGATGACTGATGGGTTGGACGGTGACAGGTGATCGCTCAGGTCTCTGTCATTCAACGGCTGATACGTACAAGGATCTAGGATTATTAGAATATAGACACCTGCCCTGCGCCAAATGAAGCCCCTGCGCTCCTTCGCCAGCTGTCACATAGTAATGACTTCTTGCCAATGTCGTGCTATGGTGACTCTGATAGAACCCTGGGAGTCGCAGCTAGGGCACAGACGATTATAGTCACTGTATACTCGGACACGGTACTGCTTCTTCTGCAAACTCTCAACCTTGCTAATCTGACAAACTCACTTTAGGTGGATAGGTTTCATAGTAGGGATCCATGTCATATGATCGGATATGGGGTTCTTATATGTAACCATAGTCCCTCCATGTGCTGCCGAACAGGATCTTTGTACAAGACTTTACTATATGCATGCAACTTTAGACAGTCCCATACTGCCTGATAGTGAAGGATTAGGGTCAAGGCTTATATTCCCAAAAAGAGGGTATTTTTGGGTAGGTGTGTGCCCGTTCCCAAGTGGATCTGGAGTGGGACCTAAATGTACCTCAAATTGGGAGGTTCTCTTGAACTCATCATGTGGTTGTTGGCTATGGGAGGTGCATGACACCGTAGTAATTGTACCGCCATTACCAGCTCATGGCGGGGAGTCCCCACCTGGACATATCCTTCGACTGAAATGTGTCACTCATAGACATCACACCCGCTAACACTTGCAAGAGTCCTTCTGCGGAATAGATGCAAGACTTTAATCTCTTGTGATTTAACTCTTTGACTGTTTTGGAGTAAAATTGTGTGAATCATTGCAAAAAATCACCATGGAAACCTCCAATCATACCATGAAATGAGAGTCTGAGGCAATCTTCCTTCTCTATCCTTAATCCGAGCTGTGTGATCTTAGCAGAAAGAAATCAATGGCTATTGTCTCTATGAGAAACACCAAGCTGGCCGGACGAGAGACGCTTTACTGCCATCCAGAAAATACCGCCAGCCCATAAAGTGACCCAATGTCCTACATGATGATAAACGGCAAAAGAGACAAATCACATACTGTACATCCCTGCTAGGTTTAAAGTGATATTGTCACACACAACCCCCCCCCCCTTACTTATGTGCACTTCTCCGCACCATCCACAGGCTTTCTGCTCTAAAACCGCTTCATTTTTTTGGTTAAGAGTGTCACCTAGATGGGGCTTCACTGCAGTTAGGCCCCCTCTCCCCTAGGCAGGACTTCAGGGCAGTTGGGCCCCCTCTCACGTCTCTGCCACGAAGCCCCACTTAGGGGAGAGCGGCCCAACTGCCCTGAAGCCCCACCTAGGGGAGAGGCAGCCCAAACCCGCATTGAACCGCACATAGAGTAAGGGGGTGCATGCCATCTATCCATCCAACCATCTGCTATCTAGTATCAATTGATCTTCTATAAATCAGAAATCTATTCACGCAGGTGTGTACACATGTTTGTGGGGTGTTTTGCTGGTGCTTTTAGGGACAGTATCATCTACAATGACTGGGCCTGAGCACTTGCACCATAATACCATATTATGCACAAAATAATGCGTCAGTATAACACTGGTCGGAAACTAGTCTAAGGATTTTGGGGGAGATTTATCAAACATGGTGTAAAGTGAAACTGGCTCAGTTGCCCCTAGCAACCAATCAGACTCCACTTCTCATTCCTCACAGACTCTTTGGAAAGTGAAAGGTGATGATTGGTTGGTTGCTAGGGGCAACTGGGCCAGCTTCACTTTACACCATGTTTGATAAATCTCCCCCTAAATTTTTATTTTGCTGTGACCAAATGTTTGAAAAAAGCTATTATACAATAACACAAAGTATTTCTTCTTTGTTTGTAGTGTTTTCGTCCCTTTTGGAACTTCCACCTTTTTTTGGGTGTCTATTAGTCTATGAGCGAACCTGGAGCATGCTCGAGTCCATCCGAACCCGAACTTTCGCCATTAGATTAGCGGTGGCTGCTGAAGTTGGATAAAGCCCTAAGGCTATGTGGAAATCATGGATATAGTCATTGGCTGTATCCATGTTTTCCAGACAACCTTAGAGCTTTATCCAAGTTCAGCAGCCCCCGCTAATCAAATACCAAACGATCGGGTTCGGATGGACTCGAGCATCCTCGAGGTTCGCTCATCTCTAAACACAACATGTTCTAGGTATGGTATTTTTTTCTTATGGTTCTCTATAGAAAAATCACCAGAAAAAAAATGTGTTAAAAAAAAAAATCCTTATAATTCGTGGTGGTTTACCAAGCCAAAAATGCTTTGGCCCTAGAGTTCATTCTTTTTTTTTAGTTAAAGCCAGAATTGAATCCAGCAGGAATAAGAATATGTTCACACTGAGCAAAAGCGGCGGAATTCCACCTGCCTCAGTGTCTCTATGGAAGGGCTCATGCGTCTCCGCTCCTGCCACTCTCCGCGCAAAGAACTGCCTTGTCAATTCTTTGAGCGGAGAGCAACAGAAGCAGAGGTGCGCCGCTTTTGCTCATTGTGAACATACCCTAAGAAATACAAGTCCTTCTTTTCCCAGCCCCTATTAGTCTACTTCTGGCTTTGGCCAGATGTAATCCTGTGGCCCATGTATCTATCTATCTATCTATCTATCTATTCTAATGAATCAGTGAATAATTCCCAATAATGGGACTAGATGGAGTTTGCTAACTACACCTATCGAGACACAACTATAAGATGAGGTTGTCGGTCTGGAGGGGACATGTGGGGCATGTGACACTGTTTCCCACTAACACTTCTAGCACCAAATCCTGCTGTGCCCTCCACTATGACAAGGGCAGCAGCAGAGCGGCCTGTGACTAATCCCCCTGTGGGGAGTTACAGGAGTGACTGTGGTATAGATGGTAATTCCGGCTCACACTATACACCCAGGGTTTTAAAGTCACGGCTAAGAATATCCCGATGCCAGGACACTGCTGCTGTGCATCTCTGAGGTCTGATCTCGGGAATATTTGTAACACTTGTTTCTAAAATCCATTTTCTTAGTATTTTTCAGTTTGATAAACTTTAATGATATAATAGTGTGGGGCCTATGTGCACCTCTGCATGTCTCCAGCTCCAGAAGCACTGGACAATTCTTAAAGGGGTTTTCTAGGCTAATATGATTGATGGCCACCCACAGTATAGGTCATCAATCACTGATCAGCAGGGTGTTGACAACCCGCATCCCCAGTTATCAGCTGTCTGGTGCCCACTCTACAGAGTGCCCAGAAGCGGATGCAGTTGGCTCCATTCCGTGTGGATGACGGGTGTCAGCACCCCGCTGATCAGCGATGGATGGCCTATCCTGAGGACAGGCTATCAATCATAGTAGCCTGGAAAACCAACTTAAAATATCATAATGTACAAAGAATTGCAACACTGAAGAGAAGATGTTCCACAGTCCAGCACTTGGCAAAGAAGTTTAGTTTTTAGGGTACAAACCCACACACCGTATACACAGCAGATACGCAACAAATACGCAGCAAATACGCAGCAGATTTGTTGGTACAGATTTGATGCTGTGTTCAGTTATTTAGATATAATCTGCTGCGTATTTGCTGCGTGTTTGCTGCGTATTTGCTGCGTATCGCAGCAGTAAATACGCTGCTTATACGGTGTGTGGGTTTATACCCTTATTCAGTTTCGTTGCAATGCACAGCAGAACACCAACATGCAGTGACCCCACAGATTAGACGCGTTTCGAGCGCATGCGCACTCTTGTTCACCTAGTGCCTTCCCACTCTAACTCCCCTTAAATAATCACCATACAGGTGTACATACAAGTGGATCAAGGAATGCAATTAAAAGAACTGGTTACATATGCTGTAAAAACATGGGCAAAGACGTATTGCAAATATTTCATTTCAGCACCATATAAATAATTAGTTTCTGCTCTGCAGTCGGGTGTCATTCAGACACAGTTCACACATCCTTCATGCGTGCAGAAGACCATCGCACGATATATAGCCTTATGGCCAACATGCATGTGTTCAACTACTCTAAGAACAACATATTTACTAATGCGTATTTGCATATTTGTTATCTCTTATTTTTGTAAATGAACACAGTATGTATGAAACTAATTATTTATATGGTGCTGAAATGAAATATTTGCAATACGTCTTTGCCCATGTTTTTACAGCATATGTAACCAGTTCTTTTAATTGCATTCCTTGATCCACTTGTATGTACACCTGTATGGTGATTATTTAAGGGGAGTTAGAGTGGGAAGGCACTAGGTGAACAAGAGTGCGCATGCGCTCGAAACGCGTCTAATCTGTGGGGTCACTGCATGTTGGTGTTCTGCTGTGCATTGCAACGAAACTGAATAAAAACGACTATCGTTCTGTGTAATTTGGTGAACGATTTCAGGCTAACGATATACAATCTCGTTTACGATCGTTTATCATTAGTAGTTAATTGTTAAAAATCGCTCCGTGTAATAGGACCCTTAGGCTGGGGCTGCTCAGCAATATTGGCCATGTCATGGTCCACGTGACCAAAGATCGCAGTGTGGTTCTCCCTTAGCCCTATATCGCAGCTAATATATATGAATTGGGTCATGGTGTGGAGTACTCATTGTAAAAGCGTCCACTTGTAGGTTACAGTGTGACCTTATTAGCTGAAATGTTACCTGGCCATTTGACCTGTATCACGGCTAAAGTCAACATGCATCACTAGTCTTACACAATACCTTCCATCTGCTTACTCATGACCCTGAATCAACTGGTTTCAGAAAGTTATACAAATTATCAAATAACTTCTATTAAAAATGCTCAAGCCTTCCAGTACTTATCAGCTTCTGTATGTCCTGCAGGAATTGGTGTATTCTCTGGCTCTCTGCTGCCCCCTCTGTCCATGTCAGGAACTGTCCAGAGAAGGAGAGGTTTTCTGTTTCAATATATTTTATTGAATTTTTGTCAATACATTTTTGCAAACAAAAATAAAGTTTGGCAAACAAATGTATAACAAGAGTACATCGAAAGTACTACAGAAAAAACAGTTTTCACAAATGGAATGAGAAATAGAGCTAAGGTTTTTCTGTGGGGATTTCCTACAGCTCTGGACAGTTCCTGTCTCAGACAGAGGTGGCAGCAGAGAGCACTGTGTCAGACTGGAAACAATACACCACTTCCTACAGGACATACATCAGCTGATAAATACTGAAAGACTTGTCTTTTTATAAATAGAAGAATTTACGACTCTCTATAACTTTCTGACACCTGTTGATCTGTATTTTTTTTTACCTCTGGAGTACCCCTTTAACGTCTTATGCTGGTTAATGCTGCAACAGCATTCATCTTTCTGCCATAATGTTTTATCTTTCTGTTGACGTAACAGTAACATATCATTTGTGGTAGGAAAGAAAAAAAAGATCACTAAACAATGATCCGCAGCAAAACACAGACTGGCAATGAACAAATGAAAGAAATATGTTAAAGGAACGTCAGGGCTATGACAACTCTCATCTCTATCAGAACTGATATCATTGTCAGCTGATTTCTACCAGTCACAAGTATTTCCATAATATATAGCATATATGTGCTAGGGATGGACTGAGCTCACAGAGCATTACATAGATTCAATACATTGTATTAAACTCTTAGCTGTTATAACCAGGTTATGTTTACCAACTTCTGATTGTGAAGATACAGCAAGTAAAAATCTTAAAACTTATACATAGTTGCCAACATTTGAATTTTTTTTTTTAACAGGGATACTTTAGCGTTGACAACAAGGGGTGTGGCTTATTGTGGGTGTGGCATCTGTGGGTGTTGCCCATCATGGGTTTGGTTTACAAGATGTGGCTTGTCACCATTTTTTTTTTTTTTTTGTCCAGAATTTTCCAGTCAGAACAACACAAAATGAGCATTACACACTCCAGTATATTAAACACCCCAGAATCAGGTCTACAGTATAGTAAACACCCCAGTATCAGATCCCCAGTATATTGTATACCCCAGTATCAGGTCCCCAGTATATTACACACACCAGTATCAGGTCCCCAGTATAGTACACATTTCAGTATCAGGTCCCCAGTATATTACACACCCCAGTATCAGGTCCCCAGTATATTACACACTCCAGTATCAGGTCCCCAGTATATTACACACCCCAGTATCAGGTCCCCAGTATATTACACATCCCCGTATCAGCTCCTCAGTATATTACACACCCCAGTATTAGGTCCCCAGTATATCACACACCCCAGTATTAGGTCCCCAGTATATTACACACCCCAGTATCAGGTCCCCAGCATATTACACACTCCAGTATCAGGTCCCCAGTATATTACACACCCCAGTATCAGGTCCCCAGTATATTACACACCCCAGTATCAGGTCCCCAGTATATTACACATCCCAGTATCAGCTCCTCAGTATATTACACACCCCAGTATTAGGTCCCCAGTATATTACACAACCCAGTATCAGGTCCCCAGTATATTACACACCCCAGTATCAGGTCCCCAGTATATTACACACCCCAGTATCAGGTCGCACGCTGTGTCAGTACTGTAGTGCAAACTTTTAAGCTGTTCAGGAGCTTCCGACATCATAACTAATTATAATGCTGGGAGCTCCCAGGTCCAGTCCACAGAACAGTAAACAGTAAACATCGCAAGCTACACTGTTTGTACATCTCCTATTAATATCACTGGAGTCATGCAAACTACCTAACACAGCCAGCCCAGCTGTTTCGGGCTTCCCCACCTCTGATGCCCGGTGAGGACTAGGAGGCACATTGGAACCCATATCTTTCAAACATTCATGGCATATTCTGTTTACCAGATGTGAATGGTCCTTGTCCATATAACCTAACAGGGTTCATGTAGATGCCAATGAGGACAGAAAATCTGAGCACTCACTAATAAATCAGCTGGGATCTGATTGGTTATCATGTGGAACATGTCTATTTTTTATACATGAACTCCTCTGTTTTCTCAAGTGTTACTAATTATAAAATAATAATAATAATCATTGTTTTCGACAACCTTAATTATATACATAGAGAAAGGCCAAAATAAACACGGCTGACTCAGATGCTGCGTCCGTATAGTCAATATGACATATGCAGGAAGTCAAGTTCACTGACAGGCCAAGGGTCAGTGTAACGACGGCTGCATCCACCGCTCTTTACTGATGCCAAATGTGACGTGTGTATGAAGAATCCCAGAATCCTTATGTATGGAGAATTGTCAGGGATAGAAACTTTCAATCTCTTTCAATGTACTTCTGCACTATAAGGCTATGTTCACACACCGTCAAAAAGACAGTCATTTTTATTGACAAAAATCATTTAATGGCAAAAAAACGGAGGTTGGGGGAGAATTTATCAAACATGGGGTAAAGTGAAACTGTCTCAGTTGCCCCTAGCAACCAATCAGATTCCACTTTACATTCCTCACAGATTCTTTAGAAAATGAAAGGTGGAATCTGATTGGTTGCTAGGGGCAATTGAGCCAGTTTCACTTTACATCATGTTTTATAACTCTCCCCCATTATTTTGATGGGGTGTAAACATAGCCTGAGAGCTGGAACCAGTACCATGCCATACTATTTAAAGGGAATCTGTCAGTTCTCGGGCTGTACCTAAGGTGCTGACAGTGTGCTGTAGCTGGCCTTCTAGGCCTGAGGTTTGCACCAGGACATGACTACTCAACGACCTAATACCAGGCCACTAAGAAGTCTGTATAATATTCCATCTAAAAGTATAATTCAGCTCCGGAGGCCTGACCTGATACAGGCCCAACATGTGGCCAAAAGGGGATCTACAGAATGACAGCAAGTCCTTCAGGGAAAAGAAGGTGCCATAAACCCCCCCCCCCCCCCCCATCCATCTGCACTGCACATACAACATTATTTTAAGCTTCATATTTTACATGTGTGACAAATATAACAGGAAACAGCACGATGTGGGCAATGTGGTTACACAAGATGAACGTGAATTGGAAAAATGTCTTACGTAATAGACTTTGATGTTCTGAGCTGTAATTGTTAGACTTTACAGCACTAAGACAGTGACAACTACAACAATACTACAACAATTCCGTAACTTTTACTACTTGTAATATTTAGTAGAGGCTGGGACTGTCCTAAAATATAAAAAAAAATTGCTGCCCCTCCAGGGCCTCCTGCCGGGCCTGCAATGATGACATCACCTATATTGTTCACATAACGCTGAGGTCAGTCACTAGCCTCAACAGTCATGTACGGTGCAACACTGTAGACCCGTCAGGGAAATCTGGAGCAGTAGCAAATTTACAGTGGAGCAAAGGCTTTTCCCCCTTTTTGGGGTTCATACAATCAATCAATTGGCAGCAAAGTTATATAAGAAAATAAAGTGCCTGTATTAAGGGGTACTCCAGAAATTTTTTCATCTTTAAAATCAACAGGTGTCAGAAAGTTATATAGATTAGTAATTTACTTCTACTTAAAAATCTCGTCTTCCAGTACTTATCAGCTGTTGTATGTCCTGCACAAAGTGGAGTATCCTTTCCGGTCTGACACTGCGCTCTCTGCTGGAAGTGTCCAGAGCAGTAACAAATCCCCATAGAAAAACTCTCCTGCTCTGGACAGTTCCTGTTATGGACAGAGGTGGCAGCAGGGAGCACTGTGTCAGACTGGAAAGAATACATCACTTCCTGAAGGACATACAGCAGCTGATAAGGACTGGAAGACTGGAGATTTTTAAATAGAAGTACATTACAAGTCTATATGACTTTCGGACACCCATTGATTTAAAAGAGTTCCCCTTTAACACCTTGTACGTTTCTCTATCAAGATGGTCGTAACAATGCAACCAATACGTAACCATAATACGCAAAGTAGGTTAAAAAAAACACCTGCAAACTGTACAAGTATTTATAGGCAACAGCTACAGACTTCAAACGCATCCAATGTCTGGGGGGTAGCTTTATGTTTTGCGGGATTGTATGACTCATTGGATATACCACCCACAGTGTTCTCATACATGTCACATATCTGTCACATATGTATAAATCCGTATGCACCATCTTGTATTATTTTTATCCTTATGGCACCATCCCTTTGCCTTCTTCACAAGATGCTGTGACAGAAAGCGGAGCTCCTCTTAAGATACTTGGCATCCCCCGAACGTGTCTCTGATGTCAGCCCATTCTAAGCTCTGATATATCCTCTGTATATATTGGCAGAGGCAGAAAACCTATTAGTATTACAGTACTCAAAAGAGCAGGGGCCATTATAAATGTGGAGTGTAAGACCGGGAGACTGTGCCGAGAATCTACTGGAAGCGGCTATTTTTGGACTTAAAGGGGCATGCCCACAGGAAATGCCATAAATATTTGATAGGTGGTGGTCCCAGAGAGTCCTATTTAGAGGACAGAGTTCTGTGACCCCCAGTTAACAAGTCGTCTGGCAGTTGTCACATGACGGAGGAAACCAAGAAGAGGCAATGAGGTTGTGATGAAAACCGGCAAATATTTCTATAGCTCTAATAGACTTCAATGGAGGGAATCACAGCTATATGTCACCACTTTATCGCCTTCTTTATGTGGCAGACATAGGAATATGTGAAAAAACTGTGCAAATACAGCATGTGTCATAGGGAGTAATGTTAACAATACGGCCAAAGTCTGCTGACCTGGCACAATGTTGCACATGTTGAGCCAGTTCTATTCTGAGTGTATTACAGGGTGAATGGATGGCAGGCTTAGTCATAGCTCTTTTTTACTGCTTTACTTTTTCTCACATGGGATAGAAGGTTTACCAGAATGAGCTCACTACAGACAAAACCAACCATCATCATGTCCCGGGCAGGAAGCCATTATATCCAAAGGAAAAAAAGTAGTAACCTGCTGTGCCATCGCCTATTACACCACGTCTGCCCATATATGCAAAAGGATATTCCCCATGTGCCAGTTGAGTTCCAATTGAACATAGTCCCATAAAGACACAATATATGTTTGGGAAATGGACCCAGCATAGTCACTCTTAGATTATGTTTTGTCCATCAAACTTACTGGGCCTGCCAGGAGCACATTGTTGTATAGGTCTGCAATTCTTGACAGGTTGTGAATGACAGGAGGGCAAACATGATGTGAATGGGTAATTAATTTAAACTTGTGTAGGTTTTATATATATATATATATATATATATATATATATATATATATATATATTTATTTTAATTTTTTTTCAATTATTCTAGTATTACATTCTAGTGCTCTGTTATACAGATGGGTTCTATGGTTTTGTGCATGTATGGTGGTAAGACGTTAGGGCCATATTACATTAGATGTAAGTGAGCACCAATCTGACAGATCAGTGCTCGCTTACAGAGTCTATTACACAGCTCGTGATCGTGCATATCGCATACATATCGCTAGTGATGTCTGTTCAGCCCTTGCTGCATATATAGAAGAAAATAATAAACTAATACTTACCTCTCCACTCTCCCCAGTGTCCTCCTGGCTTCTCCCCACTTACCACAGCTGCCACTAAAACATCTCTGCAGTGACAGGCCACTCAACCAATCACTGACCGAGATGGGACAGGGCCTGCAGCCAGTGTCTGTCACTTTAGAGATGGCCTCAGATACTTCAGCGAGGCTGCGGTGAGCTTAAAGAAGCCAGGAAGACAATGCGAAGCGCAGACAGGTAAGTATTACTTTATTACGTTCTGTTTCATCAGCTGCCGACTGTGCACCTCCTATTACACGGACTGATGCACAGTCTGCGGATGATGATTTTTAAACCTGCTGAAAGTCAACGATCAGCTGATAATTGGCTCCTTGGCTGATCATTGTCTTTTTTACACGTAGCAATATCTGTCTGATTCTGCCTGATTGGGCAGATAATTAGGACCCTTGGGTTATCTAATTCTCTTGTTCTCCTATATATAGACTTGGTTGCCACATACGCGTCTTTGGAACCATGTTTAAAAGGTAGTATTGTAAGGGTCACATGCTGTCCTTACATGTGGACTGGGATGGGTTGGGATAAGGATAACAACACATAGAATCTCTACAGGCCCATATAATGAACCTGTTGGTCCTCAATATGGCACATGAGGTTGCAGGTACAGTAGAAGGCTAGGGTCACAACCTTGATCAGTAATACGGCAGCGTTCACAAGGCTTAGCATTCCTGTATATAGCTTGTTTATAGTAATACAGGTTACTAACTTTAGCTTTGGTTTATGGGTCAACAGTTGTCCAATGTTTCACGGGAGGGAAACACTCTGAACCTTATATAAACCTAAACCAGATGTGCTCATAGTAACAACCAGATTCGTAGGCTCCTGCTCTACCCTTGTGCTCTTGTCTCGGTCCCGTTCTTTTTTTGGGCCTCTGGTATACACCCTTTGGCACTAGACTCGGACATAAGTATTGCAGGGAGCAGGTTACCTGCCAATGTTACCAGTAGAGTAAGACTAATGTCAACTTTCACCAGCTGAAGGGTCTGGTGATCCACCTCTTAATGTAGAAAGATGTCCACCTGTTAGAAGTCTTCATGACACAAATATATTTATACTTTATATAGCAATCCAGAAACACTTATTCTCTACGCACAGAAGACCAGCTTGTTTTCTTTGGATTCAATTGGTACCAATAATTCTAAGTTCCTCAACATTAGGGATGATCGAACAGCGGGAATTTTTAGATTTGTTCGAACTCGAACCATTGGCTTTTGAATCAAAAGCCGATGATTCCAGTTCGAACAAACCTGAAAATTCCCACTGTTCAATCATCCCTACTCAACATTCCCTTTCTGTCTGCTACCACCCCACATACAAGCCACGATTCTCATGTGCTCCTACAAGAAGATCTCCACTTATTGACCACATTTCCATAAACCGAACTGAAACATGTAAATCCCCCTTTACTATACAACATTACTAATAAAGTTTGGATTAGTTTGGAGCTTCTGCCAATCCTTCTTGTTAAGGGAAAACAGAGCAATTACCCGTCATAGATGAACCCCCGAGACCAGCAGCAAACTTCCTTCTGATGTTAATATCTCAATCTAGTTGAGTAGTTTTCAATAGCATGAAAAGAACTCCCCGAACAATGGAGGCTGTCTCGGCCACGGCCTTTGAAGCAGAATTAATTATATTTCATTTATTAATACAATGCATGCATTCCTCCTTCCCATGGACTCCCGAAATGCTCAGTAAACCAATATCACAGAGGACATAATGTGTGTCATTCAAACGGAATAGGAATGTATATGCTATAAGATCCCTGAGGACATGTGACTCAGGGTGCATTGTTATGCTAAGTTCTCTCTGACATTATCTGGTTTCCGTCAAGCATTTTTGGCAGCAAAGTTTGCCTGGTATGCAGTGAAAAATACCCAAACGCTATTGGAAATATAAAGAGCCCCATTATAAGTCAATGGGGTCCACCAACATTTGGATCCAGCATAGAGATCATGGCTCCATTCCTTCACCAAGGGCAAAGATTCAGTACTTTTGCTTAGGGCCCTATTACAGCGATTATTGCTCCTTGTAATAGACACTAGGGATGGTCCAAACATGCCGAGGTTCGGGTTTGTATGAACCCGAACGCTCGGCATCAGATTCCCGCTGTCTGCCTGCTCCGTGGAGCGGGTGGATACAGCGGGAGGACCGCCTGGAAAACTGGGATACAGCCTATGGCTATGGCTGTATCCCAGTTTTCCAGACGGTCCTCCCGCTGGATCCGCCCGCTGCACGGAGCGGGCAGACATCGGGAATCATTACCGAGGGTTCGGGTTCGTACGAACCCGAACCAAACTCGGTTCGGACCATCCCTAATAGACACAACAATTGGCCGATAAAACGATCGGATGATTGTTGGTTTAGGTTTGGACCTAAAATCGCTTTTGGACCCAATCACCTGATACCTTTTCACCCCCACTTCCTGGCTTGTGATTGGCTGAGCAGCCTGTTGACTCTCAGACAGGAAGCTGCGGAGCACAGGAGAGAAGACCAGGAGCAGGGAGAGGTATGGCATCAGGTGTTTGGGCAAGGGCTGCAATAATCACCGGGCTTGTTTACTCTTTATAATTGGGCCATCAAATAGGACCCTTACTGTCATTTCAACTAACGTTTTACAAAGTTTAGGCTGCACCAAGTGTCAGTCACGAGACCCGTAGCGATTGTAAGTTATAGATTTATAATGGAGCCCTATACTTAGTCGGATCGGGCAGCTGACTAAGTGATGTCTTCAAGCCTGCTGCTCACGTCAGATTGCCAACTATTTATTTAGATGTTAGACCCAACATTGTTTGGCCCGTCTGCCAGTACCCAAAGGTGGAACAGCACAGATTCCCTCCAAATCTGCACGTCTTACTCATATCTTTATTTATTGCATGCAGTGTCGCAATGGGGTATTTGGAGCTCACCAGAGGAAACGATCCTGGGGGCCCATCAATAAGGAACCAGAGAGAAATGACAGTCAGTCAGTGTTTATGCAGGTTCTAAAGCTGGGGGCCCACCAGAGGATTCTCCAGTCCTCTGGTGGGCCAGTCCAACACAAGACACGTATAAATGCAGAAGCAGCAGCGTGCAAGAGGAAATCCTTGTGATATTATCATCTGGTCATCTATTGCACAAAGTGAAAGAAACCCAGAAGCAAGAGAAGAGGAGTAAATGAAGACTGGGCTAGTTTAGCTGATAATGTAAGCGTGATGGATGAACTCATTACACACACTGAAAAAACCACAGGATTCCTCGCATTACACAGAGGATTCTGCTGAAAAAGGGCATAGGCAAGAGCCGGGAGTAAATGGATTAAGTTTTCAATCTATTTTTAAAGAAATAGTCACAATGTCAGGGCCTGGAATGAAGGGTCCAGGGACCGATAATGAGTGGGACGTGTGACTGGAGTAAATTGTTTTCGACCTTATAAACCTCCCTCCTTATACGCCGGCAATGGGTCTACCAGAGGGACTGGCCATAAAGCTCCCTGTCAATTCCATTCTTATTACTTAGTACTTAGTACTACTAGTAATATCAAATGATTTTTCCAAGTAACTTCCCAAAAAGTTTTGACAGGAAGAGTAAATTACCCAAACTAGTGTCTTAAAGTGAATGTACCACCAGGTACATCGCTTTGTTTTTTTTTTACACTAACAGACTGGTGCCGGCCTGGAGATGTCGGTGGCGTGGACCTTTTTTTTTTTTTTTTGAACCACTGGCCATTTCCTGTACATGGCGCTGGTTTATTCCCGAGCACTGGACCGCCCTAGAGCACTGGGGGCAGGCCTGCCAGCGCCGTGTGTGAACTGGGTGGTGGATCAAAAAAGGTCCACACCACTGGCATTCCCAGGCCGGTGCCAGTCTGTTAGTGTAAAAAAATCTAAGCAATGTACCAGCTGGTACATGTGCTTTAATCCTTCTAAGTTCCTGTGGTTGGTCCTCATTGATAGGCCCCAATTCGGGTTAGCCAATGAAAAAGGGTTCTCCTAGACTGTAACACTGATGGCCTTAGGTAATGTAACTTCACATGGACCCAATGGTTCATCCACATGGGCAATTGTCCCCGGTACTAATGCCATGATTATCACTGGTACTAGGTAAGTTCTTAGTGTATAGAGTAGAGATGAGTGAACCTGAGCGTGCAGCATTTGATTACTGGTGGCTGAAGAAATAGGATACAAAAATGGAGATAGCCATAGGCCATAGGATGGATCCATGTTTTTCAGGACTCCTAGGGCGGCATCCAACTTCTAATCAAATGAAGCAGACTCAGGTTCAGACAAACCAGAGCAAGCTCGAGATTCACTTATCTCTAGTATAGAGTAAACTTTTCTATGGACCCAGTGGAGGCCAAAAGAATGTCATTTTGACCTCTGTTCTGTTGGTATAGATTGGCATTTACTGGCTGCGGTAGCACTATCACACAGAGCAGAATATAAACTACATTACATGGCATCCAACATAGATCTACAGTTCATTGGTATAGGCAACCAATGACCACCAATAGGGGATCCACTTCATCCTCCTCAATCAAGACTGAGCTGCAGTAACACAGTACGGCCACTAAGCCCTAAGCACAGCCTCCTCCCGCACCTGATTGATCATTATTTACACCTGCAAATAACCATAAATTAGGGCTGGATTTACTGAAATGCATGGGTCTCTTAGTAAATACAGAGGAGTGCATGGGGATGGGACTTTATTTTGAACCGGCCAACAAGTATGCCAACCTTGATCAATTCCACCCTAGATGCTCAAATGTGTATTCTTTATGACTCTCACAAATTTTCATCTCACAAAGACCTGCCTCTTCTAATCTTTAGCTGGCCCTACACATTTCATTAAAGGGGTTATGCATTATTGGAAAACTATAGCTGCCTTCCTCCAAAAACAGCACCACTCTTGTCCTCAGTTTGGGTGTGGTATTGCACTTCAGTTCCATTGAAGTAAATGGAGCTGAGTTGTAATAACACACACAACCTAAGGGTATGTGTAGGGCTAATTCTGGAAGAAAGCAGCCATAGTTTTCTAATTGGTTAAACCCACTAATTTCTGTGATTGGGTATGTATATAGGGCGCTCCTAAGTCTTTATTGATGGCTGAAGTATCGGGAAACTGGATTTTAACACATCTAATTCTGGAGAGAGATAAGCCAGAAGTCTACCCTATGGAACACATGGGGGTTGGGACTTTTTTTCTTTATTCATTATTCTTGGGGCGTGATTTACTAGACCCCCCATATTTCTCGAGTTTTCGGTTACATAGAGTACTTAAAAAATTGCAAAAGCAGTAATATAATAAAATGCAATATGCTGACATGAGACTAAAGAGTCCAGAGAGACGGAGGGAGTTCCAGACTGTTCTGTCAATGAAGTGTTTACATGACATCTGTGGGCTCGTAATATAACAAATGCTCTTAGCTACTAAGGCTATCGATAGCCAAGCTATAAATGTCCAGGAGTCTAGGAAGGCAGCGAGCTCTCTGCAAGTCATGTCATTGGAAGTGACAACTCCTGTTGGCACTAAAGGTTTTCAGGCCAGATTCCTGAAGGGGATGGGATTCCTTACGGATCCTTTATAAAGTTACGGTCAACAACGGATTAGCAGATACAAATCCACCACTCTGACAATGCCGTGGTTCGTATGAACTACAAATACCAGCATGGCATGCTTCAGTTGTAGATAGAGACCACATTTAATAGCCGAATCTTTACACCTGCCTTGAGATCCGCTGATTTAGGGAATCAGCGATCAGTGTGAATTATCATCTAGCTACACATTCTCCCTGCAGCGGCCACTATAGGGGAAATGTAGTATTGCATGGTGGCCACGCAGATAAATAGGTAAGAATTTAAATGGCTACTCCGGCGATAAAAAAAATAAATCTAAATCATAAAGTTATACAGATTTAGGCTATGTTCACACTATGTATGTGTGCGGCTGTATTTTTTATGCGGCTGTAAATGTGCGGCTGAAACTACGGCCGTGGGAAAAAATAGACATACGGCTGAAAACATACGGTTATTTACTTGGAAATCTGGTTCAACTAAAAGTAACAAATAAAATCTTTAGAAAGTGATGCAAACACCTCTGGATGCATCTGGGAAAGCAGGGAAACAGTTTACATGAATTGCTATTACCGGGGTTTGCGATCCTCTGCAGTATGCCGATGCCGATGCCTCTCATGGTTAATATATTGAATTAATAAAACACATTTTCGTTGAAATAAAATCAGTTTCGTTGTTCAATAATTTAATTCTAACGAATCCATTATTGTGCAATTCAATATACTGTCAAAAAATAAATATATATATAAATATACATTTATTTATATATATATTTATTTTAACAGTATATTTAATTGCACAATGATGGATTCGTTAGAATTAAATTATTGAACAACGAAAGGGACTTTATAACAAAGAAAATGTGTTTTATTAATTTAATATATTAACTATTAGAGGCATCGGCATTCGGCATCATTGCCGGCTATTTTTGAAGTACTCCGTACGGACCGCCTGTCAATCCACGGCCGCATTTCCAGCCGCAAAGAATGGTCTTGTTCATTTTTTACGGGTCCGTTTACGATCGGGCCGTAGATTCATACATAGTGTGCACTGTGAAGCCGTATATCGTATACTTTCCAGCGTACGCATGAACCAGAAAAATCCGGCCGATGATTTACCGCCCGCAATACAGCCACACGGATACAGAGTGTGAACCTAGCCTTGTAATTTATGTCTACTTAAAACATTCAAGTCTTCCAGTACTTATCAGCTGCTGTATGTCCTGCATGAAGTGATGTAGTCTTCCCAGTCTGACACAGTGATCTCTGCTGCCACCTCTGTCCATGTCAGGAACTGTTCAGTGCATCAGTAAATCTCCATGGAAAATCTCTCCTGCGCTCTGGACATTTCGGGCAGCAGAGAGCACTGTTAGACTAGAGATATACCACTTACTGCAAGACATACAGCAGCTGA
This sequence comes from Dendropsophus ebraccatus, assembly GCF_027789765.1. Lineage (NCBI taxonomy): Eukaryota > Metazoa > Chordata > Amphibia > Anura > Hylidae > Dendropsophus > Dendropsophus ebraccatus. Next base: position 32,006,662 of record NC_091455.1, on the reverse strand, counting down.
AAAGTACTGGAAGACTGCAGATTTTTGAAAAGTAGTAAATTATAAATCTATATAACTTTCTGAAACCATTTTGTTCTCCACCAGAGTACCCCTTTAAAGGGGTTATCCAGTGCTAGAAAAACATGGCCACTTTCTTTCAGAGACAACAAGACTCTTGTCTCCAGTTCAGATGTGGTTTGCAATTAAGCTCCATTCACCTTAATGGAACTAAGCAGCAAAACCCCGCCCAAGCTGGAGACAAGAGTGGGGCTATTTATGGAAGAAAGTGGCCATGTTTTTGTAGCGCTGGATAACCCCTTTAATACGTACCTCATGTTTGATAAATCTCCCCCATAGTAATATGCCTGTAAGGGGGTCTATTAAAACTACATGCCGGTCAATGAGTGGTTGGCCCAGGAGAAGGAATTTTCTTCAAAAGTGATCTGCGGCAGACAGCATCTGCGGGAAAAGATAAGCGGTGCCTCTGTAACGCCATTAATCTATGTCTAATCAGGGGCTGAATTTATAATGTCAACGAAAAATTTCCATTGATGCATATTATATGCTTTTTATTACAACTGCTGCCTTTACCGCCTAAAGCAATTCCTCTATATAAACAAAGAAGCCATCAGCAGATGAAGCCGAGCAGGAGGCTGCAATTGCAGCAAACACTCAGCAGTGACACGTATTAGCAGGAGTGTAAGCAAGTAGGTCCCATTTATCGATAACCAGCAGAGGATTTAATGATGGGGCGATTATCGGATAAATGGGTCACCCTATGTTTAATAGGGGTCAGCGATCAGACCATGAGCAAGAAAATGCTGATCAGGAGATTCTGAGCGATCCAAACATTCATCGCTCATCAGCAGCACAATAGGGGATGGCACAAAGAGCTAGCAATCATACCTGCAGCCTTCACACACACTGCTGGGACCAGGCTTTATAAATGAGCACCAATCTACAAGACCTGGGCTCGTGAGTGGCCTACGTCCGTTTATAGTCAGCGGCCGGCCTACGCCTGTTTATAGTGAGTGGCCTACGCCTGTTTATAGTGAGTGGCCTACGCCCGTTTATAGTGAGCAGCCTACACCCGTTTATAGTGAGCAGCCTACGGCCGTTTATAGTGAGCAGTCTACGCCCGTTTATGGTGAGCGGCCTACAGACGTTTATAGTGAGCGGCCGGCCTACGCCTGTTTGTAGTGAGTGGCCTACGCCCGTTTATAGTGAGCAGCCTACACCCATTTATAGTGAGCAGCCTACACCCGTTTATAGTGAGCAGCCTACGGCCGTTTATAAAGAGCAGTCTACGCCCGTTTATGGTGAGCGGCCTACAGACGTTTATAGTGAGCGGCCGGCCTACGCCTGTTTGCAGTAAGCGGCCTACGCCCGTTTATAGTGAGCAGCCTATGCCTGTTTATGGTGAGCCGCCCCTTTATAGTGAGCGGCCTACGCCCCTTTATAGTGAGCAGCCCACGCCCGTTTATAGTGAGCAGCCTACGCCCGTTTATAGTGAGCAGCCTACGCCCGTTTATAGTGAGCAGCCTACGCCCGTTTATAGTGAGCGGCCTACGCCCGTTTATAGTGAGCAGCCTACGCCCGTTTATAGTGAGCAGCCTACGCCCGTTTATAGTGAGCAGCCTACGCCCGTTTATAGTGAGCAGCCTACGTCCGTTTATAGTGAGCAGCCTACGCCGTTTATAGTGAGCGGCCTACGGCCGTTTATAGTGAGCAGTCTACGCCTGTTTATAGTGAGCGGCCTACTCCTGTTTATAGTGAGCAGCCTACGCCTGTTTATAGTGAGCAGCCTACGCCCGTTTATAGTGAGCAGCCTACGCCCGTTTATAGTGAGCAGCCTACGCCCGTTTATAGTGAGCAGCCTACGCCCGTTTATAGTGAGCAGCCTACGCCCGTTTATAGTGAGCAGCCTACGCCCGTTTATAGTGAGCAGCCTACGCCCGTTTATAGTGAGTGGCCTACTCCTGTTTATAGTGAGCGGCCTACTCCTGTTTATAGTGAGCGGTCTAAGCCCGTTTATAGTGAGCGGCCTATGCCCCCTTTATAGTGAGCAGCCTGCATCTATTTATAGTGAGTGGCCTACGTCCGTTTATAGTGAGCAGCCTGTGTCTATTTATAGTGAGTGGCCTACGTCCGTTTTTTAGTGAGCAGCCTGCGTCTGTTTCTAGTGAGTGGCCTACTCCTGTTTATAGAGAGCAGCCTGCGTCTATTTATAGTGAGCGGTCTATGCCCGTTTATAGTGAGCAGCCTACGCCCCCTTTATAGTGAGCAGCCTACGCCCCCTTTATAGTGAGCAGCCTGCGTCTATTTATAGTGAGTGGCCTACGTCCGTTTATAGTGAGCAGCCTGCGTCTGTTTCTAGTGAGTGGCCTACTCCTGTTTATAGAGAGCGGCCTACGCCCGTTTATAGAGAGCGGCCTACGCCCGTTTATAGAGAGCGGCCTACGCCCGTTTATAGTGAGCGGCCTACGCCCGTTTATAGTGAGCGGCCTACTCCTGTTTATAGTGAGCAGTCTATGCCCCTTTATAGTGAGCTGCCTGCGTCCGTTTATAGTGAGCAGCCTACAACCGTTTATAGTGAGCGTCCTGCACCAATTTATAGTGAGCAGCCTGTTTATAGTGATCAGCTGCGCCTGTTTATAGTGAGCGGCCTATGCCTTTTTATAGTGAGCGGCATACGTCCGTTTATAGTGAGCGGCCTACGCCCGTTTATAGTGAGCGGCCTACGCCCGTTTATAGTGAGCGGCCTACGCCCGTTTATAGTGAGCGGCATACGTCTGTTTACAGTGAGCGGCCTACGTCTGTTTACAGTGAGCGGCCTACGCCCGTTTATAGTGAGCGGCCTACGCCCGTTTATAGTGAGCATCCTACGCCCGTTTATAGTGGGCGGCATACGTCTGTTTACAGTGAGCAGCCTACGCCCGTTTATAGTAAGCAGCCTACGCCCGTTTATAGTGAGCAGCCTAAGTCCGTTTATAGTGAGCAGCCTACGCCCCTTTATAGTGAGCAGCCTACGCCCGTTTATAGTGAGCAGCCTACGTCCGTTTATAGTGAGCAGCCTACATCCGTTTATATTGAGCAGCCTACGCCCATTTATAGTGAGCAGCCTATGCCCCTTTATAGTGAGCAGCCTATGCCCCCTTTATAGTGAGCAGCCTACACCCATTTATAGTGAGCAGCCTACACCCATTTATAGTGAGCAGCCTACACCCATTTATAGTGAGCAGCCTTCACCCATTTATAGTGAGCAGCCTACACCCATTTATAGTGAGCAGCCTACACCCATTTATAGTGAGCAGCCTACACCCATTTATAGTGAGCAGCCTACAACCATTTATAGTGAGCAGCCTACACCCATTTATAGTGAGCAGCCTACACCCATTTATAGTGAGCAGCCTACAACCATTTATAGTGAGCAGCCTATGCCCCTTTATAGTGAGCAGCCTACACCCATTTATAGTGAGCAGCCTACGCCCCTTTATAGTGAGCGGCCTACGCTCGTTTATGGTGAGCAGCCTACACTGTCTAAACTGGCAAATCTATATCATTTTCAGACACCAGCTGATTTGAAAACCATTTTTTTTCTACGAAGTACCCCTTTAATACTAAGCCATACTAATACTGGTACCAATGCTCCTTGTCAGGCAAAGCAGAAAAATGTCTAAAAAGTGTCTAAAACACATAACTAATTGGTACAGGTTGTGTGAGCTAGAACAAATTTTTGGCTCAGATTGCACCAGAATTCTGGCACACATATGATAAAAAAAATCCGCCCAAAAAAATATTTCCTAATTTTTAATTATATCCTTAAAACCAAAAACTCCTATAACGCTGCATGTACTACTTAAAGAGGCACCGTCGCTATTAAAAAAAAAAAAACCTTTTGATATGTCAGAGACATGTGAAAAGTTTGGACTGAATCGGGTCTGAGTGTTCAGACCGCGACTAGAGATGAGCGAACCGGGTAAGGGTTCGAGTCGATCCAAACCCAAACGTTCGGTATTTGATTAGCGGGGGCTGCTGAACTTGGATAAAGCTCTAAGGTTGTCTGGAAAACATGGATACAGCCAATGACTATATCCATGTTTTCCACATAGCCTTAGGGCTTTATCTAAGTTCAGCAGCCACCGCTAATCAAATGCCGAAAGTTCGGGTTCGGATCGACTCGAGCATGCTCCAGGTTCGCTCATCTCTTACCACGACCAATCGTCAGAACACGGAGAAGGCGCACTTAGAGCATTCCTCTTCCGGCTCTGTGTCACATGACAAGATGGACTCAGGAACCAAGTGGCGGCCTCACTCATTCTATTGATTGGTTGTGGTCTGAATACTCAGAAACCTGACCGATAAAAACTTTTCACACGTCAAATGTTTTTTTTTATGGTGACAGGTACACTTTAATTCCTTGCGGAAGTAAAATTAAGGAACGGCGACATTCTGCAAACAGTTATTGGAACCGCAGAGCAAATGTCAGGGTAGAGAAGTGACACAAGAGATTACATAGAAGCGTCACCTCAGGAACTCCAGCCGCCAGAGGTTTGTTAATAAAATAGGTGTGAAATCGAATATTTAATAGATAGACAGATAGACAGATAAGAGATAGATAGATAGATAGAAAATATATAAATGATAGATAGATAGGAGATAGATAGATAGGAGATAGATAATAGATAGATAGATAGATAGATAGATAGATAGATAGATAGGAGATAGATAGATAGGAGATAGATAGATAGATAGATAGATAGATAGATAGATAGATAGATAGATAGGAGATAGATAGATAGATAGAATCCTGACTCCTCTAGCACAGCTCTGGTGTAGAAGAGTCAATACTAGTCACACCAAGGCTAAGGGCCTCCTGAAAGGAAGATCAATACGCTGATCAATGTCTCAGGCTGTATAATAAGGGATTGTAACCTAATCATATGAAGCTATGCTGTCAACATAGCAGAGAAGACCAAACCCTGTGAGATAAGATAGAAGAGACGAAAAAGGAGGAAACAACCATCACGATGTATCAGCTCTGAGGGATGACACCAATGACAAGTCCAAAAGGGCTAATACTGCTCCCATAGCGGTTGTGACCCCTGATCATCTATACCCGCACTAATATCATCCATACACACTACACACCACCACACAGTGTAACCCATAGCAACCAATCACCCTGCAAACTGGGCTCTTATGGGTTGCTGTTGGCAACAAAGACAGGTTTTATTTATTCCCCCAAGTAACAGATTTCAGGCAGCAACATACTGTGCCGCTATAGGTGCTGTGGTCTCTTCATCTATCTATCTATCTATCTATCTATCTATCTATCTATTATGTATCTATCTATCTATTATCTATCTCCTATCTATCTATCTCTCTATCTATCTATCTATCTATCTATCTATCTATCTATCTATCTCCTATCTCCTTCCTATCTATCTATCTATTTATTATCTATCTATCTATCTATTATGTTTCTATCTATCTATCTATAATCTTGAAAATGGCGGTATAGGATCGCCGAAACATTGCACCATAACCTGTTTGCTCTGCTGCACTGTTATGAACTTTTGGCAATAAATTGTCATTAAATCGATTTGGGAGTGCCGAGATAATCTATTGAACTGGTATCTATCTATCTATCTATCTATCTATCTATCTCCTATCTATCTATCTCCTATCTATCTGTCTTCTATCTATCTGTCTCCTATCTATCTATCTATGCCAATACCCTGACATCTCGCTATCCCACCACCTATAATATGCCAAGGACTTGTGTCCCTAACCCCCCCCCCCCCATCCATCCCCAATAATTTCCTGTTTGCTTTGGCCATGCTAATATGTTATTAAGACCTGCCAATAAAGCTGATTTTATTGATTTCAAGATAGATAGATAGATAGATAGATAGATAGATAGATAGACAGGAGATAGATAGATAGATAGATAGATAGATAGATAGATAGATAGATAGATAGATAGATAGATAGGACATATGTAGATAGATAGATAGATGATAGATTAGATACAGGCCTTATTATAAGTCTTTACATTTTACACATTTCTAGTATATCGGCCTAGGGTCACAGGACCCCCGATCCTCCCCTATAGGTCCTGGAGGTAGGCCCCCACCTGTCAGACATTTACAGTATATCCTCTCACTATGCCAGGAACCTGAATTCCAGGACACCTTTTACAGTAACTTTTACAAGCACATTTACTCTACATAATCGAGCCCCAAAATTTCCATAGCTGAATCCTAATTTTATGTTGCCTACATCCATTATGCGCCGCTTCGGTGATTTAATGTGACCACAATGAATAAACATATTTCTTTTAAATATAGACCTAGGGGTGCGGAGGTGCAGATGTAGCAGAGCTGAGTGTGTCATATCCAGTACAGGTGTGTTTGCATTATACCTATGTGTCATATCACATATGGTTTGCACAAAACCGAAGAAAACCTACTGTATTATCTCAGCAACCCAGACAGTTATGATAACGCTGAAAATTACCCCTCTATATTTATCTATATCTGCCATAGGCCGGGATTAGTATGCTTAGCATAGATAAATCCTATTCTCACAGCAAATCTAATCTATGCTGGAAATAAGGGAGTTACTGCATCCCGAAAGCAAATATTACATTGTGATATAATGTACATAGGGCAGACCTGGCAGCAGTGGCACCGAGCCCTTCCAGCTGGCACTGTCCTATCGAAAGTTCCTGTGGTTAACATTTCGCTATATGTTTATTTTTCTGCCTCTACGTGACAAGCAACAGCTGAAATGCCACCGAAAAGCCATGTAAGTGCCCAAGAGCCCAGCCCCTGCCCCAACAGATTGCATCATGTATCACAATCCACCCACATCGCACCCACCAACTACTTACCACTTATTTTCACTTTTTTTTTTGCAAGCATATCTGAATAATCTGCCAACCCTGGTAATGGTGCCCTATAGACTGCATGATACAGTAGGGAACCTCATTCACTGGTGTCTTATAGTGCAGTACAGTACACGTATACAAGACATGTACAACTATATACTAATATAAAGTGCTGTGTTAGAGCATTCAGTACACTGCTATGTAAGTGTAATATAGTACTGTATGGATACAATGTAATACTACATAGACTACAAAACTAGGGTAAAGATGCTAAGTGTTTTATTACTGCATTCACTACTCAATGCTATATAAGTGCAATATACATCTATCTGGGTGCAAGCTAGTGGTATATAGGTGCAAAGTAGTATAGTGTATAATGTATATGCCATTAGTACTATATAGGTGCAACACATAGTGATATAGTATAATGTATATGTCATTAGTGCTATATAGGTGCAACGCATATTGATATAGTATAATATATAAACCATTAGTGCTATATAGGTGCAACGCACGGTGATATAGTATAATGTATATGCCATTAGTGCTCTATAGGTGCAATACATAGTGATATAGTATAATGTATATGCCATTAGTTCTATAAAGATACAATACATGGTGATATAGTATAATGTATATGTTATTAGTTCTATATAGGTGCAACACATATTGATATAGTATAATGGGGCTCATATTGATTAGTGCTATATAGGTGCAACGCATGGTGATATAGTATAATGTATATGCCATTAGTGCTATATAGGTGCAACACATGGTGATATAGTATAATGTATATGTCATTAGTTCTATAAAGATACAATACATAGCAATATAGTATAACGTATATGCCATTAGTGCTATATAGGTGTAACACATAGTGATCTTGTATAATGTATAAACCATTAGTGCTATAAAGATACAATACATAGCAATATAGTATAACGTATATGCCATTTAGTTCTTTATATGTATAACATATGGTAATATAGTATATGCCATTAAGTTCTATATAGCTAAAACACATAGTGATATAATGTAATGTACAGTATATGCCATTTCATGTTATACAGTTACGCCATATAGTCATATTTAGCCATGCATTATAATATATATGCCAATAAGTGCTATATGAGTACAATAATGCAATGTATACGCATTTGGTGCTATAGAGCTACAATATATAGTGATATAGAATAAAATTGGAATACAAATGCCCTATGAGTATAATGTACAGTATATGCCATTTATATATTGTATACTATATAGAAATGGACACACAGTACAAGGCTATAGGGATGCATTTTAGTTCTATAATGTAAATGCAGGGTCCTATATAGCTTTTATACAGTACAATACAATACAGTGATATGTGGGTGCAACACTGTACTATACATCTTGCTACAATGTCATCAAATAAACACAGTTGTCTATTATTTCAATACAGACCTTCTACATATGTAACACATTGCTAGATGGCTGCAGCAGAGCACATGAGGAGTCCAGGGCTGCTACATTCATGTGACACCCATTCACTTTACTGCACAGTCAACTACAGGAATACAAGTTTCCTTCCTGCAGAGAATAGAAGATACTACACTATACACTGTATACAGCATGGACTAGAGAGGGAGAGAGCTAGCTCTCAGCTATGCAGTCACTTCCTTTTTGCCTTGTGTTGCAATCTGACAATCTACAGAAAGTCTCTAAGTGTATCTAATCCCCTGTCCATGTGAGCCTGGAAGTTGGGGCAGCTCTCAGCTACCATGTTGCAAAGAGGAAAAGAGTCCAGGGAAAGGCAAGCTTACCAGATGCAATGGTGATCAGACCTTTAATAGTCCATTCTCCTGCAGACAATGAGAAGCCTCAGTAGTAGTAGTGGCAGCAGCAGCAGCAGCAGACAGATCCTCCTGCTCCACCATGCAGCACATTCACAAGCCTCTGGGCTGTGTGGCTTAATGCTCAGGCTCTGCCTCCAGTTGACGTCAAATTCACAGTCACATAAGCCAAGAGAGCACTGGTTGTCCTAGCAACTCCAGGGCTGCTCTGAAATGATTTCAATAGGGTCATCTTTCATACTGTGTGTGCACATTGCAAGCAGAAGACATCTACATGACACACCAGGGGGCTGCTCCTGCCCAACTTCCAAGAATGGAAAGATTTTTAGGAAAATACTATCAATGTAGCCGGTTATTTGGGGGGGGGGGGGGGGGGGGGGGAAGGGTCTGCGGAGGGGTCACTTGGCATGGAAGGGGGGTGGACGCTATTGTGCGGTATAATAATAGGGGGTCTGCTAGGCAACTGGTCAAGCTAAAGTGCAAGAAGCATCCAGGGCGGAGGAATGCGGATGCATTGTGGAGGACTACATGCTGGGAGTTGTAGTTTTGGAACGGCTGGAGAGGTATAGGTTGGAGAACACTGCCGGAGGAGGGATTGCTGCAAGTTTTATAGTTAGTTCTAGGGCCAGTCCTGCGCAGAACTTTATATGAGCCCCTTGTATCCAGTAGCGGATTATAATAGGTCAGTTTTGGGCGGTAGTCTGGGGCACCGAGCTCCTGGGGGGCCCATGGCCAACCAAAAAGACTTATACTTTCAGTGGTGTACTATCTCCAGGCTACAGTTCTGCCATGATTTGCATAAAAAAAATCGCTGCTTTTGGCTATGTTCACACTACGCTCGCTTCATTGCCTGTGAACACTGCCCTATCTGCTATGGGATCCCAGGCGGACCTGCAAATAACTGACATGTCAGTTTTCTGCGGCCGCAATTCAGTGAATTGCGGCCTCATAAAGCTCTGTCAGTTCACACAGTGAAGCGAGCGGTATCAGAACACTACGGCCGGAATGATCTTTGCAGAGACCGGCCGGGTCACAGAACGGCCGGTCTCTTATGCAGTGTGCACATAGCCTTTTACTGCAATTTTGCACAAATCAGGGCAAAGCTGCAGCCAGGAGACAATGCAGTAACATTAGAGAACATACTGTAGGACCTTATCATGTGACAATGATGTCACCACAGGTCCTTTACACGCTGCATTATGGAGGAAAAAGACTAAAGCTAGTGCCGCTATAGTCACAATGGGTTGGGGGGCCCAAGCTTTGTGAACAGCCCGGGTCCCATGGTAAAGTTAATCCGCCTTGGCTTGTATCGATGTACACCTTGTATTCCATATGGCCATATTTTAATTAACTGATTACACCCAAGCGGCTGTTGCACAACCACAATGACAATATGCTGGGAGTTGTAGTGTTGCAACAGCTGGAGAGCCACAGATTGGGGAACACTGCTAAATTCATAGCCAGTCCCGGGGTGGACACAGACATCAGAGGAACCATATGCAAGAAGAGTACATGAATGTTCTCCACTATCTCAGCATTGCAGACGTGTCAAACTCAGGCCCTCTGGCTGTTGCAAAACTACAATTCCCATCATGCCTAGACAGCCGAAGCTTTAGCTTCGGCTGTCCAGGCATGATGGGAATTGTAGTTTCACAACAGCTGGAGGGCCTGAGTTTAACACCAGTGGCATAGAGCATCACCCTATAACTCTCTAACAGTCCTAATGGTGAGCCATTATCATTAGGTCAGTGCAGTCTAATAGATTGCAGGAAGATGCTGTAGGCCCATTCTTCTACAGGTTGCACATATGGTATGGCCGCCCCCACACTGTCCTATTGTGCAACTTGCATTCACATTTGCAGGCTAAAAGAATCTTTGTTCTGCAGAAGAAAGCCTGTTGGGCCATATTGCCCTATATCTTTGACCAGCTTTTGTTTGTATACAGCGGGAGGTTGTTTGTGGGGGTGTTTGACAGTACCACCCATTTTGGTCAAACATTATCCACACAATCATATATGATTGCCCAAAAAGTGAGTGGTCCTATTGGATCTCTTCTTTTTATATATAGCCCATATATTTACCAGTGCAGTCGATGTGTTAATGAATGATCAACCATTTTTGGCCAATAAACACTATCGGGGAGATTTATCAAACATGGTGTAAAGTGAAACTGGCTCTGTTGCCCCTAGCAACCAATCAGATTCCACTTTTCATTCTTCAAAGACTCTTTTGAAAATGAATGGTGGAATCTGATTGGTTGCTAGGGGCAACTGAGCCAGTTTCACTTTACACCATGTTTGATAAATCTCCCCCTATTTGTCTCAGTCTCAGTAATCTAGAACCATGTGACATGGGGTGGAAGATGGATATGTTCTTGTGGGTTTTAGGGTATGTTCATATAACGTTTTTTTAGGCCTCATTCAATAAAGTGGTATTCCCATCTCACCAAGATGGCTTCCTAACTCATTATTTGTGTATTAGTGTATTGTGTAACTGGTTATTTGTGTAACTATTAGCTATTTGTGCAACTTATTGACCTGTATAGGAGCTGTGCAAATGTTGGAGCCCCATGAGCTCTGCTGTTTATGTAAGGCTAGGTTCATACTGCGTTTTTGCAATCCATTTTTTTTTGCAAAAAACGGATGAAAAACGGATAAAAAACCTAGATGCATTTGTGTGCATCCGTTTTTCCATTGACTTACATTGTAACGTATTGTAAACGGATCTGTTTTTTTTTAACAAAAATAGTGTCAGCTACGTTTTTGTGTCCGTAAAAAAAAAACGATCCGTTTTGATCCGTTTTTCTTACAATGGAAGTCAATGGAAAAACGGATAAAAACGGATGCACACAAATGCATCCGTTTTTTGCAAAAAACGGATGAAAAAAACGGATTGCAAAAACGCAGTGTGAATGTAGCCTAACTCCAGAAGCTATGTATACAGCATTGCTCATGAGGCTACGCTGTTTGTGCAACTCCCTTTGGCCAGGAAGCCATCTTTATGAGATGAGACTACCCCTTTAATACTCAGTTTTTCTGCACAATTCCTGACATGTAATGGTAATGCACATTCCCTCTCTTAGGTCACTCTGGCTCACTACCATATTACATGTGGATCGTCAGAATACTAGAGACAATGATGTATTTTAGCTTTTATTTCTTTCAGCCCATTCCCGCTGGCTCAGAAGTTTACATACAAATACCATAGTATTTGGTAGCATTGCTTTTCCATTGTATAACTTGGGTCACACATTTTGGGGCCTTCCACAAACTTCTCACGATACTTTGCTGGGATCTTGGCCCATTACTCCTAGCTAGTAGTGTTTAGCAGACTTGTCAAACTGTTCAGGACCGGCAACATTTTCTGGACCTGATTGCTCAGCGTTTGACTTACGGCGGCTGCAGGAATTGGGTGCCACCCTAGGGCTGACAGGAAAACATGGACACAGCCTATGGCCTATCAAACACAGAGAGGGAGATTTATCAAACATGGTGTAAAGTGAAACTGGCTCAGTTGCCCCTAGCAACCAGTCAGATTCCACCTTTCATTTTCCAAAGAGTCTGTGAGGTATGAAAGGTGGAATCTGATTGGTTGCTAGGGGCAACTGAGCCAGTTTCACTTTACACCATGTTTGATAAATCTCCCCTAGAATGTTCGGGTATGGAAACGCTGCCAGTCCTAAACAGTTCGACAGGTCTGCTCAACGCTACTCCTAACAGAACTGGTGTAACCGAGTTTGGTTGAAGCCCTCCTTGCTCAGAGACACTTTTTCAGTTCAGCCTATACATTTTCTATGGAATTTAGGTCAGAGCATTGTGTTGATCGCTCCATTGCCTTGACTTAGCTGTCCTTAAAGGAGTACTTCGGTGAAAATCTTTTTCTTTCAAATCAACTGGTCTCAGAAAGTTATAAAGATCTGTAATTTGCTTCTATAAAAAAAAATCTCAAGTCTTTCCATACTGCTGTATGTCCTACAGGAAGTGGTTTTTTTTTCAGTCTGACACAGTGCTCTCTGCTGCCACCTCTGTCCGTGTCAGGATTTGTCCATAGCAGGTGAGGTTTTCTGTTTTAATATATTTTATAAAAAATTTTAACAAATTCTTTTTTAAGAACAAGAATACATAAGTATAACAAAATATACATATGAAGGTAGAAAGAGAGAGATATACAATATACACTTAAAGGAAAACATGAAAATTAACATGCCTATTGAGTTATTTATAAAAGGTAGGACACATCTTTAGGTAGTGTCTATATATATTCAGTAATAAAACAACCATAAAAGTTAAGGTGAAAAGTATGAACTACATGTCCATAATGAACACATCTCTCTAAATTTGCTGTTGCCATAGGCTATAGCCTCCCATATTTGCAAGTCATATTAAAGGGGTAGTGCGGCGGTAAAAAATTATTCACAGAATAACACACATTACAAAGTTATACAACTTTGTAATGTATGTTATGTCTGTGAATGGCCCCCTTCCCCGTGTCCCACCACCCCCACCCGTGTACCCGGAAGTGTGGTGCGCTATACATTACCTGTCACGTGCCGACCACGGTCTCCGATCCTCAGCAGTGACGTCTTCTTCGGGAGGCCGGCGGATCTTCCCGAGTGCCGGCCGCCCTCTGCAGCGTCATCCGAAGCTCAGCCGCGAATGGGCTCGGCCAATCGCGGCTGAGCAGGTGATGAAGCGGCTGGCACTCGGGAAGATCGGAGGTGTTCGGGCCGTCCTGCCAAAGATGACGTTTGGCACAAGATGGCGGACGCGTGTCGGCACGGATCAGGTATGTATAATGCACTACACTTCCGGGTACACGGGTGGGGGTGGTGGGACACGGGGAAGGGGGCCATTCACAGACATAACATACATTACAAAGTTGTATAACTTTGTAATGTGTGTTATTCTGTGAATAATTTTTTACCGCCGCACTACCCCTTTAAATTCCTGAACTAGTTCCGCGATAGCCAATATGTTAGGTGTTTTCCAATGCCTAGTAAGTAATAGCTTTGCTATTGTTATAATTAAACAGAATAATAGTCGATGTTGGGGCGTAATATGATGTATGCCTAGGAATAGCAATGCTAATTGAGGTGTAAAAGAGATTGGATATCTAAAAAGTCTTTCAATTAATTTAGAGACTTCTATCCACAAGAGGACATCTCCATACAATATGTATCAAAGAGCCCTCATTTCGCAGGAGAGGTTTTCTATAGGGATTTGCTACTGCTCTGGAAACTTCCTGTCTCAGACAGAGGAGGCAGCAGTGAGCAGTGTGTCAGACTGGAAAGAATACACAACTTTCTGCAGGACATACAACAGCTGATAAGTACGGGAAGACTTTAAATTTTTAATAGAGATGAGCGAACCTCGAGCATGCTCGACTTCACCCGAGCGTTCGGAATTTGATTAGCGGTGGCCGCTGAAGTTGGGTGAAGCCCTAAGGCTATGTGGAAATCATGGATATAGTCATTGGCTGTATCCATGTTTTCCAAACAACCTTAGAGCTTTATCCAACTTCAGCAGCCCCCGCTAATCAAATGCCGAACACTCAGGTTCGGATGAACTCGAGCATGCATATATAACTTTCTGAAAGCAGTTGAGGCCACCATCAACCTAAGAAAGTCATCCAAACTGGCTGCCTTCTGACATTAGTATAAGGTTTACGGGCACCTTTAAAATCCTGCCATGGGTACCTCCCCATTAAACTTACATGACGTCAGTGACCATGTCCTTGTTTTTATTTTTTTTCCCTTTTCCAAACTAAAGTCACAGTCAACTAGGTGTATGTAAACATTTGACCCTCTTTTATATGGTTATAGTGAATTTTTATAAACTAATTCAACATTTTCTTGTGTCTCCTAAAGAACTTGCTAAAACTATAATTTGTGGAAGGGAGAAAAAGGAGTTTTAATGCCACCAGCCTAAGTGTATGGAAATTTATGACCACAAATGCAATTGTTAAACTGAACCAAATGTACAATGGCAAAGACTAAGCAAACATGCCCCACATACTGGTGAGGAAAGTTGTAATTGTCCTTGGCACAATGTTCTTGCTTTGTTCAGCTTGGCACATTGTCCTTGTGAATAGCCTTGGACGTGAGAGACGAGCAGCTACCAGACACCTCATGTACCATCCTTAAATTATTTCCTTAATTGTCCCGAAAGAGACATCTGTTATGGAGTTTACAAAGAAGCTACCCAGTGCAGAATCATAATAACCATTGAATGGGACATGTGTGGAGGATAGGAGGAGCAATGGAGAAAATAGGGATGGTTGGGGCTATACTAGGGGTATTTGTGCATTTATTGGTCGATTTTTGAAAGAAAAAAAAAATTGTGACACGACCGTAGGTAGGGTATAGCCTGAGAAGGGAAAGACACAGACAGTAAGTCCTAATCTGGTCAAACGAGTTGACCCGTCTACTTGCCTCAATAGACCTAGATGACTGCAGACAACCACAGAGATTGTCTCTACTTGAAATAAGGGGATTACATGGAACAAGGATTTACATAGAAATGGTAGCCAACAAGCTGGGGTCAAACCAAATTGGGCAACAAAAGTACAAAAACAGGGTCCAATAGAATAGTCAGGTAACAGAGCCAAAGTCAAAGGGAAAGCCAAGTAACAATACAGGAAAAGATATGGAGATGCTGAGTATACTAGATTAATAGCCAACATGGATATCATGGCACTGATATACTTTATAGGAGGTCAAGGACCCAGTCCAGGACCTGATTGGACCAGAGACACACAAAAATACACACAGCAAAGGTGATGGAAGAACCAGATGTCAATCAACTAAGCAAAACAGAAGTTAACTGTAAAGTTGCCAGAGTGAACTAACAGGGAAGAGATGGGTGTAGTAAGAATTCAATCAGCAGAGCAGGAGTAGAGCTGTGTTTAAACAGTGTTCAAAGAAGTGCAAGTAAAATACACTATACAGACACAAAATCATGACTAGGAGCAGAGTCTCGGCTGCATACCACGAGCTATGGACCACACGGAGGTCTAAACAGGCATGGGCATACCAATAAAAATTTTTTAAAAAAGGGCAGAATCTATCATAATCCAATAGGAATGCTATGTGCATACTTCCCAAGTGTCCCTCTTTTGATAGGACAGTCCCTACTTTTAAGCCAAGTCCCTCTGTCCCTCTTTGTCCCTTACATGTCCCTCTTTTTGTCCTAGGAGTTAGATTTGCCTTAATTAACTTTTTATTTTGCTCTAGAAAGTGTCTTCTTACTTACTGTAACCCAAGCCTGCATATTATTCTATCGTGGTGAATGTTGGATGTTGGGAAATTTGTAATATCCAGATGAATTATGTGACATTATGGCCCCTTTCCATTGTGCGGTCAATGTCACCTATATGACAGTAGGTCCCTGCAAATGCGGACAGTCACTGAAATATATTTGTAATCCTATCCGCAGTTGTGGGTCCGTAATTACTGATGTGGAAAAAGGACCTAAGGATGCATTCACACATACAGGATCTGCTGCAGATTTGGAGACATCAGTGTAACTAAATGTATGCATCAATCTGCAGCAGATTCTGTATGTGTGGAGGCATCCTTAAATTAACAAGTATTAAAAAAAATGTCCTAAAATAAACCAGAACCAGTGTCCCTCTTTGGCTGTCCAAAAGGTTTGGAGGTTTGGCTATGTGCACTACTGCCTAATATATATTAATCTCATGGAAGGTAATGTTCTGCTTGTTGGGTGAAATGATGGAAGAGGTGGAAGGAACCTGATATACTGAATAGCGATCTCTGTGGGCGAGCCGCTTTATGGAAAGGGTTTATAAACAAAAATAAGATAATGAGAAATGGCTGAGCCATTAGGAAGAACAATGGGTACAGTTGTTAGAGGACTGACACATGAAATAAAAGGCACACCTTTGTTGGTTTTAAAGGTTATTGGTAATGGCTTCAGTTTTATGCCAGAATATAGGAGGAGGCAATGAAATAGATCAGTCTTTAAGTATCATTTTAAGGCTATGTTCACAATGCGTAAAACTACGGCCGTAGTTCTCGTCACAGAACTACGGCCGTAGTTTTGAGGGGTGGAACATAGCCTTATTTTCAATGGGAGCCCGGCCGGAGCGTACACACATCGTATGCGCTCCGGCCGGGATCCCATGTGGCGCCGGAAAAAACTGACATGTCAGTTTTCTGAGGCCGGATTTCAGTGATTTCTGGCCGCAGAAAGACCTGTCAGTTCACACAGTGAAGCGAGCGGCTCCGGCCGCTCACTTCACTGTGTGCTATGGGAAGCTATGATGCTGGCGCGCGCTGATGCGCCCGCATCAGAGCTCTGCGGCCGGAAAGATCATCCGGCCAGAGACCGGCCGTTCCGTGACCAGGCCGGGGTCACGGAACGGCCGGTCTCTTACGTAGTGTGAACATAGCCTAAGTGGGAACCTGGTAAGAAGGGAGATTCCCATTGTACCTCTTAAAGGGGTACTCCGGAGAAAAAAAATGTTTTATAAATCAATGTAAAAATCTCTAGTCTTCCAGTATTTATCAGCTGCTGTATGTCCTACAGAAAGTGTTTTTTTCTTTCCAGTCTGACACAGTGCTCTCTGTCCGTTACAGGAACTATCTAATTTTCTACAGCTCTGGACAGTTCCTGACATGGACAGAGGTGGCAGCAAAGAGCATTGTGTCAGACTGGAAAGAATACACCACTTCCTGCAGGACACACAGTAGCTGATAAGTACCGGAAATCTTGAGATTATTAAATAGAAAAAAATAACAAATCTGTATAACTTTCTGACACCAGTTAATTTGATGGGAAAAAAAAAATTCCGGACTACCCCTTTAACTCTTGCCAGTCAGGATTTTATTAAAGTATATTTTTCTAATTTCCTTTTATATTGCTATTTGAGGAAAGATAAATGGTCTTCCAGACAGGAAAAAAATTATAACACTCTAGTCCATAAAAAGTATGAACTCATGAACTGTGAAGAGAGAGTGGAGCGATGCCCTGCATACATTATAAAGTATATAATAAAAACCCTGGATAAACATGCTCTTACGTAACTGGACCCAATTGATATTTCCCCTTGGATCGCTCTTATGGCAGAGGTAGCCTCTAATTATTTCTGAAAATACATTGAAAATGAAGGAACATTTTTTGCAAGTGCTTTGTTTTCCTGTGTTTGTTCCAAAATTCCTTTGGAGCCGTTGTGCATTGAAAAGAACAGTGCCCCGCGCACTTATTCTGAAGAACATTATCCCGCTGAACAATGAGACAAAAATCTTTTAGCTTTGGGAAAAAAAGGGGTTAGACGTTTAAGAAAGGACTATTTCCGCTAAAGAGGAATGAAAGAGCTTAGGAAAATAAAAGGTGAAAAATGCTGGAGGGGAAAGTGTTTTACCAGGCAAGGACGAGGAATGTTAATACAAGGTTAGATATCAGCCAATTATTAAACTCTGGAAAGTTTTTTTTTTTGCATTTGAGAATTTTTAGGAACAGTTTGTTTATAAAAAAAAAAAAAAAAAAAAACAACCACAACCAATCACAGCACAGGTCTTTACCAGAGCTGTTTATAGGGAATGCGGCATCGGAAAATGAACAATTCTTTAAATCAAGTTTCATTTTTAACATTTAAAAAAAAAAAAAACAGCAAAGTTTTTGGTAAATTTCCATTTCACTATCTATATTATAAAATAGTTCTAAAAATTTTGCAGGTTTCAGTTTCACCACAAAGTCTAAAGCCAAGATGAGATTTCCTGTTCTGTCTGTGATGATAAGGAGGAGGCTGTCGCAAAGTAGAGCCGGCCTTAGCTATGTTCGCTCCATCGGGATGAGTAAGTAATTAATCTACTTACCAATCCATGTCGCCCCCTACAGGACTGACATCAGCACCCCCGCTGCTGCACCCGGCACTGTAACTATGAGTGCTTGTAATGTGCGCTCATAGTTAAAGGCAGCAACACTGACAGAGTGGGAGCCATTGGCCACCTCCCTGTCAGACACTATTGTGACCACAGGCAAAACACTGCTCTGCTGCTCTATCCCTTTTGTTACGGCGCTTGAGCTGAGCGCTGCTTGCAGAGACGAGGAGATGTGCGGACGTCAGGTGGGTAAAAATGTTCTTTGTTTTTTGTTATGGAGGATGCCTATCAGGGGTATATGGGAGGGGGGCTAACACACACAACGCCTATATTCTACTGGGGGCAGCACACAAAGGATATAATCTATCTGAGGCAGCACACAAGGGGTATATACTACTAGGGCAGCACACAAGAGGTCTATACTAATGGGGCAGCACACAGCTGTTTATACTACATTGGGGCTGCACACAGGGGCCTGATACTATATGGGGACTGCACAGAGGGACCTAATACTATATGGGGACTGCAAAATGGGGCCTGATACTATATAAGGACTGCACAGAGGGGCCTGTGTCACGGCCGCGGCGGCGTCCCGTGCTCCGGGCCGCCGCCGCGACCTCCCTCTGCCCCATGCAGCCGCCGGGGTCCTTGTGCAGGGACCCGGCGCTGCTACCTGTTCGGCCCCGGGGGGCGCCTTGCCTCGCCCCGCTCCTGTTTCCGTCTGTGCCGGCCGGCGCACGCGTCCCCGCCTCCTAGGGCGCGCGTGCCGGCTGTCTCAGGTTTAAAGGGCCAGTCCGCCCCTAATTGGGTAGTTGCACTAATCACTCCCTATAAATTCCAGCCCTGCCCCACTACAGGTGTTGGAGCCTCTGCATGCTTCCCATAGCGTTTGGCCCAGCTCCCTGTTGTTCCTGACCTTAGTCCTTGTCCCTTGTTCCTGTCCACAGTCCTTGTCCCTAGTCCTTGCCCGCTGCCTTCCCATTGTTCCTGAGTCCTGTCCGCCACCTGCGATCACGCCTACAGACCTCTGCCTGCATATCTCCTGCCTACTGCTCCTGCCACGCCTCGCCTGCCGTCACTAGCAACCAAGCCAGGGGTAGCGACCTGGGGGTCGCCTGCCGCAGCAAGTCCATCCCGCCTTGCGGCGGGCTCTGGTGAAAACCAGCGGCCCCTTAGACTCCGCTCCCTGGTGAGGTTAGTGCCATCGCTAGTGACGGTCCAGTGGATCCACTACTCCAGGCGTTACAGCCTGATACTACATGGAAACTGCACAGAGGGACCTGCTACTATATGGGGACTGCACAGAGGGGCCTGATACTATATGGGGAATGCACAGAGGGGCCTGATACAATATGGGTCCTCATACTAGATGGGTAATGCACAGAGGGGCCTGTACTATGTGGGAACTGCACAAAGTGGCCTAAATAATGTCATACTGTGGATAGGACATAACTACCCTAGATGGGAATTCCTCTTTAAAGACCTCCGTACATATTAGAAAAAGTGTGGCTGAATCGACTGCCTATTTAATGTGCATGGGAGACTCCAATTCTCTCCTATCGGATGATGCCATCCGATGCCCCCTAGTACAATACAGACCCAATAAAATTAACAACACTGTGTTGCTGCTTCCTACAGAACAGGTGGTTGGGAGAGCCACTGCCTAAAAAAAATGTAAAAATAAAGGAATCAAAGGCACTCACCACTTTTACAGTTTATTAATCTTCAACCGGATATTTTCCATGTTAGTAGACAGTGTGGATTCCAAACCCCCCTCTCCAATGTGTTACAGATCCCACATTGAAGAGGTGGTTTGGCATCCGCACTGTCTACTAACATGGAAAATATCCGGTTGAAGACTAATAAACTGCAAAAGTGGTGAGTGCCTTCCTTTTCTTTTTAAATTTTGCATACATTACTTGGACTATACGGTACATTCACCGAAAGTAGCACCCCACTATGTATAAAATCCCAACTCCAAGCAAACACAGCATGTTATTCCATTAAAAGCACTGCTGCTTCTGTCTCTTTATTTGCCTACAAATGAAAAGCCTTTGTCCCTTAATTCTCTAGATCAATGAGGGTCCCAGAGGATGGACCTCCACCAATTATTATGTTATGGCATTTCTATACGATATACTGTATTTGATGATGTTAATACCCCTCTAATGGTCACATGGAACAGATCCTTTTTAGACTTTATTACAAGTACTTTATGCAATGGCATGTGACGGTATTTTAATGAGGGCCCAGTTAATGAAGCTTTCATTGCTAGTTTTCCTATAGTGGCATCTGTTTCATCCCAGCTCAGTTGCATCCATACATTTCAATACTGGAGCTGGGTCATGTAACTGGCTGACAACCAGAAAAATACATGCTCTAATATGTGGACGGGATGTCAATCTCTCCTGTTTTTATGACTTTCTGTGATCTAATGAATCACATCATTACCTATCATATCCCTTCTGGCAGCTCTCATACCATTCCCCACCTGGCTTAACTCTCTGGCTTCTTTATTTGTCTGCCACGTATAAACTGCTGCAGGTCTTCACTCTATAAGAGACCAGGAGAGCAGTAATATAGTAGGTGAGCCCATACACGGATTAGCTGCAGAGTTATACAATCTCCTGATCACACTGCCTGTCCCTACCTACTGTGACCAGATTCTGTAGTGTGTCCTATGTTATTCGGCCTGAAACAGCTCTCCTGCATGAAAGAGGGTAAAAAGGACATCGGCGGCAGCATTATCTCATTGGATACTATATAGTGTGTGTTAGGACATAGACATTCTGTGTTACTGATCTACCATTCCAAGGGGCTTACATAAGACTCAGAACGATGCCAGCAATAAGGCTCCACCCCCTCTGTCTCCTAAAAGCCAGAGCCATGGAAACTGTAGGAAAGGGAAAGCCATATCACAGGGGGAATAGGACTCAAGATGGCACACAACCCACGCATACCACCTTAGTCAAATAGGCATACACAAAAGCCTCTCTATTATTTTTTTTAACATTTCTGGAGTGCTCCTTTGAATATTTTGCATTACTGCCCAAAAACCTCACATTACACACGTGAACAAGGACATTAAGGGGTTATCCAGTGCTACAAAAACATGGCCACTTTCTTTCAGAGACAACACGACTCTTGTCTCCAGTTCAGGTGCGGTTTGCAATTAAGCTCCATTCACTTCAATGGAACTGAGCAGAAAAACCCCGCCCCAAGCTGGAGACAAGAGTGGTGCTGTCTCTGAAAGAAAGTGGCCATGTTTTCATAGCACTGGATAACCCCTTTAACTTTGCAGAAAGTACACCATATGGTATAGTGTTTTGTTTTTAACCTATAGTACTATGTAAGGTACAGTAAGGCACAACTAAGAAGAAATACTATAAAAGTCCCAGTAAGTTAAAGGCCTGTGCAATGCAAGTTAATTACACTCTAAATAATCCTGTGGGACATTGCACTGTCATGTCCGGCACTGCATGCACTCCCCATAGCTTTAATTGAGAGGATTCTCCTGGATGTCATGAGCCATTGAGCGTTCCCGTTTTTTCGGTTGATTCATGCCTGACAAAGTATTGGCAGTGTAAAGGAATGCACACACAGGGAAACAATGGGCCTTTGTCTGAATGCGCTTTCAGAATGTCTTTCTACAGGAGCAGTAGACCGTGATGTAAAGGATGAATGTTCACAAAAGACAAGTGATCAATTTATGAACTTTTCCTGCCGCATTTTTTCTATATACAACTGTTGTATAGATGCGCTGTACAGTAACAGCAATGCCATTCCTCATTTCCTATCATAGACCAACAACACAATCGGTATTCACTAGAGATGAGCGAACCTGGAGCATGCTCGAGTCGATCCGAACCCGAACTTTCGGCATTTGATTAGCGGTGGCTGCTGAAGTTGGATAAAGCCCTAAGGCTATGTGAAAAACATTGATATAGTCATTGGCTTTATCCAACTTCAGCAGCCCCCGCTAATCAAATACCGAACGTTCAGGTTCGGAACGACTCGAACCCGAACCCGCTTCGCTCATCTCTAGTATTCACCCCTTAATGACTCTAAACTACCAGGGATGGTGATATTAACCCTTTTACTACCCCAGACACCAGGGATGTTTCTATTAAAGGAGAAGTCAGTTTTTTGACATGTCAGTTTTTTGTGGCCGCTATTCATTCAATAGCTTTTGCACAGTTCGCACAATGGAAAGTGCCGCACTTTCCATTGTGTTCTATGGTGAATTGGGATGCGGGCGCACCCGAATGCGCCCATGTCCCAATTGAACAGAAATGAAGTTCATCCAGCTGGTACTGCAGTACTGGCCGGGATGAACTTCACTGACACCGGCCGTTCTGTGACACGGCCGGGTCTCAGAACGGCCGGTGTCTTAATGTTTGTGAACTTGACCTTATTCTGATCCCTAAGCTAACAACGAGTTTATGGAAGGGGGAGGAGAAGAAAGAAGATAGTAGTAGGAGAGCAGAGAAAGAAAAAAAAGACAACTACAAAATAACTTTCAGAGCAGAAATCTGCTGAATAATGCTACACAAATACACAAGATTAAAGGGATATTCCACTCAAACTTAACTTTTGATATGTTGCTGTCCATGGTGAGACTAAAAATTCCTTCCATACTTGTTATTATCTATTCAGTCTCCTTCCCCCAGTTCTGAGCCAATGCTTTCTGCTGAAGACGCAGAAAACTGTGTGTGGGCTTTTCTTTCCGTCTCCCCTTTCTCTCCCCTCCCTGCTGAGATGGTGGACATAAACAAGTCCCTATCTGCAACATTGTAGCTTCTTTGTTATACCAGGATTATTCACAGTGAGTTCATCAGCAACTTAACCCCAGATTAACCTTCCTGACATTACAAAGAAGCTACAATGTTGCAGATACAGCCTGCCAGAGAGTTGTTTACATCCCTGTTGTGAAAGAGAGGGGGGAGGAGGGGAAGACAGAGAAAAAAGCTCACACATAGATTTTTGGTCTTCAGCAGAAAGCAGCACCTGAGAACTGGGGGAAGGATACTAAACAGATAATAACTAGAGATGAGCAAACTGTTCGGACTTTTGGTCCGAAAGCAATTCGCTCTCTTGTCATGCCTGTGATCCCGGCCGCATAGTTGCGCTCCCAGGAATATGCGGCCAGGATATTCCAGGGAATCGATGTTGAAATCCCTGAAATATCCTGGCTGCATATTCCCGGGAGCGCAACTATGCGTCCGGGATCACAGGCATGATGAGAGAGCGCCGATGCCGTCGGACCAAAAGTCCGACGGTCCGCTCATCTCTAATAATAACAAGAATGGAAGGAATTGTTAGTTTCACCAATAGGAGTGGAATACCCCTTTAATAATGGCCAGATATAATGTAAACCATCATGTACACCCAGGATAGTTCCTCCTAAAAAGTCACCTGAAACAACAGGTACGCAATAACTCTAAAAACCAGTGGAAGAAAATATCCACCATTCACAGTGATAGAGCCGAAACGTTTTTTGCACTTTTAGTTAAAAAAGTTTTTAAAAAATGCAATCTTTTTTCATAGCCTTGTAGCCTCTGCTCTATATTAGAAGTGCGGAAACACAGATGTACAATGTACGTAATACAGTTCTTCCTGTCTGATATTAACATTTGTAAAGTACTTATGTGCTGTTTACATTTAATGTGGGAGGTTTTTTTTTTTTGTTACTTGGCATAGTCATAGAGGAGCTGAATTTTTTTAGACACAGCATTCATTTACCGTGGGATTTGCTCTATTTATAGACTTTAGCAGAAAATTTTCTAAAGGAGCCCAGCTGCTTAAATATGTATGCTTTTGGTTTAGTTTTCTTAGTTTCGCTACCTAATGGTTCTTTTAGACGGTTAAACGATTGTCGTTCGAATTTGCACGATAACGATTGCATTTGAGTGATAATCGTTGCGTGTAAACACAGCGAACGATCAAGCGACGAGCGAGAAATCGTTCATTTTGATCTTTCAACATGTTCTCAAATCGTCGTTGATCGTTCGCAAAAAATTCGCAGATCGTTCAGTGTAAACAGTCTTTCAACAATTTCACCTACGTGTGAGACGATTTTTCCGTACGATGTATCGTTCCGCCTAAACGCTGATCGTTATAAAAAACACATTGTTCATTCAAAATCGTGCGATCGGGCGAATTATCGCTCCGTCTAAAAGGACCATTACACTGTAATTACAATTCCATTAAATAAAGAAAAAAAAAAGATATGAAAGAACATCTGTTATGAAAAATGGTATCATTATTAGAGATGAGCGAACCTGGAGCATGCTCGAGTCCATCTGAACCCGAACTTTCGGCATTTGATTAGCAGTGGCGGCTGAAGTTGGATAAAGCCCTAAGGCTATGTGGAAATCATGGATATAGTCATTGGCTGTATCCATGTTTTCCAGACAACCTTAGAGCTTTATCCAAGTTCAGCAGCCCCCGCTAATCAAATACCGAACGTTCGGGTTTGGATCGACTCGAACCCGAACCCGGTTCGCTCATCTCTAATCATTATCTATTTTGCTTACACACACACACACACACACACACACACATAAATACACACATACGCTCACACACACATATACGCACACACATACATACATACATACATACATACATGTAATGTAGAAAAAATAGCGAGACGGCACTCACCAATTCCAGCTGACTGCTGTTTATTTGCAAATTAACCGAATACAAATGCAATGGCATACAAGGCAGTGTGTAAGGGCTATTTTTTCTACATTACATGCATGCAAGTATCTTTTATGGACTGAGCACCGCTGCATGTCACCGCTTTACTACCATTTACCTGCACGAGCTTCCTGTGTCCTAGCGTCAGCACGTTTGGTTTGGAGACCGGCAAGGATCAGCAGTGCCAGGATTCTTTGCTATTGTTGGATTAGTATACATATATACATACACACGCAAACACATACACGCATACATACACATAAGCACACACATACCCACCCACACAAATATATATATATATATATATATATATATATATATATATATGTATATATACCCTATATATATCTATATAACAAAATAGAAAAAAACATTGATTTATCTCTCCTAAACATATACTTTACATATAACTATATTCCCATAGGGCAAAAATATTTGCAAATACTTACTGGCTGTCGGACTTCAACATCCAAGACCTTCACCAATCCATAGAAAGAGGGGGCTACAGGTATGTCATAATTCTGCCCCCCTTAGCCTTATATTATCACCACCCTAAAACTGAGTCATGCCCCATAGCCTCACATATACACCCCCCAGTCTCCTTATTAACACCCCCCCCCCCCTTCCAGTCTTATACTCACACCACTCTAAGTCGTCTAAGCCCCTTGATGCTCATACTTATACCGCAGGGCATTGAGACTACAAAATGTAATAAAAAAAAATAGCTTTTTAATTGTCCTCATTAAATGGAAACTGTCAGCAGGTTAGAGGACTCAAATCTGCTGATATGTACGAATAGTGCATGAAGGGGAGTTTCTTACCTTCATCCTCGGTGCTGTTTTTGTGATATTAGCAATTCATTCTCTATACCAATTAAACATTTTGGTGCATTGGGGACGGAACCACCACCCTCTACAACGGTAGTCCCGCCCCCAGTGCACCAAAACACCTTCTAAACACCTGCCTATAGTCTCCCTTTAAAGGAGTTATCCATAGAGCAGACAAGGTCCTACTTGTTCCACTTTCTAATGCTCTATTTCCTCTCTCTGGCCGCCATCGAAGTACCTTCCAAGACGAGAGGGAGGGTGAATGTTGTGAACCTTGCGTTCCATTAACCATTGCTCCTGCCCCACCCCTTCTCATCTTGGAAATCCCTCGGCCAGAGGGAGAAAGTGGAGCATCTGAGAGCAGAAGAGACAGGGGTTTGAAGGGGTTGGCCACTTTATATTAAAATTGTTCAGTGTACTCAAATACCCCACTTTCAGGATGTGCCGTCCTGCTCCGTATAGCAGACAGTGATCCTGTCCATAATATGGCCAAGCATGGAGGAGCATGTGACCATACACGTATACAGACTGAGTATGGTCACATTATTATTTTTTTTATTTTTACCTGAAGTCAGTTCTCATAGTGCACATGGTCTGTAGCTACAGCTCTACCTCTAGAACCACATTATATATGATCCTGCCGTATCATGTTTTCAGTCTTATGTAAGGCACAATGACAGAGCCGCATAGTAAAAAGAGGTTGTCGGGACTGTAGATTCTTGACTTTGAGTTCAATGTGTGATCTTCTTTCTTGAGAAACATAATCATCTTGTTCTCACACCTCTAATATTTACTCAACTTTAACACTTCCTTCAGTATTCCTCCTAGAATATCTTCCCCTAATCCCCGCACGGGACATTTGTGGATCTGCCCTGTAAACCGACTCTGAATACTAAAGGGAAGTTAAGAAATAAAACTTTTTAGGTGGTTTTAATATCTCAAAATTCCAAATAATTTCAGTTCAAGCAACAAGAGGACAGGATTTATACAGCACCTGTGACATGCGTGCTGCTGCATAGTGACAGTCTTCTGCCTCTCCTGTGCCTTCTCTATAATTTAAAGGAGAAGTCTGCCAAAAATGTTTATTAAAGTATTGTATTGCCCCCCAAAAGTTATACAAATCCCCAATATACACTTATTACAGGAAATGCTTATAAAGTGTTTTTTTTCCTGCACTTACTACTGCATCAAGGCTTCACTTCCTGGATAAAAATGTGATGTCACTTCCTGGATAACATGGTGATGTCATTTCCTGGATAAAATGGTGATGTTATTTCCTGGATAACATGGTGATGTCACTTCCTGGATAACATGGTGATGTCACTTCCTGGATAACATGGCGATGTCACTTCCTGGATAACATGGCGATGTCACTTCCTGGATAACATGGTGATGTCAGTTCCTGGATAACATGGCGATGTCACTTCCTGGATAAAATTGTGATGTTACGACCCGACTCCCAGAGCTGTGCGGGCTGTGGCTGCTGGAGAGGATGATGGCAGGGGGATGCTCAGTGTCCCTCAGTGTCCTCCTGCCATCATCCTCTCCAGCAGCCACAGCCCGCACAGCTCTGGGAGTCGGGTCGTGACATCACCATGTTATCCAGGAAGTGACATCACCATGTTATCCAGAGGTGAATGCAGTAGTAAGTGCAGGGAAACAAGCACTTTATGTGCATTTCCCATAATAAGTGTATATTGGGGATTTGTATAACTTTTTGGGGGGCAATACAATACTTTAATAAAAATTTTCACTGGACTTCTCCTTTAAGGGTTATGTCTGTATTTTCATACATATTGTATTTGTGCATTGTACATAAAATTAATATGTCAGGGTCCCTGGGAACACAGAGACACAGGACAAGTGGACCCTATGGCTAAAACCCCCACGCTGTCCCTACCTACTTGCAGAGCAGGCCCTAAACGACCATCCGCAACTGGGCGGCGTTCCCTACGCTGCAGTAAGTGCAAATACAGGCAAGACACAGTACAGACGAACAAGGTACAATGACAGCAGAAAAGGCAAAGCCACAAAAACACACCGAAGGACGGGACCAAGAAAGCAGCAAGTAACAGAGGACCAAACGAACAGAGGACAAAAGCCAGGAATGAAACAAGGTAACGATGGAGCCAAAGCCAGAGATACAACAAGGTAACGGTGGAGCCAAAGCCAGAAATACAACAAGGTAACGGTGAAGCCAAAGCCAGAGAACGTAGCAAGATGAACTGGGGACTGCACAAGGAACACTGAGGACAAGCAAGGCACACTGAGGACTAAAGGAGAACACTGAACCAAACGACAAAGAAGGTAATAAACAAGCAAAGGGATTAGGAACTAGGAATACAGACAATCTGAGAAAAGGCAGGATCTAGCTGACAGACAAGCTGAACAATGCTATCAAGAGCCCAGACTGAAGGGAGGGAGAAGCTTATAAGGGAGCAGAAGTCCCGGACTCCAAGCAGATAGGCTGAGCAGGAGAAACACACAAGAGAATCACCGAAAGCCAGAGGAGAAGAGACCTGTCAATCACAACACAGCAGACACAATCAGTAAACAGACCACAGCAAGGAAGGTGCAGGGAGAACTAAGAAAACATGGACCGGAACACAGATGACATAAGCAGAGAACACAGTAAAACCAGGAACGGATCATGGCCAAAAGCCCAGTCTTTGGCGCAGAAGTCGAATCTTCGCAGCAGAGGGTGGCACTGATGCCTTTTCAGGTGCGATCATGACATAATAACAAATGAATGTAGGTGTTTGTACTGTTATGTATGCAGTGGCGTCGCTAGGCATAATCATTTGGGGCCAAAGCCCCGAATGATTTTAGCCTAGCCCCGAAAGCTTTTTTGATCCTGCCAGCGCCGAAATAACAGCAGCCGGGGCCTCTGATAGATCATTATCAGAGGCCCCAAGCTGCTGTTACTTCAGCCGCAGGAGTTGGATCAGTCATCACGACTTGCCCGAAGTACGTCCGTAAGCCGCTAGTGACGTCACCCCGCTCTTCGTTGGACTGAGGGCCGCAGTGGACAGCAGCACTCTCTGGCCCCGCCTCCTCTGTTGCGCTACAGGGACGTTACCCTGCGTCCTCTAGCGCAGGGTTTCTCAACCGAGGGGGATTAAACTTTTTCCTTTGGTGCCTGGACCAATCCCCGCGGCAGCTCTCTCCTTCGTTCCCCCAGCAGCTGCTCAAGAGTGTTCTGTGGGGGAACGGGCTGGGTGAGGCTGCTGGGGGAAGGAAGGAGTCACAGGACACAAAGCAGTAGCAACAGCCTTCCGTGCACGCTCTCCCCCCCCCCCCCCCGTGTCCACCAGCTGCCGTCGACGCTTCTCCTCTCTGCCTGCGCGGGTCACGCTGGGGAAGAGCGTACACCGGAGGCTGCTGCTGCTGCTGTGTGCCACGCCTCCCTGCATCCCACAGAAGAGGTGGCGGTAGCCGATGGACGTGGGGGCCCAATCTCCCGGTCCACATACCACTGCTGCAGGAGGCGGGTTAGCCCCGTGCACCACGACCCCCTCGCTGATGTGGCTCCCTGACCGGGAGCTGGCCAGACCCCTGACACACTCCCCTGCCCGAATAGCACGCTTCTCCCCCACACCAAATCCACCCCCATCGCCTGCTCTCTCCCACCTCCACCCCCTCTCTGCCCCCTCCACCTCCTCTCTCCTATCAGCTCCTCTCTGCCATCACCTCCTCTCTGCCCCCTCCACCTCCTCTCTCCTATCAGCTCCTCTCTGCCATCACCTCCTCCCTTCCCCCTCCACCCCCTCTTCCCTATCAGCTCCTCTCTCCCATCACCTCCTCTCTGCCCCCTCCACCTCCTCTCTCCCATCAGCTTCTCTCTGCCATCACCTCCTCTGTGCCCCCTCCACCTCCTCTCTGCCCCCTCCACCTCCTCTCTGCCCCCTTCACCTCCTCTCTGTCCCCTCCACCTCCTCTCTTCCATCACCTCCTCTCTGTCCCCCCCACCTCTTCTCTGCCCCCTCCACCTCCTCTGTCCCCTCCACCTCCTCTCTTCCATCACCTCCTCTCTGTCCCCTCCACCTCCTCTCTTCCATCACCTCCTCTCTGCCCCCTCCACCTCCTCTCTGTCCCCTCCACCTCCTCTCTTCCATCACCTCCTCTCTTCCATCACCTCCTCTCTGTCCCCTCCACCTTCTCTCTTCCATCACCTCCTCTCTGCCCCCTCCACCTCCTCTCTTCCATCACCTCCTCTCTGCCCCCTCCACCTCCTCTCTTCCATCACCTCCTCCCTGTCCACTCCACCTCCTCTCTTCCATCACCTCCTCTCTGTCCCCTCCACCTCCTTTCTGCCCCCTCCACCTCCTCTTCCCCCTTCTCTCCGCCCTCACTTCCTCTCTCTCCTCCTCTCCCTCATCACCTCTTTTCCTCCTCCTCTCTCCCCCCCTTTACCTCCCCTCTCTTCACCTTCATCCCTCTCTCCTCCTCTCTCTCCCCCATCACCTGCTCTATCCCTCTCTCCTCCTCTACCCCCTTCACCTCCCCTCTCCTTCTCTACCTTCTATCTCTTCTTCTCCCCCCTTACCCATCTTGTGTCCTCTCCATCATCACCTGCTATTTCACTCCTTTCTCCCCCTTTCCCCTTTTACCTCCTCTCTCCCCTAACCCCCCATTTACCACCTCTCTTCACCCTCACCCTCTCTCTTGTCCTCTCCCCATCACTTCCTCTTTCCCTCCTCTCCCCCTCCTCCCCTTTACCTTCTCTCTTCCTCTCCCCCTTACCCCCTCTCCTCCTTACCCCCTCTCCTCCTTTTCCCCATTACCTCCTCTTTCCTACTCCCTTTTCACCTCCTTTCTCCCCCTCTTTCCTTCTCTGCCCCCCTCTGACCTCAATCTGCAGCGCCGTGCTTGGACGTGATTTTTCCTGTGGCTCAGAGGCTAGTGAAGGGAGGAAGACCCGCTCCATGCACAGATTAGGTGAGTATGACTTTTTTTGTGTGTTTGGGGGAAGTGGAATGGTGGGCTTTGCTATGGGGCTTAGGGGGCAGTATTATGGGGGCACAGCAGGGCAGGGGGCATTTACTTTGGGGACATAGCAGATGAGGACATAGTAGGGGGCATTATTACTGTATAGAGGCAAAGTAGGGGGTATTATTACTATATGGGGGCACAGCAGGGACATTATTACTATATGGAG
This sequence comes from Dendropsophus ebraccatus, assembly GCF_027789765.1. Taxonomy (NCBI): domain Eukaryota; kingdom Metazoa; phylum Chordata; class Amphibia; order Anura; family Hylidae; genus Dendropsophus; species Dendropsophus ebraccatus. The sequence goes on along the minus strand of NC_091455.1, from coordinate 31,975,425 downwards.
GCACAGCAGGAGACATTATTACTATATGGAGGGCACAGGGAGCATTATTATTATATGGAGGCACAGCAGGGTACATTATTACTATATGGAGGCACAGCAGGAGACATTATTACTATATGGAGGGCACAGGCAGCATTATTACTATATGAAGGTACAGCAGGGGATATTACTATATGGGGCACAGCAGGAGACATTATTACGATATGCAGGGCACAGGGAGCATTATTACTATATGGGGGCATTTAACAATGTGGGATAGCACAGCAGGGAGCATTATTACTATATTTGCACAGCAAGGGATATTCTATACGGGAATAATGCACAGCAGGGGGTATTCTATATAAGGATGCTGCACAGCAGGGGGGGTATTCCATGTGGGGATGCTGCACAGAAGAGGGAAGCATATACTATGTGGAGGTTGATGCATGAGGGGGCATATACTTTATAGTGTGTGTTGCACACTACATGAGGACTGCTGCATGGGGACCTATACTATTTGGAGGCACAGTTGAGGCCTATAATGCAGACACAAAGGTAAGGGGGAGCTACAACTATGTGGGGGTAGAGAGAAGGCCTATACTATGTGAGCACAGGGCATATAGGCCAATTACTGTGTGTGCTGGAGCAAGGAGCCTAAAATGTTTTTCCTGGCAGATTCTGAAGAGAAGAGTTATGGCTTGGGCCGAATGGAAAAGAAAGAGAAAAGTGGGTGACTCTCATCAGAGAAGACGTCAACTGTGAGTCACAAGACACTATATCAAATACTAGCCTATATGACCATCTGTTAAAAAAAAAAGTTATACACACACACGTATGTATGTGTGTGTGTGTGTGTGTGTGTGTGTATGTGTGTGTGTGTGTGTGTGTGTGACGTCACTGCAGAAGTCAACTCAGGGGGCCCGTGCCCCGGATGTTTTGGGACCCTAGCAACGCCCCTGTATGTATGTATATAAGTACTGGCAGACTGGAGATTTTCAAATAGAAGGAAATGACAGTTCTGTGTAAATTTCTGTCACCAGTTGATTTGAAAGGAAAAAAAAACACCAGATTACCCCTTTAAGAAAAGCTTATGTTTGTGCTAGATGCACGTATATAATGTTTACCATGACCATGGTGGTGGACACCTTATGGTAGGGCTCTAGGAAAGGCCCCAGGCTAATTGCTTTCCTGTATTTTGATAGAATTGATCCAGAAACTCATTGATAATCTGATATTTTGGGTCTCACTGGCCATTGATTTCAATGGAAGCTTCAGATTGTCTCCTTTCTTGCATGGTTCACCATCTCTCATTGAAGCCAACAGAAATGTTGTGTATATATATATATATATATATATATATATATATATTTTTTTTTTTTTTTTTTTTTTTTTTTTTTTTTTTTTTAAGTAAAACCGTATGGTTTTTAAAGCAAAACCAGCAAGAATTCTTCATCAAAATCCACAGGCTGATGGCTACATTACTATTATAGTCACACATCGCTTGAGAACTGTAATTAACTCATTTGTTAATTAGAAACCAAAGGAACATTGTCTGCCTTCTGCGATCGGGTCAGACGCTGCGGAGTGCAGGCCTTGTGCAGGAACGCCAAGATGTAATATGCATTGGATTCTGTCAGGCCTTTCATCCACCTACAATACAAGTCCAAATGCAGGCCGGCTTTGATGTTGTGAGCCCATATGCTGCATTGTACATTTCATTTCCTTTTCTTTAAATGACAAGTGCCGTGATCAGACTTCATATAGATTTAGAAGCTTGAGAATGTTTATTCTCTACCCAGAGCAGCTCTGTGGCCAATGAATTAGTGATGCCACTTGTTCTCTTTGGGCATTGCTGGTAGTTAATCAGGATTGGATTTGCCATCAGTTCTCAGTGAACCCATGCTTGGTTGCAGAATTTTATATTTAAAGCCAAAATTATTTTCTTTCAAATCAGCTGGTACCAGAAAGTGACAGATATTTGTAATTTACTTCTATTTAAAGATCTTCAGTATTACAGTACTTATCAGCTGCTGTATGTGCTGCAGGAAATGGTGTTTTCTTTCCAGTCTGACACAGTACTCTCTGTCCATGTCAGGAACTGTCCATAGTAGTAGTAAATCCCCATAGAAAACCTCTCCTGTGCTCCACACTGGAAAGAATACATTACTTCCTGCAGAACATACAGCAGCTGATAAACTGGAAGACTGGGGATTATTAAACAGAAGTAAATTAGAAATCTCTGGCACTTTCTGGCACCAGTTTATTTGAAAGAGAAAAAAAAATCCCTTTAGAACCCTTTTAAAGCCTGGATTTACATTAGAGTATTAGTACACATGTATATATCTATATTACAGGCACAAGTCCCGGATGACCACAGGTCTAATGACAGCTGTAACTTCATGGCTCAGGCTGGTACGTGCAGTTGTAATACAGAAGCATGAAAGCATTAATATTATACTAGCATGAAACCGGCCTAACTCTGTCTCTATTTGGTGGATTCGGAGTTCTGCATCAGAAAAACCAAGCTTAGAGGGCTATAAAGATATATCAAAAAATAATCTAATTTATTATCTTCAATCTGTAAAGAAGAATGTTGTATGTATTATTGGTTCAGTTAGGGAGATGTTTGTGCTCTACACAAAGGGGGGATATTCAGAATGTTACACAGATTTGTAATTTACTTATATTTAAAAATCTCATGTCTTCCAGTACTTATCAGCTGCTGTATGTCCTGCAGTAAGTGGTGCATTCTTTCCAGTCTGACACAGTGCTCTCTGCTGCCACCTCTGTCCATGTCAGGAACTGTCCAGAGAAGGAGAGGCTTTCTATAGGAATTTGCTGCTGCTCTGGACAGTTCCTGACATGGACAAAGGTGGCAGCAGAGAGCGTGATTTAACCCTTTCCCGTACGAGGACATAACTGTACGACCTTGCGCGGGTGCGGGCGTTCAGAGCGGGGCCGCGTGGCGACCCCGCTCTGAACCGCAGCGGTCCCGGGTGCCTCATGTAGCCCGGAGCCGCGGCTATTAGCGGGCCTGGTCCGATCGCTGTGCCCGCTAATAAGGTAATCAGATGCAGCTGTCAAAGATGACAGCTGCATCCGATTACCGGATACAGCACTTCCCTGGCGTCTAGTGGCGGAGATCTCCGTTACTGCTGCCGGCTGGGGACCTCTCCAAGATGGCGCCGTCCCCGGCTCGGCACTTGTTTGTTTTCGGCTGCAGCAGCCAAAAGCAAACGAGTGCCGATCTCATCGATCTTTGCTGTATAACTATATACAGCATGGATCAATGAGTGATCAGTGCACTTATACTAGAAGTCCCCCAGGGGGAATAACCCTAACCCCAGGGGGGCTTCTAGTATAAGTGTAAAAGTTTTTTAAAAAAGTGATGTTATTAATAAAAAGCCCCCTCCCCTAATAAAAGTTTGAATCACCCCCTTTTCCCAGGTTATTAATAAAAATAAATAAACATGTTTGCTATCGCCGCGTTCGTAATCGCCCGAACTATTAATAAATCACATTCCTCACACGGTAAACTGCGTAAGTGCGAAAAAAATCCCAAAGTGCAAAATTGCGCATTTTTGGTAGCATCAAATCCTGAAAAATTGTACAAAAAAGCAATCAAAAAGTCGCATATGCACAATCAAGGTACCGATAGAAAGAACACATAATGGCGCAAAAAATTACACCTCATACAGCCCCATAGACCAAAGGATAAAAGCGCTATAAGCCTGGGAATGGAGCGGTTTTACGGAACGTATATTCGGTAACAATGGTTTTAATTTTTTACAGGCCATCAGATAATATAAAAGTTATACATGCTACATATCGTTGTAATCGTAACGACTTGAATAAACAATGAACATAAATAACAAGTTTTTCCATAGGACACACGGCGTAAAAACGAAACCCCCCCAAAGAAAAAGAATTATGTTTTTTTTTCAATTTCACTGCGTATATCATTTTTTTCTGGTTCCGCACCATACATTATGCAAAAGTTCAGCCTGTCATTGCAAAGTACAATTAGTGATGCAAAAAATAATGGCTCATGCGGGTCTGTAGGTGTAAAAATGCAAGTGCTATGGCCTTTTAAGCACAAGGAGAAAAAAATGAAAACGCAAAAACGAATTAGCCTGGTCCTGAAGGGGTTAAAGTTCGGGCAGGGACATTTTTTTCAAAACTACAGAGGGTGGGTGAAAAAATAACATGCACTGTCTTACCCGGCTCCATCACTGGTGCCTGCATACTGAAGCCCTGGTCCCCGATTGTATCCTGCTCTCAGAGGGGACCTGAGATGGGATTTTCAGGCCTGCTCATCGACAGAGGCAGGACACTGCTACAGCTACTGACTGGCTGAGTGGGTCTGAAACATCACATCCCAGGTCCCCTTTGAGAGCAGGATACAATTGGGAACCGGGGGACTGGGGCTAGGGACCAGGGGACTGTTGTATGCAGGGAGGTAAGTGCATTTTATTTTTGTACCCACTTCCTTCACAGTTTTGAAAGAACTACTGTGTTTTCCCGAAAATAAGACAGTGTCTTATATTTTTTGCTCCCAAAGATGCGCTATGTCTTATTTTTAAGGGATGTCTTATTTCTATATGCAGAAGAATTTACACTTATTGTGGAACAAGAAAAAAATGAAATATGCGGTTCAGGGAAGAAAAAGAGCGCTGCACCTCACACCTATGGCTGATACTAGTGCCCCTAGGCTAAATAAAAAACACATCAGAATTTTGTGTATGAATTGATCAAGCCATACTGCCCCATGTACCTTGTGCCGGTATCTGATACACATGGGTCCCTACACTAAGTCCACACCGTGCCGGTCAGTGGCCACCAACGCCGCAGGAGTGCACAGTCAGGGAACCTGCACGATGGTACATGGGGCAGTGTGGCTTGATCAATTCATACACAAAATTCTGATGTGTTTTTTTATTTAGCCTAGGGCACTAGTATCAGCCATAGGTGTGAGGTGCAGCTCTCTTTTTCTTCCCTGAACCGCAAAAAATGAAATATATATATACTGTATATACTGTATATATATATATATATATATATATATATGTATATAGTTGTCATCACAAACCAGCATAACCACACAACCCTCCCCCCCCCCTCACCACCCTCCCCTTGGTGACTAAGTGTGGCGGCCGGGGTCTTAGGGCCCTATTCCACGGGACGATTATCATTTGCATAATCGTTAACGATAAACGATCCAAATGACCACTATTGCGAAAGACCTGAAATCGTTCACCCATTTACATGGAACGATATTTGTTACTTATGATCGTTCTTGCGGTCGTCTTGTTGTCGCTATTGCGTTCGTCACTACTGCAAATGTCCGAACGTCTTCTTCAATGCGAACGATTTGCGAACGAGCAACAATAAAAATAGGTCCAGGTCTTATTTAACGATCAACGATTTCTCGTTTGGTCGTTAATCCTTAACTGCGAACGATTATCGCTTAGATTCGAACGATTTACCGATAATCTGAACGATAATCGTCTCCTGGAATAGGGCCCTTACTTTCGGGGGATGGCTTATTTTAAGGTATCCTGTAAATCCTCCCCTATGCCTTATTTTCTGAGAGAGTCTAGTTTTCGGGGAAAAAGGGTATTCATGACAAGAGTTCCCCTTTAAGACACACAGTAAGAGACAGCAAGAGACCGGCCATTCCGTCATGAAACGGCCGGTCTCTGAAAAGATCATCCCGACCGGTACTGTAGTACCGGCCGGATGATCTTTGCAGCCACAGAGTTCTGATGCGGGCGCATTCCATGCACGCCCGCATCAGAACTCTCCACTGCACAGTATGAAGCGTGCAGCTGGAGCCGCTCGCTCCATAATGTGCACTGACATAGTTTTCTGCGGCCGCTCTTCACTGAAGAGCGGCCGCAGAAAACTGACATGTTGGTTTTCTACAGTGCCGTGAGAGGTTCCGGACAGAGTGTATACTATGTGTATACACTCCGGCCGGGATCCCGTAGAAAGCAAGTCAACGTATGTTTTCATACAAAGTACGATTGCAAGAACGGGCATACTTTTACGAAAATATACGTTGTGTGAACATAGCCTAAGACTGGAAAGAAAACTACACTTCTGAGAGCTGAGACTACTGGGAGACTTGAGATTTTTAAATAGAAACAGTTTACAAACTATCTGAAAACAATTATTTTTCCCTGGCGCTCCCCTTTATTTTATGCAACATTTGCTGCAAAGTGTCAGGCGGCTCCCATGCACATTAGATGGTCGGCCCATCCTACAAAAGAGTTACCTAGTCGGAGATCTACCTAGTTTTCCTCCCTCCTCTTCCTCTCTGTGCTTTGTATGTTTATTATCTGTAAAATAATATTTTCTTTAAATATTGCTTGAAAGTTCATCATCTCATAAATATGGAAAGAGTCCTGGTATTGATTGTACACGATCCCTATAGAAAAGGAGAGAGAAGGATTGATCAGAAATTCTATTGTTCTTACAAATGTATCCCTCCATAATCAATACAACAATCCCATGTCAGGAATGAGATTTTCTTTTTATGGTCTGGGTTCTAAACCAATTGTTATAGAACAGTCAGTATCCAATATAGTTATGTCCTTGTCTGCCCGTAGTTTATTTGTTCATTTTATCCATGGTCTTCACCTTTTAGCCTCGAGGACATGAACACGTCTTTATTTTACCTCTTTTAAATGCAGTAGTCATATTTTTTGTTTCCTCATTGTTCTCTATGTAGTTGCAATTCAGTACACTACTGTTTCATTTATATTCAATGTAATTTTGCCAAAATACCATAATTTTTTATTTCATGCCGTACATAAAAAATAAATGGTGTTATGAAAGGTATTGTACAAGTTATTATGGACGTGATAATAATCATAATACATGATTTCTATATTATGGGATCTATGGAACAATGGGCTCTTTATATAATGAATCCTTGTTATTCTGATGCATTTTGTAGTAATTGTTTACATAAAAGTAATAAAAAATAAATAAAATAATAAATACATAGAAAAATTATATATATATATATATATATATATATATATATATAGATATATGGATATAGATATATAATGCACATCTGCAAGGCTATAGGTCAGAGGGCCCCTGTGACCTATAAATGATGTAGGATGGGTCATACAAAGAATATATACAAGAAGTTCACCTATAATTTATCTATATCTATAGTCCTTGTACAACCATCTTACATCATTTATGGGTCACCAGAGCCCGCAGACCTAGACCCTTGTAGCAATGTTTTACCCATTTGTATTTTATTGTTTTTCACTTTTTATTGTTTTTTATATATATAATCAAGTGACATTTACAACATTGTTACAAAAGGCGTGTGTTATTGATTTTACATAAATACGGCATATACTGGTATCCATCACATAAAGAGGAGTGTTGAGAGGCGGTTCTTCCTTTTATTACGCTTTATTCTTTATTAGTGGATACATGATTATTTTTTTTCCTCCAGCCGATTCCATATTGAGTATAAAGGGAGCCACCTCTGATCTTTGTTCTTGCTACATTATTTTATGTTTTGAGAATCCTTTTAGAAGGGTTGTTGTTTTTTTTTAACTACAATGTATGGCGTATATCTATATGTCAGCAGCCTATGTACTAATAATGCACAGGCAGGTGAGTCCTAATAACAGGGAGTATGGTCTTATCACCTGGCTGTCCTACAATGGATACTAGGCTGTTTGCCCACACAAGGTATGGCCTCTGAATATCTCGGACTGGGGTATCTGGGGCCCACCAGTGGAAACGATCCTGGGGGCCCACCCATTAAGAACCAGTGAGAAACGACATGTCAGACAGTGTTTGTGCAGGTTCTAAAGCTGGGGGCCCACCGGAGGATTCTCCAGTCCTCTGGTGGGCCAGTCCGACACTGCCTCTGAATCATATGTTCCCTTTGATGCAATCATAGGAGGGTCTCCCTCAAGCTAAATCCGAATAGCTTGATCCTTGTTTAGGCAATGTTCACATTTAGTATAACACCGTCCATTCTGTGACCAGATTGGCCGGTGTTACTGAAGATCATCCTGGCCGGTACTGCAGTACCGGCCCAGATGATCTTTATTCCTTCTGAATTCAGATGCAGGTGCATCCGTGCACGCCCGCATCCCAATTCGCCACTGCACAGAATGAACTGACAAGTGTGTGAACTGACAGGTTCTCTACAGTGCAGACTGTCCGATTTTTGCAGCGCCGCAATAGATCCCGGACAGATTGTATACTAAGGGGGAGATTTATCAAACATGGTGTAAAGTGAAACTGGCTCAGTTGCCCCTAGCAACCAATCAGATTCCACTTTTCTTTACTCTCAGACTCTTTGGAAAACAAAAGGTGGAATCTGATTGGTTGCTAGGGGCAACTGAGCCAGTTTCACAGTACACCATGTTTGATAAATCTCCCCCTAAGTGTATACACTTTGGCCGGGATTCCCTCTAACTGTACTGCACATAGGTTGTGTATTATTTACAACCGTTGTTGCATGTTGGCAACAACGCTCGTGATTAATACACAACTTACGTTGTGTGAACGTAGACTTACTCTGGTACTAAACACCCAGGGGTAGTCGATCTGCCCCCATATACAATGTATAATATCATTGCAATTATGCGATGATTTTTTTTTAGGCAATTATTTTATGGACTTTACGGTATGATAGCAATAAGCTCTGTAATGTATTATTAAGTTGCTATACATTCTGGAAATCATGGTTTTATGTATCTATGTATAATGTATTTATTTTTAATGTGCACTTTTTTATTTATTGCTTTAATTTTTTTCTCTCTAGGGGAGCTGGAAATGTCATCTTGTTCTTGCTCATGTGATGGTATACTCACTGGGCTAAAGCATTATTGACTGTTATTGTAAGGCTGACAGGTAATCTATCAGGTCATGTCCCCGGTACACAGTCATGGCCGGCCTGGAGGCCTTTGTCAATCATTTGCACCTATGAACGCGTGTGACTGAGGAACCCCCGTCTCTCTCTGTCATATCATTTATTTACTATGGTGCTGTATGGGGGCTCATGTATGGCCCTGTGATCTGTAATTCCTATTTTAGTGCAGATGGGGATTATACATCGCTCTTCAGTGATTTTTTTTCCTGGGATGTGATATGACAAAAAAAATTATTCTGGTATTTATTTATTTCCCCCCCCCCCCCCTTTTACGTTTCATTGGTTTATTCGTTTTTTTTTTTATTAGTTTATTTTAAGGCCTCATTCACACATTCATCTGTAGTGAATCCGTAATACGTATTTTTTTGTGGATCCGCAAAAAAAGGGAAGGGTAAATTAAGATCTGTTTTTTGTTTTTTTGGGGGTTTTTTTGTGTGGATTTCTGCAAAAAGTGCAGATCCCATGGACTTCTATTGCTTAATTGTTCCGCAATTAAGGTCCACACTAGGACTAGGACTATTTTTTTTGTGGATCAGGTTACAGATCCGTAAAACTATGGATAGTGTGACCAGCCCTATAAAAATCAATGGGCCCCTAAATTCGTCTGTAATTGTGGATCCACATTAGGTTATGTTCACACAACGTTTTTTCAGCTCCATTTAAAATGACGTCTGTCATTTTGAGTCTCAAATAACGGACGTCATTTAGCTGTCTAGCCTTCCCTGCAATGACAGCTGTTGCCACCTTTTTCTAGTTTGGGTTACTAATTGGAATTTGGCTTAATTAAAAAGTCCATTGAATTTATCAGTAAAAACAGAGAAAGAACGGTGACAAAAGAAAAACTGTGCGTGAACAACTGATAAAAAACGTCCGCTGTTTGCAAAAGACGTCTGAAAATAATTGTCATGATCATTTTTTTGACGTCCGAGGTGATAACGTCCGTTATTCAATATGTAGTGTGCATTGGACATCTGTCATCCCATTGGTTTCAATACATTGCATTGAAGTCAGTTAAATCATGGCAAAAACGGACGTCTTTGTAGTTAGCAAAATCGTCCGCCTTTTCTCTATTTTTGACGTTGTGTGAACATAGCCTTACGGACAAATTTACAGAATGTTTGAATAAGACCTTATAGATCAGACAGTTTTAAACGTGGTGACACTGAATATGTTTTTTCTTGCTTACTTTACAAAATGGGAAAAAATAGAAAAATGAGGACCACTTCAATTTTTTTAGAGAGAGACTTTTTCATATTTTGAAAAATATTTTTTACTTTTGCACTTTTTTTTAGTCCCTACAGGGGACGTGTATGAGTTTATTATTCCATGATTTCCCATAGTGATTAATTATTTCGGAAACATATTGCTAAAGCATCTCTATGGCAGACTGTACTAACAGAGTGCTATCAGCAGCTACATAGACTTTGGCGGCCATGAAAGTAGATTGGCTTCCTGTGATCTTTTTGGAAGGAGCGGGTCCATCCCACTAGACCACCAGTGACCCCCATTTAATGTTTTTAAAAGCGACTGTCAAATTTTTTATAGACCTCCTGAACCTGTTACATACACCCCTAATACGGGTTAAGGCTATGTTCACACTACTTAAGTACCGAAGTATCCACGGCCGCTGTTGCTGATTAGCAACAACGGCCGTGATTACTATGGTACTTACGTAGTGCTGCATCTGAGGGAATCCCGGCCGGAGTGTATACACATAGTATACACTCGGGCTGGGATCCCTAGCGGCATGGCAAGAAACTGACATGTCAGTTTTCTGCGGCCGCTATTCACTGAATAGTGGCCACAGGAAACCCTTCCAGTGCACACAATGTTGCGTGCGGCTCCAGCCGCATCCGAATTCAGCGGCAGTGAAGATCATCCCGGATGATCTTCTCTGACACCGGCCGTTCCGTGACCCAGCCGGTGTCTCACTCCATGTGAACATGGCCTAACACCGTAATTCAAACTGAAAACTTCATAGGGCTCTATTATCTATCTGGTTGGGCTAGGGCAGAGATGGGGGACCTTGGGCTCTCCAGCTGTTGCAAAACTACAATCTAGCCAAAGCTAAAGCATGATGGGAATTGTAGTTTTGCAACAGCTGGAGGGCCCAAGGTTCCCCATCCCTGAGCTAGGGGTTGCTGCTATAATGCAGATGCAATGATTCAGCCATAATACTTTCATCTGGAACCAACCTTAGCTGACGACACAATTATTTACTGTCGCTTCTCGTCCCCCACAGAACACTGGAAAAATATAGTTATAGATAAATGAAAGCTACAGTATCTGTAACAGAATGGAAAAGTCGAGTAGCAATAGCTTTCTCTATGCCGTCTATATCCCTCGATTATAGAAACGTTTTTATTTTCTATCTGGGGTCGTTCTCACAATCCTGGATGTCAAAGCCCTGACCCTTCCAACTTCTTAGCAGATAAATAAATGGTTATATTGTTCCAATCCCAACCCAATCTTGGAGTTTAGATCATGCCACAGGTCCCGATGTCATTCATAAAGACGTCTAATCTGGTAAATCCATGAGCCATCTGGAGAAAAATGTAAGATTACTTTTAAAGCCTTCTGTGTGTTATTTTGTCAACTGCTATTAAATCGCAGCGAGTAGAGAATACAAGGCCAAGCCCCCCCCTACCCCCACCCCCTGCCATCATTGATGAGGCGAGACATAGAATAGTCACTGCTGTAGGATGGGGTCAGAAAAGAGGCAAATCAGTGAAATACTCAGACAAAGAACCTTAGATGGGATTTTAAATGGAAGTAAATGGAGCTAAGTGAAAGTGTGTGGGTTTCTTGTTGTTCCAATGCATCTAAAATGGAAAAATAAAAATAACATTGCAAAAAGTCACTCATTAAAATTAAAATTTCCTGTTGGTTTCTTTCTACAGCTCTTATACAGGCTTAGGCACTAAAAAGTCTCAATAAGGGAGAAAATTGTCAAAAAGCAGGATATATATACCGTATTTTCTGGCGTTTTTTAAGCGTATAAGACGACCCATGACTTTCAAAAACATTGTCAGGGGTTCGCCTTATACTGTAGGCCAGAAAATCTTAACCCCTGCCTGACTGCAGACCTGCATTTAGGCAGGGGTTAATGGCAGCTAAATAAAAAATAAATTAAAAAAAACTGTTAACTCACCTGTGACCCGTTCCGGCAGCGTCTTCTCTCCCGTTAACGGCGCAGGCAGTGTGACGTACACTGCCTGCGCTGGAGATCCCTGAAGCTCTACTGCACAGCCGAGCGTCTCATTGGAGGCTGCTGGGAGAGCCTCGGGTGAATGACAGAGGCTTCGGGAACTTCCGGCGCCTCTGCCATTCTTCCGAAGCTCTCACGGCAGCCGAGTGTCTCTGAGCTTCTCTGATGAGACGCTCGGCTGCCCAGGAGAGCTTCAGGGATCTCTGGCGCAGGCAGTGTATGGCACACTGCCTGCGCTGGGAGCGGGACAGAAGACACGCGGCTGCCGGACGGGTCACAGGTGAGTTAACTGTTTGTTGTTTTATAGTGGTTGCCCCATATGATAGGGATGGGCCAATTTTTGAGCTCCCCCACCGTATGGGGCGACCATACTCGGCGTATAAGTCGACCCCTGATTTCTAAGATTTCTTAGATTTTTGGGGGTTAAAAAGTCATCTTATATGCCAGCACCCACTCCTCTCTACTATGACCTATAACATAGTGCTGGAAAAAGTGCACTGGACTTAACAGACCGGCACTGTGCTCTCTCTCCTGCCATAGCACATGCTAAGTTCCACCCCCACTTCCTGTATTTTGTCCTTATGCAGTCTGTTACTAGACAAAGATTTTACCCGAGAACAGGACAGCAACAACAGATTTCCCTTGACAACAGGTCAACACTGCTGACAGTGGCAGTAGACGATAGATTACATAAAAGTGAGGTACCTAGTGGCCAAGACTTCAGAGCTGTTCTTCTGGGGATAAATGAAATTTTTTACAGACATGTTATGAATTTAGATTGTCTATTAAATGGAGGGAAGTTGATTGAATACCACCTCCCCTGCCCCCCCCCCCCTCCCCATTCAAAAAGAAGAACAAAATACTTTTTTGCACATAATTTTACATAATAGAAAATATACAAATAATTTAAAAGTTAAGGCTCTTGAAAATTGTTAAGACAAAAATGAAATAAAAAAGCCCTGTCTGTAAGAGATTAATGAACTGCATAATTACACTTGTAATTCAAGCATGGGGTTATGTACTGCTACTCCACGAAAGGCTTTCCACCCTAAAGGTTAAATAGATAGCGATCATTAGTAAAAGAATTATAAAAGATTAGAGATGAACTACAATGCCCCCCCCCCCACAGTTAGCAGTGTAAAAAGGGGGGGGGGCAATACAGAGGTGGACAATGGAAAAAAACTAAGAATTATATTTAAAGGTATCCTGTAACATTGAAAAGGCAGTCTAGTCTGTAGGGGCCATGTTTTACCGTAAAATAAGTGGAGCAGATGTGATATATATGATTGTGGGAAGTATTCATGTGTGATATTCATTCAAACCTCAGCTGATTCTTGGCTTAGGAGTCCAGTGAAAAACTGTAGGTCCAGTGAAAAAATGCGAAGGTCATTTGTTACATTGTGGCTTTATGTACCTTACCTACACTGCTAGATTGGACTTAGGAGTCCAGTGGGTGGTCCTACTCAATGACTTTTATGTAGATAGAGATAAGTGCATTGGACCCATAAGCTCAGAATCAGCAGAGCAGTGGGCAGTCCTACTCAATGATTGCACATATCTCTGCGAACATAAGTGGTTAAAGCGTAACTGTCATTTTAGGGTCATTTTTCTGAAAACATTAAATATCAACAGTACAAGCGATTTTAAGAAACTCTGTAATATGTTCTATAAACCAAAAGAGTTTCCTTCTGTACTGAAAAAGCAATCTCCCAGCCTCCCCCCTCACATCAGATGCAGCAGGATTTCTGTCTCCATTATGTGGCTATGGAGATGGAGAGGGGAGGGGCTGTTAGGAGTGACTGAGCACGGAGCAGTCCTGCACAGCACAACACCCTGCAATCTTCTCTCAGTAAGTTCATAGATAAGCACTGACCTTTCTGACACCTGAATTTAGCGTTTTAGTTGCCCAGAGAGTCTAGAAACAGCTGACCTTCATGTCACCTCTTCCTGCTCCCTCATCTCCCTCAGCCCCTCCCCCCTTCATAGGCTTACAATGGAGAGAGCAGAACCCATCTTCACTGGCTTCTCTGTAATGAAGACGTGTTTGCCTGATAATGCACAGATAAGAAGTCAGGGGGGGAGGCTGGGAGATTGCTTCTTGAGTACAGAAGGAGGCTTTTTTGGCTGATGAAACCTATTACAGAGTTTCTTAAAATCGCTTATACTACTGATTTCTGCAATAAAAAAAAAAACATGACAGTTACACTTTAACAGTTTGTAACTAGGACCATTTATACAGTTTCAGTTATTTTGAATACTATAGTAATATTATAGTTATATATCATCATACAACTATAATATATAATAGTAATATAACTGCGTAAATCAATGTTCTCTCCCCTCTTCCTGCTCTATAACATACCCACTTCAGATTGGACAATGTTTCAATTGTTATAGTCTCTATTTAAAGGGAAAGAATATGACCTGAAATTTAGCCCTGTAAAATAGGGAAAAAGCATATACTTACCTTTCCCAGTTCCTCCTAGGCGGTGTCCTTCTTCAGCCACTGATTAGTTGAGCAGGAAGGTAGTTGACATCTCACCCAGTACTTATAATTACTTGTGTCTTTTATATATGAAAACTAGATTGCAGTCGCTACCTACTGTAGCTATAGTGTACAGATATGGGTTGAGTTTTGACTGTGGTTGTCAGAGATTCTTTTAGTGATAACTATCACTTAGTGACATATATTTGGAGTGACATTTCCATAAATGACAACTCTTTGATGACTGATAGAGAGAGACAGAAAGAGGCCCATCAGCCGCCTCCAGCAAGACTCAATTATATGACAACGCAGATAAGTCTCATTATCAGGGGGAAGCTCCACCTTCAGCAAACACTCACTACACAGATAGGACGGGGAAATCTCTAACATGTAAACCGCCATCTTTATAAGGTTAGGTTTGCACTGATATTGAAACTATGACAGTCTGTGGAGGATCCATACTACCACTTTTCTTTCAAATCAATAGATGTCAGAAAGTTGTTTAGATTTGTCATTAACTTCTATTTAAAAATCTCCAGTCTTCCAGTATTTATCAGCTGCTGTTTGTCCTGCAGGAAGTGGTGTATTCTTTCCAGTCTGACACAGTGCTCTCTGCTGCCACCTCTCTCCTCTGCTCAATCTCCAATCTATTTAAATGGGAGGACACGGGACCCCTATACTATTAATTTGTAAGGGTGCAATATTAGTTTTCTTCAACATCATTTATTTTGGGATATTTGCAGGGCTAGATTTATGGGCAGATGCCATGGCATATTAGATGTTTATATTACATATATCTTGTGGACTCGCTGCCAAATCTTTTGGGTTTAATGTTACTTGCATTGCATGAGGTCCCCAATATATCTCCAGATAATCCCCCATATACCATTACGGCAATGTGCCTATGCAGAAATTATACAGATTCTCAATGACATAAGTTGACATAGTCCACATTCTTGGATATGAAATGGAATCACACACCTCATAGTAAATCAATAAAGATCTATTAAAGGAGAAGTCCGGCCATTTTTAAAATCCGGCAGCTGGAAGGAGCATTGGGGAATATGATCAGGAGTGTCGGGACCAGCCTTGGGACCCCTGCTGGGCTCCAGGATCTCCGGCGCTGACATGTCACCATCTGGCGGATGGACTGTCTGCCTAGCCAGTCAGTGGGGCGGGACACTTTGTTAAAAGTTAAGTCCAGCGGATTATAAAATCCAGCAGGGGCAGTGGGGAAATTGATTACAAGTACTAACTTACCTCTCCCCATGCCCGTAATGAGTGGCAGGACCGGCCTCGGGACCCCCGCCAGAAGGCACTCTTCCCTAAGTTGTGATGATGTCACTACTCAGGGGAAAAGGCCTCTCCTGTCTGATGGATATGCTGCTCAGCCAATTAAACTGGCTGAGCAGCTATTCAATCAGCCGGGTCGTGACGTGTCAGCTCCTGAGATCCCAGAGCCCAGCAGGGGTCCTGTAGCCGATCCTGCCTTTCACCGCGTGCACAGGGAGAGAAGTTATTACTTGGAATCAATTCCCCCCCCTGCTGGCTGCTGGATTTTATAATTCGCCAGACTTCTCCTTAAACTACGCAAATTTTTGAAAACTTTGTTGCTCATCCCTAGTTTTCATACATAAGTGCCATTGTGTACTAAGCATTATCCATCATTTCTACATTGTAAATGACCCACAACGTAATTTGCCAATATTTCAGCTATTTGACTCCTCCATCACTGAATAAGACTTTCTTCCCATCAATGTTATACTCATTTACTATTTTGCAGATAATTTTCCATCGCCCACACAGATCTTCCTTGTACAGTATAACTTATTTCCGATATACAGTGCAGATACTGAAACAGCAGGCGGTAACTTCATAGACTGGAGATGAGCAGATCTGCTAAAAACATTGTCTGTTCATTCTGCTGCGGAAAGTTAGGGAGATTAGGGACAGCAGTCATAACACTGGTGGGAGGTTTATTTTAGCTCAGGACCGTGGCTGATATCTTGTGCTAGAGAATGTTGAGCGACACCATGTGTGCTCCCTGGAAGATTAATATAGCAATATCTTCCATTTCTACTTATTGAATTTATTATGTGTTTTGGATTAGGTTTTAGTCTTTATTGATTTTAAAGGAGTCACTTTAAGAGGAATTATGGCCGGGTTGGTAGCTTGGAGCGGTGTTGTGGCAGCTCAGTGGGTGTAGGATATCTTTGGCACTTGTCACGGTGGCCAGGAGTGGGGTTGGAACCCACCCCCGGACAAAAGGGTGCTATGCTCAAAGTTAGGATAGCCCAAATGTGTGAACTGGAGTTTAGATGCAGGTGCAGAATGACAGACCAGAGTCCAATAGCTTAAAGGGGCATTTTTTTACTGGGACCAGGGAGGAGGTGGCTGAGGGAAACGACATCCACTCACCTACCCGGTTCCAGGTCTCGCATTGCGGTGCTGGTGTCTGACGCGGGCCCGAGACAATACGTCTCAGGTCCGCTCAGCCAGTCAGTGACAGAGGCGGGATCTGAGCGGACTTGAAACGGATCCCGCCTCTGTCACTGACTGGCTGAGCGGACCTGAGACGTCACGTCTCGGGCCCGCGGCAGACACCAGGAATTGGCCGGGAACCAGGGACTGGAGCGCCGCGATGCAAGACCCACGTGGACGTCGTTTCCCTCAGCCACCTCCTCCCCGGTCCCAAGAAAAAATGCCCCCCCGCTGGAGTACCCCTTTAACCAGGGTAACTCGGTTTGCTTGTAGAAACTTTAGTGCCCTGTCCAATGTACCAGTGTACTCTGCTGGGATAGCGTGGTGGAACATAGAAATAACTAAAGAAGAAGATACTCGTATTCACATATAGATCCGTCTGATTTGACCGCCTTATGCCCTATAGTGTCAGGATACCCGTCCTGCTAGGGTACTATGAGGTCCCAGGTCCCTGTGCTGGGGTGAGCAGATTTTCCAAGACTTCCCAGAATAGCCATGCGTTACAGCAGGATACGTAGGCTGAACCAGGGCCGGGACAAGGAGTTTTGGTGCCCTAGGCAGCAGGGGTGATTCTAGCCTCTCTGCTGCCCGAGGCGAACTATAGAATGACGCCCCCCCCCCCCGTCAATCCGCCCACATTATAATCCACTACTGCCCCCCCCCCCCACTGCTGTCCCCAATAAACATAATGTTTGGTCCCTTGCTGCACAGAGGATGTCAGGAGAGGAGGAGGCTGACTTTATAGGAGAGGTCCCAGCAGCACAGAGGATGTCACGAGAGGAGGGGGCTAATCCTATAGGAGAGGTCCCAGCAGCACAGAGGATGTCAGGAGATGAGGGTGCTAATCCTATAGGAGAGGTCCCAGCAGCACAGAGGATGTCAGGAGAGGAGGGTGCTAATCCTATAGGAGAAGTCCCAGCAGCACAGAGGATGTCAGGAGAGGAGGGTGCTGATCTTTTAGGAGATGGTCCCCCTCTTCCCCCCTTATAGATGGTCCCCCTCTTCCCCCCCTTATAGATGGTCCCCTCTCCCTTATAGATGGTCCCCCTCTCCCCCCCTTATAGATGGTCCCCCTCTCCCCCCTCCCTTATAGATGGTCCCCCTCTCCCCCCTCCCTTACAGATGGTCCCCCTCTTTCCCCTCCCTTATAGATGGTCCCCCTCTCCCCCCCCCCCTTATAGTTGGTCCCCCTCTTCCCTCTCTCCCCCCCTTATAGATGGTCCCCCTCTTCCCTCTCTCCCCCTCCCTTATAGATGGTCCCCTTTCCCTTATAGATGGTCCCCCTCCCCCCCCTTATACATGGTCCCCCTCTCCCCCCTCCCTTATAGATGCCCCCTTATAGATGGTCCCCCTCTTTCCCCCTCCCTTATAGATGGTCCCCCTCTCCCCCTTATACATGGTCCCCCTCTTCCCCCCCCTTATAGACGGTCCCCCTCCCGCCCCTCCCTTATAGATGGCCCCCCCCTTATAGATGGTCCCCCTCTTTCCCCCCTCCCTTATAGATGGCCCCCCCCTTATAGATGGTCCCCCTCTTCCCTCTCCCCCTCCCTTATAGATGGCCCCCCCCTATAGATGGTCCCCCTCTTCCCTCTCCCTTATAGATGGTCCCCCCCCCTTATAGATCGTCCCCCTCTTTCCCCCCTCCCTTATAGATCGTCCCCCTCTTTCCCCCCTCCCTTATAGATGGCCCCCTTCCCCCTCCTACCTTATAGATGGTCCCCCTCTCCCCCCCCCCCCCCCCCCCCTGCACAGCAGATAGAACAAAAACAAAAAGCAGCACACAACTCACCTGCCCTCCGTTCCCCCGTCGAGCCTCTCTGGTCTTGTCCCGGCTGATGTGCGGCTGCCCGGGGTGTCCCGTCCTGTCCCCGGCAGCGCGCGCATCACAGAGCTCCCCGTGCGCCTGTGCCTGTGACTTCCGGCGCACGGGGAGCTCTCTGATGCGCGCGCTGCCGGGGACAGGACGGGACACCCCGGGCAGCCGCACATCAGCCGGGGGACTAAGGCTGCATTCCCACGTTCCGTGATCCTGACGGATCACGGACGTGGAATGCATGTACTGGAGCCCCCCCGCCCCCGGGAAGTATCTGTAATGAGATGCTGTGAGCGGGGGAGACTGTATTCATAAGCGCCGCGCTGTAGTATCAGCACCGCGCGGCTGATTTAGTACAGCGCGGCGCTTATGAATACAGTCTCCCCCGCTCACAGCATCTCATTACAGATACTGCCCAGGGGCGGGGGGGCTCCAGTACATGGTACAGTCAGGGCCATTTTAATACATTGGTGGGCCCAGTGCACAGCCCTCAAGAGTGGGCCCCCCCTTACCTTTCTGCACATTGTATAATGTACTGAATTTGCCCCCACACTGTATCAAGAGCCCCAGTACATATAGTAGTTACCTTATAACACTATTTCCACCATTCAGTGATTACATATTACATAAAAACTGCACTAAACAAAACAGAAAGATATCACCAATGATACCATTACATAATACCGCCATACCATGACCCCTATCAGTACAAGCCTATAACAGAGTGAAGTTACATCCAGTGACTCACCGGGGGCGTCTTCTCCGATCAGAGTCTGTCACCTTTTCTTTTTCTCTCCATCCAGCCTGGGCCACCTTGAAGTCTTCTCCTGGCTGTGAATCTTCTCTCCAGAATCTGCCAGACAAATATTTTAGGCTCCAACACATACAGTAGTTAGGTCCCTTGTACCCCTATACAGTAGTTACACCCCTCTGTACTCCTACATAGTTACACCCCTCTGTGCCTCCATAGTTTTAAGGTGTCCCTGTAGTATATAGACCCTCATGTGCTCCTCCAGTTATATACAGCCCTCCTGTGCGCTCCCCCATTAGTATATAGCCCCCCTGTGCACTCTCCCCAGTAGTATATAGCCCCCTGTGCTCACCCACAATAGTATATAGCCCCCCTGTGCTCTCCCCCAATAGTATATAGCCCCCCTATGCTCTCCCACAATAGTATATAGCCCCCTGTGCTCTCCCACAAAAGTATATAGCCCCCCTGTGCTCTCCCACAATAGTATATAGCCCCCTGTGCTCTCCCCCAATAGTATATAGCCCCCCTGTGCTCTCCCCCAATAGTATATAGCCCCCCTGTGCTCCCCCTCAATAGTATATAGCCCCCCTGTGCTCTCCATAATATATAGCCCCCTGTGCTCTCCCCCATAGTATATAGACCCCTGTGCTCCCCAATAGTATATAGCTCCCCTGTGCTCCCCAATAGTATATAGCCCCTGTGCTCCCCAATAGTATATAGCTAACCTGTGCTCCCCAATAGTATATAACCCCCTGTGCTCCCCCATAGTATATAGCCCCCTGTGCTCCCCCATAGTATATAGCCCCCTGTGCTCCCCAGTAGTATATAGCCCCCTGTGCTCCCCATAGTATATAGCTCCCCTGTGCTCCCCCATAGTATATAGCTCCCCTGTGCTCCCCCATAGTATATAGCCCCCTGTGCTCCCCCAAAGTATATAGCTCCCCTGTGCTCCCCCATAGTATATAGCTCCCCTGTGCTCCCCAATAGTATATAGCCCCCTGTGCTTCCCAATAGTATATAGCTCCCCTGTGCTCCCCAATAGTATATAGCTCCCCTGTGCTCCCCCATAGTGTATAGCCCCCTGTGCTCCCCCATAGTATATAGCTCCCCTGTGCTCCCCCATAGTATATAGCCCCCTGTGCTCCCCCATAGTATATAGCCCCCTGTGCTCCCCAATAGTATATAGCCCCCGTTCTCCCCCATAGTGTATAGCCCCCTGTGCTCCCCCATAGTATATAGCTCCCCTGTGCTCCCCCATAGTATATAGCCCCCTGTGCTCCCCCATAGTATATAGCCCCCTGTGCTCCCCCATAGTATATAGCCCCCTGTGCTCCCCCAAAGTATATAGCTCCCCTGTGCTCCCCCATAGTATATAGCTCCCCTGTGCTCCCCAATAGTATATAGCCCCCTGTGCTTCCCAATAGTATATAGCTCCCCTGTGCTCCTCCATAGTATATAGCTCCCCTGTGCTCCCCAATAGTATATAGCTCCCCTGTGCTCCCCCATAGTGTATAGCCCCCTGTGCTCCCCCATAGTATATAGCTCCCCTGTGCTCCCCCATAGTATATAGCCCCCTGTGCTCCCCCATAGTATATAGCCCCCTGTGCTCCCCAATAGTATATAGCCCCCGTTCTCCCCCATAGTATATAGCCCCCTGTGCTCCCCAATAGTATATAGCCCCCGTTCTCCCCCATAGTATATAGCCCCCTGTGCTCCCCAATAGTATATAGCCCCCGTTCTCCCCCATAGTATATAGCCCCCCTGTGCTCCCTGATAGTATATAGCTCCCCCATAGTATATAGCTCCCCTGTGCTCCCCCATAGTATATAGCCCCCCTGTGCTCCCCAATAGTATATAGCCCCCGTTCTCCCCCATAGTATATAGCCCCCCTGTGCTCCCCAATAGTATATAGCCCCCGTTCTCCCCCATAGTATATAGCCCCCTGTTCTCCCCCATAGTATATAGCCCCCTGTTCTCCCCCATAGTATATAGCCCCCTGTGCCCCCCCATAGTATATAGCTCCCCCTGCTATATAACATTGAAAAAAACAAACACTCACCTGGGTCCACGCGTTCCTCTTCTCTTCCCTCCTGTGGCCGCACTTCCTGCGGTCACAAGAGGCTGCACTCCCCTTACCCTCGCGCCGACGCTCTAGTGACGTTGGGCGCTAGAGGGAGAGTGCGGCCTCTTGTGACCGCAGGAAGTGCGGCCACAAGAGTGAGTGACTGACAGGGAGGGAGCCAATGGCTCTCTCTCTGTCAGTGTCGCTGCTGCTGCAGCGCTGAAGCGCCGCAGCAGCAGCGGACGGGGGCAGCGGCGGACGGGGGGCCCTGCAGGGGGCGCCATGGAGGGGTAAGTAGATTACCCATCCATGGCGCTCCCCCATGACAGGCTGGTGGCCGGAGCCCTGTGCGACCGCATTGGTCGCACATAGCAACGGCCGGCCTGCTCGGGGGGGCCCCTTTAACCAGTGGGCCCGGTGCACGTGCACCATGTGCCCTCTGGTTAAAGCGGCCCTGGGTACAGTCAGTGGCGGATTATAATGTGGGCGGCCGCCCGAACCGCTCATATTATAATCTGCCACTGAATGCCGCCCCCATGAAGATAGCTGGTGGCGCCGCCTGAGGCAGACGATTCAGGTCGCCTCATCATTGCGGCGCCCCTGCTAGGCAGAGAAGACAAATGGCGCCCCCCCCCCCCCCCCCCCAGAATAGACTGTACGCTATGCGGGGACAGCCAGGAGGCTATACTGTATGTGGGGGTCATGTATACTGTACCCCCTGACTGTAACAGGACCATGTATACTGTACCCCCTGACTGTAACAGGACCTTGTATACTGTACCCCCTGACTGTAACAGGACCATGTATACTGTACCGGCTGACTGTAACAGGACCATGTATACTGTACCCGCTGACTGTAACAGGACCATGTATACTGTACCCCCTGACTGTAACAGGACCATGTATACTGTACCCCCTGACTGTA
Organism: Dendropsophus ebraccatus; assembly: GCF_027789765.1. Lineage (NCBI taxonomy): Eukaryota > Metazoa > Chordata > Amphibia > Anura > Hylidae > Dendropsophus > Dendropsophus ebraccatus. The sequence continues at coordinate 31,952,801 of NC_091455.1, read as the reverse complement.
ACAGGACCGTGTATACTGTACCCCCTGACTGTAACACACCATGCCACCTGAATGTAGTAGTGTCACACATGGCATCCTGAGAATTTAGGTGTCACACACCAGGCCCCTCAGGTATAATGATTGTGCTATAGGTATAACAGGAATATACAGCGCTACAGACTTCAGGAACAGAGAAAATGATGCAGCACAGGAGCCTCCCTTATACCATGACAGCACAGTCGCAGCGCCATATACACATCATATACTGATCCTGCCACATACACCTCCCCTATACCATGACCGCACAGTCACAGCGCCATATACACATCATATACTGATCCTGCCACATACACCTCCCCTATACCATGACCGCACAGTCACAGCGCCATATACACATCATATACTAATCCTACCACATACACCTCCCCTATACCATGACAGCACAGTCACAGCGCCATATACACATCATATACTGATCCTGCCACATACACCTCCCCTATACCATGACAGCACAGTCACAGCGCCATATACACATCATATACTGATCCTACCACATACACCTCCCCTATACCATGACAGCACAGTCACAGCCCCATATACACATCATATACTCATCCTGCCACATACACCTCCCCTATACCATGACAGCACAGTCACAGCGCCATATAAACATCATATACTGATCCTGCCACATACACCTCCCCTATACCATGACAGCACAGTCACAGCGCCATATAAACATCATATACTGATCCTACCACATACACCTCCCCTATACCATGACAGTCACAGCGCCATATACACATCATATACTGATTCTGCCACATACACCTCCCCTATACCATGACAGCACAGTCACAGCGCCATATACACATCATATACTGATCCTGCCACATACACCTCCCCTATACCATGACAGCACAGTCACAGCGCCATATACACATCATATACTGATCCTGCCACATACACCTCCCCTATACCATGACAGCACAGTCACAGCGCCATATACACATCATATACTGATCCTACCACATACACCTCCCCTATACCATGACAGCACAGTCACATATACACATCATATACTGATCCTGCCACATACACCTCCCCTATACCATGACAGCACAGTCACAGCGCCATATACACATCATATACTGATCCTGCCACATACACCTCCCCTATACCATGACAGCACAGCGCCATATACACATCATATACTGATCCTGCCACATACACCTCCCCTATACCATGACAGCACAGTCACAGCGCCATATACACATCATATACTGATCCTACCACATACACCTCCCCTATACCATGACAGCACAGCACCATATACACATCATATACTGATCCTACCACATACACCTCCCCTATACCATGACAGCACAGTCACAGCGCCATATACACATCATATACTGATCCTGCCACATACACCTCCCCTATACCATGACAGCACAGCGCCATATACACATCATATACTGATCCTGCCACATACACCTCCCCTATACCATGACAGCACAGTGCCATATACACATCATATACTGATCCTGCCACATACACCTCCCCTATACCATGACAGCACAGTCACAGCTCCATATACACATCATATACTGATCCTGCCACATACACCTCCCCTATACCATGACAGCACAGTCACAGCGCCATATACACATCATATACTGATCCTACCACATACACCTCCCCTATACCATGACAGCACAGCACCATATACACATCATATACTGATCCTGCCACATACACCTCCCCTATACCATGACAGCAAAGTCACAGCGCCATATACACATCATATACTGATCCTGCCACATACACCTCCCCTATACCATGACCGCACAGTCACAGCGCCATATACACATCATATACTGATCCTACCACATACACCTCCCCTATACCATGACAGCACAGTCACAGCGCCATATACATATCATATACTGATCCTGCCACATACACCTCCCCTATACCATGACAGCACAGTCACAGCCCCATATACACATCATATACTGATCCCGCCACATACACCTCCCCTATACCATGACCGCACAGTCACAGCGCCATATACACATCATATACTGATCCTGCCACATACACCTCCCCTATACCATGACAGCACAGTCACAGCGCCATATACACATCATATACTGATCCTACCACATACACCTCCCCTATACCATGACAGCACAGTCACATATACACATCATATACTGATCCTACCACATACACCTCCCCTATACCATGACAGCACAGTCACAGCCCCATATACACATCATATACTGATCCTGCCACATACACCTCCCTATACCATGACAGCACAGTCACAGCGCCATATACACATCATATACTCATCCTGCCACATACACCTCCCCTATACCATGACAGCACAGTCACAGCGCCATATAAACATCATATACTGATCCTGCCACATACACCTCCCCTATACCATGACAGCACAGTCACAGCGCCATATAAACATCATATACTGATCCTGCCACATACACCTCCCCTATACCATGACCGCACAGTCACAGCGCCATATACACATCATATACTGATCCTGCCACATACACCTCCCCTATACCATGACAGCACAGTCACAGCGCCATATACACATCATATACTGATCCTGCCACATACACCTCCCCTATACCATGACAGCACAGCGCCATATACACATCATATACTGATCCTGCCACATACACCTCCCCTATACCATGACAGCACAGCGCCATATACACATCATATACTGATTCTGCCACATACACCTCCCCTATACCATGACAGCACAGTCACAGCGCCATATACACATCATATACTGATCCTGCCACATACACCTCCCCTATACCATGACAGCACAGTCACAGCGCCATATACACATCATATACTGATCCTGCCACATACACCTCCCCTATACCATGACAGCACAGTCACAGCGCCATATACACATCATATACTGATCCTACCACATACACCTCCCCTATACCATGACAGCACAGTCACATATACACATCATATACTGATCCTGCCACATACACCTCCCCTATACCATGACAGCACAGTCACAGCGCCATATACACATCATATACTGATCCTGCCACATACACCTCCCCTATACCATGACAGCACAGCGCCATATACACATCATATACTGATCCTGCCACATACACCTCCCCTATACCATGACAGCACAGTCACAGCGCCATATACACATCATATACTGATCCTACCACATACACCTCCCCTATACCATGACAGCACAGTCACAGCGCCATATACACATCATATACTGATCCTACCACATACACCTCCCCTATACCATGACAGCACAGCACCATATACACATCATATACTGATCCTACCACATACACCTCCCCTATACCATGACAGCACAGTCACAGCGCCATATACACATCATATACTGATCCTGCCACATACACCTCCCCTATACCATGACAGCACAGCGCCATATACACATCATATACTGATCCTGCCACATACACCTCCCCTATACCATGACAGCACAGTGCCATATACACATCATATACTGATCCTGCCACATACACCTCCCCTATACCATGACAGCACAGTCACAGCGCCATATACACATCATATACTGATCCTGCCACATACACCTCCCCTATACCATGACAGCACAGTCACAGCCCCATATACACATCATATACTGATCCCGCCACATACACCTCCCCTATACCATGACAGCACAGTCACAGCCCCATATACACATCATATACTGATCCTGCCACATACACCTCCCCTATACCATGACAGCACAGTCACAGCGCCATATAAACATCATATACTGATCCTGCCACATACACCTCCCCTATACCATGACCGCACAGTCACAGCGCCATATACACATCATATACTGATCCTGCCACATACACCTCCCCTATACCATGACAGCACAGTCACAGCGCCATATACACATCATATACTGATCCTGCCACATACACCTCCCCTATACCATGACAGCACAGCGCCATATACACATCATATACTGATCCTGCCACATACACCTCCCCTATACCATGACAGCACAGCGCCATATACACATCATATACTGATTCTGCCACATACACCTCCCCTATACCATGACAGCACAGTCACAGCGCCATATACACATCATATACTGATCCTGCCACATACACCTCCCCTATACCATGACAGCACAGTCACAGCGCCATATACACATCATATACTGATCCTGCCACATACACCTCCCCTATACCATGACAGCACAGTCACAGCGCCATATACACATCATATACTGATCCTACCACATACACCTCCCCTATACCATGACAGCACAGTCACATATACACATCATATACTGATCCTGCCACATACACCTCCCCTATACCATGACAGCACAGTCACAGCGCCATATACACATCATATACTGATCCTGCCACATACACCTCCCCTATACCATGACAGCACAGCGCCATATACACATCATATACTGATCCTGCCACATACACCTCCCCTATACCATGACAGCACAGTGCCATATACACATCATATACTGATCCTGCCACATACACCTCCCCTATACCATGACAGTACAGTCACAGCGCCATATACACATCATATACTGATCCTACCACATACACCTCCCCTATACCATGACAGCACAGTCACAGCGCCATATACACATCATATACTGATCCTGCCACATACACCTCCCCTATACCATGACAGCACAGTCACAGCGCCATATACACATCATATACTGATCCTACCACATACACCTCCCCTATACCATGACAGCACAGCACCATATACACATCATATACTGATCCTACCACATACACCTCCCCTATACCATGACAGCACAGTCACAGCGCCATATACACATCATATACTGATCCTGCCACATACACCTCCCCTATACCATGACAGCACAGCGCCATATACACATCATATACTGATCCTGCCACATACACCTCCCCTATACCATGACAGCACAGTGCCATATACACATCATATACTGATCCTGCCACATACACCTCCCCTATACCATGACAGCACAGTCACAGCTCCATATACACATCATATACTGATCCTGCCATATACACCTCCCCTATACCATGACCGCACAGCGCCATATACACATCATATACTGATCCTACCACATACACCTCCCCTATACCATGACAGCACAGCGCCATATACACATCATATACTGATCCTGCCACATACACCTCCCCTATACCATGACAGCACAGCGCCATATACACATCATATACTGATCCTACCACATACACCTCCCCTATACCATGACAGCACAGTCACAGCGCCATATACACATCATATACTGATCCTGCCACATACACCTCCCCTATACCATGACAGCACAGTCACAGCGCCATATACATATCATATACTGATCCTACCACATACACCTCCCCTATACCATGACAGCACAGTCACAGCGCCATATACACATCATATACTGATCCTGCCACATACACCTCCCCTATACCATGACAGCACAGTCACAGCGCCATATACACATCATATATTGATCCTGCCACATACACCTCCCCTATACCATGACAGCACAGTCACAGCGCCATATACACATCATATACTGATCCTACCACATACACCTCCCCTATACCATGACAGCACAGCGCCATATACACATCATATACTGATCCTACCACATACACCTCCCCTATACCATGACAGCACAGTCACAGCTCTATATACACATCATATACTGATCCTGCCACATACACCTCCCCTATACCATGACAGCACAGTCACAGCGCCATATACACATCATATACTGATCCTGCCACATACACCTCCCCTATACCATGACAGCACAGTCACAGCGCCATATACACATCATATACTGATCCTGCCACATACACCTCCCCTATATCATGACAGCACAGTCACAGCGCCATATACACATCATATACTGATCCTGCCACATACACCTCCCCTATACCATGACAGCACAGTCACAGCGCCATATACACATCATATACTGATCCTGCCACATACACCTCCCCTATACCATGACAGCACAGTCACAGCGCCATATACACATCATATACTGATCCTGCCACATACACCTCCCTATACCATGACAGCACAGTCACAGCGCCAAATACACATCATATACTGATCCTGCCACATACACCTCCCCTATACCATGACAGCACAGCGCCATATACACATCATATACTGATCCTCCCACATACACCTCCCCTATACCATGACAGCACAGTCACAGCGCCATATATACATCATATACTGATCCTGCCACATACACCTCCCCTATACCATGACAGCACAGTCACAGCGCCATATACACATCATATACTGATCCTGCCACATACACCTCCCCTATACCATGACAGTCACAGCGCCATATACACATCATATACTGATCCTGCCACATACACCTCCCCTATACCATGACCGCACAGTCACAGCTCCATATACACATCTTATACTGATCCTGCCACATACACCTCCCCTATACCATGACAGCACAGCGCCATATACACATCATATACTGATCCTGCCACATACACCTCCCCTATACCATGACAGCACAGCGCCATATACACATCATATACTGATCCTGCCTGACCCAGTACAAGGACCCAATACAATAAGGATATAAAGCACCAGTGTCAGGAGAATTATCCTGTACATAATAAACACGTGTTCACCAACCTGTGGGTCCCAAGCTGTGGCAGGACTACAACTCCTATCATGCTGTGACTGTTGTAGTTTTGGAGCAGCTGGTGACCCTCAGGTTGGGGAACAATATGGGAAGTGCTGTGTATAGAGGAGCAGTGCAGGGATATGGGGCAGTGTTATATGGGGCAGCCCTGTGACCAAGGTGACCTCCCTCTCCCAGCACTCCCAGCCTCCCTACACCTACAGGATGATGAGAGTCAGTCAGTGAACTCACCAGACAGCAGCCCCAGCAGTCTGCACGGCCTCCAGCAGTCAGATAGTGAGAAGGTCACATGGTGAGGAGGGGGCGGAGCCTCTAGTCCGAGTGAAAGGTCCTAGCAGGTCCTTGCAGGCCATCTTCAGGGCAGAGCAATGATCCTGATCGGGGTGAGGGGATATTCACACTGCCTGCCCAGGAGGGGAGAGAGTGGGAGGACATGAGGATGCTGAAGGTGAGCAGGGAGGGGTAGCACTCTAAGGCCACCAGGAGTACAGGAGACTGTAGTAATTTTTTTTTTGGAGATTGAAATTGCGCCCCCTGTAACTCACCACTAGATGGCGCCCTAGGCCATCGCCTACCCTGGCCTACCCTTTGTCCCGGCCCTGGGCTGAACTGCTGCTTTGTCCTGTTGGAGTCAGTACTTAACTCCAGGTGACTGCCCTGTGTGTTGCAGAAGGTGTCCCTGGAGTGGACACAGTTTCCCTTAGAGGACGTCCTCCCTCCTGAGGGTCTAGCACTGTATGCTAGCGATAGTTAGTTGCACAAAAGAAATACGTCTCTAGGTCCTTGACAAGGGTCCTGGCCTGAGCCATGCCCTGGCCTCACTGCAGCAGGAACTGCTCTCTCTCTGTGACTTACTCAAAAGACAAAAAGACCCTCAAACATGTGACACAAAACAGTTAACCCATGGCTTCCTTCAGCTGTGCGCAACACAATACATACAGTGAACATAACAGCGACACTTAGTGGGAAAAAAGAAACAATACACTTTTCCTTCAGCCCTTCTGTGAGAACCTTTGCCCAGGTGCTTAAGAAACTTAGTGACACACCTGTGCTAGGACACTACGGTAATGCCATACACTTTGTGTAGCTTGGCAATGTCTGGAAGCCTTATAGAGAATTAATGGAGCACTGGCCATGTATACAAGATATGGTCAGTTCATTTGGGGGACAAATCTCTTCTGTTCTCAGGATCCTATGGTTCACAATGGTCGGACCATCACTGACCATCATCAGAATAAAGGATAACTTTTGGGACTGCTCCTTTTAAAGCGAATCTGTACCAACTGACACCCCCCCCCCCCATACTACTGGTACAGTCTCTTAGATGAGGTGAAGTCCTTCCGTGATGTCCTTTCCAAAATGATGTTGATGCCGTTTTTTGGTGAAAAATTATCCTTTATTCCTCAGCAGTGGTGTCAATGAGGCAGGGCCTAGAGCGTTTGTGGTATTATTCTCCAACTCCGTTGGCTTCTCATACAGCCCTTGACCTGGATCTTTGGTCTCCAATGTTACTTCAATTGTGCGCTGTAGCGATCCTAGATAGCTCAGGTGCATCTGAGGTCCTATAGTTTAGGGGGAGGGGGGGGGTCTATGGGTACAGGTTTACCATAAAGGGGAACTATCAGAAGGTTAGATGAATGTAACCTGCTGATAGCTCCCCAGTGGCCACAGGGTGCTGAGAATAAAGATATGTCTTTTACCTTCATCCTAAATGCCATTCCTGTTAGTTGTGGCCGGGTAAGCACTGGGGGTGTGGCTACCACCCCTACGAGCACAAATCTGACCCACCCCTGGCTGGCCCTTTAAATACTTATCAATGTAGGGGGCTGACTAGGGGCAGTTCAATGTGCGGGCGGGGCTACAGCCCCCCCAGCCCTAATGATTATCAATGGAGGGGGCTGGCCCGGGGACAGGCCGGATCGGTGCTCGGAGGGGCAGTAGCCACGCCCCAGTGCTCCTTAAAGCTTACTGGGCACAACTAACAGCATGGGAACAGCTCTGAGGATAAAGGTAACAGACATACCTTCATTCTCAGTGCACCATGCCCACTAGGGAGCTATCAGCAGGTTAGATTTGTCTACCCTGCTGAGCGTTCTCCTTTTACTCTGCAGTACTGCCACGTAGTATTAAGAATACATGATTGGAGATATGGAAGCTCCAAAGCAGAATCTCACTGTAAACTGAGCCGCACATTGCCCAGTTATAAACCTTCCCATTCACTGTGATCTATGACTTTGTACATTATAGCAAATATCAGCACATTATAAATGTATAGAGAAGCAGAGATAGAATTATAACTTGGCTTTACCTTGGTGAAATCAATAATACAGATCCAGGAGTGAATACAGAAGCTGTTAAGAGCAGCCAGGGGGATGTGATCTTATTGACCACGTTCACATGCTCCGAACAAAAAAAAAAAAAAAAACATCTGGGAGAAAAAACGAATTTCTTAATGAAACCTTTAAATATGCGTCGTTCGTCCTTCCAGCGTTTGCCATTTAAACCTAGAAACCTCAAAAGAATTTCTCATTCAGATATTCAGGTCACTAAAGCTGCAGTACAATGAAGTCATGAGTACAACAGCAATGGATTCTCACACATAACAGAATTCTCTATACACATACAAGATGGCTAAATACAGGATAGTAACTAGAGCCTTCCCAGACAACAGTGGTTAAAGGGGTATTCTGCTCAAACACAACTTTTTATATGTTGCTGTCCAAGGTGAGACTAACAATTCCTTCCACACTTGTTATTATCTATTCAGTCTCCTTCCCCCAGTTCTGAGCTGCTGCTTTCTGCTGAAGACACAAAAAAATGTGTGTTAGTTTTTCTCTCCAACTCCCCCCCCCCTTCTGAGACGGCTGATGTAAGCAAGTCCCTGGCAGGCTGTATCTGCATTTTTTCAGCTGCTTTGTAATGCTGGGAGGGTTTAACTGAGGTCAAGTTGCTGATGAACTCACTTGTTTACATCAGCCGTCTCAGAAGGGAGGGAGAGAAGGGGGAGACGAAGGGAAAAGCTTACACACAGTTTTTTGTGTTTTAGCATAAAACAGCAGCTCAGAACTCGGGGAAGGAGACAAATAGATAATAACAAGTATGGAATGAATTGTTAGTCTCACCATAGGCGGCAACATTATAAAAAGTTTTGTTTGAGCAGAATATCCCTTTAAACAGGATGATAGGCAGGGGCCCATTGTACAGATTTTACACTGGTGCCCAAGAGCCTCATACTATACCTGTGGATGATTATTCTTAATAGATGAGAAAATACCCATCCTGATCTCTGCACACAAGCCCAACATATGGGGCCATACTGCATAAACAGTATAGTTTATGAAGCTATGCTGTTTGTGCAACTCTCTAATATAATCAATTACATAATGTGTTCATGTGTTTTCTGTAGAGAGGGAAGAGGTAAGTCACGTCCAGATTGCTATACTGCATAGTCACATCCAGATAGTTATACTGCATAGATCGATGACATAGGCACTCTATTGCTTTCGGCTGCTGCAGCCGAAAGAAATCGAGTGCCGAGCCGGGTTCAGCGCCATTACGGTGCAGACCCCGGCCGGTATCAAATGTGGGGATGGCTCCTCCGCAACCCACCCACTAGACCACCCGGGAAGGGATAGGCAGCATTTTAAATGCAGCTTTCCACATTTTAAGCTGCATTTAAAAGGCTAATTAGCGGGCACTGCGATCGGACTGTGCCTGCTAATTGCTGCTGTCCTGGGCTGCAGATAGCTCCCGCGACCATGGCGGTTCAGAGCGGCGACCCCTCTCTGAACGCCCCCACCCACATGACGACATACAGTTACGCCCTCCTGCGGGAAGGGGTTAAAATGTAACCAAAAATTTTGGTGCAATATTGGCAATTAGTGCTAGAGTAAAATACTCTAGTGTGCAATACTCAAATCGGGTATTTTTCAATGCTCGAGTTCTTGCCTCAAGTAACGAACTCCATTGAAATAAATAGGAGACTCGAGTTTTTAACCAGGTTAAAAATACACCACTTCCTGCAGGACATACAGCAGCTGATAAGTATGGGAAGACTTGAGATTTTTAACTAGAAGTAATTTTCGAATCTGTATAACCTTCTGAAACCAGTTGATTTGGGAGAAAAAAAAAATTGCTGGATAATCCTTTAAGTAGTTTTTTAGTATTATATTAATTGGGAATATTAGGCTTTATATTGTATTATTTTTAAATAGTTTTTTATGATATTAATAGGGATTATTAGCCGTTGTATTAGTTATTAATTATTATTATTATTATTATTATTAGTCTTTATACTTTATATCAATGAGAATTGTTAATGTTTGGATTTTATTCCCAACCATTTAATTATTATTATTATTATTATTATTATTATTATTATTATTATTAATATTTTATTTCAGTGGAGATTATTTTTATTTTATTAGCACATTAATGGGGATTATTAGTCTTTTACGTGTGTGTGTAAGTAAGGAAAATTTTATGATTCATTCAGAATAAACAGATGTGTATTCCGGCCGACGTTACATTGAGAAGTAATTAAGGTATTACTATTATTTACAGCTCTGTTGTGTAACGCTGCTGCGCATCTGATCCGTGTTACCATGACAACATACGTATAGATTCTAGAATGAAAACTCTCTATCTGTTCATAATGTACATCAGCTCCATTCATGATGCACACAACCCTGACCTTCAATATGTTTATATCTCGTCTGTACCATATCAACCAAACAACAGGTTAGATCTGCGCACTTATTTGTATTCCTTAAAGGGCCCTTTCTGGCTTCTGAAACTCTCAACATTTACAGAAAGAAAGAAATCGCCTCCTCTCTGGCTCAATATTTCCACCGGTGGCTGCGAGGAGCAAGCAGAAGCTTTAACCCTTTCATGACCCGACCCAAAATGACCCAGTGGACTGCACCAATTTTCATTTTTCCTCCTCCCCTTCTAAGAGCTCTAGCACTCTAATTTTTTATATCTACAGGGCCCTGTAAGGGATTGTTTTTTTTTCAGGAACAGGTGTACTTTGTAATGACACCTTTCAATCTACCAAAACATGTATGATGGAACCCCAAAAAATATTATTCATGAAAATAAAAATTGGTGAAATTGAAAAAAAAAAATGCTATATTGTAACTCTATATTGAAATCTTTTTTTTCTTCTAATAATTATTAGTAAAATGGCCATATTATAACATATTTTTTTTTCCACCTATGGGGCTGTATGGGGTGTCATATTTTGTGCCATGATCTCTAGTTTTTATTAATACCATATTTGTGAGATTTGACGTTTTGATCAATTTTTATAAATTTTTTTAAATAAATAATGTAACAAAAAATTCTGCCGATTTTTTTCCTCTTTTCGTTTACGACACTTGCTGTATGGGATCACTATTGTTATATTTTAATAGATCAGACAATTACACATGCCACGGTATTCAACATGTTTTTTTTAATGTTTTTTTTTATAATGGGATACGGGGCTAATTTGATATTTTATTGGGGGAGGGGCTTTGGGGTATTTTTTTTTTATTTTTACTTTTTTTTCTTACCACCTTTTAAGTCCCCCTGGGGGACTTTTACCTGCAATCAATACATTGCATACACTGTTTAATGCTATGCCATAGGCATAGCATTGATCAGTATTATTGTTGCTTTGCACATAGAGTTTGCCTGTGGCAGACTCTATGAGCAGAACACTGGCTGGACCGCACGGAGGAAGGTAAGAGACCTCTGGTGGTCTGGGAAAGCGATCAGGACCCTCACAATCACACTGCGAGGGTCCTCAAAAACTGAAGGCAAATTTTCTTTCATCAGCCTGGAAGCTGAGCATGGGACGTACTGGGACGTTCCAGCATGACAAAAATCTAAAACACAAGGCCAAGTCGACCTGTCTTTGGCTACAGCAGGTTCTGGAGTGGCCATCTGAGTCTCCTGACCTCAATATCATTGAGCCACTCTGGGGAGATCTGAAGCGCGCAGTTCATGCAAGACAGCCCAGGAACTTACAAGAACTGGAGACTTTTTGCCAAGAAGAATGAGCAGCTTTACCGTCTGAGAAAACAAAGAGCCTCATCCAGGACTACCACAAAAGACTTCTAGCTGTCATTGATGTGAGAGGGGGCAATACCCAGTATTAAGAACTGGGGTATGTAAACTTTTTATCAGGGTTATTTGGATGTTTTTGGTCGTCATTATCATTTAAAAAGAGAAAACACAGTAGTCTGACAATAAATGGCTTCACCCGACCAATAACCATGAGTGGGGGGAAAAAACTTTTTGTATTATCATAAAGGACAAGAAAGCAAAAATTCTGTCGTGGTATGTAAACTTTTGAGCACAACTGTAACTGTTTAAAATATCTGTGTAGCTCAACTATTCCTAGTAAAAAAAAAAAAAAACCTAGAAAAAGAGATCCGAAATATAACTGGCTGAAAAAATAATAGCGATAGGACAGGAAGTCATAACTAAAAATATTACTGAGAAATGCCTTATTACCCTAACCCATAATCTTTTCGTCTCTCGACTGAGCCCATGTATTATTTTCGGTCAGGCTCCTTACAGTATAAATTCTATCTGTCGAAATAAAGTATAATAAGATTCTTCTTCTAAGCAAACTCCTTAAGTCTGTCTCGTGTTCTCGAATAGTATAAAAAAGCATCAATCACTTATAAAGCCTGGCTGTAGCTGAAAGAGCATCCTCTGGGCTAGTATGTATACCATGAAAATTATTTATTACCATATCACATAGGAATGCCTGGCGTGTGCCTGCCCACTTAATGCAGATTTATTACGCCTCCATAAAGCGTTAGTATAGAGAGCGGCGGCGGCCTGTTTATCGGCGGCGACCTCATTGTTCACATATCTGGAAGCCGCCTATGTATATTTTCTTTCTTCTTTTTCTTTTTTCCTTCTTTGTTATTCTAAATATTTATATAAGAACATTCTTCACTGCTTTTATCTATGAAGCCATCTAATAAGAAATACGGATGAGTACCGGCCTAGAAATCAATACTGAAGCAGTAGGGACTACTTCTCTCAGTCCAAATTGTACCAATATGGGTCAACCTTACGGGTCCACGTACCATCATGATAGGTCATCTAATTGTTATGGGTACCCAGTCTGGGTTTGTCCCACACCCTTTTCAATTATGTAGTAAAAATCTGCAGTAAATTCATAGGATAGGGCTTTGGTCATATGGGGGTGGGGTCATGGAGGGAGTTGACGTTTAGTGCATACTTTACAGGGCAGTTTTAACCACCTTGCGGGACAGGGGGACAGGCGACTGTACAGGGCACTGATTGACATCCCAGAAGGAGGAGGAGTGCTTCCGGTGCTAGCTATCAGACTGGCCCACTGGAGGACCAGATCCCCGATGGATGTGCCCCAATCCATGTGTTGTCCAGGGCCATCTTAAGAATCCAGGACTCACTTGGCCCTGACTACAGGGTGAGCGCACCAGTCAATTGTATGTACGTCTTTAAGACGCATACACAATTGACTGTGCGTAGCTGGTTGGGACTTCCAGCAATGGCAGCGTCTTTAACACATGCTGCTGGAAGAGAGAGCAGTGCGGGGAGAGCAGGAGCAACGGTGCAGCGATTCATAGGTGAGTTGCTTATTTTCAGCTGGTTTGCACATAGGGACCATCTATACAGGGCACTACAGTGGGGAGCCATCTATAAGGGGCACTAAACAGACATGGCCATCTATAAAGGACACTACAGAGTGGGGGGCCATCTATAAGGGGCACTACACAGACATGGCTATCTATAAAAGACACTGCAGAGATGGGGCCATCTATAAGGGGCACTACACAGTGGAAGCATCTATAATGGGGACTAAACAAAGGGGGCCATCTATAAGGGTGCTACACAGAGAGGGCCATCTATAAGGGGCACTACGCAGAAGGGTGCCAATTATAATGTGAACTACACAGAATTGGGCCATCTATAAGGAGAACTACATAGAGGGGGCCATATATCAAAGGGGGCTGTTTATAAGATGACTAGGCAGAGGGGGCCGTCTATGAAAGGAACTACAAAAAGGAGGACTACATTAAAGGAGGCATCTATAAGAGGTAATACACGGAGAGGGACATCTATAATGGGAACTACACTGAGTGGGTCATTTATAAGGGGGGCTACAAAGAAAGGGGTTCTTTACTAAAGCAGATGCACATCGAGAGGTAATCTACTATAGGGGGACTACACAGAGGGTATCTACTGTAGGGTATGCACAGAGGGGGGGCATCTATAAGGAGGAATATACAGGGGAAATACTGTTGGATATGCCACAGTGATATCATATAGGGGATGCCTATGAAGAGGCTAATACTATTTGCAGGCATAAAGTAGGCCAAATATGGGGGCACAGAGTTGGGCATACCTGTAACGCCTAGAGTTGTGGATCCACTGCACCGTCACTAGCGATGGCACTAACCTCACCAGGGAGCGGAGTCTAAGGGGCCGCTGGTTTCCACCAGAGCCCGCCGCAAGGCGGGATGGACTTGCTGCGGCAGGCGACCCCCAGGTCGCTACCCCTGGCTTGGTTGCTAGTGAAGACAGGCGAGGCGTAGCAGGAGCAGTAGGCAGGAGATAGTGCAGGCAGAGGTCTGAAGGCGTAATCACAGGTGGCAGACAGTGCTCAGAAACAGTGCTCAGCTAAGCAGCGGACAGAGGCCAGGGACCGGGTAGCGGACAGGAACTAGGAACAAGGACTGAGGTCCGGAACAACAGGGAGCTGGGCCAAACGCTATGGGAAGCATGTAGAGGCTCCAACACCTGAGGTGGGGCAGGGCTGGAATATAAAGGAGAGTATGTGGGCAGCAACCAATTAGGGGCGGACTGCCCCTTCAACTCTGAGACAGCCGGCGCGCGCGCCCTAGGAGGCGGGGACGCGCGCACCGGCCGGCACAGCGAGACAGGAGCGGGGCGAGGTAAGGCGCCCCCGGGGCCGAACTAGTAGTAGTGCTGGGTCCCTGCACATGGACCCCGGCGGCTGCATGGGGCAGGGGGAGGTTGCGGCGGCGGCCCGGAGCACGGGACGCCACTGCGGCCGTGACAATACCCACTACATGGGGGCACACAGGGGTCAATACAGATATGAAGTTTATAAAGAAGTGAAGATGGTACAAGTGAGGAGCCTAATATGCTATTCTGGCAGACTCTGTAGAGATGAGTCCAGGCCGGATGTAGAAGAAAATGAAAAGGGAATGATCAGAAAAGACCCCCCACCAAAAAAAAAAAAATTGTGTCCCCAAGAATTACACACCAGTGCCAGTGCCGGAGACTGGCACTAAACCATCCACATTCCAGTCCTGGTCCATTGACTTGCAATTTGGAACCCTTTATGTATATGTATCCCAACATTTTATATTTAATATATGATTTGTCCTGCAAGAAATATCAATACAAATGTAACAACATAAATCGATTTTGATTTCCATGAAATTTACACAGATATTCATGAGCACCAGCAAACTCCACCCAGCAGCTGCTGATTGGCAGTTATCCATCCATACTCTGTATAGGCAGTCAACTGTCAATCATGCAGCTGAATGGCGGGGAGAGTAATGCAGCATGAATCTAATTCTCCTGCATATTAGGAGAATGGCTGAACAGAATGATGTAAGTAATGCACCGATCTATTCAGCATTTCTGTCACTAGTTAATGTTGCTCTCATTTAATACAGCATAAACCTAGTGACAGATTCTCTTTACAGCCAAGTAGCTATTCGAGCTTTTTTTCCCCCCGTACATTTCCAGGTGCTTATATGCATTTAAAGTCATATGAATTTTTTATAATTGTGGAATGCATAATAAAATACATAATAAAAGCAATTCCACTGTAGATTTTTACATTCATTTTATGGCGTTTACTGTTCACCTTAATAGATGCTATAACTTTATTATATGGATCCCAATAGGGGACTTTTACTAACAAACATTTTTTCACCATAATGTACCATCATATATCTTTCCGAAAGGCACAGGCATCTGCACTACCCAAATCCCTTTAAGCCTTTCCCGCACGAGGACGTAACTGTACGTCCTCGTGCGGGTGCGGGCGTTCAGAGCGGGGCCACGCGGCGACCCCGCTCTAAACCGCCGGGATCCCGGGTGCCTCATGTAGCCCGGGATCGCGGCTATTAGCGGGCACAGTCCGATCGCCGTGCCCGCTAATTAGATAATCGGAGGCAGCTGTCAAAGATGACAGCTGCCTCCGATTACCGGATTCAGCCGTTCCCTGGTGTCTAGTGGGGGAGATCGCTCCCCCGGGACGTTGTCCCGGAGGAGCGATCTCCGTTACTGAATCCGGCCGGGGACCGCTCCAAGATGGTGCCGTCCCCGGCTCGGCACTCGTTTGTTTTCGGCTGCAGCAGCCGAAAGTAAACGAGTGCCGATCTCATTGATCTTTGCTGTATAACTATACAGCAAAGATCTCAATGAGAGATCACAGTGTATATACTAGAAGTCCCCCAGGGGGAATAAACCTAACCCCAGGGGGAATAACCCTAACCCCAGGGGGGAATAACCCTAACCCCAGGGGGGAATAACCCTAACCCCAGGGGGGCTTCTAGTATATGTGTAAAAAAAAAGAAATAAAGTGTTGTTGTCAATAAAAAAAGCCCCCTCCCCTAATAAAAGTCTGAATCACCCCCCTTTTCCCAGGTTATAAATAAAAGTAAATAAATAAACATGTTTGGTATCACCCCGTGCGTAATCGCCTGAACTATTAATTCATCACATTCATGATCTCGCACGGTAAACAGCGTAAGCGCAAAAACATCCCAAAGTGCAAAACTGCGCATTTTTGGTCGCATTAAATCCAGAAAAAATGTAATAAAAAGCGATCAAAAAGTTGCATATGCGCAATCAAGGTACCAATAGAAAGAACACATCATGGCGCAAAAAATGACACCTCACACAGCCCCATAGACCAAAGGATAAAAGCGCTATAAGCCTGGGAATAGAGCGATTTTAAGGAACATATATTTGTTAACAATGGTTTAAATTTTTTATAGGCCATCAAATAAAAAAAAGTTATACATGTTACATATCGTTTTAATAGTAACGACTTGAGGAACATATAAAACATGTCAGTTTTTCCATAGGACACACGGCGTAAAAACACGATCCCCCCAAAGAAAAAGAATTATGTTTTTTTTTTAATTTTACTGTGCATATATTTTTTTTCTGGTTTCGCAGCATATTTTATGCAAAAGTTCAGCCTGTCATTGCAAAGTACAATTAGTGACACAAAAAATAAGGGCTCATGTGGGTCTGTAGGTGTAAAAATGCAAGTGCTATGGCCTTTTAAGCACAAGGAGGAAAAAATGAAAACACAAAAACGAAAATTAGCCTGGTCCCGAAGGGGTTAAGGCTTCAGTAATACAAATATGGAAATAAATCATTCTAAGTGATTATTACTAGTGATAAGCGAACGTCCCGATGTTCAGTTTGGATCATAAACATAAAAAACCGTTATCGGTTCGGTTCGTGTGTACCAAATATTCACGAACAAAAAACAAAAGCACAGTAGCAGCGTGCATTTCGGTCTAAAGTTATGCACATTTGTTTAGATTACCAGGTGCAAAATGTAAATAGCGGAGTAATTACGAGGTGCGTAGCATTAGCGTATCTTTTTTTCACCTGTGCGTATATACTGGCAATCACTGGCACACAGCAGAGCCAGACCGAAAGATTAATAAAAAACTATTCATATAATTTAGCCCTAAAAAGGACTGTTGGGTTCCTAAGTTTTTTTCACAGAGGACGCCTGGTCACTACAGGGTTATGAAATTAATCCTTAAAGTGCTAAAATCCTGAATTCTTTCACCCTCCCTACACTGACAATTTCGCAATGTTCTAAGCCCTACTCGGTCAGCTCTCCCTTCCTACACTGACATTTCACAACGTTCTAAACCCTACTTGGTCCGCTCTCCCTTCCTATACTGACAATTTCACAACATTCTAAACCCTACTCGGTCCCTCCTTACACTGACTAACTGCCACTGTGAAAATTGCTGCCTAACTAAATTCAGATGCTGTCCCTGCTCATTTAACTCTCCCTACTGAACGGCACAAGAATCAGGGAAGACTTTGAGATAATTCTCCTCATTGCCGCGTTTTTTTAGCATGTACGTAACATACGTAATGACGCTAATCGTACAGCCAATCACAGTAATGTCAGTAGTGAACGTGGCTACTACATTTCCAGATGTGCCCTTCTTTCCCCACACGTTCATTGGGAAATTAAAATTGGTGGGAGGAAACTTACGCAGTTGCATACATCACAAGATAAATGTCCGCATGTTAGAATATGTTCGAAAATTATCGTTATAACCATTCCGATCATCAAACTAATTGTTTGTAATCAGCGAACACGAACAATTAGCATCATGTTCACACGAGCATACGAAGATTTATGAACATGTTCACTCATCAACAGTTATTACGAGCCAATTTCATTACTGTTAACCCATCTTTTAGCATCTTCTTCTTTGTTTTGCTATGGCTGGTGACATCAGTGTCCTTTGCTTTGTGCAGATACTTTGTGTATGGTTATTTATGTTCTCATGGGGTTGGCCTGATAATATTCAGCTGTCACACTTAATGCAAAAATTGTCACCGGTTAGCTTTCTGGCACGCTCCCGCTGACAATCCCTTCACACATGATACACAATACAGGCCAAGCTGTGCACAGGTCGATCACTTCCCTGCAGTGTCACTGCCCCTGTGTTACATGGGAACTCTATGTCCTTGTGCCCAGGGAGACGCTTCATTAACTGTATTCTTCAGTTTGTCAACTTGTCAGAGGAAAACAGTAAATGATGTCTGACTTTATTCCAGCAGTAAAAATAACGCTGAACCCCCCTCAGTGTCTGATTCACGGATTAGCTAATGCTGCGTTCACACAGAGCGATAATTCGCCCGATTGTACGATTAAAGATTTCGAAGTAACGATTTTTTTTTTAATAACAATCAGCATTTAGATGGAACAATATATCGTACGAAAAATCGGTGTACGACTGTTTACACGGAACAATCTGCGAATTTTTTGCGAACGACGATTTTAGAACATGTTGTAAGATCAAAATGAACGATTTCTCGCTCTTTGCTTGATCGTTCGCTGCGTTTACACGTACGATTATCGTTCGAATTCGAGGTCTGTGGTTATGTGCAAAACTACACAAGTCAAGTAAGAGAATGTGTTTTTTTTCTAACATAAGCATAAATTACAACTGCAATGTGTTGTTTCGGCAATAAATAACAATGCAGCATTGAAAGGTTTTTGGTCAGGGATCTAAGATTAAACATATGGGTCCCAATGCAAAATCTACACCAGCTCATCATACTATGAGCAGTGGAGTACAAGGAACTACAGCTCTATTCACTGCTATGAGACAATGCTACTAATAGTACTACAATGGGCGTGCATGGTCCCACTGTGTGACTTTTCTAGGTGAACATGATTGTCGGACAGATTATCCTTTTCCACCAGATTGTGACGCTCTTCCTGCAGTGTAATTATCTGTTTGGCTGGACTTCTCCTTTAGGGTGCCTTCACACGTAAGGGATCCGCAGCGGATTTCACGCTGCGAATTCGCTGCGGATTCAGTGCCATTCATCCCTATGAGAACACATACTCGCAGCGGGATTGACACCCCTGCTGCCATGCACTGATTGGCTGTGCGAGACCAAAGCCGGGAGCCTCACATGCAGCAGCGGCGCAGAGCAGGTAATGTATGTTCTCGGCGGCGGGCTGTGGGGCTGTGGGCGGTTAACTGTGTTCTCATAGGGATGAATGGCATCCGCAGCGGATTTCGCTGCAAATTCGCTGCGTGAAATCCGCTGCGTGAAATCCGCTGCAGATCCGTTACGTGTGAAGGCACCCTAAAAGGTTAAATAACTGTTAAATGAGTAATTGTCTGAATGATCATTGGCCAATATAGACAAACAGAAACACATTAATAATGGTGTATTTACAGATTTTTTAAGCCAAAACCAGGAATAGACTATAAACACGGAACGGGTCATAAAGAAAATATTGAGATTTCTCCTCTTTTCAGATCCATTCCTGGCTTTGTCTTCAAAAATCTGTCAGATAAATCTCTCTGTGTAAACGCACCATTAGGGTCATATTGGCTACTAGAGTTATTCAGATTGGCCATTATTGATCAATGATACCAGGCAACAAAAAAATAATCTTTCTGGGAACATTCTGAGAACAGTGGGGAAGATTTATCAACCATGGTGTAAAGTGAAACTGGCTCAGTTGCCCCTAGCAACCAATCAGATTCCACCTCTCATTTTCCAAAGAGTCTGTGAGGAATGAAAGGTGGAATCTGATTGGTTGCTAGGGGCGACTGAGCCAGTTTCACTTTACACCATGCTTGATAAATCTCCTCCATTGTCTTGTAAAAGTTGTCGATTGTGGATGAAAGATTCTCCACAGTAAAAAAATATCTTCCATTTAACTATTGGCTAAAAATGTCAAACACAATCCCCTTTCCAGCTGATGACATTAGTCGCCTGACACGATCGTCCGTTGTTATATTTCCCCCAACAAATGATTGTTTTGGTTAAACTCATTCATTTTCATCAGCTTTAACCTAATTTGTATGGACACCTTTTCATTGGTAATACTGGATGTAATCAATCACACCAGCCCCTCTGGCGAGGTCACTAATCACATCGGGATGATATCCCTATCCAAGATATATTACAATGTGAGCACATACTGTACTTAGATTAACTACTGTCATATGTCCATACAGCAACCACATCTATCTCACACACACTCCATACACATCAATATTCAACAAAGGTGCAGAAGGGAAAATAAAAAAAATAAAAAAGGTTGGGCAGTTAAAGTCCAAATGCCCATTCTTCCTCTTACCAACATCATCGGGGAAGAGTTGGGAGCTTTCGTACATGTTATATTAAATCGATGGGGTCAGATGACTTAAAACTAATCTGTATATGAGTCTTTATGGTCATTGTTCTGGTTCTGGAAAACCCAGACTGATTCCCCTATCCTTAGGCTATGTTCACACTGCGCATGAATCCGTCCGTAGTGCGAACCGCGAATATACGCACGTAGTTTTGAGGTTGATGCGTTCGCTTGAAAGTATACGATATACGCCCGCACAGTGCACACTACGTATGAGCTTACGGCCGGATCGTATACGGCGCCGTGAAAAATGAACAAGACCATTGTTTGAGGACGGAAATGTTGAAACTCATGGCCGTGGATTTCCATGCGGTCCCGTACAAAGTACTTATTTCAGACAAATTGAACTTGATTTTTGATCCAAAAGGTTCTGTGTGGTTTACGGGGCTGGGCGAAGATTTCCAAGTAAATGACCTGTTTCAGATCGCTTCGAATCAAGCTAGGGAAGCATAACTGTATGTTCGCCGTGCGTACGCATCTGGCGCCATGTCGATTTTTCCCACGCCCGTAGTTTTAGCTGCACATGTGCGGCGGCATAAGAACTGCGGACGGAATCATACGCAGTGTGAACATAGCCCCCGAATGCAAGTGTACCTGTTACTGCTATACCATGCACACATAGGGCGCGTTCAGACCATGGAATCCGGAGAATATCCAGGAGATTCCGCCGCTCACCCCCCGCGCACTCCCACTTGACTCTTCACCAGTCCCTTAGACTCCATTCTAGGCTCAGGAAGATTCCGCCGTCCGCCCAAAGAATTGACATGAAAGAATGTTTTCAACTGGTGTCAGAAACTTATACAAGTTTAAAAATTGCTTCTATTAAGAAAAAAATCTCAGTCCTTCAGGTCCTTATCAGCTGCTGTATGTACTGCAGGAAGTGGTGTATTCTTTCTTAAATAGTGATCTCTGCTGCCACCTCTGTCCATGTCAGGAACAATAGCAAATCCCCAGTTCCTGTCCCAAACAAAGGTGGCAGCAGAGAGCACTCTGTCAGACTGGAAAGAATACACCACTTCCTGCAGGATATACAGCAGCTGATAAGCACTGGAAGGATTAAGATTTTTTAATAGAAGTAATTAGCAATTTGTGTAACTCTCTGACACCAGTTTATTTGGAAAAAAAAAATATACACACACATATATATATATATATATTTTATTATTTTTTTCCCCCTGAGTACCCCTTTATGTAAGATTACAAAGAACGGTGCTCACTCTGGAGGCCCTGTCCTGTTCCACTTGACGCAGATAAAGGCTATGTTCACACTACGAGAGAGACCGACTGGGTCACGGGATGGCCAGTCTCAGAAAAGATCATCCCAGCCGGTACTGCAGATGATCATTGCGCCGTATCCATGCGCGCTCGCATCAGAACTCCCCACTGCACACTATGGAGTGTACGTCCAGAGCCGATCAATAATGTAAACGAGCGCCGATCTGCTAGATGTCAGTTTTCTGCGGCTGGTCGGAACTGTGCGGATACGCTCCGGCCGGCGGCAACGGCACGTATGTTTTCGTATAAATCACGGCCGTTGTTGCAATCGGCAACAACAGCCGTAGTTATACGAAAAAATACGTAGTGTCAACATAGCCAAACCATTTATGTAAATGAGCACCATGTAATGCTTAATTTGCCCTGTGGTGGCGCTGCAGAGAAACTGAACACTTAGGCCTTATGCACACGTTCAGTATTTTTTTCTGGTCCTGAAACAACCCGTGAGAAATTGCGGATTGGACATCCGTATTCCATCCGTATTCCATCCGTTGCTGGACCAGACTTCAACTGAGCAGTGAATGAATGGCAGACCCCCTCTGTGGCATCAGACCCCCTCTGCGGCTGCATCAGACCCCCTCCTGCGGCTGCATCAGACCCCCTCCTGCGGCTGCATCAGACCCCCTCCTGCGGCGGCATCGGACCGACCCCCTCTGCGGCATCAGACCCCCTCCTGCGGCATCATCAGACCTCCTCTGCGGCGGCATCAGACCCCCTCCTGCATGATCAGACCCCCTCTGCGGCATCAGACCCCCTCTGCGGCATCAGACCCCCTCCGGCGGCATCAGACCCCCTCCGGCGGCATCAGACCCCCTCCGGCGGCATCATCAGACCCCTCCTGCGGTAAGGATGCGATCTCCTATGCGATCCTCCTGTGCCGTTCTGCCTTCAGTGCTCTTAATTGATTCATTGATACTTTCCTAACCACATAGTAAACACCAATTTATTGAGCTAATTGGTAATGATGATTGGCAGCTGGGCTACAAAGGTACAAGTACCAATTACCTCAATAAATTGGGGTGTTTACAATCAACACCCCAATTTATTGAGGTAATTGGTACTTGTACCTTTGTAGCCCAGCTGCCAATCATCATTACCAATTAGCTCAATAAATTGGTGTTTACTATGTGGTTAGGAAAGTATCAATGAATCAATTAAGAGCACTGAAGGCAGAACGGCACAGGAGGATCGCATAGGAGATCGCATCCTTACCGCAGGAGGGGTCTGATGATGCCGCAGGAGGGGGTCTGATGCCGCCGGAGGGGGTCTGATGCCGCCGGAGGGGGTCTGATGCCGCAGAGGGGGTCTGATGCCGCCGGAGGGGGTCTGATGCCGCCGGAGGGGGTCTGATGCCGCAGAGGGGGTCTGATGATGCAGGAGGGGGTCTGATGCCGCCGCAGAGGAGGTCTGATGATGCCGCAGAGGGGGTCTGATGCCGCCGCAGGAGGGGGTCTGATGCAGCCGCAGGAGGGGGTCTGATGCAGCAGCAGGAGGGGGTCTGATGCAGCCGCAGGAGGGGGTCTGATGCAGCCGCAGGTTAAGACTGAGGAATTCTCGCGGAAAATGTCCGCGGAATTCCGTCAGCTGTCCGCCCGGAGATCCGGAGAACTATAGATCCCAGCACTTCTATATACTGCTGTGCACAATAGGAGCATGAGTTATCCATATTTTTCTACGGAAATACGGATGCCAAACATCTTGCAATCCGCAAACAATCCGTAGACAATTGATGTCAATGAGAGCATCCGTGAAAAAATCTGGGTCCGCACCCGGTCCGCACTAGGACATGTCCTTTTTTTTTTACGGATTGATTTTCATCCATTTCTGCTACTGATCGTGTGAATAGCCCAATAGACTTCAATGTGCACTAACTCGGATACGGAAATACGGATCCGTAAATTACGGAACGTGTGAATAAGGCCTTACTGCTAAGTTTCTTTACAGATTAATGGAGATAGTTGAAGGTCTAACTGTGGGACAGGGGGTGACTCTTTTTATTATCTGCTTAGAGTGAAGGGATTCTTCTAGCAAGTAGGGGAGAAACCGTTTAATACTCTTAACCATATGAAGAACCTTACCATACTGGTTAGCAGTTCTTCTATTGAGATGCCATCATAACTCATTTAAGTCTTATGTAGTTATATAAGGCAGGATCCCTCTTTTCTAGAACATTAGCTGTGTCCCCTTTCTGCCCATATATTATTCATTGTAAATGCAATTGGTGCCCGCTGGTGCATTGCGCATTCTGCCTGAGTGCCCGCCATCAGCTCCAGGACGGCTTGCTGCATCTGTTAAAATAATGTCATCTGCATGAGAATTGCATAATTTAACTGGGAATCGAGAGACGAAGATTTGTTATGGGAGAAGAAAGTTACATGAGGACATCAAATGTGGATTACAAGATGCTTGACTTCCATTGTAAGGAGACTGTCTGGGGTGGCAGCCACTATAGATATCAAGGTTGCAAAACTTTATTCAGCGCTGACATTCATTTTACATAGAAACATCGAAGACTGTCAGCAGAAAAAGACCACCTGGTCCATCTAGTCTGCCCTAGTAGTTCCCTTATTATTATGTTAGGATATATATATATATATATATATATATATATATATATATATATATATATATATATATGTATGTATATATACAGTGGTGCCTTGGATTAGGAGCATAATTTGTTCGGGGACCGCACTTGTAATCCAAATCGACTCTTACACCAAAGCAAATTTTCCCATAAGAAATCACTGAAATGCAGACAATTGGTTCCACACCCCAAAAATAATGATTTATTATTCTGAATAACATGTAAAACAGATGAAACAAACAATGAGAAACAGCAGAATCTGTGATATTAAAAGTTACTGTACAGTAATGGAGAGGATGGGAAACACAAGGGCTGACAGAGACTGCAGGGAGCAGGACAGATGTGGGCACATACATGCAGCACTCTCTGTCCGGGGAGAGAGGGGTTACAGCTATGGAGAGATTACCTCCACAGTCCTGTCCCCTGATGTAAGCCCCAGCCTGAAATAGATCTGCTATGATTTGAAAGGTGAGGGAGAGACTTCCTGGGTCAGACTACAGGGCTGTAGACCCCGCTATGAAGACCATACCCCTCCTCCACACACATTCCCACCCAGTACAGGGAGCTCTTAAACCAAAGCAATGCTCTTAAACCAAGTCACAAGTTTGAAAAACTGTGAGCTTTTAAACCAAAATTTTCTTAAACCAAGTTACTCTTAAACCAAGGTACCACTGTATATGTTTATCTCAGGCAGGTTTACATTCTGTTATTGTAGATTTACCAACCACATCTGCTGGAATTTTGTTCCAAACATCTACTACTCTTTCAGTAAAGTAATACTCACTGTGTCCTCTTGTTTTTGTGTTCAGTTATTTATTAAAACACTTCCCTCCTGAACCTTAATTAATCCTGTAACATATATAAAGGTTGTGATCATGTCCCCTTTTCTACAGACTATACTGATGTACATCCTTAAGGGCCCTATTACATGGCCTGATATTGAGGAGGAAGCTAGCGCTAGCCTGTCAGGAAGGGCCCTGTGAGGGGCCCTGCTCTATATTATCAATATCTTTTAGTAGTTGGGGTCTCCAGAACTGGACACAGTATTCCAGATGTGATGTCACTAGAGCTCTATACATCGGGATCATAATCCCGCTATTCCTACTGAATATATCTCTAGTTATACAGCCCAGCAAACCATTATATATATATATATATACAGCCCAGCATACTATTTTATATATACAGCCCAGCATACTATTATATATATACAGCCCAGCATACTATTTTATATATACAGCCCAGCATACCATTATATATATATACAGCCCAGCATACCATTATATATATATACAGCCCAGCATACCATTATATTTACAGCCGAGAATACCATTATATATATAGCCCAGCATACCATTATATACCATTATATATACAGCACAGCATCTGATTAACTTTCCCTACCACCTGGCTGCACTGGTAAGTTTGTTTGTTGCTTTCAGGATACTGGTAGTACTCCTAGTGACGTATGCCACTGGGACTTTTAAACTACTACTTCCCTGTAGGGGCAACTTCGGTTAAAGCAAATGTACCAGGAATACATTCGCTTTAAGTTTTTTACATTGTATAGAACGGGGCCAGCTGTTCTATTCCCGGGCACCAGCAGGGGCTGAAGCACTGGAGGCGGGCTGGCCTGCCTCCGGTGGGAGGAAACCCCCGTCCCTCTATGATGCTGCTCTATTAGGAATCAATGGACTGTACTGTCGGATAGCTGCTTTTAATCCAAGATCTGTCCTGGGGTCCGTTCGGCAGTTATTTTCCTAAATACAACTTTTAAACTTGCAGCCCTGTGTCAAATTGAGTGTCTGGGCTTACACCATCTCTCTGTCCCTCCTCCTCACCCTCTTCACCATTAGGAATGCCCCAGGCAGGATTTCTCTTATTCGTCACTTGTCTGCACATTGCAACTCCAACACTGCACAGGTGCCTTATCAATCCACCACATCTGCAGTGTTAAGACTAGTGATGATTAGGAGAAATCCTGCCTGGGGGCATTCCTAATGGTGAGAATGGCGGGGAGGAGGGACGGAGAGGCGGTGCAGGCCTAGGGAACAGACAGGCCACACCAATTTCACACAGGGCTGCAGGTTTAAAAGTAGTTTTTTAGGACAGTAACTGCATCACCTGCCGAACTGACCCGAATACAGCTATCTGACGGTACAAGCAGTTTGTGGGTCGCCTTAAGTGTTGCATAGAATCAATGGAGCCGCGGTGCTTGGTAATAGACCGGCGCTGTGCGTGGAAACAGGGCTGCAGTTCAAAAAAAGAACCAAGGCACTGGCTTCAAGGTGCCATTCTATTCATATGCTACACTTAAAATGAATATACCTGATGGAACATTCAATATAAAATCTTGTAGAACATCTATCTTTGACCCTCTCTATCTATCATTGGCCCTGTCTATCTATCATTAAGGGTCCATTTACACAGAAATATTATCTGACAGATTATCTGCCAAAGATTAGAAGCCAAAGCCGGGAATAGACTATAAACAGAGATCGGGTAATAAAGGAAAGCCTGAGATTTTTAAACTTTTTAAATCCATTCCTGGCTTTGGCTTCAAATCTTTGGCAGATAATCTGTCAGATAATCTTTCTGTGTAAATGGACCCTATCTATCTATCTATCTATCTATCTATCTATCTATCTATCTATCTATCATTGGCCCTTTCTATCTATCATTGGCCCTGTCTATCTATCATTAACCCTATCTATCTATCTATCTATCTATCTATCTATCTATCTATCTATCATTAACTCTATCTATCTATCTATATATCTCCTATCTATCTATCTATCTATCTATCTATCTATCTATCTATCTATCTATCTATCTATCATTAACTCTATCTATCTATCTATCTATCTATCTATCATTGGCCCTGTCTATCTATCATTGACCATTGACTGCACTAAATATTAGATTGAATAAAAGATCAAAGGGAACTATTAATAAAACCGTTTGTTGCATTGTGGTGGAATGTGATCCTCGCTCGTATGCTGGTTGTTTACAATGATGCTAGACAATAGGATTGTCACCAGAAAAACAATGGGCTCCAATGTTTTCAGCTGTTCTTTTAACTAGAATAACTGTCATCTGTCATAAATGATCAACCACAGGCCCTGCGATGACATACAAAGCCATGGTGCCCTTGAAAGTCTCCCCCCTCCAGTACTACTGGTGAGAAAATCCAAAAAATATTAGATCAAATTAGATTTTAGGCCTTAGCTATTACATGTTTAGCGTTAAGGTTATTATACAGTAAAAGACAAGGACCACTGCATATGTTACTAAATACTTTTTTTACAATAGTTTTGGATTTTTTTTTTTTTAATTCTCTGCAATCTTCTGTTTACTGCCTGTTCTTAGGAGAATTCTGTCTCTAGTATCAGACAGAGCAAGACAAACCACAGAAAATTAAAGGGGTTGTCTGGCGATAAAAAATTATTCACAGAATAACACACATTACAAAGTTATACAACTTTGTAATGTATGTTATGTCTGTGAATGGCCCCCTTTCCCGTGTCCCACCACCCCCACCCGTGTACCCGGAAGTGTGGTGCGCTATACATACTTGTCACGTGCCGACCACAGTCTCCGATCCTCAGCAGTGACGTCTTCTTCGGACGGCCAGCGGATCTTCCCGAGTGCTGGCCGCCCTCTGCAGCGTCATCCGAAGCTCAGCCGCGATTGGCTGAGCATAACTGTGCTCAGCCAATCGCAGCTGAGCAGCTGATGACGTACCTTCTTAAAGAGAGGTGGTGATCGTTTAAACATACTTATGCGCAGAGAACTTTTCTGGATCTATGAATTGCAAACTCTACGACCTAAAGATCTAAATGTGGATTTTAAGGTGAACCATAAACCTATGCGATAGGCCGTGCTTCTGATTTGTGAATCCTTGATATGAGTTGTTTTTACATTGTTTGGTAATCTTTTACTAATGATGTTTTGTCTCTTTATCTCTTTTAGATCTTTATACTCATGGAGGACAAAGAAACACTCTACCACTGCATCTTTCCAAATCTTTTATTTATATGATGGTCATTTTCTTTAAGCAGCATACTTTTTGCGGACCTGGACTTCAGGCAAGAATCCCCCGTAGGTGATGCTGGTGAAGATACTGCCCTTGTCTGCGATGCGGTACCGCACTGGAGACGGGGCGACGGGTCACTGTCCTTTGGGTGATGGATGCAGCCTGGTCCCGTGTGTCGACACCTCTGATTCACCATTCCTCCTCCTGATGAGTCCGGTGCTCCGCTAGCTGCACGGCACACTACTCCTTTAATATGCCGTTACAAGGACTTTGTTTACACACATGGCGATTGGCTATCTTGTTGCCAGGGGCGGCGCATGCGCAGTACAGCTTTTCCCATGCCAGTCTGTTGTGCCGACTCCATTGCAGACCTGAGCACCTCCGTCCTATGAATTTTTTTCCTTGTTCGTGGTGAGTGTTTTCCGCGCCCTCATGTCTCTTATTTTGCACATTTATGATGACATACGTCAGGACTGTTATCAAGCAGAATATTTTAATTGCACGCCTGCACTTTTGATCACGTAATCAATCTGTGGGATTCACATCCACTTTTTTATGCACTTTATGTATTGTGCGATTATATGTAATCACAATGTTTACATTCACACATTGATTATGCTAACTACCACCCAGTGGGTTGGCCGTATTAATGAGGTAACTATGTAAACCTGTGTCAGTGACCTATTCACTATGATTGAAAATGGTTCTGTGAGAGAACTGAAACGTTGCATCTCTTGTATTTTTGCACATTTTTTGCAATAAATTATCACTTTTTTTGCTTGAGATTTTCATGCAATATTTGGGGATCCCCCTTGCCAAGGGACTTACATCTACCAGCACCGGCTACACCAGTCAAGAAGAGCAGCTCCTTTCTCTTTTCTATATAGTATAGTATATATCAGGGGTAGGGAACCTCCGGCCCTCCAGCTGTTGCAAAACTACAACTCCCATCATGCCTGGACAGCCAAAGCGTTAGCTTTGGCTGTCCAGGCAGGATGGGAGTTGTAGTTTTGCAACAGTTGGGGAGCCAAGTTTCTCTACCCCTGGTATATAGTATAAAATATAGTATACATTGTACCAGTACCGGGACTGATTATCTGAAAACATTTTTCCCTACAATTCTCCAGTGTGCATCACGATTCTAGGTCTGATTCATCTGAAGTTTCTGATGCAGTCAGTGAGTAAGTGAAGGCCATGATACCTAATGATCCGGCCTCGTAATGTGACAATTTCTGTCTCACCACAAGACTGAACCTGCCAGAAAGATACAGATTCGCGTCCCCGGGGCAGCCAAAGTTCAGGAGTTTTTCATTACATGACAGATACAAACAGGAATTATAAGTGATGACAAAGAGGTAGAACACAGCGGCCCGGACAGCAGCGCTTCAGTAAGGGCACAGATTAATAGACAGGACAGCTTTGTGACAGACAATCTCTAACCGGGTCAGACAGACAATTGCATAATAGGATAGATGAAAGTTTCATTACTTAAAGGAAAACTCAATAATGTTCTGTACAAATGCAGAGCTTCCTATGCTTCATACTGTCAGCTGTTTAATGATAGTCGGCGATGGAACTACAGGATCTGTGCATTACATAGACAATAATTCTGTTGTCCAGGAAAATTAAAGGGGTTATCCACCTAAGAGCGAAAAAATTTAATGCTAACTGGTCTTACTCACCAAGTGCCCCTGAGTTATTTGAGCCGTCTCCTGTCTTTCTAGCGGCTGCCATTCCTGAGTTAGGGTGCGTTCACACCTACAGGATCTGCAGCAGATTTGATGGTGCAGATTTGATGCTGTGTTCAGTTATTAAAATGAAATCTGTTGCAGATCTGCTGCAGATCCGCAGCAGAAAATCAGCTGCAGATCTTGTAGGAGTGAACGCACCATTAAGAGTTTTTCTAAGGGTGCGTTCACACCTACAGGATCTGCAGCAGATTTGATGCTGTGTTCAGTTATTTAAATGAAATCTGCTGCAGAAAATCAGCTGCAGATCCTGTAGGAGTGAACGCACCATTAAGAGTTTTTCTAAAGGAATCTATATCCAAGATAGGAAACTACATTTCCCATCATGCATCTCCCTGGTCCATTTGCGTACTCACCCCCTTAGCTTTGTTTCCTGCCCACTGCTGCCATTACTATTGCAAAGTATACACAGGACTGTTTTTTCACAAATTTTGCATCACATCACCCCAATATGTGTTCCATACTAGCTGATGATGTAGCAGAGCTGACGTGCGCATGGTGTAGCTATGTGCTGCATAACAGGCATCTGTTTACTTGGGGTAGTGTAGGTTTTGTAGTGTAGGTTTAGATCTCTACTTGCTGACTGTGAAGGAAAACATTCTAGTTCCAGCCAGACTCTAAAAACATCAATAACACAATATAGAGCTGTAACACAGAGACCGGTACATATGCCTGCATTCACTGACAGCAAGCAGAGATAGAACTATAACGTTTCATATTACAAAAGCCCAGGCTGATGCTGCGAAGCGATAATTCGCCCAATCGATCGTTTAACGATTTTGAAGCAACAATTTGGATTTGATAACAATCAGCGTTTAGACGAATAAATCATTAGAAAAATCATTTAAGAATTCGTAAGAAAAATTGTTATTGCGATCGTTTTTAAAATCGCTTAAGCCCATCTCACATACAGGGTGAATCTTTGAAAGACTGTTTACACTAAGCGATCTGCGAATTTTTAGCGAACGACCAACGATGACTTGAGAACATGTTGAAAGATCAAAATGAACGATTTCTCACTCGTCGCTCGTTTGCTGTGTTATGGTTCAAATGCAATCATTATAGCAAAAATTTGAACAATTATCGTTTCATGTAAACTCAGCATAAGGGATGCATGTAAGTCTATGAAAGCAACACAGGTGCATGAAGATGATACAGATTATGTCTCCTGGGGGTTGGGATACCAAGTCAGTAGACAGCTAACCCAACCCAAAAGAGATCACATGTCCTGTGACTACAAAGGGAGGGGGGAAGAGGGAGCTGGGCATGGTCAGAGTGAACCCAGAGTAGAGGATTTTAGACATCCAGAGCGGATAAGAATGAGAAAAAAAGAAGGGAAAGGGTGCAAGATAGGTTATACATGTATTTTAGACATAGGATGGTATTGGGAAGGGGGGTTGTTTAGAATATTGTTTTTGTTACCTGGATAACCCCTTTAACTTGTTCCCTATCCACAGGATAGGGGACAAGTATGAGATTGTGGGGGGTCCAACCTCCATACCCCCCAGTTACCACTGTATCGGGCCCCTGGCTTCTTTGCTACAAATAGAGCTGCAGGAACGGCACGTGACTTGCAGATCTATTCATTTTTATGGAGCTGCCAGAAAGAACCGAGTTACCTGGAAGACTGCTAACTCGGCTCTTTCCAGTTGCTCTATTCATTCCATAGGGTTCTATGGGGCATCTGTGCCTGAATTCCGGACAAATATAGAACATGTCCTATATTTTCTGGCATCTGAAATCCGGATAAATTTACCAGAGTGTGATGGGGGCCTAAAAGTTTCTGCCTCGGGCTCGTCAATAAGGTTGTATAAATGTGGTGTTGTGCCACCGGACGATGTTGTGCTGGTGGTTGTGATACAGCTCAGCCAGTGATGGGAATGTCATGACACCAGTGCTGGTTCAGCACACAGGTTAGGTGGTACACCTGCTTTTAGGTTGTGGCAGACTGTACCCCCTTAAAATGGTTGGTAACCTGCCGGGCTGTGATGGGTCCCTTGGGCTCCTGTCCCGGTGGTCCGGAGTGGGGAGATGACCCAACTGGACTGTCAGTAGTGCCACCCACTGAAAGGGGAAAATGACCCAAGGAGAATGTAGCTGATAGGTGTAGGTGCTGGTGCAATGATGACTGAGTCCAGGTAAAATAAATATAATGGCTTTACTAAACAGTCTCTTAGGGTACAGGATACGTTGGTAACAGATAATTTCTTTTGGGTACAGACTTGTGTTCACTGGATCTGTGCTGGGAGATACTTTAAGTGCTCAGGTAGAAGAGTCGTAGATATAGTGGTGTTGAGCAGTAGTGATGAGCGAATAGATATTCGATTGAATACTACGCTATTCGAGCTTTTATTTTTCGTTCGAATAGTAAAAATTCAATTCACCCTCCCACCCCCCCTGGTGCTTTTTTCCATCCAATAAACATGCAAGGGGGAGGGACAGTCACTAGGAATAGGCAGGACTTAAAAAAAAAAAAAACTCTAACTGTGATTGGCTGGCTAAACCATGTGACCTCCTGAATATAAGAATAGTGATTTGAGATTCGTGTCACTTACTGGTTGGAGCTAGAGAGGGATGGGCTGTATACCAGGGAGAGGAAGGTTTTAGGCGAAGTTAGGTAGGGATGGACCCCCAAAGGCCCTTGTTAGGGCTAAAAGTATAAAAACCAGAGATTTAGAAGCTGTTTTGAGACAGTGTGTTAAGGGTCCTTTTAAACTATTTTTAACGTTTACTGACAAACGATAAACGATTGCAAACAAGATTTTTTATCGTTAACCTCAAATCGTTCACCATATTACACAGAACTATAGTCGTTAGTTCCGATCGTTATTGCGAACTCTACTACGATGGTTTACTCAATCTGATCCCAGCAAAGCAATGAACAATGTGCAATTATACTGAACGAGTAGTGAACAAATGCGGAACTTGAGCGAACAAATGTGGAATTGCAGCGAACGATTAGCGAAGCATTAGCAAACAATAGTTAGCAAACGATAATCTTCCTTTGTAATAGATGCACCCAGGCATGCTTCCCCTGGTGTCCCAGATGCATCCAGAGGTTTTGGCATCATTTCCTGAGGTGTCATTATGCACTTAGTGACCTCCAAGTGGTCGAATATTGATTTCAAACTCCAGAGTATTTTTCTCCCATAGACTATAATAGGATTCGATACTTGATCGAATATATGAATATCGGGGGCTATTCTAATCGAATTTAGAATTTTCGAATATTTCACTATTCGCTCATCTCTATTGAGCAGTGAAGAGAAGAGGAGTTTGTCATGAGGGTCTTAACCCAGGGTAGAAGTGTGCTCTGCCGGAACTTAAAAAAAAAAAAAAATGTTTCTGTGTGTTCTCCTTCCGAGAGAATCAAAGGGAAACTGAGGCTATACTTCCTCCCACCAAGTGACTACTTTCTACCAGGGTGTGTAAGAGCCCCTGTAAGTGGTGGAGTAGAGAGTGTGCAAAGGAAGGAGTATAGAGATAGGTAGAAGGAAAAGGAGTATCTCCATTGGACCACAAGATCACACAATACAAGAAAAACAGTAACCCTGTGTTCACTGCAGCTGTGCAACATATATACAAGCTCACATACAAAATACTGACATCTGGTGGTGAAACCAATAAATACCTTCATCACCACCTTACTTTTGAGTGGAGGGCTTTTGCGCCAGGTGCCATATAATGAACACCCGTGGTGGGACACCACATAAAGACAAAGAAGAAAATTAGCTAAATTTCACATGCTAACAACTAGGGATGAGTAAATTTACAGTACTAGCGAAGCATTTCGATAGGCTCAGAGGTCGGCTTGTCAGCTGGCTGCCTTTGAACTCCATGCTGCTCTTCTCCGGGTGCCTGGAAAAGCTGGGTTGAGTCTTGGGAAACTGGGAGAAGCTACCCAGAACTTAATCCAGCTTTTCCAGACACCCAGGGGGAGCGGCATATGGGGCAGAGCGGCATGGAATTCAAAGGCTGTTGGCTGACAATCCAACCGCTGAGCTTAGAGAAGCCCCTCACTTCTCTAGTACTGTAAATCCACTCATCCCTACTAACAACCATTTACCCCAATGACCTTAAAACAATCACAAAAATGTGTCCAACATCTACAAAGGCTTTGCAACGAGATTCCATCTTGAATTCCTGAGTTCAGAGTTGGTTGAATTCCAAGAATGGGAGACTATTCCCTAGGAGTCCGGCACTTCCTTTCCAGTTGTTCCATGATGTCACTGTGCTGTGTGTATGGCCTTATTTATTCTCATCTTATTTCTGTTTCCCTTTGGAGTTCACGAATAGACCCCCCCATACTCTCATCATCTACATAGTAATCCATTCCTAAAAATATCATCTATCTCGGGATATCTATTATTGTATGCATCTAATTGTAAGGGGAAGGGACCCGGTGTACAAATCGATTCCTAACAGGAAAATGATTGGTGTTAGGCTATGTTCACACAACATTTTTTCAGCTCAGTTTAAAATAAAGTCAGTCATTTTAAATCTAAAATAACGGACGTCATTTAGCAGCCTTGCCTCCCCTTAATGCAATGACTGGTGTTTGTACATTATTCTAGTTTGGGTTACTAATTGGACTTTGGATGCGGCTTAATTAAAAAGTCCATTAAGTTTAATAGTAAAAACAGAGAAAGAACAGTGACAAAAGAAAAACTATGTGTGAACAGCTAATAAAAAACCTTCATTATTTTGACGTCCGCGGTAAAAACTTCCGTTATTCAATGCGATGTGTGCATTGGACGTCCGTCTTCCCATTGACTTCAGTGCATTGCCAAAAATGGAAGTTTTTTTAAATATCAAAATCGGACGCCTTTTCTCTATTTTCTCTATGTTAACACAACGTCCAAAATATTGAAAAGGCAGCCGTTTTTGCTGTAATTTAACTGACTGCAATGCCATTGCATTGACGTGAATGGGAAGACGGACGTCCAATGCACACAATCCATTGAATAACGGACATTTTTACTGCGGACGTCAAAATAATGAACATGATCATTATTTTCGGACGTCTTTTGTAAACAGCTGACGTTTTTTATTAGTTGTTCACACACAGTTTTTCTTTTGTCACCGTTCTTTCTCTGTTTTTACTATTAAATTCAATGAACTTTTTAATTAAGCCGCATCCAAAGGGCAATTAGTGACCCCAAACTAGAATAATGTACCAACAGCCGTCATTGCACTAAGGCAGGCATGTCCAAAGTCCGGCCCGCGGGCCATTTGCGGCCCGCGTTCCGAACTTTTACGGCCCCCCAGGTATCCGGCAGCAACAGATACCTTGCGCCACGCCACTCTAGTGCACAGAAAAGGAAAGCCGAAATCTCGCGATGTCCGAGATTTCGGCTTTCCTTTCCCGTGCACTAGAGCAGTGTTTTTCAACCAGTGTGCCGCGGGCGCCATCCCCCTCACCTACTGGCCCGGACGTGCTCCTCCAATCAGGGGAGACCAGGAGCGTGGTGCGCCACGCACCACGCTCCCGGTCTCCCCTGATTGGAGGAGCACGTCCGGGCCAGTAGGTCAGGGGGACGGCGCCCGCGGCGAGCATCTCAAGGAAGGTGAGCAGGGATGGGGGAGAAACAGGAGAGAAGCAGGGGGGAGAGAAACATGGGGATGGGGGAGAAGCAGGGGGGAGAGAAACATGGGGATGGGGGATAAGCAGGGGTGAGAGAAACATGGGGATGGGGGAGAAGCAGGGGTGAGAGAAACATGGGGATGGGGGAGAAGCAGGGGGGAGAGAAACATAGGGATGGGGGAGAAGCGGGGGGGAGAGAAACATGGGGATGGGGGAGAAGCAGGGGGGAGAGAAACATGGGGATGGGGGAGAAGCAGGGGGGAGAGAAACATGGGGATGGGGGAGAAGCAGGGGGGAGAGAAACATGGGGATGGGGGAGAAGCAGGGGGGAGAGAAACATGGGGATGGGGGAGAAGCAGGGGGAAGAGAAACATGGGGATGGGGGAGAAGCAGGGGGGAGAGAAACATGGGGATGGGGGAGAAGCAGGGGGGAGAGAAACATGGGGATGGGGGAGAAACAGGGGAGAGAAGCAGGGGGGAGAAAAACATGGGGATGGGGGAGAGAAACAGGGATATCCCTTTTGTGTTTATCGAAACAGGCCCAGGTTTCACACTGAGTGAGTATAAATACATTTAGAATCTATATTATTAACTATATGTATAATATGTCCTGTTTTAGTGCCATTTTGGTTGGTGGTGTGCCCCGGGATTTTTTAAGTATAAAAAGTATGCCGTTTTCAATAAACTTTGTAAAAAAAAGTTTATTTGCATTCATTTTAATGGTCCAAAGAATGTCAAGCAAAATGGTCGGCCCTCGCACATGTTCACTTCATCAAATTTGGCACTCTTCGAAAAAAGTTTGGACATGCCTGCACTAAGGGGAGGCAAAGCTGCTAAATGACGTCCGTTATTTTAGACTCAAAATAACGGACGTCATTTTAAACGGAGCTGAAAAACCGTTGTGTGAACATAGCCTTAAACAGTAATATTGTGGCTTGTGAATCAGCTATATCTGAGGGACGGATACCTGGGATACAGAGTAATATACTATAAGGCTGCAGATCCCATTGAATGACAGTTCTCCTTATCAAAACCTACTGCAACATGTTGAAAAGTTCTTCTTAGTTGAAAATGAAAAACCAAGAACTTGAGAAGAAAACTCATAACTCATAGCCTAAGGGGACTTCCAAATCTGTAGACAAGAACCCAATTTCCAAATTTTAGATAATATCCAGCAGAAGAAAAAAAGAATAACATAGTCACCTACAGGTTTTAATAAATGAGATCCGGAAGTGTCCACACTGTATGGCAAGGTTCACACACAGTAAATTAACAGCAAAATACAGGCACAAAATAAGTATAAAAAACATATAAAAAGTATATAAATGCTACATTACTTATCTAGTACTTATCCGGTTTTCAAGTACTTATCAGCTGCTGTATGTCCTGCAGGAAGTGGTGTATGTGGCCATGTTCACACAACATACTGTATGTTTTACATAAATCATGGCCGTTGTTACAGTTTGCAACAACGGCCCTGATTTATGCAAAACATAGGTTGCATTTGAATGAATGGAATCCCAGCCGGAGCGTATACACATAGTATACTCTCCGGGCGTGATTCTATCTGACCACACAAGAACCTCTCAGTTCACACTATGGAAGGTGCGGCTCCGGCCGCACACT
Source organism: Dendropsophus ebraccatus (assembly GCF_027789765.1). Classification (NCBI taxonomy): domain Eukaryota; kingdom Metazoa; phylum Chordata; class Amphibia; order Anura; family Hylidae; genus Dendropsophus; species Dendropsophus ebraccatus. The sequence continues at coordinate 31,914,259 of NC_091455.1, read as the reverse complement.
CCATTGTGCGCAGCGGTGAATTCAGATGCGGGCGCACTGCATCCGAGTTCACCAGAAGTAAAGATCATCCGGACTAATTTAGAGGGGATTTATCAAGACTGGCGTATTTGTACGACTATGTTAACTTATCCCCCGCTCCTGTGTCCCGTGCCAGATTTATTGAGGGCCAGCCTAGAGCTGGTGTAAATTTCCATCTGTTTGCAGCTGGGAGCGACTTTGGGGCACTTAAGCAGCTTGGCACCGCCTCCTGGACACTTCAATGGTGAAGAATACTTTTATACATTTTAAAGACACCATCGGCTACTACAGGCTTACTATGTGTTTTGTTGCCCTATCACCTACACCATGATCTCTGCAGCACATAACATGATCTAGAGTGGACAGATTCCCTTTAAGAATGCCCCTTTAATACGTTGAGGTAAAAAAAAATGAATGACTGTAATTGTCAAGCAATTAGCGAAATCGCGTTTCTAAGTGACACGATCTATAATGGCAATGGACACAAAATTGCAGATTTGTCAGCAAATATATTCTGATGTCATATCAGCCTCATGGACACTTGCAGTTCTTACATGACTCCTATTGATTCTCATTATCTTCCTGGTAAATGAATGTATGATTAATGTTGGCTTACTGTAATAGGGTCACAGGCCCGTCACCATCTCTCATTATAGCAATTTCCAACCTGTTCAAATTAAGCAGCGAAACACTTGGAATAAATGTGAGTCTTGGTGTGAACCTGCTGCAAATGGCATCTTCCTAATGAGGACACTGTCAGGATTCATTGACAATGCCGGGCTCATTACTTCATGTAAAGAGTAGTGGAAAAAGACTGCTGCCTCCTCAAGTGCCATACAACACTCTGTAAACACTGACATGTTCCTTTCATACTTTAACAAATTCACAATGTGATGATCATAGTATTTTATGTTTTTTTTCCCTAGTCCTTTTCCTATTTTTGCTGTTACTAGAGACAAAATGGCCTTAGTGACGGAGCCTCGGCTGCAGTTAACCAGTAAGGGAGACACCTAGTGGCCAAATATATAGCATTGTATTTCATGTAGAAAACAGGCAAAGAGTAATTTGCAAAGATGTAGTATATCACCTCCCCTGCTGATGATCATAGCATTTTAGTTTTTTTTCTAATGTATATTAACTCCTTAAAGGGGAACTATCAGCAGGTTAGACGAATCTAACCTGCTGATAGTTCCTATTGTACAGGAGACGCTGAGGAGAAATTTATGTCTCTTACCTTCATCCTCTGCACTGTTCCAGTGCAGTTAGTCATTTGCTCCAGGGTCCGGTAAGACCATTAGAAGCATGGGGGGGGGCACTAAACCTCCCCCATATTGTCAATCTCCTGGCGGATTGGTGTTATTGGGGCGGGCAATGCTAACAATGGTGCCCTAGTGCTCCTAACAGTCTTACCAGACCATTAAGCAAATGACTAACTGCAGCGCAATGGTGCAGAGGATGAAGGTAAGACACATACCTTCATTCTCAGGAATCCCCTGCACAATAGGGGGCTATCTAACCTGCTGATAGTTCCCCTTTAGAGTGCACCTGTCATGACATATAAAAATAAAACTCCCAGAAATCCTATAGTTAATCCTTGCATTATGTATGCTGTTCATTTTTATTTCTATTTTGTCGCTCCAGCCCCTCTATGCCCCATTGTGCTGCTTATGCTAGTGTTTTCACTCTCAGTGGGCGGGGCCTTTTTATCAGTTAGTTTACTAATGAGCAGCAGTGCACAGGGGGGCGTGTAGATGTGCGTCCACAGCTGCTGGCCAATCAGCATTTATCTTCACTGGGACAACTGACATCACTTCCTGCATTTGGTCTCTTTTTTTGCTGTTACTAAAGACGAAATGTCCTTAGTGACGGAGCCTCAGCTGCAGTTTTTCAGTAATTGAGACACCTAGTGGCTGAATGTATTAGATTGTATTTCAATATAGAAAACAGGCAAAAAAATAAATGACGTAAATTGCAGAGATGAAGTATATCACCTTCCCTTAAAAATTATTTATTTATAATGACAGTGCCCATTTAAAGATTTTCTGTCACAAAAATGTCACATTTGTCTTTTAGATTTGTCACAAAACAAACATCTTTCTTTTGAAATCATTTAAAAAAACATTTACTGCTGTTACATAATTTATGGCGCCCTCTGCTGTTCTTTTGCGTCCAATGTCCAGTGCTGGTGGTCACACACGCTCAGTTAAGTGATTCTGTCTATTGTATAGGTCGGGCAATAAGAATCAGCTCTAGATCACTTAGATCAAAAATTACTCTCCGTAGTACCTTTTTAATAACATTTTTTGGGGTATTTTGACTGCTCTCTTTATTTTGTCACCATAGCTGTCAGTATTAGGTCTCATTCACATCGTGTGTTGGGATATACAGTGGGGTAAATAAATATTTCATACACTGTTGATTTTGCAAGTTTACCCACCTACAAAGATTGGACAGGTCTGTAATATTTATTGTAGGTACACTTTACCTGTGAGAGACAGAATCTATAAAACAAATTCACATTGAATGATTGTTTTAAATAATTAGTTTTAATTTTATTACATGAAATAAGTATTTGATCACTGACCAACCAGCAAGAATTATGGCTCTCGCAGACCTGTTTTCCTTTAAGAAGCTCCTCCTACTCTGCACTCCAAGACCAAAGAGCTGTCTAAGGAAACCAGGGACAAAATTGTAGACCTGCACAAGGCTGGGATGGGCTGCAGGACAATAGGCTAGCAGGCAACGACCTGAAGAGAGCTGGGACCACAGTGTAAAAAATTAGTTAGTAACAAATTATGCCATCCCATCATGGATTAAAATCCCTCAGGACATGCAAGGTCCACCTGCTCATACCAGCACATGTCCAGGGCTTTTTGAAGTTCACCAATGACCATCTGCTTGATCCAGAGGAGACATAGGAGAAGGCCATGTGCTCAGGTGAGTGCATTTAGAATGATGGATCTGCCTTGGATATGTCATTACAGGCAGTACCCTGACAAAATCTAGTGATGTACCCCAAAAACATGATGCAAATAAGGCCTTATAGGGGCATGTTGGCACTGTGGACATCAAGGTTACTTCTGTTATGTATTCCCTCTAACTTGTTAAATTCTGATTTTTTTTTTTATTATTATCATTATTATTTTTGTTATATGATAGTGTAGGCTATGGTTTTATTGTACAGTACATGCCAGAACATGATGCAATGATCCTTTCCTTATAATTTTGTCACTTCTACAGGAAAGTTGTCTCTATCAATGGCTGGATCCCTCACAGTGATATTATGTAATATAATTACCCGTGTAGCATTGTAGCACTGCTAAGTTTGGAAAGCAGCTCCCGGGGTCATATCCTGATGCAAACAGAAGAACTTTCTGTCAGTTCAGATTTATGAGTCATCTTCCATAGTCGAAATGTGAACTGAAAGTTCAGATCCCGTTACAGTGTAATCCAGCAAGGTAGAATGTCAAACCAGGTAATGAAAACTGCCAAACTTTACGCTATTCCAGAGCAGAAGAGTCTTCTGTATACACAGACATAGGTTTACAGTGCCGAATAAACTATAACCTAATGGGACTGTGACATATGAACATTGTGAACTCAACTCAACCTCCAGGTTCGGAAAGTATAAAAAAAAAAAAAGAGAGACAGAAAAGAAAAGAAAATTCAGCCTCAGAACTACTCATTTAGCTGGGTTTTTTTTTTCAGATTTTTTACTTTTTTATTTTTACTTTTTTATTTTATCCATAAGGTGATACTTTTACAAATACCATAATAATGTTCCAGTACCTCACGACTTAAACATCTCATTTATTTGATTCTATCTTGTCTCATTGCAATTAAAGTCAACAAATATTTAAAGTATTCTATATGGTGCGCACCTCTTAGTAAATCCAGCCTGGAAAATAGAAGGGGGGGGGGGGGGTATTTAAGAGTAGCAAACGAATAGCCGAGTCTTGATAAATCTCCCCCTATGTGTCTTGTGAGCCCCTTCCTCCTAATTATCCTGTGTCCGGTTGTAAGAGAACCGGCTGCAGCAGGAGCCTCCCCCCCTCTGCCCTATCTACAGTATGAAATAAAGATTGTTATAGGAGAAGTCCGGCAAATTTTTATTAAAGTATTTTATTGCCCCCCAAAAGTTATACAAATAACCAATATACACTTATTACAGGAAATGCTTATAAAGTGCTTTTTTCCCTGCACTACTACCTTATCAAGGCTTCACTTCCTGGATAACATGGTGATGTCACTTCCTGGATAACATGGTGATGTCACTTCCTGGATAACATGGAGATGTCACTTCCTGAATAACATGTGATGTCACTTCCTGGATAACATGGTGATGTCACGCCCCGACTCCCAGAGCTGTGTGGGCTGTGGCTGCTGGAGAGGATGATGGCAGGAGGACACTGAGGGACACAGGGCACGGAGGGACACTGAGCATCCCTCTGCCATCATCCTCTCCAGCAGCCACAGCCCGAACAGCTCTGGGAGTCGGGGCGTGACATCACCATGTTATCCAGGAAATGACATCACCATGTTATCCAGGAAGTGACATCACCATGTTATCCAGGAAGTGACATCACCATGTTATCCAGCACTTTATAAGCATTCCCTGTAATAAGTGTATATTGGGGATTTGTATAACTTTTGGGGGGCAATACAATACTTTAATAAAAAATGTTGCTGCACTTCTCCTTTAGGCTGGGTTCACACTACGTATATTTCAGTCAGTATTGTGGTCCTCATATTGCAACCAAAACCAGGAGTGGATTAAAAACACAGAAAGGCTCTATCCACACAATGTTGAAATTGAGTGGATGGCCGCCATATAACAGTAAATAACGGCCATTATTTCAATATAACAGCTGTTGTTTTAAAATAACAGCAAATATTTGCCATTAAATGGCGGCCATCCACTCAATTTCAACATTGTGTGAACAGAGCCTTTCTGTGTTTTTAATCCACTCCTGGTTTTGGTTGCAACATGAGGACCACAATACTGACTGAAATATACGTAGTGTATCGCTTCTCGGCCTTTTGGCTAAGATCAAGTGTAGTATCTGTTCTTATCAGTTTAATATCTGATATCTTGCTCTGTCCTCTCCAGGCATTGACCTGGTATTGCAGTGCCTCCAGGTTCAGTGCACAAGAAAAAAAAAAAAAAAGAAAGAAAGAAATATACGTAGTGTGAACCCAGCCTGAAAGTGTAAAGGCCTTCATATACTGTACCTTAGACTTTCGTTTAGACATGACCAGCACATTTGGCGGGTTTGGTCGAAAATCCAAAGGTCCCCATACACCTTTAAATTTAGGTGACCATACCTGCCGCTCTCTGCAGATTCAGTCACTAGTATAAGGTGTATGGAGCCATATAGAACAACCACCGACAGATGATGTTGGTGGTGATAGGGGTTAGCCATGATGAAAAATCACAGCTGACCCCTATTGTTCTGAAAAGAGATAAGCCTCCGCAAGAGCTCTCCAGCTGCAGATTACCCCTTCCCATGGAGAACACAGGAACGCTCAGCCGTAACGAACATTCCTGTGTATGGGGAGGATTGGTGTCAGGTAGGAGATATAACTGAAGGTCGGCCATCATTCATTGAAGGTGTATGTGTGGTGATCTGATGACAGGGGTCAGGTGTAATGTAATTACTACCTGGCCTCTTTGTTCAGAGAGAGATAAGCCGCAGTCAGAGGTCTCCAGAGCTTTCTGGCTGCAGCTTACTCCTCCCCTCTCCACAGAGAACATGGGAATGAACTTCAATGTGTAACGGGAGGACGGGAGTGAAAACTGTTGGCTAAACAGTAATTGAAATTTTGTAAGAGAGGTGAAAGCTGCTGCTGGATACCTCAAGCGGGTGATTTAACTACCTGAGAATAAAAGGATCGGGCAGTGAAAATTCAACATGCCCAATCCTTTCCACTGACATCTTCCATCAAGAAAGAAACTGGGAACAGATTTTTTAAGGGGAGAGAGATGTCCGGCTTCATTCCCCTTATGTCAGATGAGTTTCTCAAAAACAAGCCGATGACGGACTATCCTCCTGCAGGAACCCCTAGTAAATAGCCATGAGGGCATCTGGCTTAAAGTTTCTAATCCTTCTACAGTGCCTCCATAGGTAAAATAAAGTACTGCAAGGGGCCTAATAAAATCAATGACTTGGACATGCTGGGACCTCCCAGATTTTTTGTAGCCACTCTCTTCTCCAGTAATTGATGGAGATCCAGGACATGAGCCTTCTTCTGTAAGATTGCCCTAATTGGATATCTTAGAACGGGTTTAATGAAGGAAACCATAGTTGGTTGTGCATGTGCGGTGTTTGGGCATTTACCTCAGCAGTACAGGCATCTCATTTAACAAAGTCATTCAACTTTTTTTTTTTTTTTACCTGTTATAGCGGAAAGCTCCAAACAATCATAACAGTCAGAGAGTCTCGGCCCGTGAAGTATGTTTTGACAACAAGCAGAAATTGTTAGGGAACAAATGTACTTAGTAATTTCCTGGCTGAGAGGTAATGGAGAGATTTATGCTCCGCTCCTGTAGTAAACACAATTGTTCTTAGCTGAGGGCAATGTGTGAACTACCACAACCTCATAAGAGGCACCACGAACTCCAGGCTTTATTTTACTGGCGGATCATAAATAACAGAATGCTGGAAACCCGTGTTTACCAAATAAACTGGTGTCTGTGTGTGACTTCTCTCCTACAGAAGCTGCAGGATCTTGGCAAGGTACTGACGCTGTTTGCTCTTGATATGGAAAATTTTCAGCTATTTTCTGCTCAGTTCATCTACGGCCAAAACGCATATAATAATAATAATAATAATAAATTTATTTGTATAGCGCCAACAGATTCCGCAGCGCTTTATAGCAATTTGTCTTCATTACCGGGCAAGCAAGATTAAAGAAAAAAAAATTGGGTGGGTTATGAATCCATGAACAAGAAGGGTCTTAAAACAGTATTTCACTTTTTTTTCCCTATAAGTATTTTTAACAGGAAACTATTTTTCAAAATGCTCCTGTGCTTTAAGATACTTGTTATGGTGCCACCTGGAGTTCTTTTTATTTTATCTCAGCGTGTCCTTTAAATGTGTCCAGTGCTGGTGGTCACACGTGCTCAGTAGCTCATTATACCGCCAGGATCCTCTTGTTGTTATTATCGAACAAAAAGAACCTTTAGAACATTGAGAAGTGATTTCTTCTCACCAATACTAGACACTTCTGAGAGGGTGCTATAGCAAGTGTCTACATAGAAAAACATTTCTACATAGAATTCTACAATATGTAGAACATTTTTTAGCACAATGGAACGAGTTGAGATATTTATGGACCAGCTGACACACTGATAAATCTGGTGGACTGTCTAGTCTATGTTTATAGTGTCTACAAATAACAGTTTTAGTAAATCTGGGCCATTTTACTTTATTCATTTAAAATGTGAGCAAATAGGCACGTTCTATAATCTAAAGCCAAAAACAGAGTTGAGCGAAGTTCAACTGAACCCGAGCGTGCGGCATTTGATTAGCAGTGGCTGTTAAAATTGGATACAACCCTAAGGTTGCCTGGAAAACATGGATACAGCCATAGGCCGTAGACTGTTTCCGTGTTTTCCAGGCAGCGTTAGGGATTTATCTAACTTCAGCAGCCACCAGTAATCAAATGCCGCATGCTCGGGTTTGGATGACTCAACAATTTATAATTACAACCATTGTGTTTGTTTGAATTTGGAAATTGAACTCTTTTACATTCTAGAAGTGCTTCATATTGAAGGATTTAAAAGCCATGACTGTGTATATAAATAGGAATGAGATGAAGAAGCGGCATTCTTGACAAAGAAGAACACTCCCTCTCCGAAACATGTCAAATTCTGTCCTTTGCAGGCTTCCATAGACATGTGTGACGTCACACAGGAACTTTGAATCTTGGAAGGGCTATACTTAAGAGTGAGTACACACCACCATCTGCTTTTTCCACCTGGACACCAAACCCAAAGTTAGGACTTATCAATAATACAGAGAAGTTAGTATGTGATATGATACTGCGACTTGTAGTTCTGATCTAAACTTGTGGCTTTATAGATGATTATAGAAGCGCGGACAGGTCATTATATATTCTTATCTTTAAACGGAAACTATTAGCAGGTCAGATGAATTTAACCTGCTGATAGCCCCTATTGCGCATGGGGTGCCGAGGAGGAAGGTATGGCTCTTACCTATGATGTTAGCAGTGTTAGCTCAGTCTGGAGCACCATAAGGAGCGCTGCCCCACCCCAAGAGCTCACGTGATGGGGCGTGGCCAGGGGCGCCGCAATCATGAGGCGACCTGAGTCGTCTGCCTCAGGCGGCGCCACCAGCTGTCTTCATAGGGGCGGCATTCAGTGGCAGATTATAATATGAGCGGTTCGGGCGGCCGCCCACATTATAATCCGCCACTGATCGTACCATGTACCGGAGTCCCCCCGCGCCCGGACAGCATCTGTAATGAGATGCTGTGAGCAGGGGAGACTGTATTCATAAGTGCCGCGCTGTAATGAATCAGCCGCGCGGCGCTTATGAATACAGTCTCCCCCGCTCACAGCATCTCATTACAGATGCTGTCCGGGCGAGGGGGGACTCCGGTAAATGCATTCCACGTCCGTGATCCGTCAGGATCACGGAACGTGGGAATGCAGCCTTAGTCCCCCGGCTGATGTGCGGCTGCCGGAGGTGTCCCATCCTGTCTCCGGCAGCACGCGCATCAGAGAGATCCCCGTGCGCCGGAAGTCACAGCCACAGGCACACGGGGAGCTCTCTGATGCGCGCGCTGCCGGGGACAGGACGGGACAACCCGGGCAGCCGCACATCAGCCGGGACCAGACCAGAGAGGCTCGACGGGGGAACGGAGGGTAGGTGAGTTGTGTGCTGTTTTTTGTTTTTGTTTTATCTGCTGTGCAGGGGGGGGGGAGAGGGGGACCATCTATAAGGTAGGGGGGGAAGAGGGGGACCATCTATAAGGTAGGGGGAGAGGGAAGAGGGGGACCATCTATAGGGGGGGGGGAAGGGGACCATCTATAAGGGAGGGGGGAAAGAGGGGGACCATCTATAAGGGGGGGACCATCTATAAGGGAGGAAGGAAAGAGGGGGACCATCTATAAGGGAGGGGGGAGAGGGGGACCATCTATAAGGGAGGGGGGAGAGGGGGACCATCTATAAGGGGGGGGGAGAGGGGGACCATCTATAAGGGAGGGGGAAAGAGGGGGACCATCTATAAGGGAGGGGGGAAAGAGGGGGACGATCTATAAGGTAGGGGGAGAGGGAAGAGGGGGACCATCTATAGGGGGGGGGGGAAGGGGACCATCTATAAGGGAGGCGGGAAAGAGGGGGACCATCTATAAGGGGGGGACCATCTATAAGGGAGGGGGGAAAGAGGGGGACCATCTATAAGGGAGGGGGGAGAGGGGGACCATCTATAAGGGAGGGGGGAGAGGGGGACCATCTATAAGGGGGGGGGGGAGAGGGGGACCATCTATAAGGGAGGGGGAAAGAGGGGGACCATCTATAAGGTAGGGGGGGAAGAGGGGGACCATCTATAAGGTAGGGGGAGAGGGAAGAGGGGGACCATCTATGGGGGGGGGGAAGGGGACCATCTATAAGGGAGGGGGGAAAGAGGGGGACCATCTATAAGGGGGGGACCATCTATAAGGGAGGGGGGAAAGAGGGGGACCATCTATAAGGGGGGGGAAGAGGGGGACCATCTATAAGGGAGGGGGGAGAGGGGGACCATGTATAAGGGGGGGGAGGGGGACCATCTATAAGGGAGAGGGGACCATCTATAAGGGAGGGGGAGAGGGGGACCATCTATAAGGGGGGGGGAAGAGGGGGACCATCTATAAGGGAGGGGGAAAGAGGGGGACCATCTATAAGGGGGCATCTATAAGGGAGGGGAGAGAGGGGGACCATCTATAAGGGAGAGGGGACATCTATAAGGGGGGGGAAGAGGGGGACCATCTATAAGGGGGGGGGGAGAGGGGGGACCATCTATAAGGGGGGGAGAGAGGGAAGAGGGGGACCATCTATAAGGGGGGGGGAGAGGGGGACCATCTATAAGGGGGGGGAGAGAGGGAAGAGGGGGACCATCTATAAGGGAGGGGGGAGAGGGGGACCATCTATAAGGGAGGGGGGAGAGGGGGACCATCTATAAGGGAGGGGGGAGAGGGGGACCATCTATAAGGGAGGGGGGGAGAGGGGGACCATCTATAAGGGGGGGGGGAGAGGGGGACCATCTATAAGGGGGGGGGACCATCTATAAGGGGGGGAAGAGGGGGACCATCTATAAGGGGGGGAAGAGGGGGACCATCTATAAGGGGGGAAGAGGGGGACCATCTCCTAAAAGATCAGCACCCTCCTCTCCTGACATCCTCTGTGCTGCTGTGACCTCTCCTAAAAGATCAGCACCCTCCTCTCCTGACATCCTCTGTGCTGCTGGGACTTCTCCTATAGGATTAGCACCCTCCTCTCCTGACATCCTCTGTGCTGCTGGGACCTCTCCTATAGGATTAGCACCCTCATCTCCTGACATCCTCTGTGCTGCTGGGACCTCTCCTATAGGATTAGCCCCCTCCTCTCCTGACATCCTCTGTGCTGCTGGGACCTCTCCTATAAAGTCAGCCCCCTCCTCTCCTGACATCCTCTGTGCAGAAAGGGACCAAACATTATGTTTATTGGGGACAGCAGTGGGGGGGGGGGGGCAGTATTTGATTATAATGTGGGCGGATTGACGGGGGGGGGGGGGGCGTCATTCTATAGTTCGCCTCGGGCAGCAGAGAGGCTAGAATCACCCCTGGGCGTGGCAGTACTCCTCTCGGTGCTCTGGACCAAGGATTACACTGCTAACAGAACAGGCAAGGCATTGAGGGGGAAGGTAAGAGATATACTGCCCTCCTCTGTGTCCTGTGCGCAATAGAGACATATCAGCAGGTTCGATTCGTACCCCTTTAATTAACAATCCTACTTGTAATAATTTATACATATATTTTGTTTGGATATTATAATATAAAGGAGGGGGGTCCAGAATTTGCCTGGACCTCCACTGATGCAGAAGAAATAGAAATAAAAACCATGGGGGAGATTTATCAAACATGGTGTACAGTAAAACTGGCTCAGTTGCCCCTAGCAACCAATCAGATTCCACCTTTCATTTTCCAAAGAGTCTATGAGGAATGAAAGGTGGAATCTGATTGGTTGTCCGGTTAACTCAGAGAATATCTAAACGCTTAATAACAGGTCTTGGCGCCTGGTGTTACGTCCATCATTTTCTGTAACGTCTCATTGTGGAAGTTCTTTGACTCACAGTCTTTAAAGAGATGGTTAAAGGATTAGACTGTAAACACCGGAACATTATGCCTCAGTCTTCAGGATCAACACCTCTGAATGCTAGAAACAATATAAGTTCAATCAGGGACACTTCATAAATCTAGATTAAGTGTTCTTATCTTACTATAACAAAAAGTCGAGCAGCAAAGACAGCAGATGTTTGTCATATAAACCTTTATTAAATTTGTACAATTTATTAATCTATGTTTATTAACAGCGACAGCAATGGTGTCCTGAGTTGTCGTTAAGTTGATCATGGGAACATAAATTTAGGACTACAATTATAATATTTTGGGGAGATGGTGACAGTGACATATTTTTATACCCTGGTTACATTGATGCCCAGGGAAATGACCAACTTAAAGGAGAAGTCCAGCAAAAATTTTTATTAAAGTATTGTAATGCCCCCCAAAAGTTATACAAATCCCCAATATACACTTATTACGGGAAAAGCATATAAAGTGCTTTTTCTTGCCTGCCCTTACTACTGTATCAAGACTTCTGGTGATGTCACTTCCTGGATAACATGGTGATGTCACTTCCTGGATAACATGGTGATGTCACTTCCTGGATAATATGGTGACTTCACTTCCTGGATAACAGGGTGATGTCACGCCCCGACTCCCAGAGCTGTGCGGGCTGTGGCTGCTGGAGAGGATGATGACAGGGGGATGCTCAGTGTCCCTCCAGTGCCCTGTGTCCCTCAGTGTCCCCTGCCATCATCCTCTCCAGTAGCCACAGCCCACACAGCTCTGGGAGTCGGGTCGTGACATCACCATGTTGTCCAGGAAGTGACATCACCATGTTATCCAGGAAGTGACATCACCATGTTGTCCAGGAAGTGACATCACCATGTTATCCAGGAAGTGACATCACCATGTTATCCAGGAAGTGAAGCCTTGATGCAGTAGTAAGTGCAGGGAAAAAAGCACTTTATGTGCATTTCCCGTAATAAGTGTATATTGATGATTTGTATAACTTTTGCGGAACAATACAATACTTTAATAAAAATTTTCACCGGACTTCTCCTTTAACCTCTTAAGGACATAGGACGTACCGGTACGTCCTATGTCCTCACTTGCACTTCAAAGCGGGGCCGCGCGGCGGCCCCGCTTTGAAGTGCCGCGATCCCGGGTGCCGCGTGTAGCCCGGGACCGCTGCTATTAGCGGGCACGGTCTGATCGCCGTGCCCGCTAATTAGCTAATCGGAGGCAGCTGTCAAAGTTGACAGCTGCCTCCGATTACCGGAGGCAACGTTTCCCTGGTGTCTAGTGGGGGAGATCGCTCCTCCGGGACCTTGTCCCGGAGGAGCGATCTCCGTTACTGATGCCGGCCGGGGACGCGTCCAAGATGGCGCCGTCCTCGGCTCGGCACTCGTTTACTTCCGGCTGCAGCAGCCGAAAGCAAACGAGTGCCGATCTCATGGATCTCTGCAGCATATCTATGCTGCAGAGATCTCAATGAGAGATCACAGTGTATATACTAGAAGTCCCCCAGGGGGGCTTCTAGTATATGTGTAAAAAAAAAAAAAAAATTGTTGTTAATAGTAAAAAGCCCCCTCCCCTAATAAAAGTCTGAATCACCCCCCTTTTCCCAGGTTTTAAATAAAAGTAAACAAATAAATAAATAAATAAACATGTTTGCTATCGCCGCGTGCGTAATCGCCCGAACTATTAATTAATCACATTCCTGATCTCGTACGGTAAACGGCGTCAGCGCAAAAAAATCCCAAAGTGCAAAATTGCGCATTTTTGGTCGCATCAAATCCAGAAAAAATGTAATAAAAAGCTATCAAAAAGACGTATATGGGCAATCAAGGTACCGATAGAAAGATCAAATCATGGCGCAAAAAATGACACCTCGCACAGCCCCATAGACCAAAGGATAAAAGCGCTATAAGCCTGGGAATGGAGCGATTTTAAGGAACGTATATTGGTTAACAACGGTTTGAATTTTTTACAGGCCATCAGATACAATATAAGTTATACATGTTATATATCGTTTTAATCGTAACGACTTGAGGAACATGCATAACAAGTCAGTTTTACCCCAGGGTGAATGGCGTAAAAACACATTTCCCCCAAATAAAAGAAATGCGTTTTTTTTTTCAATTTCACCACACTTTGAATTTTTTCCTGGTTTCGCAGTGTACTTTATGCAAAAATTCAGCCTGTAATTGCAAAGTACAATTAGTGACGCAAAAAATAAGGGGTCATGGGGGTTTCTAGGTGGAAAAATGCAAGTGCTATGACCTTTTAAACACAAGGAGGAAAAACCGAAAACGTAAAAACGAAAATGGGCCATGTCCTTAAAGGGTTAATAGTAACATTGCTCCATAGGATCCACTTTTCCACAACTGTGGTTTGGGTGGAGGTACTCAGCTGACCTCAGATGTCTTAAGGTGAATAAGCATTTAGAGGAGGTGGAATTTAAAAGTACTGTAAATACACAGGAGGTATGGTTTTAGTCTGGTAATGCTAGAGTCATGAGGAAGCTCTAATGATGTAACGCTCCAAATATTGACAGTCACAATATTTAGAGAGTCCATGTATAGTAATAACTGTTTATATATGAACTGTCCACTCAAGTGGACGAACGAAGGAGAAGTATCTTTATGGTACTGTCACAATTCCAATCAGCACCACACTTGCTTGATTACAATTGGTTACTTTCTGAAGGTCTCCATGGCAGCCATGTATGATCTACTATTACATCCTGCCATAGGAAGGCAGCAGTAGTAGATCACAGAAATGACAGTACACAATCATATTGCAGTATGGTGTGTCTATACTTTGTCAGTGATCAACAGTCACATGTAAAAGTCCCCTGGGGGAACTCATTAAAGTATTTTAAAGAGTAAAAAAGAGTTTGTAAATGAATAAAAATGTCCCCTATTAAAAATGTAAAATAATAACAAATTACCCTCTTTTCTCCTTTTTAAATAAAATAACATAAACTCAAAAAAAGTACTAAAAATATAATGTTAGGTATCCTACACGGCAAATGCAATATGAAAAAAAATTTAAAAGTTAAAAATTAAATTAAAAAAAAATACAATGACAGAATTGTGGTTTTTTTTTTTTTTTTTTGCCACTTCACATCACATGAAACATGGGATGAAAGGGGATTAAAATGTCTGATATAGATGATAATTCAATTGTACAACTAAATTTAAAAAAGTATATCTTATCAGACAAAAATTCTTAGCATCTTTGTCTAATAAGATATTTCTCCCTACTAACTTTGCCCCAGGTAAATTAAAGCCTTGCTACAATTGACTACATTCTCAGACAAATGAGCATGGCATGAAAACCATCTCAGGAACAGTACTGCAGGACCGTTGGCATCTGGCAACTGGCATCAAGCAGTATCATGTTTTGTTTTTTTTTTGCCTCCATGTTCAATGAAACCTATAAATGTGGTGGGTGATCCACACCAGTTCTGTCCACACTGTGCAAACATTTACATAATGGCTACAAGCGCTGCTTCTCGTGCTTTGTGCGAACTGTTTAAATAAAGCTCACATTGTTTTAAATCTAGAACAAATTGCTTTTATGGACTTGTTGCCAAACAAACTGTAAACGAAGTTATGATTCTAATTTCTGCCTTGAAACTAATTAAAGGCTTTGCCTCCCAAGCACCGGGCGCTGAGCGAGAGGTAGATGAGAATCCTCGGGTAACACGGGTGGGCTCATTAAAAATGATGCATGAACCTGTAATAAAACCCATGGAAACGGCTTCACATAAAACTGGTTTGCAGAGAATTAATGAGACTTTAGCATCGAGATAAAAGCCGATGTTTCATAACGGAGTTGGGATTAACTTTTTTTCCATACCGGCTCTGGCGTACTTGAATGACTGAGTCACTTGCGCTTATTGTGAAAACCCAGTGGAAATGTCAGTTCAGTTTAAACTCAGGAATATACACTATATCCCTACTGTACATAAAACAAAAAGAGGCACAATCACGGCAATGCGAAAAGGACAAAAGGCTCGAACCAGCTACAACCCTATTGGTAACAGCAGAAAAAATCTATAGGTCCTAGACAGGTACATGTAGGCGATGAGTGATAGAAAAGCAGCTTGAGCACACGACATGTATACCAGCGGAGCTGTCAATTAGCTATTAACATTTCTGGAGGTTGAGAAAAAAAAATTCACAGAAAAGTATAAAACTCTGTTATGTAATACATAGGAAGGTACACGGAGAAAAGAGAGTTTAAAATAGTCCCGTTATGGTAGAAGGGTTGATTTTGCTTGATTCTTGCCACTAGGTGTTTCACTTCTCTGCAATCTGCTGTCCACTGCCTGTTGTTAGGGGAAAATTGTCTCTAGTAACAGATAGGTCAGGACAAATTACACACTGTGCAAATCCAGATGTCCCTCAAAAGTAAAACCTCTAGGTGATTCATTTCTCTGCAATCTGCTGTCCACTGCCTGTTGTTAGGGGAAAATTGTCTCTAGTAACAGATGGATCAGGACAAATTACACACTGTGCAAATCCACATGTCCCTCAAAAGTAAAATAAGGCTACCTTTTCTAGCCTGACCACCCATAAAGCTGAGGGCAAATGGCCCTTGGGTAAATGGCAGTGTACCTACTGCTGTATGCCCACAGCTGCACCCGCTTAAGCTTCTCAGTTTACAAACCTGGTTTATCAGTAACCTCTTATCCCCCCCCCCCCCATGCCATCTAGTAGTGTACTGTGTAAGTCATCAGCTCAGCACAGTGCAAGCCTATTCAGACCAAAGCAATTATACTGTGATTGGCCAGAGGCGTAAGGAAAACAAAGTCCATGTATGTGTACCACTGACAAACAGCCAAGCTCTGGTCCCTCCCACTGAAATAGAGAGAATGAATGAGAGCACTAAAATCTCTGTCACATTCTCTGAAGGATTAATCCTCAGATTCCTTCCACTGAAAAGCAGAGCTGAGACCGACCAATACTGAGACCGACCAATACTGAGACCGACCAAGCAGTTGCACAATGGAATAACAAAATATGACATTGGGCTCAGACCCCAGTGAACTGCAGAGATACTCTGTATATTGTAAACTGCACTTGTAAAACTCAATGACAATAAAACCGTATATGGGATTCTCGTAAGCTCCCTCTAGTGGCAGCAGCAGGAAACCAGATTGTTACCAAATGTAAATTTACATTTTTTTTAGCTATTTATGCCATGTAAACATATAAGTCATGTATGCCATATGAGCATGTAAGCTTTGTATGCTCAAGCCCTGTTTAATCAACAATGTGTGACTTTTTGCTGTTTTTGAGCTAAGAGAAGAGGAGAGAAGAGAGGGATGGAGCGTGGCCTCGAACAGCTCAATATATTTATAATAATTTATGCCAATCGCTTGCTGTAAATCATAATTGAAATCTATGGCAAAAAAAAAAGCTGCCATAACATGTGGTACATGAACAGTCACAGATGGGCAAGATTTATTATGAGACTTGAGACTCCAGTGGATTTTTATATTAAGACCTGCATATGAAAAGCCTTAAAGGGAACCTGTCACCATGAAAATGCTCTCTAAGCTATTAGTATCATGTTATAGAACAGAAGGAGCTGAGAAGATTGACATATATATCTTTATGGGAAAAGATTCAGTTTACCTTTTAATTTATTGATTGATACTCTGATATTTCCATTGAAAAGAGTCCTGTCCATTGAGTGACCCCGCCCACTGGACTCCTTACCACAGAATGATCAGGGATTTCAATCAACATGTTACAAGTTATACTGAATATTTTCTCATAAAGATATATATCAATCTGCTCAGCTCTTCCTGCTCTGTAACATGATGGTGATAGATTAGATAGCATTGTCACAGTGACAGGTTCCCTTTAATGAATTTACCCCATTGCCTATGCCAGGGTTTGTTGAGTTGTATTGATCACCAAGATATATCATAATCAAATTTTGACCAGACAACCTTCACCATCAGCTTCATTCTAACAAACACAATGATGTTTTATTTGTTTAGTTCTCGCAGTCTCACAGTACAGTAAGAAAGCCTGAAGCGGAGCCGCAAGCATTGTCAAGACGTGTCTCCCATAGGGAATAACCTCGGTCCGCGCGCTTGTGCTTGCGATAGACTACAAACCCTTATTTCCCTTGAGTCTTGATACAGCCTTAAAGTCTGATTCACATGTAATCTCCTCCATCAGCAGTCACACCGCCGCTATTCATATCTGCTATTTATAAGAAGAAACTTGTTATTAGTAACACAGGGGTATATTGTGGGGAGTTCTCAAGGTGATAGTCAAAGTGACAGCCAACAGCTTTACATAAGGCATAGTATGAGTTGTGGAGGAAAAATATTTTAATATTTTTATTCTTTTGTTCTTTTCAGGGGGGGTTCATAATCCACAGCAGTACTTTTAACCTTCTAGCTGGGTTCGTAGGTTTATACATGGTAGATTTAGTTGCAGAAATTTCCATTTATTTAGATTAAACTACTGTCCGACGTGTTTCAACCTCACTTAGTCTTAGTCATATCCTATGACTGAGGCCAAAACACGTCAGACAGCTTTTTTTTTTTTTTTTTTTATTCAAACATTTTTATTGAAATTTTCATTATTTTGACAAAGATAAGTATGGAGTACAGTATCTCTTGTATTACCATATTAAATGATGACATGCACATAGTAATATAGAATATGAGAATTTGCAGTACTACATTACATAGAAAAGAAATAAGAATGTCCACAAGTAGGACCCCTAGAATAGATTTGTTTTTATGTACTGGACATGCTATAAAGCAGCCTGATGGGGTACATAGCACCCGTCACTTGTCATAGTCTTTCATTTCTTGGTGTGCCCTTTAGTTTGTCTACAAAGAGAGAGGGGCACGTTTTTTTTTTCTTTAAAATCAACTGTTGTCAGAAAGTTATATAGATTTGTAATTTACTTCTATTTCAAAATCTCAGGTATTCCCGTACTTATCAGCTGCTGTATGTCCTGCTGGAAATTTTGTATTTTTCCCATTTTGCTACAGTGCTCTCTGCTGCCACCTCTGTCCGTTTCAGGAACTGTCCAGGGTAGGAGAGGATTTTTATAGGGATTTGCTACTGCTCTTGGCAGTTCCTGACACGGACAGAGGTGGCAGCAGTAAGCACTGTGTCAGACTGGAAAGAATACAACACTTCCTGCAGGGCATACAGCAGCTGATAAGTACTGGAAGCCTTGAGATTTTTAAATAAATAATAAGTAAATTATAACTCTATATAACTTTGTGACACCAGTTATAAGACAAAAAATGCTGGAGTTCCCCTTTAAGACTGTAGTTGAGATGAGATCACTGCTAGCGCTGCGATCAAGCCGGGGCTACAGCAATTAGAAGTGGGATCTTCGTATTCATGCAGCACTCGCTCATCTACCCAAATGATGTTTTTTATTGACGTCATGACCAGCTAGCATAAAACAGTTCAGATTTTAGCGGCCATTGATGTTAACTATAGTCATACTCTATATCTATAATGGCAAATGATTTGTCGGGATACAAAAGGTAATTAATAATAAGCAATATGACGTTATATGTTACTTACTTTTGATCTGTCAATCACTCCAAACATGGCCGCCACTGCCGTATAATGGTGATGAGTGCAATTTAATTGAATTCTCTTCTTTGTTTCTCGGCCAGTTGACTGTCTGCGCTATAGCCTGTCATGCACAATAAATCTTTATAAAGCGATTAAGACTTACAAAAATACTTTGTAGTTGGCCAAACTTCATACACCAGGCCTCACCAGGCAGACATTAGATGATCTTCCCACTGACGTGAACTGATCCAGACCAGAGCGTGAAGACAATGAAATAATAATGAAAGGAACAGTCACATGTACAGTCACATGGAGGTGCTCTGGTCCAGGACATTAGAAATATACATCTAGAGGAACAATATCAAGCAACTTCTAGATTTTAGTTGTGGCCATAGGATCTCAGTGTAATGGGAGATGTAAAGTCATCAGACTTTTTTTCCAAGAAATTTAAAGGGAATCTGTCGCCAGGTTTATTCCACCTTAAATGAGGGCAGCATAAACTAGTGATATAAATGCTGAACAGATCGGTGTATTACTTCCATTATTTTGTTCAGCCGTTCTCCTGATATGCAGGAGAATAGGATTCTTGCCACACCCCTCCTCCCGCCCTCTAGCTGTTGATTGACAGTTGACTGCCTATATACAGCATGGATAGATAACTGCCAATCAGCAGCTGGTGGGCGGAGTTTTCTGCTTTTCATGAATATCCAGGACTACTGGGCTCACACACATAATGGAGAGGACTACTTATTGTCCATGTTATTCAGGAGGAGATCTCTGGATCAGCTGCACAGAACAATGTAAGTGATCCATCATTCTGCTCAGCTTCTCTGTCACTTGTTTATGCTACCCTGAGATAGGACAGCAGAAACCTACTTAGAGAGTCTCTTTAAGCTGCACTCACTCTATGAGACCTGTGAGATCTAGTTAATATAATTTAGATATAAAAGATTAAAAAAAATATTTGATATGTGACTCTACAGGACAACTGGAAGCCATCTCACACAGAAAAGGAAGACAGCTTGCATCCTCCTGGAGGACTAATTTGCATATGATTTCCCATGGAGCATTGCCTGGCCTATAAAGTTCTTTACATCTCCAAGAGGAATCAGTACCCCCGAGACATCCATAGAACAATACAGTATGATGCCAGTGGCCTTGTTTCATGTTAATAATTCTATCAGTGTTTTATAATTTTGCATATAATATAGTCCATTTGTATTCATAGTAACCAGATTTCATATATTTTTCTTATGGGTAACACATGTATATGTACGTTATATATGTTTAGCATTGTATAGATTGTATGCGTTTACATTATATTACTCTGTCCGTGGGCCACAGGTTCCCCACCCCTGCTCTACAATGACCTCTTCACAGGTCACAAAGCATGCCCACAACACTCTTCCATAGAAGTCAATAGATCCTTTTCTAAGGTTGGTGGAACCATTGCTACAGCAGCTTAGCCATCAAGACTGCCCCCATAAACAACCAGAATAAAACAAATTTAAAAAATATTTATGATTCTGTATAAAGTTTGTTTAGATACAGAAATAAAATGTGATTCTTTCCTTTTAACTAGTTTTACCTCTTTTTTACAATTTTTTTTTACTGTACTAGTTTTTAATGAGGCCACCGCTAATTACTGACGCTGCAAAATCACATTCACCGTTTTCATCATTAGCGATCAATAAATGTATACTGTAAATAACAGTCAGGTGACCTCTCTCTCCTGCGCAGTCCCCAGACTCCCATATTACTCCATAATTATCTCCAGGTCATCGCACCGCAGTGCACAGACCTCCTGCACCAAAACTAATTGCGAGCTAATGATTATGCAGCTTTAGATGAAGAAATATTATAGCAAAGGTAAACCTCTTAGGTGATAAAGTTGCAAAAATATGTAGCTTAGAGGGAAATAAAGAGGTGTCATAAAGTTATATAGATTTGTAATTTACAGCTGCTGTATGTCCTGCAGGAAGTGGTGTATTCTTTCCAGTCTCATACAGTCCTCTCTGCTGCCACCTCTGTCCATGCCAGCAACTGTCCAGAACAGAAGAGGTTTTCTATAGGGATTTACTGGACAGCTCCTGACATGGACAGAGGTGGCAGCAGAGAGCGCTGTGTGGAAAGAATACACAACTTCCTGCGGGACACACAGCCGCTGATAAGTACTGGAAAACAAGATTTTTATATAAAAGTAAATTCCACTTTAATAGGCTGGGTTCACACTATGTATATTTCAGTCAGTATTGTGGTCCTCATATTGCAACCAAAACCAGGAGTGGATTAAAAACACAGAAAGGATCTGTTCCCACAATGTTGAAATTGAGTGGATGGCCGCCATATAACAGTAAATAACGGCCATTATTTTAATACAACAGCCGTTGTTCTAAAATAACAGCAAATATTTGCCATTAAATGGCGGCCATCCACTCAATTTCAACATTGTGTGGACAGATCCTTTCTGTGTTTTTAATCCACTCCTGGTTTTGGTTGCAATATGAGGACCACAATACTGACTGAAATATGAGTAGTGTGAACCCAGCCTAACTGAGACGGTTAACAAAGTGTAGCCCTGTTAAGTATTACAAGTGGGGCCCCAAATGGAGACATACTGTACCAACACCACTGTTACATTTAGGCAATTCAAAGGTGGAGTGCAGATCTATAGAGCTTCATGTGTTGCTGATAAGGCGATATAAGGTCTGAGGTATGGGCTCATGTGTCTTTCCCTTTACAAATGATTTTGAAACACATATAAATAATAAATAATACCTTCATACCTGGACCATATATTATCGTCATATCTATCTATCTATCTATATCATAAAAATGAAAGTCTGTCTGTCTGTCTGTCCCATATAGACTTCCAAACGCCTGAACCGTTTGACCCCAAATTTGGCACACAGATACATTGGGTGCCCGGGAAGGTTATAGCGAAGGTCACGTCCCCGCCAGATGTACAGGAGGGGAGGGGGATGCAGAAGAGCGCCCCATAGAGATGAATGGGAAAATCTCCACACTGCACACACAGGTAATATAATTAGCTGCAGCTTTGCCCAGAGGAAACGGCAGTTGGAGCCTTAGCAACCAATAGGATTACTACTTTCATTTTCACAGGGAGCAGTGGTTGCTAGCGCAGCTGCCTCACAACATCCACAGAAATAACTGGTAGACCCCCTACTCCATCTATACAGTCCATGTATACAGGACCCCCTACTCCATCTATACAGTACATGTATACAGGACCTCCTACTCCATCTATACAGTACATGTATACAGGGCCCCCTACTCCATATATACAGTACATGTATACAGGACCCCCTACTCCATCTATACAGTACATGTATACAGGGCCCCCTACTCCATCTATACAGTACATGTATACAGGGCCCCCTACTCCATCTATACAGTACATGTATACAGGACCCCCTACTCCATCTATACAGTACATGTATACAGGACCCCCTACTCCATCTATACAGTACATGTATACAGGACCCCCTACTCCATCTATACAGTACATGTATACAGGACCCCCTACTCCATATATACAGTACATTTATACAGGACCCCCTACTCCATCTATACAGTGCATTTATACAGGACCCCCTACTCCATCTATACAGTACATGTATACAGGACCCCCTACTCCACCTATACAGTACATGTATACAGGACCCCCTACTCCATCTATACAGTACATGTATACGGGACCTTCTACTCCATCTATACAGTACATGTATACAGGACCCCCTACTCCATCTATACAGTACATGTATACAGGACCCTTACTCCATCTATACAGTACATGTATACAGGGCCCCCTTCTCCATCTATACAGTACATGTGTACAGGACCCCCTACTCCATCTATACAGTACATTTATACAGGACCCCCTACTCTATCTATACAGTACATGTATATACAGGGCACTACAGGTATACAGGGCCCCCTACTCCATCTATACAGTACATGTATACAGGGCAGTATTACCAGCTGCTGCTGCCCTAAGCACTAAACCTGAGGACGCCCCATCCTTACTCACCAATTAGCATCATGATAGATTGGTAGATAATAGCTCCAGAGGTCACATTTACCACCAATATATCAGACCTGACCTATACCGCCATACCAGACCTGACCAATAGCACCATACTGTGACTAGATAACACTGTCATACCAGACCTGACCAATACCGCCACACTGTGACTGGATAACACTGCCATACCAGACCTGACCAATACGGCCACACTGTGACTGGATAACACTGTCATACCAGACCTGACCAATAACACTATACTTTGACTGGATAACACTACCATACCAGACCTGACCAATACCGCGCACACTGTGACTGGATAACACCGCCATACCACACCTGACCAATACCACCATACTGTGACTGGATAACACTACCATACCAGACCTGACCAATACCGCCACACTGTGACTGGATAACACTACCATACCAGACCTGACCAATACCATCATACTGTGACTGGATAACACCGCCATACCAGACCTGACCAATACTGCCATACTGTGACTGGATAACACCGCCATACCAGACCTGACCTATACCGCCATACTGTGACTGGATAACACTGCCATACCAGACCTGACCAATACTGCCATACTGTGACTGGATAACACCGCCATACCACAACTGACCAATACCACCATACCGTGACTGGATAACACTGCCACACCAGACCTGACCAATACTACCATACCCCCCTTCGAAAAGACTAGATTTTCTGGCAAGTCTGAACAGGAGGTGGAAGACTAGAAAAATAACTAAATAAATAACTAAATAAAAAAATAACTAGAAAAAAATTTAGACGTTATTTCCTTCCCCCTGCTCCCTGGTGCTGCGCCCATGCAAGATGTTGCCCTAGGCAGACCACGAGTGCCTAATAGTAAATACGACCCTGTAGGTATACAGGACACTACAGGTATACAGGACCCCAAAACTACACACTACAGGTGCACGGGGCCTCCACCAACTATATACAACAGGTATACAGGACCCCAAACTATACACTACAGGTATACAGGACCTCCACCAACTCTATACTACAGGTATACAGGACCTCCACCGACTATATACTACAGGTATACAGGACCCCAAACTATAAACTACAGGTATACAGAACCTCCACCAACTATATACTACCAGTATACAGCACCCCCACTAACTCTATACTACAGGTATACAGGACCCAAAACTATACCCTACAGGTATACAGGAACTTCACCAACTATATATGACAGGTATACAGGACCCCAAACTATACACTACAGGTATACAGCACCTCCACCAATTCTATACTACAGGTATACAGGACCCTCAAACTATACAGTACAGGTATACAGGACCCCCAAACTATATACTACAGAACAATACAGGTATACAGGACCCCAAAAATATACACTACAGGTATACAGGACCTCCATCAACTATATACTACAAGTATACAGGACCCCAAACTATACACTACAGGTATACAGGAAACCAAAACTGTACACTACAGGTATACAGCACCCCCACCAACTCTATACTACAGGTATACAGGACCCCAAACTATACACTACAGGTATACAGGACCCCAAAACTATACACTACAGGTATACAGGAACTCCACCAACTATATACTACAGGTATACAGGACCCTCAAACTATACACAACAGGTATACAGGACCCCCGAACTATATACTTCAGGTATATAAGATCTCCACCAACTCTATACTACAGGTATTCAGCACCTCCACCAACTCTATACTACAGGTATACAGGACCCCCACCAACTCTATACTACAGGTTTAAAGGTTCCCAAACTATACACTAGAGGTATACAGGACCTTCATCAACTATATACTACAGGTATACAGGACCCCAAAACTATACACTACAGGTATACAGGACCCCCAAACTTTATACTACAGGTATACAAGACTAAAGGAAAATACTGGGAAAAACTAACTTTTCCACTTCCATAGCATAAGGGAAAAGTAGGAGATCACAGGGCTGATCTCCATATCTGGCTCCCGGCTTCTCTATCATGAATAGAGCCCCAGCTCTTTTAGTCGCTCCATAGAAATGAATAGAGCTACGTGCCGACCCAGGGCTCTATTCATAACAGAGCCTGCGGGGTCCGATACAGAGATTGCAGGGGGGTTCAGGGGTCAAATCCCCCATGATCTACTACTTCTCCCCTATCCTGTTGATAATGAGATAGTCTAGTCTGACTGAGAAGGCACTCATATTGAGATACTCTTGTCAGAAGACACAGGAAAATCAGTATGTGGCCCCCAGTGTAGTCCCCTTATCAGTATATGGTCCCCAGTGTAGTCCCCCTTTAGCAGATGACCCCCAGTATAGTCCCCCTTTAGTAGATGGCCCCTAGTGTAGTTCCCCTCTCAGTATATAGCCCCCAGTGTAGTCCCCTTATCAGTATATGGCCCCCAGTGTAATCCCCCTTTAGCAGATAGCCCCCAGTAAAGTCCCTCTTCAGTAGATTGCCCCCACTGCAGTCCCCCTGTCAGTAAATGGCCCCCAGTATAGTCCCCCTTTGGTAGTTGGCCCCCTGTCAGTAGATGTTCCCCAGTGGAGATAAATAAAATAGAAAAAAAGTAAACCTGGTCACTCCTGACAGGTGAGTGTGTGCTCACTTGCCCTGTAGCTAAACATGACTTGGGGACCCATGAATTGCCCATTGGGCCCCCAAGTGATGTGCAGCTGCATTGATATCACATGTGGGAGGTTCGGACAGCTGTGGGATCCCCAGGAGCCTCGGGCCCCGGTCAGCCACCTGAACCACCCACATTATAATCAGCCACCGGTGGGCTCCTAGAGGCGCTGTGGGCCTCGGTACTTGCCCTGGTAAGCTGGGTGCTGATGTCAGCCCTCCCATCTGGTCATGATGGTAGATAACAGTTCAACCCCCTTCCAAAAAAAAAATAAAAAAATCTGCTGTAATAAAATGATCGATTTGTTTTCCCTTGCCCTAATTTTCAGTGCTGGCTGTGGACGGAAAAGATTTTGCAGCCTGTCAGGGCTCACATTTATTACTCTGTCACCAGAACATCATCAAGCGTTATGTCGAAATGTAATTAATCATCTTTCCGTTCCGTGTTTTCCTGCTCAAAGCTCAACAATTCATATGCCAACACGAGAAGACGCAAATTTTTAATTAAAAAAAACACAATTTCATATCCTCGGATGTACTCATTAACTTGTTCCAGATGAATCTCTGATGATATCTTTAGGTTAAGATGACGAACAGGGAATGCCAAAATGAACTCGGTTTTAATTCCATAGAATTTATTTTAAGGAAAAAAAAAAATCATTGTCTGTTCTTTTCAGCAACCAATGTGGTGGCACAGAATGAGCCTATTGTTCCCAGCCAGTTACCTGCAGTCTTACAGATCCCGACTTGATTATCGTTTTTCCTGGGTTTGTTTCATTGAGATGTAATTTTTCATTTTCCATCTCGAAGACTGGTAAATGAATGAACGTCTCCATCTACCTGCAGACGATCTGCGATGGAGAGCCGGCTAATAAAACAAAGGCAGAAGTCAGATATCAGCAATGGTAAAGGTGAAGTAGAGGGAATTAATGTTAAGAGCAGGTTGGGTTTGAAGGCGCATAAGCTAATACACCGGTGAGTGATCTTATCGTCAGTTTCCTAATAAACAAGGGAAGCTGTGGGAAATTCAATTTCCTCGCAGATACTGGAGAGGCTCAGCGGCGGTCTATAGACCGACCGGCTGCAGGGAGTTATGGAAGATCTTGATTTTCCTCAAGCTACAGCCCCATTCCGCAAAATTGCAGAAAGCTAAAGTTACAGCTCGTGTTAACTTGTGCTAATATTTTGGTGATCCTTCACTATATATTACTGTATTTTACCTCTCAAAATGCAGAAACATTTTTTTAAATGCAAAGTTGGAGGAGTTTGTGCCAATGGTAAGACTAAAAAATGGGGCAATAAAAATTTTGGTGCATTTTTCTGGAAATAGGTTTTCTATTATGAGAGATATTGGATAAACAATTGAACGCAAGTTTAATAAATGCTGCCAACATGAAATAGACATGTTGCTAATGCTATTTAATATCTAATTTATGTGGCATAACCCTTTGCCTTACAAGCACAACATTTCAAAGTTAGAAAAATGCAATTTTTCTCAATTTTTCACGTTATTTTGGGGTTTTTCATAAAGATAGGCTGTAAGTATCGACTCAATTTTTCCAGAAATATAAAGTATAATATGTCACGAGAAAACAATCTCAGAATCAGCAGGATAGGTAAAAGCATCCCGAAGTTATTAATGGATAAAGTGACACAGGTCATATTCATAAAATTTGGTCCGGTCCTTAAGGCCATTTTGGGCTCTGTCCTTAAGAGGTTAAGTATTCCCATCTCAAGAAGTTATGGATAGGGGAAAACAAGCTGAAAAGTAGTGGATCCAACACAGAAGAACGGAGCTGAAAAGTCCCCTGAAATGAACCAAACTTTTGGATAGGGGACCCTCACTGATCCTGAAAATGGGGACGCAATCACCCTTAAAGGAATGGAGTGGTCAATGAGCCCGAGCAGCCACTGAAATATCTATTCTCTATGGAGCTACCAAGCGATTCCAAGCAGTCATCTCAAACTTGCGATCCTCCAACAGTTTCTTAACTACAATTCCCAGAGAGCCCCAGGCTGAGAATATAACTGTGCAGGACTAGTTTCTAGCACTTTCCTGCACACCAGCCCTCCTGGATACCCACTGCACAGGGAGCGGCAGCATTGCTCCATTCCACTGATTGAAGCCAGGCTCCGGGTCATTGGGGGCGGCAAGAATAAAAACAAGCAATGGCCAAACTTTCCTTTCCTTCCTATGACTAGGATGATAACGTATAACTTCAGCCATTCTTTTATGACTTATATCTCAGTCTAGTTCTTGTAGAATTTTGGGGTTTTTTTTATGTTATATATCATATATAGACAGATGAGCCAAATGATCCAACAGAAATGAAGCAGCGAGCTCGGGTGAGCTCAGGATCTGTCGTTCGGTCATTGAGGGATGTTGTTTGCTTCAAACCCTGATAAAAGAGTGACGGCAATTAGATTATCTTCAAAGGCTTTATTCCTATGTGGTTTCAAAGGGAACAGAGCGGTCATTTTATCTGTAATTTAATTGATTATGAGGCTCGGCTGCTAATTGACCTGAATATCTGAAGCCAAGCGACTGTGACGGGATCACGGCTGAAGATGACTGTATTTTAGTATTTCAGATGATAACTTCTACAAATGCACAGTGAAAAGGTAATAATAAGAAAGATTTATTCATTCCAGTGTCGCCCATGGTGCCAATACATTTTCTATGATCCTTGGTCAAATGATCCATGGCACATTTGTTGAACCTGCGGCCCTCTAGCTGTTGCAAAACTACAATTCCCATCATGGGAATTGTAGTTTTGAAACAGCTGAATTTCGTAGGTTTAACACCTGTGCTTTATGGGGAGATGCTCTGGCATTGGCTTATCCTTATCAGAACAATAATAATGGTGGAGAGAAGGATTGGATGTGATGGATTTTCAACACATGACCCGTCTCTCCACCATCATTTACTGGTTAAGAGTTGGAAGGACCCAATTGACCTTATTCTTGAGGTGTACCCGCCACTGGCAGGAGGTTCAGACATATTTAGTATATGGTGAATGTGCACTGTTGGACTATGTTCATATCTTCACCATAGACTCCACTATTTTTTGATGTGGGTATATACAAATAATGAAAATTACCAATGGCTTTTGTGTAGGTATTGGTGTGTAATTGTTGCCAAATTTTGAGCAACTACTTATTTGTAGAGATGAGTGAACTGTTCAAAAGTTTGGTTCAGCAGCTTCATTGTACTTTGAGGCAAATTCAGGTTAGTCCGAACCTTGACCTAAAATGGCTAAAAGATTGCAGGCATTTAGCTGTTTTAGTGTGGTCCAGCAAGTTTGCTCATCTGTACTTACCTGTCCATGCTCCCCCGGTGTCCTACTTCTTCTGTCTTTGGTGTCCCAAGCAACAGCCAAAATCCAGCTCAGCCAATCACTGAGACTAGACAGCACATAGGCCGTTGATTGTCTGTCACCCTATTCTATGGCACTGCCCTTTCTCAGTCAGTGAATAGTTGAGCTGGATGGAGGCAGCCTGAGACTCCAAAGATCCATAGGAGGACACCAGGGGAGTGTGGACAGGTGAGTATACCATGTCTTTTTTTATGTGTGTTTTATTGTGCGACTGTCATCTTTATGAACTCATTCCTAAGTTTGCAAAGTTTTCCCAAAGTTCAGAACAGGTCTCACTTTTTAAGGTTTGCACATCTTTACGTATTTGCTGTTTTTCAAACAAAAATTTTCTACTTTTTTATTTTATTTCTCTTCTGTAGTAAAAAAGTTATTAGATAGATAGATAGATAGATAGATAGATAGATAGATAGATAGATAGGTAGATAGATAGATAGAATATAGATAGATAGATAGGAGATAGATAGATAGATAGATAGATAGATAGATAGATAGATGATAGATAGATAGAATATAGATAGATAGGAGATAGATAGATAGATAGATAGATAGATAGATAGATAGAATATTGATAGATAGGAGATATATAGATAGATAGAAGATAGATAGATAGAATATAGATAGACAGATAGATAGGAGATAGATAGATAGATAGATAGATAGATAGATAGATAGATAGATAGATAGATAGATAGGAGATAGATAGATAGATAGATAGATAGATAGATAGATAGATAGATAGATAGATAGATAATATATAGGAGATGGATAGATAGATAGATAGATAGATAGGAGATAGATAGATAATAGCTTGATTGATCTCAAAAATTCTTTTGTATTTCTGTAATAATAATTGATCTTCTTCTTTGTTTCTTTTTTCCATTGTTAGCGCTGGCCTTGTCTTTCCCTATGGCTTCAATGCAGAATATAAGGCTGCATAGGATTATTCTACCATATAAAGTCAGATCTTCTCATTCGCAGCCTATAATGAGCTGCTCGGTGGTGTGTTTGATCTGATATGACATACTGTACCCTACTTTCCAGTATTTTGAATGATCTTCTATTAATGAGAAGTCGCTCACATCATTAATAGTCTTCCAGTCTGACATTTACTGGAGACCTTTTAACACAATCTTCCAGAAGAAACGCTGCGTCAGAGACTATGTAAAATAAGACTACATCATTTATGGGAAAAAGTTCATAACAAATTATGTTACAGGAAGTGATATTGTGTCTGTAGACGAGGTGACAATCCTAAACTGTTTACTAGAAGCTTGTGTTACCCAACCATTATCGATGGACACTAGATATGTGGAATGGACAGATTTTTCATGGCACTATGCTAAAGCCACTATGTTTTTCCCAGTGATTGCAGTGTCCTAGTACCTGTGTCCCAGCTGTTGGCGTGTGCGGTTGTCGTGTGGCTGAGGAATCTCTCCAAAAATCTGAATCTTTGGCTATTGTGATGTGAAGGGCCTATTCACATATCTGTAATGTTGTCCACAATTGTGGATCCACAACTATGGACAGGATTATGTATGTGTATTCATAACATCTGCATTTGCATAGACCCATTGATTATAATAGGTGATACGTGCCACAAAATATGGTCCGTGCAATGAGATGCCAGTATCTTTTGTGGCATGGATCACGGCCCCAATATGTATCTTTAACAACTATGGATGTGTGTATGGGGCCATAGAAATCAATGGGTGCGCAATTTGTCCACAATTGCTGATCAATATGTGGGTGTATAAAAGGGGCCTAACATGTATATCCTGTCTAATTGTTTGTCACGCTTCCATTTCTACGTAGATGGTTGTGGTAGGATGTGAATAATTAAATATATATGTGTACTGTAGCTTGAGATGCATCACATGTAAAGGATACCTAGAACGTTGGTCACATGACCTTCCATTACACTACCTTCTGCTAGGAAGATTCTGGGTGAGGAGTATGCCAAGAACAACTCTTCTCACTAGAGGGCTGGATCAGAGTCTGTCCCTGGCCAGAGAAGTGAGAGCAGCTAGCCTTTCACCTGCTGGGCCATGTCAGGAGAGGAAATCTAGGCCAAGTTTAACATATATAATTCTACCAGCAAAGCGCTTGCTGTGAAGCAAGTTAAACTACCCCTGGCCCCTCCCAGAGACATGTGAGACAGCTCTAGGTAATGACAGCACCACCTAATGGCCTTTACCCAAGTCTCCAGCTCATGCTAAGATCATATTCATCTGTACTGTCCTGTTTCTGCCCTATGAGGGAGAATTATTTAGTCAGAAGAGGGAATAGCTGTGCAAGGACTCTTCTGCCAACACTTAAAACTTCCTGGGCTTCAAACGAGTTAGTGCTGCAGCTGCATGGATTACATGTCACAACATTTGTTGTCTGGTTGTTCACAGTGGACGTCAGTTAATTTAACCCTTGTTTTGCAAGATGCCAACCTACCCTCCTTGCAGGCTTCACACAATCCTAGCATATATTCCTTCTCTCAGGTCACTCTGGATCGCTACGATATTACAAGAATATGAAATGTCAAAGTGCTAGAGACAATAATTTATTTCACCAATTATTTCTATCATCCCATTTATAGTAGCTAAGAAGTTCAGTATTTGGGCCTTTCAAAAACCCTTCAGGTTGCTGGAATTTTTCCTCGTAATAAGTATCACTTCTATAGGAGAGCATTATTGGCATGCTCTGTCACCTTATGGTAGAGGGTTATGGGTATGCTCTGTCACCTGATGGGAGAGTGTTATGGGCATGCTCTGTCACCTTATAGGAGAATGTTATGGGCATGCTCTGTCACCTGTGGACAGTACATATACTACATATATACATAATATCTGCATATTCATGTATGCATTGCCACTTCCAGTATTTAGTAGTAACCAGATATTCTATGTAATATACATATACCAAAAGTATAGTAATAAGTTTAAAAAAAATACTAGCAATTCTACATTTCAAATGTTTGAGAGAATCCAATACCGTTGATCCAAGTATGTTCCTTGTGTACTATTCACATGCAGCAAGATGTCTTGTATTTGTATTTGTCACAAGACATAAAAATAAGGAAAAGTAGGTAAAATACTTCCAAATGTGAACGCTGAGAAAATCTGGGATAAAGCATAAACAGTCCAGTCCGCGTTTGCTCCACCAGCTCTATAGCAACCGTACCATAACAGTTTTAGAAGATACCAAGGCAGTACCCTGTGTAAATGGCAACCGGCCAATGACACGTTCAGTTATAGCTGCTCCTCAGCAAGGAACAGGGAAGAGATTTACTTTACTCTGATTACCATGCGGAGTCCCTGCTGACGTACCAAGAGAATTACTTGTACTATAATAAAATGTCAAATGTGTATAAAAGCTAAAAATAACTGTAGAAGTAATATAAATATATTTGTTACTATATTATGATCTGTGATGCTCTATGGAGTTTTGCCATTGACTTATGCAGGAGTTCTTTGGTATCATTGTTTCTAGTTGTTTGCCCGTACCATGTTATTGGGTCTCTATCGGGTGCCTTGCAGATGTCCAGGTTTGCGTTATAGCAGAGACAGACTGTAAACTTGACCTTGACTCATCAACATATTAAGGTAGCCGTAGACTTAAGATAGCTGTTGGCTTGGGGCTGTGTCCGTTAAGACGTGAACAATAACAGTACTAAATTTAAATTTACCACCACAGTGGTAATATATATAGAGATATGATTACTGTATTTGGTTAATCTGCCTCCCAAAACAAGCAAAAATTCGTAAGTATTCTAAAATGATACAGATAAAAAGTACAACTTGTCCCATAACCAAATAAGCCCTCGTGGTTATGTCAACGGAAGAATAGAAAGTTTACACCGCTGTGGAAAAGCAAAAGAAAAATGACTTAGACATTAAGGGCCCTATTACACGGGACGATTATCGTGCAAAAAAATCGTTCGAATTTAAACGGTAATTGTTCTGTGTAATTGCAGGCGACGATCGAAAAATCGTTCGTATGTCGTTGATCGTTCATTTAGAGCTGAACCTAAAATTATCGTTAATCGTTCGCTAATCGTTCGCTGTAATTCCACAATCGTTCGCTCAAGTTCCGCATTTTTTCACTAATCGTTGAGTGTAATTGCACATTGTACATTGTTTTGCTGGGATCAGAAGGAATAAACGATTGTAGTAACGATCGCAATAACGATCGTAGTAACTACTCCTCTTCGTGTAGAGGGGACCTGGCTGAGGGCTAGGGCCCAGGTAGAACCACAGTGGAGAGCTATCTGGTCTGCGTCCTTTCTCCACAGAAGCTCAACTAAGACTCCTCCTTCACCCAAGGGACTAACTTCCTATCCAGCGTGTAAGGTGTGCTGTGGTTGGGTGGAAAGAGTGCAACAGGAGAGCAGAAAGGGTAGAAATTCATAGAATCTGGTACACAATAACCCTTTGAGACACTTCAGCTGTGCAGCCCCCACACTTCAATATATAATACAGCGACATCTAGTGGTCATCTCCCAATACTACTGTAGTTGCAATAAGACCACAAAAAGTACAGACTTTTGCAAAGGGTTTAAACAGCAGTAACATCCCTAGTGGGACACCACATGAGCATCGGCTGTCAGGGTCTGCATCGTAACCAGTTATCCAAAGGGCTGCTCTCTCTT
This sequence comes from Dendropsophus ebraccatus, assembly GCF_027789765.1. Taxonomy (NCBI): domain Eukaryota; kingdom Metazoa; phylum Chordata; class Amphibia; order Anura; family Hylidae; genus Dendropsophus; species Dendropsophus ebraccatus. The sequence goes on along the minus strand of NC_091455.1, from coordinate 31,880,623 downwards.
TGGATGACCCCATTTATTTCTGCTTTATACAGGGGAAATGCAAGATTAAAAAACCATAGCTGCTTTCTTCTGAAAACAGTACCATACCTGTGCTCAGGTTGTGTGTGGTATTACAACTCGGCTTGTAGTGACCCGATACAGGCCCCTAAACCTGTATTGCACCTGAGTAAGGTAACTCCCTTGGGTTCAAACAAGTGGGATGAAGTGTCGACATCATTTAGTGTTTTTTCCACTAGGTGTCACTAAAAGCACTGACCCAGCAGGTGGGGTGGGGGGCACCAAACCAAACCTCTCCCCCTTAGGCCCATGCACCACAGGCTCCATTCACTGGAACTGGAGTTGCAAAACCCACACCCAAACAACAGTGGTGTTTCTGGAATTTATTGAGCACATGTAATGCCTTATTTCACCTGTGGAGGCACTGCACAGAACTGAAGCAGCTCAATAATTTCTTTCATTAGCAGGTCGCCACCTCTTTTACATGGAAATTTTCACTTCCAAGACCCCAAGTGGTCTCCAGATCATTACCAAAATTGTGTTTAGAAACATTAGTCCTGTGCTTGCAATCTAAATTAACCATGTCAAATGAGTAATTAAAGGAGCCCCCCCCCACCCACCCTAAACCCACACAAATACATTTCCTGTGCTTTCTGTTCCAGAGGAAAGATTAATGTAAATTGCCAAGGCTGAAGTATTAATTATCTGTGAACAGAAAGTGCAATTTACGCTTTTAGACCTCATGTCATTTAATGTTGGAGCCGCGTCTTCTAAAAGTCTCCTCATTAGTATGCAGAGGTGGCTAATATGAAATCTACAAGCCTAATATAAGTTTATCTACGTAGTCACATGAAATGTTACATTGTATCTATAGTATATTCTTATATAAACGTGTACACTATATAAAATAGTGCTATTATAATTACATTCGGTATGAGCTCTATATGGCATGTATGTGCTGTTTGTATTTTTACACAGTTTTAAAATGAATTCTATGATGGGCAAATAACTATATATATATATATATATATATATATATATATATATATAGTAAAATTGAATGTAATTAAACTTTGTAATATATCTTATCAGACAAAAATGTTTCTTTCTCCTGTTTTCAAGTATTCCCCCAGTTGACACAGCCCCCCCCTCTCTATTTATCACTCTGATAAATCACCTAAAGCCCCTATTCCACAGGCCGACAGTGAGGAGCTAACGAGCGCTATTAGCGCTTGTTTGCTCCTCCCTTCCCGCCTGGTGCCACCACTATTACATGCGGCAGCAGCGAGCGGGTGAGGCCGCTGGAGGGGCCGTGGGGAGGTGCAGGGGGGCTGCTCGGGTGATAGGTAGATTGTCTGGGCAGCCCATATAGGATAGCGGCGGTCTGCTGCTGCCGCTCCTATTCCACGGAATGAAGGCAACAGATCGCTGCTATCCTGGTCGTTTGTCTTTCAACATGTTTGAAAGACAAGCGACGCAACGATCAGCCGACATGAACGATGTCCGCTAATCGTTGCCCGATATCGGCCGATAATCGTCCTGTGGAATAGGGCCTTTAGTCCCCTACTCTAGCTAGCTATACGTGGGAGGATGGGAGCTGGACAGGAGGAGATAACTGATGGACGATCGATCCCAACATCCAGAAGCGGAGAATAGTTTCACACAGAATCAATATCCTCTATCTTTTATACACTCTGTAAGCCTTCCAGATAGACCTACGCAGCTCTTACTGCGCATGCCTGAGACAGCTAGCTTCGCCCATTTCTAGCTTGTTTGTTTAGTGGGTGATTTTTGTCTGGTAGTAACCTTCACTAAACCAGGGCAGGAACTTAGGGGCTGTTCACACCGAGCAAAATCAGCAGAATCCTGCCTGCCTCAGTGTCAAACAGTCTCTCTGTGGGAGGGCTCGTACGCCTCTGCACTCCATGGCTCTCTGCTGAAAGAATTGATGTGTCAGTTCTTTGAGCGGAGAGCGGTGGCGCGCGAGCCCTCCTACAGAGAGACTGTTTGGCACTGAGGCAGGCGGGATTCCATAGCATAGAGCTACGCCACGGAATTCCGCCGATTTTGCTCAGTGTGAATATACCCTTATAGTGCAATACCCCAAAAGATACTCAAAGATTTAGGAATGGGGCCTTGAATCAGTAATATGTATATATATATATATATATATATATATATATATATATATATATACTGTATATATATATGTATATACTGTATATATATATATATATATATATATATATACAAATATATATATATATATTTTTTCAAAGAGCAGCTAATAAATAAAGCATTCTCTTGCAGTACTGCATTGTGTACTTCTGCTACTACAGTATATCGCCTTGTTATACTTCTTCCAGGAGGGTGCACTCCACTATATACTGTGGATTAGGGATATTTTATAGGATACGGATAGGCAGAACAATTATCCATCAGATAGAGGAACGATTCTTCCCAGACACCTGTCGTCTCAGGAGCTAATGACTGGGTTACCATAGTGATAACAGGGAACTGACTTTATAGGGACTTTCAATTAAAGTCGATGTTTTCCCTTGAAGCGACACTGTAAGGCAGAGACAGCGCTGCTCTTCATAGGTAATGTTCTCAACACATCCAGGTAGAACTTTGAAATAATCTTACATAAGTGAGTCCACTATACAAAGAGAATACAAAATCGTCTGACTCAGAAACCTATCTGTATTTCCTCTAAGCATTCAATTCTCTATTGTGTTTTCTTTGACTAAAGTTGATCTAAAAATGTAAGAGTTACCTGTGGTCAGTCACTTTAATTTTTAATGTAATGGAGAAGTAATGTAAAGGATGTAATTGCACCATCAGATATATCACTGCGTTTTTTTTTTTACTTTAATCAATCCGCGCCGACATGGAAATGTCAGTGGCCTTTTTTTGAAATGCCGCCCAGTTCCCGCTCTTGGCGCCAGACTTTTCCCGAGCACCGGCCCCCCTGGAGCACTTGGGGCAGGCCCACCATCCCTCAGTGTGACGATATCCCCTCCCCTCTGTGATGCGGCTCCATTGATTCTAATGAATCACAAAGGGGAGGGGGTTTTGTCACACTGAAGGGAGGTGGGCCTGCCCAAGTGCTCTGGGGCGGGCCGTTGCTGAGGAAGAGAATGGCACTGAGCTTAGAAACCAGGCGACGTTCAAAAAAAGGACTGCGCCACCGACATTCCCCCGACATCCCCATGCCGATGCTGATCGCTTAAGGTAAGAAAGAAAAACAGCAGTGTACCTGATGGTACATTTGTCTCAGATTGGTTTACCCCTTTAACCTTGTACACAATCTATAGAATTATAACTCATAACTCTATGGCTACTAGAAATGAGCGAGCACACTCTATCGAGTATAGTATTTGCTCGAGTATTCAGGCTACTCGAAAGTACTCGATACTCGAGAGAGTACTGTGTGCCGCTCGGGTGCCCATGTACAAAATGCTCAATGAAAGGCTGCTGAGCATAATGCATTTCCGCGGCCATTATAAAGTGTACCTTTCACAATCTGCTAATCCGAAAGGTTGGGTCTCCGTGGTAATCAGGCTTTATCGTCTGACTGCGTCACCGTATTCAAGGTGACCCAACCTTCCGGGTTAGCAGAGGATCTCTCCGCTGATCTGGAAGGTCCGATTGTGACGGGTACACTCAATACCCCAAGGGGGAAGGGGGAAGGAAAAAATATACACACCGGAGTGGTCTTCCTGCTTGTTTCATTATCCCAGCCAGCCAATCAGCAGCTGAGGCTCCCACCAACACAGCACAGTCTGGCCATCAGGGGGTTTACTTTACAGACAATATTCTTTATTATTAGCAACAGAAAATAATTTAATAATTTCACATAATATGGACAGTTTGGGTTAGTGCCTAGGGCTTCCAGGGAATTGTGGTTACCCAACCTGCCCACATTTCTTGCGGCCCTCTTTTTGGAAATTAATGGCTACTTGCCCTGCATTCCCCAATAAGCGCCATTTTTAGGTGACAGAGCAGGGAGCCATCAGCTACCTTCATCATACTTGACCTTTTAAGACTCAAGCATCTTTACGCCTGCAGACTAAATGGGAACAGGAGCAAAAAAGTACAATACTTCCCAGCATGGTGACATCTTCACACTGCCCGAACAGCGTGCATCATGTAGGAAGAGGGGTACACACAGTGTGAAAGCCAGGCAGCCACAATGCTAAATAAAAGGGGAGACTGTTGGGTGGTTGGAGGGGTCTATCTAGTGTGGAGGCACTATTAAGGGGTAACTAGTGTGTGGTGACACTATTAGAGGCTTTATGGAGGTTGTCTACTCTATTGAGGCTTTAACTACTACTGAGGAACTAACTAGTAGATGGGGCACTATTATGGGGTAACTACTGTGTGCTTGCACTATTAGGGGCACTAATATTGTGTGGGGTACAAAAAAGGGTTGTGGCTGAAGATGTTATAGAGGTCTGAGCTGAATGGGGGAGATGACAAAAGAGCATCCCTCTGAGAAGGTGTCACCTGTGACTGGATACGACATGGAGAGAAAAGAGCTGTTGCACATCACACCTATAGCTGACACTAATGCCTCTCGGCTACTTTTAAAAACCAACGCCAGGATGTTGGTATATAATTTGATCAAACTATATTGCCCCATGTACCACGTGCCGGTCTGCTCGTTAACATGGGTTCCTACACTATCTCCACACTGTGTCGGTCAGCAACCGCCAACCCCGCGAAGCGTGCAACAAGCAGGGAAGGGAGGCCATAGAATGGCTCTGCAACCCCAATGTCACAGGACCAAACCCAAAGGGCCCCCCCAAACCCAGCAGGCACCACTGGAGGAGAAAGCTGCCGCCAAACAACACTAGTGTGAATATGGTCTTGTACTCACCATAGCTCCTGCAGGTAGAATGGGAAAGATAGGAGGTACTTGACATGTGTACGCAGGTGTCTCCTGCTAATTTGGGTCATGTGGGTCTTACAAAGAGGAGTGCCAACTGCTCAGAAAAGGGAGAAAAATAAAATACAACATGGAGAGAAAGGAGCTGTTGCACATCACACCTATGGCTGATACTAATGCCTCTCGGCTACTTTTAAAAACCAACGCCAGGATGTTGGTATATAATTTGATCAAACCATATTGCCCCAAGTATCCACGTGCCGGTCTCCTGGTTCACATGGGTCCCTACACTATCACCACACTGTGTCGGTCAGCGACCACCAACCCCGCAAAGCGTGCACATGCAGGAAAGGGAGGCCATGGAATGGCCCTGCAACCCCAATGTCACAGGACCTAACCTGTGACTGAATGTACCTGCACTGTAATCACTTCACTGTATGAAGATAGTATTGGACTATAGCATTTGTGTATAGCATTTTGTATTCAGCAAGAGCACAGTGGTGTTACATGTTATGTGGTCATGGTGTAGCCATATTAATTTTCCCTTTTTTAATGGCTATATTTGGTAATATTGGTATAATGAGTTTAATTTTGCCAGAATATAAGGCTAATACCTAGTCACTATGGCCAGGGTGTGATGGTATTATTTGGCCTACTGTTGGTCTGTATGGTGTTTGGTCAGTAACAGTATAATGGTGAAATGTATGTGTTCCTTATATACTATATTTTTTACCTATATATATTTTTTACCTATATATACAGTTCACTTTGCTGGTATTGTTATACACTGCATATATTCTGCATGCTAAATTACTGCGGAAATTCTTCAGCTTACCTGCCCCTGTGTGAACTATAGATATGGTGATGGGGAAGGGGTGGGCAGAGGAGGGGCAGAGTTTGTGAACAGCCCAGACCCCCTATGGGACAGTAAATCCGCCACTAATTTCTAAAGTCAAGACAGTATAAAGACGTTCAATTATTTCCTTTTACATATTAATAGAGGTGTTAATCATCATGTAATTTTCCTGAAGCTTCACTGATGCACTAAATAAGAAAAAAAACCTCTTCATACTTAAACAACTGAGGAAATGAAATGAAGGGAAGGAAATGAGTCAATCATTATAAGCACCCAGGTCTAACGAATATGATTATTAATCCTGAAATGTTGCTATAAGCAACAAAATATTATTTTTCCTTCATCACTTGTACCAGGTTCTCCATTGTTCAGCTGAGCACCATAACATTGTGGGATAGAAGTGATCAATCTTTTTCTCCGTTTGTGCCCCTAACACACAATGCCAGGCTTAGAGGGATTTTTTTTTCTTTCTTATCGGTATAAATTTGGTGCAGATAACTTCCTGCCTGGAAATTCTATAGCTACTGGAGGTAATGGGATTTTTCTTTACAGGAGATTGTTAGGTGTATTCACCTGAAGCTTGGCACATGGCATTGGGTAGATATTATTAGGCTTGTATGACTAGAGTTGTAAAGTTGTGCATTCTTAAACAGGCCCGCTTTTGCAAAAAACGTAACTTTTCCCCTTTTAATGCAGCGGTGAGCTCTTTTCAAAAATGCAGGTGGGTTTAGCCTGCTACAGCTCAGAGCTACAGACATGGGCAGATACCTGATAGGCAGATAAAACTAATCTGTCTCTTAGTTGTTGGCTGTTTGCAAAGTTATAAAATCATGTTTTCTTTCTAAGCTTAAGTCTTAAAGGGAGCCAATCACCTCTCTGATGGAGTGCAAACCAATATTGTCTGGCAGTCTTGGGTGAGGTATCAGTTTTAAAAAGATCTTTAATCCTCGGTCTCGGCTCCTGTAACTAGGTATTGTGGTGGAGCCGCAGCGGCACATAGTCACGCAGCTTCCGTCCTCTTCTGATTGGCAGCCTGAGTGCTGGGCTTTGCATTAAGTTATTTGCACTCAGCCAGCCAATCAAGTGTGAGTGGTTGAGAAGAGAGTGGAGGCAGCGTGACTACTTGCCATTGCGGCTCCGTGCCCCCAATGCCTACATGCAGGGAGCTGGGACTGAGGATTACATTTTTTTTTTCTTTTTTAATTGCCCCCCAGCCTGAGACCGCTGGGCACAGTGACACAGAGCTGTACCTGGCAGCTATAAGGTACTGGGGCTGGTTCACACTCCACCACAGAGGGCATTAGTTCCCTTTAAGGCCTGGACTGAGCTGTAGCATGCACCACTACTCCTCAACCCTCCCCACCATTCATGATTGATGGACAAGGATTAATGCTAGAAGGCGAACCCTGTACGTCAATCATAGTCATTTTAATTAACATCCAACAAATAATCATTGTAACTTCATTCTCAGAATTATGAGATATCCTCAACCCAATCACTGTTGTGGATACGTGTGGAGGAAGTGGCTACAACCTTTTACTCCACCCAGCTCCTGTGGGCGTTTTACACAGAGTTTAGTTGATCCTGTATGTCCAGTTTTGTAAACTTAGGATACTATTACACAGGCCGACTACGGCCCGATCATTTTAGTAAACAAGCGCCGATCTACTAGATCAACGCTCGTTTACTGGTCCTATTAGCCGGCCCGATAATCTGGCAGTAAGGGCTGCATGGACATCACTAGCAATGTCCAAGCAGCCCTTGCCCAAACGCCCTGACACCTTACCTCTCCCCGCTCCCATCCTTCTGGTCAGCTGACAGGCCGCTCAGAAGCTGCTGCTGCTGCCAGGACCAGGACCCTGTGGAGCACAGGAGAGAAGACCAGGAGCGAGGAGAGGTAAGGTGTCAGGTGTTTGGGGAGTCGCCAGCCGCCGGCCGCACATCACTGTTACGCATGGTAATGCGCGGACGGCGCCCGGCGATTTTCGGTCCAAACCTAAAACTACAATGAGCCGATGATCGTTGTCATCTGCTGATTGTTGTCTCTATTACATGGAGCAATAATCGACTGAATCGGCCCAATTCAGTCAATTATCAAAGTGCTGGCAGTGGTACTATTGCTCATAGTGACAGGTGATAGAGGCATCAGATTGGTCCTTTTCTTTTGCATTGCAGAAAGTGACCACAATAACCCTTGTCTTCATTTGTTCCTTTTGATGCTTAGGGCCTTGTGAAATAAAAATATATGTCGTCAATGTAACAAATCCAGGAGACAAGATACCGATTTGGCATCTCTCATTTACGAAGAAGTAGGTCACCCATTTTTTAGAGTTTCAGGTGTCTTTGTAGCTGAATTCTGCAATCAAACACTCTTACATAAAGGTCCGAGGAGGAAAAAAAATAATGATAGACCTAAGGAATTGAAGGCGTATTTTATCTCTTAGAGAATTCTTACATCCACAGCTTCGTAATAGTGTTAAAGAGAATGTATCATGAGAAAGTGACCTATTGTTTAAATCAAGTTATTTTATGTTAAACATTACATATATATATATATATATATATATATATATATATATATATATTATAATTTTATTTTTTTTACTTTTTTGTGTTTAATATTTCATGTTCTAGGTCATATTATGCATTTGAAAAAGAGTATTGAAATCTTGTAATTTCCGCACTGACCACAATAGGCTAAGACTTCCTGTTCTATAGAGATCACTTCTCAGCAGTCCTTATGATTATAGGCAGGATTACAGTAGAAGATGATTCTTATAGATAGATAACACAGGATTTACCATTCACAATACGTAATGGTTACAGCTATAAAAAAATATAAAAAAGCAGGTTCCATTAGCTTACCCCTTTTTTCTTCAGTTCTTGTGCAGTAGCAGCTGGGTCACAAATCTAAAAAAAAAAAAAAAGGTTCAGGATTATCAAAAACCACTGAAGGTCATAAAACAGGTGTTATATTCCTGCTAGACGCATTTCAAACTTAGCTGAGCTGTTCTCTTAAGATCAATTCTCTGCACTCTTCATCATTACAAGCATGATTACAATAGAAGGTATTACTTATACCATAATTTATAGAAAGATAACACATAATCTGCAACTCACAATAGGTGATGGTTACTGCTCCTCCCCCTCCCTGCACAGTTTACAAAGCATGCCCACAACAGCCTTTTATAGAAGCCAATAAGTCATCCCCAGGCATGATCAGAGAACACAATGTACACATAGAACAGAATAACTGTTGGGTATTGAGCTATACCCCAGCCATCCATCCATTGGGAAGGGTAGAGGAGTTGCCCCCTGTATACTGTGAAACCTCCTCCTATTATTTTGGCCAGTGGATAAGTGGACAAGACCTCACCCAATGCTGCCCTTACATAGATATATTTGGGGTAAGTAGCAGAACAAAGATGCAGATTATGGGTTAACATGTCTTGGAAAAAGCAAGAGAGAATGCACGTCATTGGATAACTTGGCTAGGAAGTTAGGCTTGTCTGTCTCCAAATAAACATGATTCCAATCAGATATGCCGAAGGAAATCATAGCGTTGGGAAAGTAAAAATAAATCATGAAGTGTTTACAATGATCCAGAATACAATTAGATACTATATAAAAAAAATAATTTCATTGGTCCAAGTTTGGATAGTTGAAAACATTAGCAAGCCCCAGGCAAGGACCATATTACTGGGTCATCATGCCTCTCCACTTCTTCCACAGATCAATTGCTTGACGGGATGTCAGATGTTCGCTCATTGGCTCCGACATGAGCCCCAAGTTTTCCCCTAAATTTCAATATAATATCCCAATTTCTGTTTCTCGTTCGATGTAAGGTTTTCAGAAGAATATATAGTGTATTTTGCTTCCAATATTTGGCATAGGTCTGAATGTGTTCGCTGAATGGTGACTCAGAATTTTAGACGTTGCGTCTAGGTTTAGAAAAATTAATTCGGGAGTTAAAGGGATATTTGTAGAGAAAGACTCATTAATGATGTTTTCTATCTTGTCCAAGAACAGATTAATTTTTTTTCACAGTTAAACCAAATTGTTGAGATTTTCTCAAAATTTGTCTTACACCTTCAGCAATTCTCAATACACCTTCAGCAGACTGTTTGGCAACCATCCTGGGAAGCAGTTCTAGATGAGGCTAGTTTGTAACACGTCTTGAATTCTAGAAAGATTTGCAACATATAAAGGCTAAAGGTGGCCGCACGCCTTCCATTGGCCAATTATTTGGAAAACAGCTATCTTCCCCCTATACACACGAATACAGGGTTCAGCTAAACAGGTATGTGTCCCCATACATATTAGTTGGTCAGCTAGTCTAGTTGAAATCTTAGGGCCTCTTTATACAGTCTGCAAACAGTGCCTTCACAAGACTTGATAAATCATGTGGCCGGGCCACACGTACAATAGCTGGATTCTTTGTGTGGCCATTTAAGTGCATTGTTATCTGCCATATATTCCCTGTTTAGACCGAGATGTAATAATTTATATTAACAAATTATTCAGATAGTTGATGAACAAGCTGATCATTGGTTGATTATCACGTAAATGAATGTTCGGCCTGTGTAAAAGGATCTTTAGTTCCGTTTCCCATTATGAAAAAGTTAAAGACAACCTTTTATTAAAAACAAAAAAAAACTTTTGACCTGCTGAGATGACCACTGATCAGAAGAAGCAGTGCAGAGGTGTGTCTGTGCACTGTATCAATTGTTCATGCGACCGCCAGAATAATCGTGCCGTGTAAAGGTACTGCAAACAACCGCTGATCTCCATGATCGACGCCACATATCAGGCTGTGTAAATGTCCCCTAAGAGTAGCAGCCCATGTTTATGTAAGGCTAATGTGACAACAAAACTCCATAATTAGGCCATAGAAAGGGGCCTAAGGGGAGGCCTATCTGACTGGGCCTGGGCTGCAGGGCCTTAGGAGACAAAACGGTTAAGTGGGGGTTAGCGGTAGGGATTGGGGGGGAATTGATTGATGGGGTGGAGGGTTTGATGGGGGGGGCAGCAGTGTAAGTGATCTGCAGGATCTCCTGCCCACCCACCCTTTTTTCTTTCTTATGTTCCAGATTGGCTATGAGGGGGGGGGGGGGGGGGGGGGTTAGGATGCTGGGGGTTTGGACTGTGTGGGTTTACTTGTCGTTGCCGCTGTAGCAGTGGAGGGTCCTTAAAGGGGTTATCCAGCGCTACAAAAACATGGAATTTTTTTCCCTCTCTTGTCTCCAGATTGGGTCGGGTTTGGAACTCAGTTCCATTGAAGTAAATGGAGCTTAATTGCAAACCGCACCTGAACTGGAGACAAGAGAGGGGGAAAAGTGTCCATGTTTTTGTAGCGCTGGATAACCCCTTTAAAGTCGAGTGGCAGTTCCTTTTAGGGAATGAACTTATTAGTTCCAGACTCTCTAATTGGTTTACAGTGTTTAAATGGTGGCGGATATTTTGGGAACTGGCAGTGTCAACAGCTAACCCTCACCCAGTTATACCTTAAAGGGAGTTGGTGAAAGGTGCGAAGTATAGGAAAGTGCATGACTTAGCATCTGGTTCTTGCGAGTTGGCGTAATATGTTGTGTACCGCAATCGAGTGGGACCGCCAGTAGTAATTTCAGGCTTTAAAGGCTTGGTTTACTATAATGTTGCATAATATTTGGTATGTTATGTTGTATTATTAAACGGCTGCTGAAGCTTTTTTTTATCTGACAACTGTGTCATGAGTTTATTAGGTAATGGGGTGGGAGTTTAAAGGAGAATGTTTAAGTAGGCCCAAAGTCAGCAATGCCCCGGTCATGTATTTAGTTCTTAGAGCAGTGAACAAAAAAAATGATATTGTAAAATTTCATTTACTTGCTATATTAACATTGACCTTTTCTCTATCTATCTGCACGCTGTTTAGTTCTGAGTATAATGATCATGAAATTAGGTTTGCGGTCTTCTAGTTTCACCATGTCATCTCCACATCAGTTATTTTTATCTTTTCTGCTCATCGACTGTTGTGCTACTTTTTTTTTGTCTTTTTCCATTCTAGATGTTGGGGGGGGGGGGGTTAGCTTTTATATGAAATACAAAGGTACATAAAGTAAATGTTGTATTTGTATGCGGCTAGAATAACGCAGCTATGGAACAGAACATCCTCCAGCTGTCAGGGGACACTGGGGGTTATAGTTTCTCAGCAGCTGGGGAATGCTAAATCATAGGACTTTATTCTTCAATCAATTCTCTGCATTAGCACTTATGTAACATTTATACGTAGATCTAGTGACACAACTGCCCCTATGGTACGGTACACCTGTAAAAAAAAAATTTAAGAAGTCCTTCCTCATGTCTTATTTTCAAGGTTTACACCCAGTAAAATAAAAGAAAAATACGGCCATAAAGTAAGTACAAAAATACTGCCATTTCCCAGATTTCCCTTGTATATACCTGTCTCAGAAACACTAGAAGGAAATGACCATGAACAGGGAAAACACACAGCTTCTCCTCGCCCAATCCTGGATTTTGCCCACTTGGCTTCTGGGGCAGTCTGCGGTCTGCCTTGTAAAAAGTTAATTTAGGCTTTTAGGCTTTCATCAGATACAAATTTTGCATGGCATTTTTTTTAAAAACTACAAAAAAAAAAGAACCAACCAAAAAATGGCAGTATTTACAGCTATTTGGCAGTTTTTCTGTTTGTTGTTGTTGTTTTTTTTTTCAATTTAGTGTATATTAGTGTTGGCTTTTCTTTCTAGTATTTTTTCCCCTGAATTTTTTTCATTATAAGTAGAGATGAGCGAACCTGGAGCATGCTCGAGTCCATCCGAACCCGAACTTTTGGCATTTGATTATTGGTGGCTGCTGAAGTTGGATAAAGCCCTAAGGCTATGTGGAAATCATGGATATAGTCATTGGCTGTATCCATGTTTTCCAGACAACCTTAGAGCTTTATCCAAGTTCAGCATATTATCCCCCATATAGATGCCCCCCATGTTATTCCCCATATAGATGGCCCCCCATGTTGTCACCTCCTCCTGCCCCTCCATGATTATACTACAACCACCTCCATCATAATACTACTACCCCTTTTCTCATCCTGCCCTTTCATCATCATACCACTACACCCCCATCATCCTCTTGTTCCATCATCATCATACCACTACACCCCCATCATCCTCTTGTTCCATCATCATCATACCACTACACCCCCATCATCCTCTTGTTCCATCATCATACCACTACACCCCCCATCATCCTCTTGTTCCATCATCATCATCATACCACTACACCCCCATCATCCTCTTGTTCCATCATCATACCACTACACCCCCCATCATCCTCTTGTTCCCTCATCATCATATCACTACATGATCATCATCCTCTTGTTCCTTTACCATCATACCACTACACCCCCATCATCCTCTTGTTCCATCATCATACCACTACATCCTCTTGTTCCATCATCATCATCATCATCATCATACCACTACACCCCCCATCATCCTCTTGTTCCATCATCATACCACTACACCCCCATCATCCTCTTGTTCCATCATCATCATATCACTACATGTTCATCATCCTCTTGTTCCTTTACCATCATACCACTACACCCCCCATCAACCTCTTGTTCCTTCATCATCATACCACTACACCCCCCATCATCCTCTTGTTCCATCATCATCATACCACTACACCCCCCATCATCCTCTTGTTCCATCATCATACCACTACACCCCCCATCATCCTCTTGTTCCATCATCATCATACCACTACACCCCCATCATCCTCTTGTTCCATCATCATCATCATACCACTACACCCCCCATCATCCTCTTGTTCCATCATCATCATACCACTACATCCTCATCATCCTCTTGTTCCATCATCATCATACCACTACATCCTCATCATCCTCTTGTTCCATCATCATCATACCACTACACCCCCATCATCCTCTTGTTCCATCATCATACCACTACACCCCCATCATCCTCTTGTTCCATCATCATACCACTACACCCCCCATCATCCTCTTGTTCCTTCATCATACCACTACACCCCCCATCATCCTCTTGTTCCATCATCATACCACTACACCCCCATCATCCTCTTGTTCCATCATCATCATACCACTACACCCCCATCATCCTCTTGTTCCATCATCATACCACTACACCCCCCATCATCCTCTTGTTCCTTCATCATCATACCACTACACCCCCATCATCCTCTTGTTCCATCATCATCATACCACTACACCCCCATCATCCTCTTGTTCCATCATCATCATACCACTACACCCCCATCATCCTCTTGTTCTATCATCATCATACCACTACACCCCCATCATCCTCTTGTTCCATCATCATACCACTACACCCCCCATCATCCTCTTGTTCCATCATCATACCACTACACCCCCATCATCCTCTTGTTCCATCATCATCATACCACTACACCCCCATCATCCTCTTGTTCCATCATCATACCACTACACCCCCCATCATCCTCTTGTTCCTTCATCATCATACCACTACACCCCCATCATCCTCTTGTTCCATCATCATACCACTACACCCCCATCATCCTCTTGTTCCATCATCATCATACCACAACACCCCCATCATCCTCTTGTTCCATCATCATCATCATACCACAACACCCCCATCATCCTCTTGTTCCATCATCATCATACCACTACACCCCCATCATCCTCTTGTTCCATCATCATCATACCACTACACCCCCATCATCCTCTTGTTCCATCATCATCATACCACTACACCCCCATCTTCCTCTTGTTCCATCATCATACCACAACTCCTCTCATCAATCATCATCCTCTTGTTCCATCATCATTATACCACTACACCCCCATCATCCTCTTGTTCCATCATCATACCACTACACCCCCATCATCCTCTTGTTCCATCATCATACCACAACTCCTCTCATCATCCTCTTGTTCCATCATCATCATACCACTACACCCCCATCATCCTCTTGTTCCATCATCATACCACAACTCCTCTCATCATCCTCTTGTTCCATCATCATTATGTCACTACACCCCTCATCATCCTCTTGTTCCATCATCATCATCATACCACTACACCCCCCCATCATCCCCTTTAAAACAAAAAAATCTATACTCACCTGAATGATTTCTGTAGCCCCCAGGTCACACACGCTGGCGGGCTTCCCCCGGCGGGGGGCGGGACTTAGCGCAGAGGGCGGTGGAGCTTCGTGGTGAGTGTATGCAAAATAAAATTGGCATATAGTGCCCTAGAGTACTCATAGGTCTGTGATACTACAGGTCTCAGCCAGCGCTGAAAAGACTATACTACTTCCTGCAGGACATAGTTACATAGTTACATAGTTAATACGGTTGAAAAAAGACACATGTCCATCAAGTTCAACCAAGGAGGGGATGGATACAGGGAAGGGGGAGGGGTGATAGGTTCTATACATATGCATTTATATTATTTTGTTCTAAGAACTTGTCTAGGCCGGTTTTGAAGCCCTCTACTGTTTTTGCTGTGACCAGATCCTGTGGTAGACTGTTCCACAGACTCACAGTTCTCATGGTAAAGAAGGCTTGTCGCCTCCGGAGATTGAACCTTTTTTTCTCCAGGCGGAGGCAGTGCCCTCTTGTCCTTTGAGGGGGTTTTACCTGGAACATCTTTTCCCCATATTTCTTGTTGGGGCCATTTATATAGTTAAATAAATAAATTAATCATATCTCCCCTTAAACGTCTCTTCTCCAGACTAAACAAATGTAATTCTTTTAATCTCTCCTCATAACTAAGATGCTCCATTCCCCTTATTAGTTTAGTTGCCCGTCTTTGTACCCTCTCCAGCTCTAGAACGTCCTTTTTATGAATCGGGTTCCAAAACTGGACGGCATACTCCAGATGAGGCCGCACCAAAGCTTTATAAAGCGGTAATATTATATCCCTGTCCCGTGAGTCCATGCCTGTTTTAATGCATGACAATATCCTGCTGGCCTTAGAAGCAGCTGACTGACATTGTGTACTGTTCTGTAGTCTATTATCTACAAGTACACCCAGATCCTTCTCCATCAGCGACTCTCCCAGAGTAACTCCCCCCAGGACATATGATGCATGTGGGTTATTAGTACCCAGGTGCATAACTTTACATTTATCCACATTGAACCTCATTTGCCAAGTGGACGCCCAAACACTCAGTGTGTCTAAGTCATCCTGTAACATCTGCACATCCTCCATAGACTGTACTGTACTACAAAGCTTGGTGTCATCTGCAAAGATAGAAACATTGCTGTTAATACAGCAGCTGATAAGTACTAGCTGATAAGTAAACTACAAATCTTTTGAACTTTTTGGCACCAGTTGATTTGAAAGAATTTTTTTTATGAGCTATCCCTTTAATAGTGAAATAAAATATTAGTGTTGCTTTACTTCTTCGTTACAATTCAAGATTGCTGGTGAACTGATGTACTACAGTGTATTTCCCTAGTGAATGAAACCTGAGCAGAATAACGTAAGTGACAATAATCCGGGCAATGTTCTAATTTGCAATGCTTCATTGAGTGAAGATTCTATCTACAGCTGGGACTTATAGCTATACTCTCCAGATTGTAATTTATTGGACAATGTGTAGTACAGCACTTCACCTTATACAATACACATCTCATCTCATTTTATCTCAGCTGCTTCATCAATACAATGGCTATGGATTTTCTTTCCGTAATTTAGCCCTGCATCGCTCTTGAATTTTCTACCGCTACATTGCTTATAGTGATTGTCTACTTCAGAAAATAAAATAAAACAATTCAAGTAAAAAAAAAATTCTGAAATATTTGAGAAGGTACAAAATGTGTCTTCTTGTTCTGGAGGACCCAGCATGTCTATGCGTAACATGGACAGCTCATTGGTTTGAATAGGCGCATTGTAATACTCTTTTTTTCCTGTAGGGGTGCTGTAGGAAAATTGAATACTGACTTTTAAGCTAGAATTGATCTCTGGGGGGAAGGGGGATTGCAGAGTCAGGTGAGTATGGTTTGTTTTGGGGGGGTTTTCCATCAAACAAGGTTATGCCTCCCATGAAGGGCACTACAGGGGTGGGGGAATAGTAGGGGAGATTACCAACATGGGGATACACTATCTACTGTGGTGGGGGGCAGTACAAGGGAAGATGCCTAACATGAAAAAAGCTATCTACTGGGGGGATACTAGGGGAGATGCATAATAAATGCTATATACTGGGCAGAGGACTAACTAATAGTGGGTTGCCCTACTAGGGGGGTTTACCTACAGGGGGATGCCTACTGGGGGTGGGGGACTGCTAAGTATCAGGGACATGCCCACATGAGGCTTACTACATAATGAGGGTGGTTTCCTACAGCTAGCAACCAGGGAGACTACCTGACGGGGTAGGGGTTGGGTATATGGGGATACTACCTACTTGGGGGCCTACCTGTACAGAAAGGAATAACTGTAATATAGATGCACGGAGAGGCTTAGCTACTATATGGAGGCAGAGAGAGAGGCCTAACTGGTATATGAAAAGACAGAGTGGCCTAACTACTATATGGGTGCACAGAGTGGCCTAACTGCTATATGGGGTGCACAGAAGGGTCTAACAACTATATATATATATATATATATATATATATATATATATATATACAAAGGGGCCTAACCACTATATGGGGGCACAGGGGGGCAATGCAAAAGTCAGGAGCCTAAAATGTTTGTGTAACAGATTCTGGGGAGGGGGTGGGGGGTGAGTCATAGCTGAGAGATCTTATGATGGAGAAGAAAAGGAGAAGTGAGCGACTCCGATCAGGAAAGAAGCTCCTGTGATTTATTCAGAGAAGACGTCCCCTGTGAGTCACTGGATGTAACTGCACTGTATGAGGTGATGTTGGTCTTTGTACAGTGGATTTTATTCAGTAGAGGTGGCATTAGTCAGTATGTGGTGGCATTATATTAACAGTATGATTGTAATAGTAGGGGTCATTGTGTGGTGGTAATAATTGCCGCTTGTATACTGGTATTATTAGCAATATTGGTTTTGGTATGCAGGATTTGGTCATTAAAAGTATACTGGTGTTATGTGGTAACTGATGACTAATGAGTTTAAGTATACAATGTTATCATGCATGAATTTTTTTTTATTATTTTTTTTGGGGGGGAGGGGCAAATAAAATTTTGCTATGGGGCCCAGCAGCCATTTCTAATCTAGCCCCTGATTGGGCTAGACCAATGGAGAATCCTCCAGTAGGCAACCTTATTTGTATTGCGCCAACCGATTCCAATAGGGTGGACCTCAGAATACATTTTTTCAGGAGGCCGAATCCAGCTAAATGACAATCGTACAGTAAGAATTGAAAAGAACAGTCAGGATAAATAAGCCTCTGTCGTCTATGTTACTATTCCCTGGTTTCCAAATATGAAGGACAAGGCTGAGTAAATATTTATTGAGTCAGACACGGAATTCAGAAGACTGCCAAAAACCCGAATGGCACACGAAAGCAATTAAATCATGAAAATTTACAAGAACCTTGGAAAAGTTGGATTATATCACAAAAACAAACTGTTCTATGGCTTTGGCATATTACATACGGCTATATTATAGCTGTGTACAAGCTCTTAGAATATGGCAGTCATCGAAGTCTAGGGGGCCTTATTATATGTTCACTAGAGTTGAGGGAACTTCGAGTACAATCGGGTCCCTCCGAACCTTTGATTACCGGTGGCTGCTGAAGTTGGATGTAGCCCTAGGGAGTCCTGGAAAACATGGATATAGTGATCTTTCATCAAAAGTGGTATATAGAGTTTAGTATTATTATTACATTTACATGGAACCAAGAATAAAATATATTATGCTTTGTTCTTTTGGATGCTGTATAGTAAGGGATGTGTACTCTAGCACAGATGCATTCTTGGGGTAATATCTTTAATATTTGATACCTAGGGAGGCTGGTATAGAGGTGTATAAGCATTAATTGCTCTTGGGTCCTGATGCCAGAGGGGGCCCTTAAGGCTTCTCTACCATATAGGAAGATACCAGTATCATAAATGGCATGCAGTAGTTGTAAGGGCCTGTTACAGATTTCCATTCCAGGCAGTACCTTTAGTAGCTGACGGCACTCCCACGTGCCCACTTCAGACTATTGTATCATAGAATCTTTTCCAATATGTCTTTTCACAAATCATCCTTAAAGGGAATGTGTCATCAGAAAATGACACATTGTTTAAATAATGTTTTTATGTTACACATATTTTTTAAGAATTTTCGAGATTTAAATCGAGAATCGTCCAAAATTTTTTAAAAATCGAGATTTTATTTTTTGGCCATATCGCCCAGCTCTAGCTGACAAGTGCTCAGCTTTGTAGGAAGAACACTACAAGCCAGCTCCACCCAGAGCAGAGACCTGGGACTCGGACTACCCTAGAGGACGGGTAACCCAACACTGTGGAGAAGAAGGCGGTTAGGTGAGATAACTAGACTCATCTGTATGTGATTACGAGGATTCTTCAAACATTTCTCAACACTTCATCACATCCCGGCAGAGTACCTAGTACATTAGGCAAGGGCCCTCCCATCCAGTCCCTATCTCCTGTTATCGTTAACTACTATCTACTCTGTTGGAATATTGTTATTAATATTTTTGCAATAAAGTACCTTTTTCAGTTGTTTAAAGTGGCACTCTTTAACGTAGCACTTGCACCAACACCTTGCACCTCACACCTGTCCTAACCAAGGTCCGGTTGCCCTGTGCCCGGGGGTGGGTGTTACCGCTCCTGGACACTGTGACAGGTAGCCTCCAAAATACCAAACTCACTAGCAGGCCAAACATCAGTTCCAGCAACCCGGACCATGGCACACTCATTTGCTTGACCCCTCATCCATGTGGAGGCACTCTCAGCTGAAAACAACCTTGCAGATCACACAACCACCATACATGCAGATTTTCTACCCTGAGACAGATGGGATGGTCCAGCAAAACAACGTGACATGACACATGGCTAGAAAGGTCCACGATTGGTTGAAAGACCATGACCAAGACTTCCAAGTACTACCCTGGCCCGCTAATTCCTCAGACTTCAACCCAGTTATAGGAGAAGTCTGGCTATATTTTTTTTAAAAATATTGTATTGCCCCCCCCAAAAGTTATACAAATTACCAATTTACACTTATTACGGGAAATGCTTATAAAGTGTTTTTTTCCCTGCACTTACTACTGCATCAAGGCTTCACTTCCTGAATAAAATGGTGATGTCACTTCCTGGATAACATGGTGATGTCACTTCCTGGATAATATGGTGATGTCACCTCCTGGATAACATGGTGATGTCACTTCCTGGATAAAATGGTGATGTAGAGCTGCGCGGGCTGTGGCTGCTGGAGAGGATGATGGCAGAGGGACACTGAGGGACACAGGGCACTGGAGGGACACCGAGTATCCCCTGTCATCATCCTCTCCAGCAGCTACAGCCCGCTCAGCTCTGGGAGTCGGGTCGTGACATCACCATGTTATCCAGGAGGTGACATCACCATGTTATCCAGGAAGTGACAAATACCAAAAGCACTGGCACTCCGGTCACATCTGTGGTGCGGTGCACGCAGCAATAATTGTAGCAACAATGAAGAAGTCCCGGCACTCGCAACTGCATTTTCGTAAGTGATAAATTTTTATTCCGTGAGAGCTGCACGTGTTCCGACCGCACTGATCTTTGTCAACAGCATCCAGGAAGTGACATCACCATGTTATCCAGAAGGTGAAGCCGTGATGCAGTAGTAAGTGCTGGGAAAAAACACTTTATAAGCATTTCCCGTAATAAGTGTAAATTGGTCATTTGTATAACTTTCAGGGGGCAACAAAATACTTTAATACTTTCGCCGGACTTCTCCTTTAAGCATCTATGGGACTACCTCAATCATTGTGTCCACTCTAAGGATCCTCTCTCACATTCCCTCTGGCAGGTGTGGGATGTTTTGCAGTCAGCATGGCTTCACATACCTGTGACAACCTACAGGGACCTTATTGAATCACTCTGCACCCATCTAGCTGTTGTTCTTGCCGCGCACCATACACAGATGGCCGACTAGTTCTGCCAAAATGAGTAGTTTCAGCTAACGTGTAATGTATATGGGGCCCGGAGACTGATCAGAAGTCTAGAATCATAGCACCCAGATCTCAGGGTCATCATGTGAAATACACAGAACCTATGTGAAAACATATTGAATCACAGAAATGTGTTGTTTATCCGTGACCTTTTGTGCCTGAGCGTTCTCTCTATTCTCCCATGATATTCGCTTTATTTGCGGGGTATAATACATGCTCATAACCAGTAACCACCTCTGTCCTTTCTCTGCCTCTCTATTATATTATTACTTTTTCAAGAATACGTCTGATTATTGCCGCTATGGAAATATAATGGCTCATAAACAGAAATAAATTGCTCTGAGCCGCTTTTGTTTCCTGTAAGAATAAATACAATGTCGGAGGCTGGGATTATTCCTCATTGTGCGTATTAGGCTTAAATTGCTGCTGTTTTATACCAGATAACAGGGAGCTCTCATAAACATAACCCGGGAAGGTATAGGTACAAAACAGAGAATACAATGGAAATACTTATAGGACAAGGCTGTAAAAAAAAATCTTACATTCTCTCTGTATACGGATAGATAGATAGATAGATAGATAGATAGATAGATAGATATGCGATGCCCTGACCCGTGAGGGCCACTCCGCAGTGCAGGTGTTACTAGCAGGCAGGAACCGGGGCAGCTGCAGGGTATAGAGTTGTCACGGTACTGGCACGAGGGTGGCACAGCT
This sequence comes from Dendropsophus ebraccatus, assembly GCF_027789765.1. Lineage (NCBI taxonomy): Eukaryota > Metazoa > Chordata > Amphibia > Anura > Hylidae > Dendropsophus > Dendropsophus ebraccatus. The sequence goes on along the minus strand of NC_091455.1, from coordinate 31,859,059 downwards.
GTAGGCCGGTCTGTGGTACTATGCGGGATACTGGGCATGCGATTCTTCGCTGTACCTAGTCGGGGCACCAGATAAGGGACACCAATGCCAGGGTTCAGTAACAGCGATGGTTACAAGTTTATTGTAACTGAGGTAACCGATAGCAACAGTCTCTTCCGGATGCAACCGGGTATATAGCAGGTTTAAACAGACAGAGCAAAGGTGGTGCTGCATAGGCTGAGGTCAAACGTGCCGGATGATGGGAGTAGTAGTGATAGAGGAATAGAGAGGCTGGGTGGATTATAGTACTTGTGGTGAATATCTTGAGTTGATGAGGAGATGGAGAACAGGAACGACACCCAGATGAGAGGATACTCCAGGCACTTGAGCAGGCGGACAGCCAGGAACTGTTACAGCAGAGCACCAGCCACTCTTCTAGAGGTAAAGAGGGCCGCAGGGACACATCTGTCCTCTCTGAGGTAGAGGGCAGAACTCACACAGACAACCTATCCCCTTTGTGGCAGGGAATAGACTGGCTTGCAAGAGGAAGTCACATGGTAACCCCTGGCCAAAGCTCGATGGCCATTGGAGGAACCATGGTTACGGGGCACGGTCACATGATCACCAGCCTTTGCATACCACTGCACATAGTTATGCACACAAGATACACATGAACCTGAGAGTAATAGGGATTACACAGTAAACAGTTGCAGTGCAGATAGTTTCCAGGACAGGCATGGCTATAGTAATAAAAGTAACTTAAAGGGAGAAACTGACAGCATGTTCTGGGACACTGCAGATAGATAGATAGATAGATAGATAGATAGATAGATAGATAGATAGACAGACACAGACAGACAGACAGACAGACAGACAGACAGACAGATAGATAGATAGATAGATAGGAGATAGATAGATAGATGGATAGATAGATAGGAGATAGATAGATAGATAGATAGATAGATAGATAGGAGATAGATAGATAGATAGATAGATAGATAGATAGATAGATAGATAAATAGGAGATAGATAGATAGATAGGAGATAGATAGATAGACAGATAGATAGGAGATAGATAGTATCTGGAGAAACTGACCAACCCGAGGACCGGAAAACCCTGAGCAGCTACAGGCTGAGCGCCCACAACCTGACCATTGAAATCGGGCATTACCGACAGGCGTACAAGCCCAGGGAGAGTTGACTGGGCCAGCAGTGTGACCAGGAGTCTGTGGAGGATGAGGCCCACTTCCTGCTACACTGCTCCAAATACTCAGCAGTGAGGGACTCTCCAATCTCCTCCCAGGCTTCTCCGCCATGGAGGAGGAAGAGAGACTGCCCATCCTGCTGGGGGAAGAAGAAACCACAGCGGCTAAAGTGGCACAATATATCAGTGCCTGCCATAGACGGAGAGGAGAGTGATAGGTCATGGACTCCAATACCCCAACCCCGATATCTCCCCACCCTGCCTCCTATGATATACCACAGACTTCTTTCCCTACCCCCTATCCTTGCCCATCTTCCCTACCCATCTCCTATAATTTTCTGTTTGCTTTGGCAATGCTAATATGTTATTTTGACCTGCCAATAAAGCTGATTTGGTTTGATTTGATTGTAGAAAGATAGGAGATAGATAAATAGATAGATAGATAGATAGATAGATAGATAGATAGATAGATAGATAGATAATAGATAGATAGATAGATAGATAGATAGATAGATAGATAGATAGGAGATAGATAGATAGATAGATAGATAGATAGATAGATAGATAGATAGATACTGTAGATAATAGATAGATAGATAGATAGATAGGAGATAGCAGATAGATAATAGAGATAGATAGATAGATAGATAGATAGATAGATAGATAGATAGATAGATAGATAGGAGATAGATAGGAGATAGGAGATAGATAGATAATAGATAGATAGATAGATAGATAGGAGATAGCAGATAGATAATAGAGATAGATAGATAGATAGATAGATAGATAGATAGATAGATAGATGATAGATAGATAGATAGATAGGAGATAGATAGATAGATAGATAGATAGATAGATAGATAGATAGATAATAGATAGATAGATAGATAGATAGATAGATAGTAGATAGATAGATAGATAGATAGATGATAGATAGATAGATAGATAGATAGATAGATAGATAGATAGATAGATAGATAGATACTGTAGATAATAGATAGATAGATACTGTAGATAATAGATAGATAGATAGATAGATAGATAGATAGATAGATAGATAGATAGATAGAAGATACAGTAGATAGATAGATAGATAGATAGATAGATAGATAGGAGATAGATAGATAGATAGATGATAGATAGATAGATAGATAGATAGATAGATAGATAGATAGATAGATAGATAGATAGGAGATAGATAGATAGATAGATGATAGATAGATAGGAGATAGATAGATAGATAGATAGATAGATAGATAGATAGATAGATAGATAGATTGATTGATAGGAGATATAGATTTTGAACCCAGTGAGCCAATATTTAGCATAAGATATATATGAGCCTCCTCACATATTTCTTAGCAATCCCTCACGACTTGACAGAAACCAAGACTGGATCTCGGAGAACAGTGAAGCCAATCTGTACTCCTCATAACAATTGCAAGGCAAAGCTAATAAAGAACAATTATTATCTTGGAATTGGCGTCTGCCGCTTACATGATTTTCAAGGGGTATACTTATTATGTAATGTTGACAATGCTCTATGTGCATCCATTAAAAGGTGCAATTTATTCATCACTTATAAACACGCACTCTTGTATAGGTGTATTTTAAGGAATATCCTCCCAGTCATATGTGAGATGGACCATCACTGACCCAGAAAGACTCCTATGTAGAAGTTCCATTGTGTCTGGTTCAATTTGTTTTCCATTCAATAAACAGCTATGGTCCATTATTTCAAGCATGGCAGGTGGTAAATCATCCCACTGTAAAGGTGGCCAAACACCTTCAATAACTGCTGATGATCAATCGTTTAAGCCGACAATTATATCTCCCATCGTTTCTCCCTTCCTTCCCATCCACTAGACTGCGCTGGCTGTGGCTTATCTCTCCCTGAACAAAGGGGTTGGCAGTGATTTTTCATTTTTTCATCACACTTAACGCCTCCACCGACATCATCATGGGTACAGCTGACAAAAGTATAAAATGTATGGGGACCTCAGAGGAAAACTCTCAATGGGACCTATTATTTCAAAACGCCTCAGGAGGAGCTGGGGAAAAAAAAAATAACATCAATTCACCTCCCCAGCTTCAGCACTGCCACCAGCTATATCTTAAAGGGAATAGGTTATCAGAAAACAACTTATTTTATGATCTTATGTTCAACATATTTTTTTAAGAATTTTGGTGACTTTTTTTCTAATTTTCCATTTTTCTATCTATATAATAAAATAATCCTGAGATCTTGCAGTTTTCATTCTCACCACTGGGGCTAAAAGTAAGCTGAGACTTCCTGTTGTGTCTGTGGTGATAAGAAGAGGCTGCTGTGAAGTGAGAGCAACAAGACACGGTGATCGGAATCTGAATGGAAGATGCACACGTGGTGACTCTTGGAGTCGGAATAGTTTCTTAGGTAGTGCTTGACCATGAATTTCAGTAATAAGGGTAGGTAATGGAAGGAAGGCTTGGAAGCACTCATCCAATGTAGAAATATAGGTGAAGATTTATCAAACATGGTGTAAAATGAAACTGGCTCAGCGGGTAGGATTTAGCCCGCTCAGCCAACCGGTGACTGTAATGGTGTCCCACCCCACTGAGTGGGGCATCCGTCAGCTGGGTAGTGACATAGCTGGAGAGGAGCTAAGAAGAGTGCCTGCTGGGGTCAAGGAGCGGGACACAGCTCTGCACAGGCATTGAGTCTGTTAAATATGACATCATTTTTATTTCCCACCCCACCCACCCCCCCACCGCCACCCTCTGCTCGTAGGGGTTGTTCACCAAAATTATTTTTCTTTCAAATCAACTGGTGCCAGAAAGTGCCTGAGATTTGTAATGAACTTCTATTAAAAAAATCTCAAGTCTTCCAGTACTTATCAGTACTGCTGTATGTCCTGCATGAAGTGGTGTATTCTCTCCAGTCTGACACAGTGCTTTCTGCTGCCACCTCTGTCCATGTCAGGAACTGTCCAGAGCAGCAGCCAATCCCCACAGAAAACCTCTAGTGCTCTCCAGACTGGAAAGAATACACCACTTCATGCAGGACATACAGCAGCTGATAAGTACTGGAATACTTGAGATTTTTTTTTTTTAAGTAAATTACAATTTCTTGGTGAACTACCTCTTTAAAGTCTATAGAGAAATTTATAGAGGAAAATATCACCGTCCTGTTTCGAAACCTCTCTTTAAAATTCCTGTGTTTGCCCCCCCACCCCCCGTTTGGTTTACCAGCCTCTCGGTCACTTGAGTTTACAATAATGAACTACTTTAGTTAAATTACCAATAATTCTGGTACATAATAACAGACGGACCATCTGCTTATAAAGCACCTGGTGCATAATGCATATAATCCACTTCATCCCACTTCATGTTAATAGAAAAATAGTTGGCACTCTGGTTAATGTGGATTGTTTACTGGGACCAGAATAGCAAAACCTGCCCAGTGCGTCCACTCTCTATAACAGCCGCCATTCCTGGAGACGAAATATAGATGTAGCAAGGTGGACAGATATTTGTAGGCACATTATCAGGCTATGTTCACATTATGTAAAACTACGGCCGTTGTTGTCGATGGCAACAACGGCCGTAGTTTTTGCGGGGTGGAACAATGCCTTAGTTTCAATGGGATCCCAGCTGGAGTGTATACACATTGTATACGCTCCGGCCGGGATCCCGCGCGGCCCTGCAAATAACTGACATGTCAGTTTTCTGCGGCCGCAATTCATTGTGTGAACCCTCCATAGTGTGCAGGGGGAAGCTCTGATGCGTTCCGGTCGGGGTCATGGAACGGCGGTTGTTCACGGTGTGCCTGTTAATCTATGTGTCATAGTTAATTTATGTGCCCGAGCGTGCTTGCCCATACATCAGCATTTCTCTTTTGCAGATTCTTAAAGGGGTTCAGCCATGTCGAAAATGCAGGCAGTATGTTGTAGAGCAGAATGAAATATAGTTTTTTTGGAAAAAGTTCCAGGATATATTTCTGTAAGTCTGGGTTCACACTATGTTTTTGCAATCCATTTTTTTCATTCGTTTTTCAAAAAACAGATGCATTTTTGTGCATCCATTTTGATCCGTTTTTCCCTTGACTTCTATTATACTAAAGACGGATCAAAAGTCATTTGTTTTTTTAATGTAAACAAAAATAAGTTCAGCTACATTTTGCATTTTGATCTGTTTTTTTTTTTTTTTATAAAGGAAGTCAATGTCAAAAAAAGGATGCACACAATTGCATCCATTTTCCATCCGTTTTTTGCAAAAACGGATTGCAAAAACGTAGCGTGAACCCAGACGAAATCTCTGCCCATTCTTGGCTAAGTAACCAAGCAGGTGATCCTGCTCAGATTGACATCTCCCTCTATATGCACACTTATAAACAAATAACTGTCGATCACTGAGTAGGCCCGCCTACATGACTACTTAGCCCAGAATGAGCACAGATGTACAGGAATAGATGTCAAGTAGAGGTTAGCAAACTTTTAAAAGTTAGGTTTGGCAGGTTTGCCGAACTTTGAAGAAAAGTTCTGGTCCGTCCAATCCAAATCTTAAACGAACCGCACTAAAACACTAAAGAATTGCCGGCATTCAGCTGTTTTAGAGCGGTTCAGCTAGTTTGCTCATCAATGCTTACCTGTCCACGCTCCTCCGATGTCCCCCCACTGATTGCAGCCGCCTCCACTTCCTGACTGAGGCAAGAGTGACAGCCCGCTCAGCCAATCACTGACTACAGCGCTTGGTTGGCTGAGTGGGCTGTCACTTTTGTCTTGGGAGCGATGGCCTGCTTAGCCAATCACTGGCCATGGTGCTGTATGTCTCAGCCAATGATTGGCTGAGTGGACTGGAGACGGCTGTATCTACATAGAAGCACACTGCGGGAGTGCAGACAGGTGAGCATACCTTTTTTGTTTTCTATCAGTTTTAAATTGTGCAGCCGCCATCTTGAACTGGTTAGTTACAAAGTTAATGTAATGTAACATAAGTTAAATAGTGGAGATATTTTACATATTACAAGTTATGGGCATTAGATTTCTGGTGATACATTGATCCAGTGATTATTCTGATTGTCATTGGAGTCAGGAAGGAATTTCCTCCCTGTGATGGGGCAATTGTAATCTGCCTTATAGGGGGTGCTGCCTTCCTCTGGATCAACTCATTTGGGTTTCTCTAGGTTGAACCTAATGGATTCTTGTCTTCTTTCAACCCTATTGACTATGTTACTATGTTAGTATGATATTCTTTCCAGTCTGGAGAGGAGGAAAGGGTTTTCTATGGGGATTTGCTGCTGCTCTGGACAGTTCCTGACATGGACAGAGGTGACAGCAGAGAGCACTGTGTCAGACTGGAAAGAATACACCACTTCCTGCAGGACATACAGCAGCTGATAAGTACTGGAAGACTTTAGAATTTTTTTTTTACTAGAAGTAAATTACAAATCTCTGGCTCTTGCTGGGACCAATTGATTTGAAAGAAATAACATTTTGGTGAACAACCCCTTTAATGTACCACTCTACAATATTAGCATTGTACACCCATAGTGACTTTCTTGCTTTTTTTTTATTTTTTTGATGGAGGAAGGCAATAACATAGTGATTGCTTCTTTTCTTTACTCTTCCTGTCATTCCCAGGCAGGTTTGTTGTATCCAAGCCCTTCTTTTTTGGCAGATATGACCTCATCTCATGATGTCTGAATTCGGGATGATTCTGCTAATCATCTCTGGTTTACATAGAGATTTACATAATGGAGTTCTGGCCTGCTCCTCATCTGCAGTCATTACAGGGACGCTGACCTCCGGGTTACGTTTATTCCGCAGAAGAATTTATGGTGGAAATAATTATGTTGATGAAGTCTGGAAGTAAATTAGGATCAGGGTGTAGGAAAGGGAATGCAGTGTGTCATGGGCCGGTGGATACAAACATGGAAATGTTCCAATACCAAGGGGTATGTGTCCTGGGTGCTGAGTGTCTAGAGGAGCATCATTAAACCATTTTGCCTTGACCTGGAACATCTACATACAGTGCCAGGGCTAGGTGCCCTCCTTGCCCTCCATTTTCATTAGAAGTGGCCCCTTACGATTAGTCAATCACCAGCTGACCCAGCTGTTATCAGTGCAGAGCCTGGCAACAAGTACCGTATTTTCCGGTGTATATGGCGACTGGGCGTATAAAACGACCCCTGACTTTTAAGAAGATTGTCAAGGGTTCACCTTATATGCGAAAAATGTTAACCCCTGCCTGACCACAGCCCTGCTGCGGTCAGGCAGGGGTTAACTGCAGCTAAATAAAAAAAAAAAAAAACAGTTAACTCACCTGGGGCCCATTCCCGGCCGCGTGTCTCCTGGTCCATTCCCGGCGCAGTGTGACATACACTTACTGCGCCGGGGATCCCCAAAACTCTCCCGAGAAGCTGAGCGTCTCGGAGAAGCTCAGAGACGCTTGGCTGCCGGGAGAGCTTCAGAAGAACGACAGAGGCTTCAGGTAGTTCCGGAACCTCTGTCATTCTTCTGAAGCTCTCCCCGCAGCCAAACGTCTCTGAGCTTCTCTGATGAAGCTGCTCGGGAGAGCTTTGGGGATCCCCGGGGCAATCAGTGTACGTCCACTGCCTGTGCGGGGAACGGGACAGAAGACGCGCGGAGGCCGGGAACGGGCTCCAGGTGAGTTAACTGTTTGTTTATTTTATAGTGGTCGTCCCATATGGTGAGAATGCACCATTTTTGAGCCCCCCACCCCCACCATATGGGGCGACCATACCCCACGTATAAGACGACCCCCGACCTTTAAGATTTTTCGGGGGTTAAAAAGTCGTCTTATACGCCAGAAAATACGATAGTCCATTTCTCTGCAGCGCCCCCAGAGAGAAAATAATGCATTACATATTTCCAATTAAAATTTATTTGGTGTTCATGCACAGGCATTGGGAGTCTTCCAAACCAAGGGATATTCTCTGTAGCTACTCTCAACCCTGGGGCTAAATGGGGGAGTCATAAAACATTCTTCGGGTCCAATTTAGTTTTCTTAAAGGGGTTATCCAGCATTAGGAAAACATGGCCACATTGTTCTAGAGACAGCCTTGTCTCCAGTTTGGGTGCAGGTTTTGCAACTCATTTCTATTGAAGTTGGAGCTTAATTGCCTTCCACACCTGAACTGGAGACAACTGGAGACAATGGGACTGATTTACTAAGGCTAGGTTCACACTGCGTTTTCAGCATCCGTTTAACGGATCAGTTTTTTGCAAAAAACGGATGCATTTGTGTGCATCCGTTTTTTCCATTGACTTCCATTATAAAAAAAACGGATCCATGCGGATGCGTTTTTTTTTACGCACAATAAAGTACTGTTGACACTACTTTTTTGACCGTTAAAAAAAACTGATCCATTTAACGGATGCTGAAAACGCAGTGTGAACCTAGCCTAACGTGTTCCTGGCAGCAAATTTTCAAGTTTTTTATCCATTTTCCCTGTCGATTTAGTGTTCCGATATATTTTACTGAAGGTGTGCGACACCATTTTTTCTAAAAAACCAACAAACCCATCATTTTTGTCCAAAAACCCGCCAAGTGAGGGTGCCGTGGGTGTGTCGTCGGTGTGTCCTTTTAAAACCTACGACAACCGACAGATTTACTAAGCAAACCGTCATTTTTTTGACAGGTTTTCTATTCTAAAAACCAGTCACTTCCAGAGTCTCGGGATGGTTGGGCTTTAGTTTTGTCCTTAGAAACACCTTCCAGATTTACTAAGTCTACTCACACAGTGTAAGGCTCCATCTTAGCTTTATAACAAGAATAAGAGGCCATTATTTTTACATATCGCACATCCAGCACCTATATGTCTTGTTGACTTCCCCTAGCAACATCCGGCACATTGTTACATACTCACTTATAGTTATGATGTACGAGGAGGCCATTTGGTATAATGGTTAGGGTCAGCATGATGGCAGCTGACTACACCTATGAAAGACCCTTCAGGACGTCATCCAGTGAATTATATGGAGGGCCCAGTATTGTGCTACATGAAAGGAGCGAGAAGATAATGTCGCCTCTGTATAGCATGCAACCTATACATCTTACAGCAAGGCAGCAACATGGAATCACAAGCCTTTAAACCTAAGGGATGAGTGAAGTGAGTGGGCAGATGTCATATCACAAGGAACAACAAGCTCAGGGTCTTTGGCAACAAAAAGACGTCAGCTTTGTATCTTTTCCCTGGTTACCAACCTGTCAATTATTCTGAAGATCTCTGACCCTGACTATTCCCTATTGAAAATACTCCCTGTGAAATTTATCCGGGAAGAACAGATCAAGAATACATGGCTAGATTTTACAGCGTAGATGGATACACTTGTAATTCATCTCTCGAAATCCACACTGGCCTTTATATCCACAGTGTATGAACTAGTACCAGATATAATGGCATCTATAAACCTCAGTCATTCCATAAATAGGCCTATTGTTTGTATATGAAGAGTGACTTATATTCTATATAACCAGGCCAGATAATGCGTGACTAGCGTGAAACAGCTGTTGAATGTGGTGGAGCGCCCCTGCACCTATGCTGTCTTCCACTATGTTGATTGGTTTTTGTTATCCACAATAAATTACCATGCAATGACTTGATGAGTGCCATCTATTTTTCTATGTCTACTATGTTGGATGTTTTCCAGAGTAGATAGCCGCTAGCACCCCACTCTCCCTCGTAGCCGCAGGCTGCATTAGGCCTGTAGCCGACAATGTCCCATCCCAGCTTATGCAGTATGGTGGTGTCATCATACTGCATGCACCGGATGTCTCTAGGAGGAAGAGGAGTTGCAGCATACTGTTATACTGAGGGGGCACTGTTCAGGGGAAGGGGCCCATTTATTGTGTAGGGCACTATATGGAGGCACTCTCTGGGGTCTATCCACAGTAAGGAGCATTATATGGTGATCCACTTACTGTGTGGGGTCTGGGGGTTATAAGTCGAGGGGAGAGGAGCGCAAAAACTTACATTTTTCATGGGAAAAAAAACTTGACAATTTTCAGCCATTTCTGCATAAAACTTTTTTTTTTTTAAAGTTATTTTTAAGGCTAAAAATTTGGTCTAATTGGCTTATAATTTAGCACACATTATGTTGAGACGTTGGATTATTGCTTTTGATAAGGTGGGGACCCAGACAAGTTGGCAGTATGGGGCCCTTAAATTCCAGATGGCGGCCTTGGGTAGAAGTGCTCAGTCCTGGGCTTCACCCTGCTATATCTAGAGATTGGTGAGATTGCTCAGACCCCAATGATCAAAATTTTTGACATGCCCGAAATATTTGATAATGACAGATAAAAATTGTCTGTGATCTTGGCCAAGGAGGACCAAACCACTAGTCTTGTATCTACATGTTTTTAAAAAAAAGGACCAATATGATTTTCATGCAGATGTCTAAACCACCGTGATATAAAAAGGGCTGCTGGAATCTGAGTAATCTGAATACTGAGACCAATAGTGCCATTACCTAAATCTATGCAACGATCCAATAACTCTAGTTGGTGACTATCCCAAATGACCTCGAATACAAGACATTAGAAGTTTATATGTGGCATTGGTCCAACCAACTAAGTGACAAAGCTCCTAAAAGCCACCAGTCATGGGGCCAAATAAAAGAGTCTATGGGGCTGTAAATACTTTTTATAGGCTAGTTGCAATGCTATAATGCTGTAAATGATGGTTATTAGCTTCTTAACCTTAAGATTTGTAGCCTTTGGGTCACTTTCATGTAATCTCCATTCTTAGTTATAATAGTCATCTCAGCCCTATTTTGCCTGGAACAAATATAATGTGTCAAAAATACGATTTCTTCAATCCACTGGAGAAAACAAAAACACCTTCGACGTAGAAAAACCGTCCCCGGTATGGAAACCTCCCTAATAATCTGACAATGTAATAAGAAAATCTATTCACTGTGTTTATTGCCAGTAATCAGTCTTGGCAGATACGCTGGGAAAGAAGCGATATCTTTTGAAGCCCAGGCGGTATTCTTGCCAAGATATAATTACTACAATCAATTCAGGAAATAACACAACCCCGAACCAAAGGAGCGAAAGAAGATGGCGACTGCCACCCATTAAACCTGTAGTATCTAATTACCGAGGGAGGGGGATGCAATGATTTGGGGATCTCGGTTGGGTAAATGCAAGTTGTATTAATTAATATGGCATTTTCTAAGCAGAACACTTGTTTGTAATGTGTAATTATCTTTTTTTTTCCATATGTTTCACAGTCGAGTTATCATCGGAATGCGAGTTACTTGCTTTTGCATGGTAGGATAGAGGCGTAATATTAAGTGAATCTGTCAACTGAAAGCAATGCTGGAGATAGCCCACTAAGCACTGATGGTTTAACCAAGGCAATGATAGTGGTGGTGGTGGATGGGTCAGTGTTATACACAGAGGGTACTTGGAAACAAGTTCTATATTTGAATTTTGAAAAAAATTACCAAACCTAAAGGTGACCCAAGAGTATTTTGTCGTTATCGCCTTTCACTACAATGACGTTTCCCCCTGGTCCTGATGTTTGGCACCTAGAGTTTACCTAGTGTTAGGGTGTGTTCACACTGGGGAATAGGCAAGGAATTTGATGCGGAATCCACACTTAATTTTACACGTCTTCCGCCCGTAAAATATGTAAAGAGCAATGTCCCATTGTGTTCAATGGGGTTTCCACTCCGGCAGATTTTACACGTGCAATGTTTTACTTTCCACCCAAGGAATTGATATGTCAATTCTTTGGGCGGACTCTGCCAGAGAAATTCCATAGAAGTCATTGGGGCTTTGAATTTCTGCTTTCAGCTCGAATTCTACTCCGATTCCTATTCCACCAGAGCTGAAGAGGAGGAAATTTCCAGCAGAAAACTTTCCTTTTCAATTCCTCGTCTATTCCTCAGTGTGAACATACCCTTACAGGGGAGGTACTTCTTGCTGTGGATCCTCTGTGCTTCTGGAATAAAGCCAAGGTGCGAAGTTCCTGGTTCTTTACCCTCAACCCCCCTATGCGGTGGTATGGACTTTTGCAACAGGTTACTCCCAGGTTACTACCCTTAGCATGGCCACTGTTGGAAATGGTATTATTAATGGTTGTCTGAGGTTTTTCCATAATAAATGCATTTGGGCATATCATCAGCTGACAGCTCCTTTGACAATTGCCAACCAATGACATCCTAGATGTGTTCAGCATTGTACTGTTCAAATGTCTCTTGGGAAACTTTGGTGAAATGGCCGAATCACTGGTTCCATAAGCAAATTTATGTACTGCCGAGCTGTTAATATAGGGACTAGAGGTGTCCTGTTACTGTACATTATGCCACACTATAATCTAGAGAGTAGAACCATGTGACATTGCCATGTCTTACAACTGAAGAAGGCATTCTGTCTCAGGAACGAAGTACCTATATCTATGGATCACTATTTGGTGTGATTAACGACTACTGAACATGGACTGGTGAGTGCCGGGAAATTTCCTCTTTCCTGTATATGTCTATCCATGTGCACCTCCAACTGCCTGAAGTGCCAACCACATAGCTATTATTCCCACATGAAGACTTCTTTATGGCGTTTATCAAGTGGTCTTCGGACCAATCTCTGGCCATCATTGCATCCAAGACAAAAAAGGGCACTCATCACGAAGGAGGAAACCGTCTATTCCAGCCTCCATATTCCTCTGCATTCTAACCATACAGCTTGTCCTTTATGATGATCCAATTTAAATGTCCTACTTCCGTGATTATGGCGTGATGTGGTCCCAGGAGCCATTTTTCAACGCAATAATGTTAAGCCTTAACGTGATACTATGACCTACAGCATCTGCAGACTTGTTTCTTATTGCACAAATCTGGGACGTTATTGGTCGGCAACTGCAAATTAAGCTGGCAGCAGCGGATCTTGATGATTTGCATACCCAAGAGCATTCAGCTTGGCAGAACCATTAATAACCTCACAGCAGGCCAAGGCATGTGAGTGGTGCTCATACTTGAAACTGGAAAAATCAAGATGTTTTAAATATTTTTTTTACATTTTTTCTGTATCCTTTGCATATCATTAACCTCGATCCTGTGATTGTTGTAACTCCTCAACTTTTTCTTCTTGGTGTTGCAATTTTAATGTTGAGGAGCGTAGAACATATTGCTGAATCCTTCACACAATCTACACCAATGGCGTCTGATGAATCCTGATGACTTATGTTGGGTTCCGTTGTTGTGTCCATCATTAGTGAATCCTGCAGCAAAAGTCTTCCCATCGAAACGTCCATAGACAAAGACGGATCTACTTACAGGGGTTATCTAGGTTTTAAAATTCATGTCCATCAAGATATGCCATCAACATTAGATTGTTGATGATCTGACTCTTAGCACCCCCGCCAATCATCTGTTTGAAGAGGTTGTGGCCCCTGATCCTATACTTTTCATTGGGTTTGTGATAGATATTACAGCTGTGTCTCATCACATGTTGACAATCAAGACGCTACCGCGCTCCTCTCGAGAGTCAAAGCTTCATCAAACAGCTGCTCAGCCATGGTGATGAGAGTTGGACTCCCACCAATCTAATATTAATGGCTTATACTGGGGACAGGCCATCAATTTTTAAAGCCTGGTTAACCCCTTTAAGCCAGTTATAGGTGTAATAAAAGATCAGTGCACCCAGAGGACGCTCTAATCATGAGAACAAACAGACTCAATGCCTTTGTTACTTTTAGATCTACAGCAAAGCAGTACTATAATGGGAAAACTGGCTTTTGAACATCATCAAAGGTTCACACATACATACGAAGAAATATATGGCAATCATGTATCATATAAGTTATAGGGTGCCATAGATTCACCGATAGCTTTGTTCAGTGATCATTATAGGAAAATACTGTGACTATGTGAGTATGTTGAGGCTGGGGCTTATACCGTGTTTCTCTGAAAATATACAGGGACTAATATTAATTTTTTCTCTGAAAAAACGGCTAGGAGTGTGGCCCCACTCTATATGGATATTAGCTGCCGTATTGTAAGTCTCACTGTTGTCAGGCTCCTATACTGTATGTTCCCTTTGTAGTCAGGTCTCCGCACGAAATCCGCAGCTAATCCGTATTGCGGATTAGCTACGGATTTCGTGTGTGAGACTCCTGGCGGATCCGCCGTTGTGAATTTACCCTAGGGGTATTTTTACTGTTTACTCTGAGGGGGTGAATATAGAGGCCACCGTTCACTTGCCTCCCCGGTTCCAGCAACGGATCCCGGATCACGCCCCCCTGTTCTCCCATCCCGCTGCCGTTTTCTGGTCTGAGCTGCAGGTTGAGACATGATGTCTCAAGGCCACTCAGCCATTCAGCGGTCATAGCGGGGTCCTGCCTTGGTTTGTTATGTAACTAAATGCATCAATATGTATCCCCTAGCAGACAGTTCCCACATTATGCAGGTAGTCCCCATTAGGTAGGGATGTATCCCCTAGTAGAAAGTTCCCACATTATGCAGGTATTCCCCCATTAGGTAGGTATTTATCCCCTAGTAGGTAGTTCCCACATTATGTAGGTAGTCCCCCCCATTAGGTAGGTAGGTATCCCCTAGTAGGTAGTTCCCACATTATGCAGGTATTCCCCCATTAGGTAGGTATGTATTCGCTAGTAGACAGTTTCCACAATATTGCTGGTATTCCCCCATTAGGTAGGTATTTATCCCCTAGTAGGTAGTTCCCCCATTAGGTAGGTATGTATCCCATAGTAGGTAGTTCCCACATCATGCAGGTATTCCCCCATTAGGTAGGTATGTATCCCATAGTAGGTAGTTCCCACATTATGCAGGTAGTCCCCACATTAGGCAGGTATGTATCCCCTAGTAGGTAGTTCCCACATTAGGCAGGTATGTATCCCCTAGTAGGTAGTTCCCACATTATGCATGTTGCCCCCCAATTAGTCAGGAATGTCCCCTCAGTAGATAAGTAGTTCCCCCCTTTAGGCAGATATGGCTACAGTAGGTCAGTAGTCCCCATTAGGTAGGTATGTATCCCAACCCTGAATTAAAAGAAACCCTGAATTAAAAGAAATCTTGAGACTATCCTCACAGCATGGACTGGTCATAGTGACTTGCTTGCAGCAGCTTTGAGAACTGCTGGAGTCAACTCATAAGCTCTTGAGGCAGTATGTCTTGCTTGTAGCTTTTTCTACTCACAAATACTGAAGTTCTCAGACACTATTGGGGACATTTATGAATGGTCCGCCCGAGGCGTACGCCAGGGAGAAGGTGCAGATTCGCCCCTTCTCCCTGGCGTACACCTGCCATATGCCCCGCTCGCCCGCGGGCTTTGGGAGCTTGGGGGGTGACAAGGCGGGGAGGAGACGTGGCCTCCTTCCACGCCACATTTATCACGATTTACGCCTGCTCACAGGCATAAATCATGATCCAAATCTGCATCAGCTGGAAGCAGGTGTAGATTTAGTACACCGGGCACAGGTTCGGGCGTACGCCTCTTACTGAATCCCGCCAGGAAAAAAGGGGAGGGGCCTTATATAAGACCGGCGTATTTATACGCCGGTCTTCATAAATCCCCCCCAAGGTCTCTGTTGTAGCTTGTTCTTCTTGCAGTGCTCCTAAACTCCAGTCCTCAACAGGTAATGCTTTGAGGATTTTATTTGAATTTTACAGGTGACATAATTACAACCAGTGCATCAGGTATAATCACAGGTGTTCTTTGTATGGGATATCCTCAAATCATGACCTGTTAGTGGTCCTTGAGGACTGGAGATGAGAAACACTGTTCTGGAGAACTTGACTTGGGCTGCTGGTTCATCTTTTACCTTGGAGGGAAAGTCTTCTTCATTGGTTGAATTTCACAGATGAAAGTCTTTACGATTAGAGATGATCGAAGATCGGGAATTGTCAGGTTCGATTGAACTCGAACCTTCGTCATTTGATTCCCGATGCCTTACTGTGTCGTGGGGAAGGTGGAGACAGCCCGAGTACCGCCTGGAAAACAGGGATAAAGCCTAGGTAATAGGCTGTATTCCTGTTTTCCAGGCGGTACTTGGGCTGTCTCCACCTTCCCCACCAAACGGGAAGGCAGCGGGAATCAAATGACGAAGGTTCGAGAAGGTTCAAGTTCGATCGAACCTGACAATTCCCGATGTTTGATCATCTCTATTTACGATCAGGTTGGAGGGTGGAGAGTGTGAGGCATAACATATATCAGGAAAGACTTCAGAATTTGAATCTGCATAGTCTGGAGGAAAGAAGGGAAAGGACTAAATAAGGTTCAGGAGGGAAGTGTTTTTAGAAAAAAACTGAACTCAAGAACAAGAGGACACAGTGAGAGGTTATCTGGGGGGAAAGATCAGAAGTAACATGAGAAAATATTACTTGACTGAAAGAGTAGTAGATGCTTGGAACAAACTTCCAGCAGATGTGGTAAGCAAATCTACAATAACAATGTAAATCTGCCTGGGATAAACATGTATCTGTCCTAAGATAATAAGAATGGTAATAATAAAAGGCCAGACTAGATGGACCAGGTGGTCTTTTTTTATTGACAATCTTCTATGTTTTTATGTATTAGTATTATCAGTGATATAAGAAGATATAAGAAGATCGCTGATCTGACAGGACAGAGGTAAGTATCAGTCAGTGATCAGTTATGACTCCCTTAAACCTAATGACTGCTGTGCTGCAACTGCATGATCACGGCTGCCTGTCATTATGCCCAGCTATGGGGACACTAATGTTTGGGGCACCAATCACATTGAAGTGGTCCCCCACACATTAAAACCCCTTCACAGTCAGGAACATAGATACAAGTTCCTTCTGCACGGGTCATCAGCAGTAGGAATGCATATATAAGTATTGTGGACGTGAAGGGGTTAACGTTGAATTCTATGTATGAAAATTCTATGTAGATGCTTCCCTGGAAAGCCACTGTCTGTAGCTACTAATCCACCAATAATATTGGTAAGCACAGGCTAAACCTTCTCTCTCCTACCTACACCTCCTTGCAAGCTTGACAGCCAGAAGGTAACATCTGGGGCAACTGTCTACGGAGAGGACTGGGCAGTCCCTAAAGGATCCAGGGGAAGAAGATCAATCCAGTTTGTCTCATTCTGGGGTCTCAATGCATTTTGAGGCTCTTATTACAGGGTCTAAATTAGTTTTGGGGGCCCCAAAGACAAAGTTGCACCTCTGTATAACAGGAAAAATGGATCCACTTAATGGCACACTGCAGATATTAAAGTGACTCTGTACCCACAATCTGACCCCCCAAACCGCTTGCACCTTCGGATAGCTGCTTTAAATCCAAGATCTGTCCTGAGGTCCGTTTGGCAGGTGATGCAGTTATTGTCCTAAAAAAACAACTTTTAAACTGGCAGCCCCATGCCAAACAGCTGGGGCTTAGATTGTGTATGCATTAGGCTGGCACAACCTCTATGTCCCTCCTCCCCGCCCTCCTCATCATTAGGAATGCTCCAGGCAGATTGCCTCCTATTCATCAGTTGTGTAAATACTGAACATAGGCTGGATCGTAAAGACACCTGTGCAATGTTCAGACAGGAGAAAATGTTCCAGTAGCATCCAGTGGCACAGATACTCTAAGCCCCGGCCGTTGGGCACAGGTCTGCAAGTTTAAAAGTTGTTTTTTAGGAAAATAACTGCATCACCTGCCGAACGGTCCCCAGGACAGATCATGGATTAAAAGCAGCTATCCGAAGGTACAAGTGGTTTGGGGGGTCAGATTGTGGGTACAGAGTCGCTTTAAAGCATACCCTGTGGTGTCTCCGATTTTTTTGTCTATTTCATCTTTTCTGTATCGTGAGAAGTGAAATCTGTAAAAATCCATGGAAAATCCATATGTAAATTCACAGCTTGCAGGTTTACTGCGGATTTTCAAACAGTTCAAATGGACTTTATCTGAAGCATGAGAAGCCAGACGAAAGCTTTGTGTAACTCCTCAGAAGACGTTCACGTCGCCTCTAGCCTTGAATTTACAAATTTATTTTTTCTTTCTTCTCTCTTCTTCTTTTTTTCGTATTCTTTTTTATCCCCCAAGATGCTATTATGCACTTTAACAATACAAAGGAAAATGTTATTACTCTCACAATGGAGCGATGGCACAATACAAGCTAAAAACAAAGCGGGCCACTGTGTCACAGTCATCTGTCGAAACATCAGATCATCTGACACCCACAATGGTGCTTTGGCATCTATAAGGGTGTCTTTGCTTGACAAAAAATATAGATGCAATCCTCCAATAATTTGAATGTCTTAAAGGGGTATTCCCATCTCAAACATGGTGTAAAGTGAAACTGGCTTAGTTGCCCCTAGCAACCAATCAGATTCCACCTTTCATTTTCCAAAGAGTCTGTGAGGAATGAAAGGTGGAATCTGATTGGTTGCTAGGGGCAACTGAGCCAGTTTCACTTTACACCATGTTTGATAAATCTCCCCCTTTGTAGTTAGCTATGTATTTTTGGCCAAAACTAAAAGTGGAACAGACACAGAGAAAAATGATAATGTACAGATATGAATGTTTTCTGTGTTTTGGAGGTTTTCTGTAGGTAATTTCTACTGCTCTAGACAGTCCCTGACATGGACAGAGGTGGCAGCAGAGAGCACTGTGGCAGACTGGACAGAATACACTATTTCCTGCAAGATATACAGCAGCTGATAAGTACGGGAAGGCTTGAGATTTTTAAATAGAAGTAAATTACAAATCTGTATAACTTTTGACACCAGTTTATTTAAAATAAATGGATTTTCGCTGAAGTACCCCTTTAAGGGGTTTTCTGCACAAAACATTCTGATGACCTATCCACGGGATATCAGTTACTGATCAGTGGGGTGCTCACACCAGACACCCCTGCCAATCAGCTGTTTGGTGCCGGCACTACACACTGAATGGGGCTTGAAGCAGCTGGCTGTCCTGTAGATAGCTTATCAGCATGATTAGCCAGGAAAAACCCCTTTAAACCCAAATTAAACATTTATATAATGGTATGGTCAGAGATTGATCCCTTGGAGTGTTCTTGCGTAATAGCCTTCAGTTAACAGTTCCTTTAGGCCATTTTGCTTTTTTATAGCCATATACCCTGTAAGAACATAGTTGCAGACAGTATTCACTTTCTTTATTTGCTGGTTCTTTTTCTATACAGATGGCAAAAAAAGTAACTCCCCCTCTTTCTTATACTATACTTTATTCTTTGACCTAGTTGTGTGCGCTTAAACTGTTTTGCATTGATCTAACTATAGCTAGTGTGGCATCTGTTTTTCTGCATGCACTTTTTTTCTTTTACACTTTCTATATTGTAAGTATGATCCGTGTCACTTTGTTACCCACACTTTGCCACTCCTATATCCCACTTAAAGGGGTTTTACTTCTATTTAGACGTATACCTTATCTACAGGATGGGGAATGTGTATGGTAGCGTTACTTCCTGCAATCTTGAGTCACAAAGTCACAGAGGGGTGGTCGCACTTGGGGGGAGCACATTCTGGGGAGCGCATCAGATTGATGCTCCACTTCAAATAATAATAATAATAATAATAATAATAAATTTATTTGTATAGCGCCAACAGATTCCGCAGCGCTATACAAATAAATTTATTATTATTATTATTATTATTATTATTATTATTATTATTATTATTAAGATTGCAGTTGATTTCCTTTGATTAAACACTAATCCCCCATCCAGTGAAAAGGTGGACATCTCCTTTAATGAGGTATTCTTATATCTGCTAATATAGCCATACTGGCCTTGGTTTTTCCCTTGTCATTAAATTGACTTATAGGACCACTTAATATGGTGGTTTCCCTACTGGAGCTATCCATTGGATGGGTCCTTCCTGGAGGGATATCTAGCTAGTCCTGTTTCGAGACTCTTAAATGAGGCTCCACAGGCTCTTTTTTTTTGCATAATATAGTTATGCTATAGGATTCGTCAAGTTAAATATTTTTGCAAATACAATCATATAGCAAACTCGTCTCCTCCTGATATGTTGCTCTATCCCTCCTATTGTTCACAGGTGGTTGTGTAGGTTACCAACCACCACTCTGCTCTAAAAGCAGTGGTCTGGCTGTTGTGTATATATATATATATATATATATCAACGTGGGAGCGCGATGTCAGGTGAGTTAAGTTTTGTTTTTTTATCAGCCTGTACGGGTGGGGGGAAAGGAGGGGGGCATCTATGAGGGTGGGGGGAAAAGTGGGGGGCATCTATGAGGGTGGGGGGAAAGGAGGGGGGCATCTATGAGGGTGGGGGGGGGAAGGAGGGGGGCATCTATGAGGGTGGGGGGAAAGAGGGGGCCATCTATGAGGGTGGGGGGAAAGAGGGGGCCATCTATGAGGGTGGGGGGAAAGAGGGGGCCATCTATGAGGGTGGGGGGGAAGGAGGGGGGCATCTATGAGGGTGGGGGGGAAGGAGGGGGGCATCTATGAGGGTGGGGGGAAGAGGGGGGCATTTATGAGGGTGGGGGAAAGAGGGGGGGCATCTATGAGGGTGGGGGGAAGGAGGGGGCCATCTATGAGGGTGGGGGGAAAGAGGAGCCATCTATGAGGGTGGGGGGAAAGAGGGGCCATCTATGAGGGTGGGGGGGGGGAAGGGGACCATCTATAAGGGAGGGAGGAAGGGGACCATCTATAAAGGGGGGGAAAGGGGACCATCTATAAGGGAGGGGGGGAAAGGGGACCATCTATAAGGGAGGGGGGGAAAGGGGACCATCTATAAGGGAGGGGGGGAAAGGGGACCATCTATAAGGGAGGGGGGGAAGGGGACCATCTATAAGGGAGGGGGGGGGAGGGGACCATCTATAAGGGAGGGGGGGGGAAGGGGACCATCTATAAGGGAGGGGGGGGAAGGGGACCATCTATAAGGGAGGGGGGGGGAAGGGGACCATCTATAAGGGAGGGTGGGGGGAGAGGGGGCCATCCATAAGGGAGGGTGGGGGGAGAGGGGACCATCTATAAGGGAGGGGGTAGAGGGGGCCAT